>NW_026892626.1:15075000-15731250 GCF_033815535.1 Pezoporus flaviventris | reverse complement strand
AAATGAGCTCCCCAATGTGATGCTCCAGCATCAGCCTCCCAGACCTCGGTTCATCCCTTTGGGACCAAGCCCAGGCCCTGGGGTCTGCTCTGCCTTACCAGTACCAGTCGCTAGATGCCAGCCTGCCCCTGCTCCCGCAGCCCACCCGGCCGGGGAAGGCGGGGGGGTGATGCTGCACACACGATAAATCTCCTCCAAGACAGCAGCTTGAGGGAGGCAAAATCAATGGCAGTGATTTCTCTGCTCTCCTGCCAGCCGTGGCGTTTGCAGGACCAGGGGGAGTGTTGCCAGCATCTCCCTTGGCTGTTTGTTAGATAGGGGGGGACCCTGGGGTGGATGTCAGATGTGGTACCCACCGACCCTGCAAGCACCGCTCCAGACCCCGAAACGGATCCGCTCACTGTGCGGCGCTGCCACATCCCCGAGGATGTGTGGAGGCCACAGTGCCGGTGGGGGCCTGGATGGGGCCAGGATGCACCCGAGACCCCCCCATCCCATCCCATCCCATCCCATCCCAGAGCATCATGCACAGAGCATCCCCCGTGGGGCAGATTTTGGCTGGAGACATCGCTGCTCATAGAGGAGGTGGTTGTGATTCCCACCTGCCTCTGCCTGCTGCTACCCCAGGGAATGAAACGCCATGGGAAGCATCCCCCGGGATGCCGGGAGAGCCTGTTGAAGGCTTTTTCCACAGCAGAGATCCCAGCTGGAGAACATGCTGCCTGGAAACACCCTGTACCTACTGTGGCCCAAACTTCTTGGGGCCAGGAGCGGAGCAGGATGCGCTGCACAGCGGTGGTGCTGGGTCAGGTCTGCCTCCCTTGCTCTGAGCATCCCTACGCTGTTGTAAAGCGGATTTTCCCCTCCCTTTGGATTTAAACCCGTCTCCATGGGTCTTGGGCCCTGCTGCCCCTCTGTACCCAAGGTGGGAAGAGAAGGGGTTCTCCATCACGACCAGGGATGGGAGATCTCACCCGGGGACAGGACAGAGCAACGTCCCTATCCCTGCTGTACCCCGGTGTCAGTGTACACACACCCCACACCCCCCCATCAGGGCAGAGAGGCGATTTTCGCTCCATCAAAAGGGTCCCCCGACATCTTGCAAGCAGGGAAGTTGCAACGAGGAGCAGGAATTCCGCATCCCGCATCCTCGGGATGAAGGAAACGCTCCGCGATGGACGGAGCCGGTGTCCGACCGCGCCCGGGGAGGATGCCCGAAGCCGGCAGGGGATGATGGATGGTCCATGGGGCTGGGGGATGCAGCTTCCCCCCGCCCCGTACCCCGTACCCCGGGCCCGGCCGTGCCCAACAGGTCGCGTTGGCTCTTACCTGGCTCCGCCTCGGCGGCTCTGCGGCATCACCGCTCCGCTCGCCCCGCTCAGCACCGGCGGCCGCCGGGCCCCGGCCCCGCCATACCGGAGCCGGCAGCGAGTGCAGCGGCTGCGAGAGAGGAGCGGGGCCGGCCCCGGCCCTGCCTCCGCCCGCAGCTCCTCCCCGCCCCTCGGACCCCCCCCGCCCCGAGCCCCGGGGGCCGCAGGAAGGGGTTTTCCAACGAGCAGAGCGCATCCCTACCCCGGTCTATAGGTACCGCCCATGGGCACTGCCTGTAGGAGCCGTGGGGGGATTTTGGAAGCCTGGAGCTAATTACAAAGGTGGATTCGTTAGGGAGAAAGCCCTGGGAATTTCCTTATGGATAGGAGGTTTGCATGGATAGGGTCCTTCCCGCGCTGTAAATGGTTTTGGCATAAGACGGGGGTCAGCATGGGCTGGGATGCACAGGTAGGATGGATGGATGGATAGGTGGATAGATAGATAGATGGGCAGAAGAATAAGAACAGTTAGATGGACAGGATGATGCATGGATGGATGGATGCAAGCTCTGGCTAGCACAACACAGCTTTCTGGGGAAGCAAGTGGGGTACCTCTGCTCCCCACCATAACCAACCAGGGGGTGGAAGCAGAGGAGGGAGGGAACCAACAGCGTGGGGCAGTGGGGACCAGGAGAGAAGATGTGTGTCCTCAGGGAGGATGCTCCAGGCAGGGACACCATGGGTGTCCCCATCCCTCCTGCTGGGTGAGCTGGCCGAGGCTGTCGGTAGCATCACAGGGACTGGATGCTCCTGGGTTTTCCCACTGGAGCAGCAAGGGACTGGGAGGGGGGGACACAGGACAGGTTCCCCCTCTCACCTTGCTGGGTGAGGGTCCCCAGGACCAGCTCCTGCCGGGTTCTGCTCACCTGGAGGGCGGCAGCGGGCAGGAGGCACCGTCCCTGCTCAGGCACTGGGGCTGCAGCGCGCCGGGGCTGGAGATGGCAACGTCCCCGCAGGCAGTGCGGGCTGCGTTGTGTAAATCAGTGCATGGGAAACGAGGGATGGAGCCGGCTGCGAGCGGGGCTGATCCCGAAGGGGCTCCTGCAAAACCCATCGCAGGCAGCAAAGAAACCGGGTGGAAATTCCCATCCTTTTTTCTCCAGGATTCGGCTCAAAACAACCCCGACTGCTCCCCCCCCGCCCCGTGGCTGAGCACTCGCACAGCTCAGTGCACCAGGGCAAGGCGGAATTCAGCTGGTTTTGTTCAGCTCTCATTCAGTAGAGTCATAGTAAAACCCCAAAGCGCTGCACTCCTTTTGGGGTAGGTCCCCTCACCCTATACCAGACCCCATCATCCCCCTCCAGGGTTAAGAGGCTTACGAAAAGGGGGTGACTGTGGTGGGGGTGCCAGCCTATTCGGTACCCAGACAGCGCGAGAGCTGCACTAAAAGAGCAGGATGAGATGAAGCATCTGTGCTCTCGCCTTTTCACGGCTCACCGCTGAGGCCCTGCTGCTTGCCAGGCAGCATTACTCACTGCCTTCCGCAGGGATTCTCCCCAGGAGCCGGTTCTCCCCATCCCGAAGCCCCAGGTATGGAGCTGGAGGGGGGGGTCCTTTAAAAGCGACTGAGCTCAGGAGAGCATCTCAGCTCCCAAATGCATTTGGTGCTGGCTGAGCCGCAGGGGAGATGCCGCAAGCGAACACTCTACGGCAAAGAACAAGCTCCTGAGTTCCACCATCCTGTCTAAAATCACGACCTCCTCATCCCTATTTTGGGGGACAATGGGGTGCACTTTGTGCTATGGGTGCAACAGAGCTGTGTTGGGGTACCCTAAGAAGCTTCTATGGCTTGGAGGGCTATAGGGGACCACAGGGAGATGAGTCCATAAGGGAGAGCTCAGAGTCCTTTCCTCTCTGCTTCCATATCCCTAAGGGCAGTTCCAGCCCCACCAGACACCATTCACTCTGCGCACAGGCAGGTTGAGCTGCCCCTTCCCTATGGAGCCATAGGGGGATCCCGTGGGCTGAGCTCTTCCATTTTTTAAGCTGGCCCTGAATAATTCAGCCCTGATGGAGCTGGCGCAAGGCTGGGGAGCTTGGATGCTCCTTGGGTTTCTGCTTGACCCACTTTGGCAGCCAGGAAAGCCTGCCAGGCACAATGCTCCGAGTGCAATGGGGCAAAGCTGGCCAGAGACCCCATCCCATGCACCCATCCCCATCCTGGAGCCTTCCCCTGCACCCTACATCCAAAACCAGGGGCCACAGAGCATCCCTGCACCCACACCCCAGCTTCTTAGAGGCATTTTTGCCTTCTCCCCTTTCCCTGCCTTTCCCAGCTCCTGGCTTGAGCAGTTACATCCCAGAAGCATTTGCTGGGATACAAGGAGGGATTTGCTCCGCTCTGTGAACCAACAAGCACCCTGCAGCCACCTCACCACGGGTCCTTGCTATTCAGAGCCTCACCTCGCTTGCCTGGAGCCTGGTCGAGCACTGATTAATCCCACAGGGTGGAATAAGACGCTGCAGGCTCATTTGGCTTGGAGATGCTGGATTAGGATGGGCTCCAGCAATCCTCTGTGCTGCAGCTTTCTCTTGCCCTTCCAGCTTCATTAATCAGTGCTGCTGTGGAGGTGAGAGGAAGGAGAGACCTTTCAGGTGCTGCATCCCACCCCACTGCCCAAACACCACCCACCCCCGCCCTTGGGCTTTAAACCCTTGGGTACCACAGGAAGTGGCCGTCTCCGTTATCCCCATCCATATGGGCACAGCAATGGTCCATCCCTTGGTTAAGGAGTGACAAAGCAGCTCCTGATCCAAACCGTGCTCATCCTGGGCATCCTGTGCCCAACTTCATGTCCCCTCTGGACCAGCCGGGGTGGGTGACACTACCTAGGACTGGGAAGAGCCATAGGGATGAAACATCCAAACCCTCCCAACCACCCTGCACATCCGTCTTTCCCACTTCATAGGAATGGGACACCATTCCCAAGCCTGCACCCCCCTCTTGGAAAAGCTCCGTTAAATAGCATTGCAGCCTTCACATCCTTCCCTTGGGGTCTCTCCCAGTGCCAGCCGAGCGTGCAAGTGCCGGCAGCGGGAGCATCCTCAGCAGCACCGGCTTTGCATGGATACAGCAGGGATTAATCAGGGATGTTGTCTCTTGGCTGCAGTCACACTTGGGGGATTATCGGGGGGCCTGCAAGGAGCAGGCAGGGAATTTGCTCAACGCAAGCAGAGGGTTTGTCACAATCCGATTGGAGGCGAACAGAAATCCCCGGTGCTGGCGGGAGCACGGCACGGGTAATCCGGGGGGATTAACGGAGTTTCCCTCAAGCTTTCCAACAGGACTGGGATGGGAGGATGGATTGCTCTCGGCCCAAAGTACTGGGTTTAAATGCTCTGGGGAGCATCAGCTTTGGGGCACCCAGCTCTCATCCCAAGGCCATGGAGCAACCTCTTCCATGTGGATATCCTGGTACGTGGGTGTCCCCAAATAGGTTAAACCAACCTGGGAGAGCGGGGCAGACCCATAGAGGGTGCCACAACCTTTGCATGTCCCCCCTTCCCTTCTGTGCTGGAAGGGATTTGCATCCCTCATTAATTAATCCAAGAGGAGCTGCTAATTCAGCTCCTTGATTGCAGCTTTGCATAATTGCTGCATGCACGGGATGGGATGGAAGAGGAGACAATCAGCGGCGGGTGCAGAGGGAACAAGGGCAGGGAAGGGCTGGTTCGGCTCCCACTCACCCGGCTTTTAGAGACCCAGGCTGGGAGAAGAGCTCTTCCTTTGGAGATAGGTAAAGGTGACAGAAACCCTTGGGCCTGAGCCCCTCTGGTGATGGGGAAACAGGGAAAGCCCAAGTTAGAGGCAATGCAGCCCCTTGTGCTGCCCTTATCCCTCTGCTTCCCTCTTCCCAGTGCCCAAGCCTGCCTGTGGGTTTCAGAGTGAACACTGCACCAAGGCTGGAACTGGATGATCTTCAGGTCCTTTCCAACCCAAACCAGTCTATGATTCTATGGTGAACAGTGTAAATGCATCATCCGGAGGCAATGCCCCTACCCAATGGGTACATTTAGCCCCTCTGGCCATAAAGGCTGTTAACTCCCTCTAAAAGAAGACCCAGAAGACAGCAAGCAAATCGATGCTTGCATTGATTTGTGTGTTATTTCATCCCTCTCCTCTTCCATCACTTCCATCGCATCACTCTCACCCCTCCCTCACCCCAAAAGCTGAGTGGCAGAGCAGCAAACAGCAGCAGACAGGCCAGCCCCACAGCTCCCTATTCACATCCTGCCCTGCGAAAGAAAAGAGCTACTTTCAGCTCCAGCCTTTTCTCTAGACAAACGCAACTCCCTTCACTGGCCCCATAGCGAGGGCTGAAAGGGGGGCTGGCCCCACCACCCCTCTTAATCAGTGGGGACATGCATGAAGCTTAATGCTGTCGTGAGCATCTCGGTGCTATTGACACACACGGTGCATTAAACGCCTTACAGAGGATTTACATAAGCTTGGGGAGGGAGGAAGAGCATGAAGAAGTGTCGACAATGGGCAAGTAAATGCATTAAAGTGCTTAGGAAGGGGGGGGAGAAATCTGATAAAGGAATAAACCAGTTAAGGGAATATATTACTCATAGCCCAGTTATGCAAATCCTGCCTTATAGGAAATCCTCTTAAAGCGATCACCTGATTGTGAGTTAAATTCCTAATTGAATAATAAAGGAATTATGTATTTCGGCCCTAAAGGCACAAAGATGGGAGCCCACGTGGATGTTCACTGGGGGGTGTGGGGAGAAGGGGCTTGGAGCAGCAGCACCATCCAGGAGGGATGTGATGGGAGATCTGGGGCCAAGGGATACGGGCTCAGAGGGATGCCTTTGAGGGCAGCAGAGGAAAGCTCTGCTGGGATGGGTTGAGGAAGGATCAGAACCACAGCATCATTAGGGTTGGAAGGGACCTTTGGCCATCATCTAATCCAAAAGGACGGTGCCCGTGGGGAGGAGAAGGACCTGATGATCTCCAAAGGCTCCTCCAGCCCCAGTTGCTGCAGCATCCCAAAGGATGAAGATGCACCAAAGTGCCCTGGAGCTGCAGGGATCACAGCGCCAGTGGGCAAAGGGGGATTTGGGGGTTACAGCAGCCCCTAACGCTGCCGAGGAGCAAAGGGAAGGGGCAACCCCACTGCTGCCATAGGTCCTGCAGCCCCGTGCCCCCCCTGTTCTCCCACCCGGAGCCGAGGGCGATGGCAGCATCACCGCTCCTGCCCTTCCCCGTGCTAGGAAGAAGATGCAGATGCATAAACAAGGGAGAAGGAAAGGCATCACCCGGCCCTCGAGAGGTGATGGAGAGCAGTGGGAACGACACGCACTGAACCCACAGCCTGGATGGGGAGAGGAGGGGGGCAGAGAGAGAAACAAAAGAGCTATAAATAGCCCTGGGAGCTGCCTTCTTCCCGGAGATCCGTTTTTCTACCCAGCTGCTTCATTTCATACCAGGATTATTTATTTATCCCCCCCTTTTTTACCCCCCTTTCTGTTTACTGATGCTCAAACCCAACCCCACTGCTCTGCCTCTTCAAAGCGAGTTAAAAATAGAACCCAAAAGCCCCCAAAACATCCAAAAACCAAGAGAGGAAGAAGAAAGCCCCCCCCCCCCCCCCCGATGGCTCCAGCGCTGCCTTGCTCCAGGTCTTTATAGGTAATTGAATATCCCAGAGTGCATCTGCTAATGCAAACTCCAATATAAATAAGCAGCAGAGGCAGCAGCTGAGAACACAAAGCCAAGAGCGGGGCTGCCAGAGGCTTTTCATTAGGCAGGATGGGGTTGGAGGGCCAGGCTGAGGGTGCAGGGAGGTGGGTATTGAGTTATATTCACCCCTATGCCTTCTTTAAAGCCATAGGGACAGGGGCAAACCCCCCTGATTCCCAGGGGAGACCCCTGCACCCCTTAGCCCAGCTATACCCATACAGAGGAGCTTGCGGTGCCTGTGCCACCTCCATTCAGCATCCTCCACAGCAGCAGAGATGCTGGGAGCACTTCAAGCCTGCAGAAGCCATGGTTCTGTGTGCCTTGTTTGGGTTCCCAAAAGGCTTTTAATAGCCGATTTCAGGTGGTGAAAAGAAATAGCTGAGTCCTGACCTCTTGAAATGCGAATTGCCTTTTGCCTTGGGAGACAGGAAAGGCTGTTTCCTATCCAAAACATTAGAAAGGAGTGAGATAACGTCTCCTGGCTCTGCCTCCCTGCTTCCATTTGCAGCACTGGTTGCAGGTGGGAAGAGATGCTGTCTGCGAGTCCCCTGTGCTTGTCACCCACACAGAAGGGACTCGGGGTGCCGAGAGGGAACCTGGAGCAGAGAATCCTGTATCCCAGTGGTGCACAGGGAGCAGGGCTTGTGTTTCCTTACAAACCAGACCCACTCCAAGCAGCAGTTTCGCCCCTCCTGCCAGGACTCAATGGGAAGCACAGACCCCGGCTTAAAGACACAGCTAAAGGCACCACCAGGCTATAGCCTGGCCCCACCATCATCTCCCAGCTCCTTCTCCAGCCTCCCAGCAGCTTTCCCAGGCAGGAAGCCCGTGGCACTCAGAGCAGCCAAGAGCCCTCTGGATCCCGGGGCTGCCTTTGCCCTCATCCGGCCTCTGAGCCAACACCGACCATTTACAGCTCTTGCTCTGCTCAGTCATGGAGCACCGGTACCTGCTCAGGGCACCTTCTGTGCACTGAAGGGAAAAGGGAAGGAGCAGGGGAGAAAAAGGCTGGGATGCTCCCATGAAATCAGCAAGGATGCTTTAAGCAGGGGAGAAGGCTGGGAAGCTGCCAGAGAAGGGAGGAAAGAAGACGGATGCCCCAGGGGAGTCTCCGAGGTAAAAGCAGGGATGCGTCAGGGGGAAAAAAGGCTGGGATAGGAGCAGGGCTGCTCCAGGGTAGAGTACATGGATATTGCAGGGGGAGAAGGCTGGGATGCCGCCGGGGATGGAGGAAAGAACATGGATGCTCCGCGCAGGGAGCAGGGATACGCACCGCGCTGCGGGACCCAGCACCTAGCGGCATCTAGCGGCGGAGCGGCCCCTCCGCTCCATCCAGCACCCCCAAACCTTCCCCTCACGGTCCCCCCGACTGCCCCCCACTGATAAAAGGGGTCGGGAGCCCGTAACTGGAGCTGCCGCGGAAGCAGACAGCCAAGAGCCAGGAAAGGGTCTGCAAGCACCACTCGCTGCCCTGAGCAGCAGGAGGGGAAGGGCAGGGACAGGGGAGATGCTGAGCAGGGACCTGACACACTGGTACCCAAAGGCGATGGCCTGTACCCACCACATGGACAAAGGTGGATGCGTTCATGTGGACGAAGTGAGTCCATTCCCCTGCATCACTTGGCTCTCCCCAGCACAGCCCCAGCTCCAGATGCAAACAGGAGCTTCTGTTCCAGGGCTTCTCTTGCCCCTGCAAAGCAGCATGTCTGTCACAATCCTCTAACTTATTTTATGGACTCACACGGGCTCCAAATCCTTCATTATAACCTGTAACTTAGTGAAACTCACTGCTAAAAAAAACCAAACCCCAGCGAGGTGATGGAACAGGAGGCATCAGATGTCCTCAACGCCAGCAGGCTGGGCAGAAAGCCCTCATTAAATCACATCAAGCCATTCATTACCTGAGGAAATCTCTGCCCTTACCATTTTGCTTACTGGAGAACATTCCACTCTTTGCAGGCAGGAGCAGAGGGGCAGCTGGACCTCCTGAAGCATCGGTGGGTCTGGATGACCATCAACATCCAGGGCACAGTAGACAAGAGTTGTTGGCACGACCACCATGACTGGGAGCTGTTGCTGAATCCCCCAGCAGTATCTCAGCTCTGGTTTGTTCCAGGCAGAAGATGGGCAATGGCACCAGCAGCAAATGAACTGCTCAGAAACACACTGCCTGTTGTACCTGAAGCAAAGAGGCACATAAATGGCACTGACAGGACAGCATCACCCCCCAGAGCCAGGTAAGGAAGGGAGAAGCTCTGCAGCTTCACAGCCAAGGCCTTGCAATGAAGTGGGCATGCAGAACACCACGGGATGGTTTGCGTTGGAAGGGACTTCCAACCCCCTGCCATGGGCAGGGACACCTTCCACTAGAGCAGGTTGCTCCAAGCCCCATCCAACCTGGCCTTGAACAGTGCCAGGGATGGGGCAGCCACAGCAAACCAAGGACAGCCTCAGCCTCACGTGCTCCACCATTGCTATCAAGAGCAGAGAGGCTTTTCCTCCTCTCTTCTACCCCAATCAAAGTGTTTGTCATGGCTTTGCAAGAGGAAGGATGCACACAGAAGCAGGAGGTGCCTCCTCACCCACCCATACAGGCTCGCTTCAGATCTTCCTCCTGGGCTTGAAGGCGAGAAGCAACAAGCTTGAAGTAACCGCACAGTAGTTGAAGCACTGCTTCAGGTATGATCCATGAAAGCAAGAATAAAGGGAATTACCCAAACCCACCTGAGGAGCAGGAGAGGGATGCACAAATGGAAGTCCTGCGAGGAGCAGCTCTGAGGAGGAACAAGAGGGAAAATTACATTTGCAAGCAAAATGTACCAGGAGAAACTCTGCTCGTCCTTTCCTGGCCCCAGCAAACCCCAAGCTGGGAGCCTTTTGGGAGCAGCTACAAAACACAACCAGAACCAAGGCTTTGGTGCTCTGGCTTGGGCCACAGGGTACACGACACACGCAGCATCACGCTGATGTTACCCGGCTCCATCTCCAAGCAGCAAACAAAAGGAAGAAGACACAGAGTATTTATGGCAACACAGATTTAATTTCTTAGGCAGTTATAAAATTACAAAGAGCGATGGGCAGAGGTGGGAGCCAGACACTCGGTGAGGTGGAATGTTAGATATTCCCACTTACCAACACAGATATACAACAGAGAAAGTCAGCACTGCAGGATGCAGGGGGGCTTTTCCCAGGTAAGGAAGCAAATGCAAGGGCAAATAGGTCCAGGTAGACAACGGGTTTAGTGAACAGCCCATAGAAACCCAGAGCTACAGGCTGGGGAAGCGCTCCTGAGAAGTGAGTTGGACACATGCAACAGGGCAGGGGGAGTGAGGGCGCAGATCACTGCGGCCACACGGTCAAAGCCACAGCACTGAGACACCTGCAACGGGCACAACTGCAGCTATTCGCGAGCCAGAAGGAAAACCTCTTGTCCATTACTTTCAAGGCAGTGTGAGATGAGGTGGGGCAATCGGAAGAGCGTTCAAATGAAGGCATGGCATGGTTAGAAAAATAGGAATCTGCTGAATCCCTTTGGTTGTGCAACGGGAATCTGAAAGGACTTATTTACAGTCAGAGCCACGCTCTCTCCATTGGAAGCCTGTGACGGTGCAGCATGGATTGCAGGAAGAGAAAGGCCTGTTCTGCACGTGTGGAGAAGACACTGCCTTGCTCCCAGATGTTAACAGGTTAAATCTGTCAGCCAGCACAGCTGGAGCACAGAATCAAACCTTCCAAACCTCTGCAGTGATTTCAGCCCACCAGTGCCTTAGACAAAGGCTCCTTTCGCTCCGCAAACAGGAGCGGAGCATCTGCACACACCAGGGGTTTACTGAACAGCTCAGCAGCCTACAAGGGAAGAAATTCTACCCTCTTGCTGCATGCTGTTTTGGTGCCAATACTGTTATTGGAGCCAAGGAAGCACAGAATGGGATGTAACATAGAGAGCTCTTTGCTGAGCAGCTTCTCCGGGCTCTGTGCTAACCCCACTCACTGAGCTGGTGGTTCTCCCTCCATTCCTCCCTTGTTACTATTAGACATAGGTCATATAGGAGTTTCCCCTGTCTCTGTATTAGGGGCCTTGCCAGGTATTTGTCTGCATTCAAGCAGACTTGAAAAGCCACCACCTCCATCCCCACCCTCTGCAGAGGCCCAAGACACCCGCTTGCATAGGACCTGGAGCAACAAGGTACATACACACACAGGATCCCAGAGGCAGCACTCACACAAATGAACAGGGCCTCAGAAAGAACAGCTTTTACCAACCTCTTCATGCTTTCTACTTCCGGCTCCTGTGCCAAGCCCAGCCCTTTAGCTGCTAGATTTGTATCTATCACTTGTATTTTGGAAACAGGGACATAAGAGACCAGAGATAAGAGATTTCTGCCTCACAACTTGAAACAGAGTAAACACACAGATGCTGAGACAGGAGCCAAGTATGCCTGCTCACTACCTATTTGCACATCAAGAGGAACAGCTCCTTCCCCATAGTACTCACTGGGAACAGATTCCACTGCAATCTAAGACCTGAGTTTAGGATTCCAAGTTTACAAGTGCTCCCCCCCTCCCCAGCTTTGGTTGGGTCAGTTGCCCATCTCTGTCCCCAGCCCTCTACCCAGTTAAAAAGCTATCAAGAAGCACAGCCTGTGTCTAGACAGACACACACACAGTCACAGAACAAACACTGTCCTTCCAAGGAAGGTCAGTCTAAAATGAGGGTGGCTGTAAAGGTGTTCCCATATCGTATGACTGGAAGCCCATGGCCACAGGGCTAGAGCTTCCTTGGCTCACCCTGGGGAATCCAGGGCTGTTAGACCAGCAGAACGTAAGTGCTCAGATGCCACCTGATCCACAGAGCGTAACAGTGCACTCGTGTGCTGCATGCTCAGGTGAGGATGCAGCTGCAAACAGCATTTCTGGTATGTTTAAATAAGAAAGACATTAAAGCCTTTGTGTTATTTGGATGAGACCCCAACCTGAGGGGCTTCTAACTTTGGTAGTGTACCACAACAGGGTGGCGACTGAGGACCTCAGGCCATCAGAGGGAAACTGTATTAGTCATGCTTTGTCTGAGACAAAGTTTACATCCTCATGCAATGAACTTAAGCTACTGTCACCATTCTTAAATACACTGTCAGTGGGGACCAGAAGCTACCTATTCCACCCCATTAGTTAGTGCTGCTCACTAACCCCCGAGTATCAATACTTCTGCTCTCTGCATGGCACAGGAGCACACAACAGCACATGGGAGGCACACATACAATGAATATAGGATCTCCAACTCACCTGTGGAAGATTGTGAGTTAGGGAGGGGGTAACATTAGTATGATACATGACCTCAGTTTTGAGCAGTGAAAGTAATTATATTAAGGGGTATATCTTACTATGCAAGACAGCCTTTGTTAACACTCAAGAGATGTACAACTTGTGTGCTTAGCAGACCTGTGCTTATGTGTGTTTACTGCTAACTCTAACTTGTGGAGCCTGTGCCAAGCCTCCAAGTTCTGTTATCAGGAATGTTACCAGCTTTAGTCTGGAACGAGCAGACATCTGACAGCTCCTGGGTGGTTCTGTTTGCCAGCCAAGCTCATCCAGCTTGTATTTACTTCAAGACTTGTAGTTTACTCTGCAGCCACAGCAAAACTGATAGCACTTGCAGTAAAAAAAAACCCCCAACAACATAATAATTCCAGACCATGGAATTTAGTTGTTAGCCAGAGACTAAATTCAAGACTAAGCAAGATTTCAGCATGGCGCAGTGGTTTGCTTTGGATGCCTTTGCTTCTGGAGAGGACACCACAACCCACTCCAGCCAACTACTTTAGGCCAGTCAAGGGTTTTCAGCAGCTAAACAAACCTGATCCCTTCTCTCCCACATGGGCTTGTGTTAAAGCATCTTCCACTCACACAGACTAACAGTAGCCTCACTGATGCAGGCAGCTACCACAGCCTTTAGAGGATGGGGAAGCACACCTACGTACAGAAGGCTTTGAGGACAAAGAACACTGCCTGCTACTGCTTGAGAGAAGACATGTTAACAATCCCAAATCCTAAAAGTACATCCCTGTCCAGTTATGGTAGAGAGTTCACACGTAGCTGAAGTACTCAGCTTCTGTCCCCCTCTCAAGAGCCGCAATTTCCTTGTCTGCTTTGATTTCTTTGCAAGCAGTCAGCAGAGGGGAAGGAAGGAACCCACACTGCTACACAAAAGGCAAAAGCAAGCTCATTTTGGCAAAGGAAAGTAACACTCGCTGAGTACTTTGCTAATCCCTTGCCCACTAACTGTTACCCAAGACTTACGAAAAGGCACATTACAACCCTAAAAATAGTCTGCAGTACTGCTCAGCCTTGGAAAGCCCTAGCCAGGGTCAGGGCAGTTAAGGATTTATTCCACAGCTGCCAAAGAGACAACCAGTCCTTGGAGTGTATCATAAGAGGTGCACTGATGAAAGGGGAGGAGAAAAAAACCCAACAAAACACCAACCAAAACCTGTTATCCAGCAGAAGGGAATTAATCTTTCCAAATCATTTATATTTACAGCAGTATCTGGCAAAAATAATCATGAACCTTCACTATTAGAGCAGTACCCTCAGCCCCAGACTGAAGAGAAGCAAGAACTGAGAGCGATGCCTTCCAGCTGAAAACATTAAGGCTGCTCACAGAGTGGGGCTACCATACCCTACAGGGGCTTCCCCCCAGCCTGGCAGGATCCTTGCTTTAGATAAGGTAAAAAAGTATAAAAACCCCAAGGTTATTGCTACTCTGCCAAGGAAATACGACAATCTATAGGAGAGAAAGAAAGTAACAAACCTTCCTTCTTTAAAGAACACCCCCACAAGCTTATCAGCCAGTATGGGCTACAGACACCAAAGCACTAGAGGTGTACAAACAAGAGTCTCTAGCAATTCCTCCTTCATTCTAGCCTTCTTCCTGCATCAACTACTTGTCTTCCCTGGAAAGGCACTTTCTATATTCTACATGCTTATGCAGGGAAACACTTCCAGTTTTCCATTGCAACAAACAGAGCAGTCCCACAAATACACAACATTCAGAAGGAATTTTAATTAACAAAGTGGTCCAGGAAAGGGAAGGGAGAACCCCCCAAAAACAGGCCATTGCATTTGAAAGGTTGCATGTCAGTCACTAGGTATGCCTGCAAGCCCATGCACAGGAAACCATTTGGACCTTTGTCAGTGCAGAACGGAGTCTCAGCTTCCAGAACCACTTCTCTACTCCTTCCTTATATAAGCTAAATATTATATACATATATAAAAAAAATACAAACTTGAGTTTGTTATAAAGTGGCTTCTCTCTCTCTCCCCCTCCTATGCTTGCTTGGCACATGAACGCATGCAAAGCTAGTAGGCTCTGAGGGCTGCACAGACAGCAGGTTTTGGCAACAGAAAAAATAAACACAGCTAAAATAGATAAGCAAGATTAAAAGCCACTGAATTGAAAACCATGTATTTTTCCAATTGTATAGAATTAGAACTACAGCTACGACTTAAAACAGTAAGAGTCTGTCATCCTCTCTCCCAGCTCATGTCAAAGTTCATAGCAGCATAACACGAGATTCCTCAAGAAACATCAAGCCAGTGTTCTCTGCTTCAGGAGTGAGTTCACAGGTCCGGGTTTAGTCTGTCCGAAGGATCATGGGGGGATGCTCACTGTCTTCATCCAATCTAAGCGAGTTGGTGTCATCTTCCAGGCAAGCTCCACCCACAGCACCCAGGTCATCTGTATAGGCTGCAGAGAAAGGAACAAGTTGGGGGAAATCAGCAGCACAAACTAAGGCTTGGATCCAAAGTGAATGATTAGAGTTGAAGTACCAGACATGACTTGTAACAGTTTGACTGCCACCCTATGTTTGCTTTTATCGTGACTGTGCTTTCCCAAGCCAAAACTGGTTCATGATCAAAATTAAACTACTCTGTATGTGTGCAACGTGTTTTTCTTACTCTCCACTCACACATTACAGCTGCTACTGCAACTAACCTGAGTGCCACACACAGATGGTAAAAGCTCCACTGACTTGGAGAGCTGCAGTATTAACCAAAGTTCTCATCCTCTTGATTTAACAAAGCAGCAAATTAGGCTAAAGGGTCACTGTTCCCATAAAGGAACAACAGGAACACTTAATCTTTTCAAATAAAGAAAAAGGTGGAAGGGGTCTATAATTCAGATGCTTTGCATAAGGTCTGGGTGCAAAATTCCTGTATGAAGTAATCATGTTGGGGCATCTCAAGAACTATTTGGCAAGTACTGCAACTACCACTACAGTTATCACCCACAGTCCAAATCAAAGTTCTATCCAGGAAGTAGCAAAGCTGACTGATCCATCTATAAAGGGCTACTGTACATCACGAGTGCTCTTTTCCTACTGCTCACCAATGCTCCACATCAGACACAGTTATGATGTGTTGAAGTAGACGAGCTCAGGCAGCCATCTAGAATGAAGCAATACACAGAGGTGCTCGCTGCCCCGTTTCAAGCCTTCTCCTTACCATGCCTTGTGGGTGAGGAAGGCACATATGTACCTTTAGTCACAGCGGCACTGTACGTCTGTGCTACCAGCGGCCGGTCGTGGGATGCAGACTCAAGGATTTCATTGGCTGGCTCCATGCTGCCATCAAGCCTGCCAAGCAGAGAGAGGTTAGCTGCAGAGGTGATCTGCTAGGGCATGATACTGCTTCAGTTGACAGCTACACAAGAATCTCTCATTAGATGTGCAAAAACACCCATATATAACATGCAACAGGAGAAACCTGGTCTCTCCGTTCCAGAGGCCTGTCAAGAAGGCATCTGACAACACTTCGTATTTAACACTGAAGACTTACCAGTGACATGCTTGCCTCTGACACAGCATCAGGATCTGAATCCCAGTAGCTGATGGTAGGGGTCAAAAAGGACTCAGAACTATAGGGTGTGATTAGAATAAAGTAGCCCCTGTTCCAATCAGCGATGTTACAGATTGTCACTTGATCTCTGTCCACAACAGAGGTGGTTCCTTCATACACATACACTAGAAAACCCTCTAGTGAAGGTGTTAGAGTATTTCACACATTAACTTGATAAAAGCTTCCCTCTATGAGACTTCATGTCATCTCTAAGTGAAACCAGAGATCATACATTAAACTGCTCAGATGAATGTGTGATTTTTGACCAGTATTAGACTGACCAAAGCTGAAAACCTGAATTATCATCATGAGTTACTGGCTTTAATTCTACAATTGATCATGTAAGTAACCCAACTATATTACCCTACCATCTCCTGCCAAACCTTGTAAGAAATATCTCCCAGACATGTTCTAAAGTATTGCTATAGAATTTTCGTTGGCTGGCCTATATGCAAGGAGGTTTATAAGGTTAGCAGTAGAGAGAAGACAGATAGTTTCTTAGGCCAGATTCCCCTCTAAGAAGTCACAGTTACATCTCCTTCTCATGTGTGTAACCACTTCATTTATTGATGAAGAGGATGGAGTCAGTAGTTTCAAGTTCTTGTTTAAGTAACTCAACTCAAACTGCCAAGTAAGGGGAAACAGGATCACAGAGCTAACAGCGATTGATCCTTCAATGCAATCAGACAGTGTTAAGTTTCTGCTGGTAAAGCGGTGCTTAGTGTAGCAGACACTAGGAGTGAAGGCTCAGGGGGATTCTGAAGTTACTCATTCATGTCAGAGGTCTGGAAAGATTAAAGAAATGAGCTGTTCCAAGAACAGAACTCAGTTAATGTGGACTTACTTGTGCTGCTTCATTAGCGTGCACTCTCCTCCTTCTTGGGGGTCTAGGTTGTACATGTAGAGATATCCGTCAGCAGCTCCCACCAATAAACGAGGGATCTTCTGGATTCTAGAAAGGTTCAAGGGAGAGCAACAGACAAGTAAGAACTTCAGAAAGCACACTCTGCTCCCCTCCCATGATTTTAAGTCATTATTTTCCACTCTCTTGCTTTTAGACAGAGAAAACTGGTAACAGACAGAGCACCTAGGACAGAGCTGCACATAAGAGAGGCATCACCACATTCTGGGGCTAACAGGACTCAAGCATCTTATACAACCCAGTACAACAGATTCAGAAGTTACCATCCCGTTATCCAGCTTTGTGCAACTCCAGAGACAAATATTCCAATGGGAAGCATTTACTTATTTCAGAGATGTTACAAGCCTTAATCACTGCTTAAAGGGTGCTTTGAGCTCAGAGAAGTGAGAGCGCAGCCATGAAGTTAATTTAGCATAAAACCAATAAACCCCCCCACAAAATAAGTTTACTACCACTCAGCTTATTGCTTTTGTAGCTGTGCCAAATAGGACCTGCCTTTGTTGAAAACAGAATACAGATTTAATTGAGTCCTCAAAATTAACTTTAATGAGTGCTATGCTGTTTTAGAGATAAGAATAATACGAACTTGCATTCAAAGACTTCTTTAATGGTTGGTCTGGAGTGCCTGATTTTGCAGTTTGCTAACACAAGACACAGCATCCACCCCCTCAGCACAAATGGAAGCAACTGCTGTAAGCCTATGGGTTTGTTCTCAACATTCTTCTTTCAGTATTAAAAGACATCTTTATGCAACACTTAGTCTAGTCACATCCATATATTATGCCTTTTCCTCCTCCCATCACAGGGCTGTGAGGTGTTAGCTCTAATACACTGCTCTTAAACTGGAAGGGGTTTTGAAATGATTACAGGTGATCCATAGCTCCATGTACTACCCACTCTGCTGGAGATAAGGTTGTGTTCTGCAGCATCAGCTTCTACACAGCCAAGCACCCAGAAGGGTGGTGAATTCAGGTTCCATTTCTTTACTCACGTGGCAAGTGCACAGATGTTTTTGTGCCCGCAGAATGGCAGGCGGACTGTAGCAAAGGCTCTACCCTGGTTGAACATCTCTGTTACTTGAGAGGGCAGATAGCTCGTGGAGGCCATCAGCACTTTTCCAAAGTAACCTGTCCAGGTCGTAGGCTCTTCCTGAGGTCTGCAAGTCAGAAGGAAACTTTGTGTTCACATTAAACACTATAAAACATCTCTGTTTCTAAGGATATTAAGCAGCTATTTGTTTCTCTTCAGAAATAACAAACACCCTTGAGAACTCTAATGCACTCCATTTATGCTACCAGGGCACAATGTGTCCTACAGTAACCTCAGCCTCTTATTTAAGCATGTTTGATTGTAAACTGACCCTTCTGGTTATAAAACTGCATTTCATAAGGGTCATTATACAAGAGCAAGATCTACTGGAAAGTGCTACACTTCAAGGTATTACTCACCTGTTTATCACTAAGCAAATCACTGTTTCCAACAAATGCCACAGAAACATAAGACGGACTGTCCTCTCATATCAAACAGGAACATTTTACAACCTGGTGCCTTTTAAAGCCCTATTAGCAGGTGGAAAGCGTATGGATTATGAGCTGAGGTGAAACACCAATGTAACCAAAAGGCAGAACTGCTTCATATTCCTCTGCCAAGGAATGGCCAATTTCTCTTCAGCAGAAATTCTCTTCTGTTCACTGGGAGAACAGTACCACAGCTCAACTACAGTTGCTAATGCATAAGTGACTTCGTATGCCCTTTACTTTAGGGAAGCATTCAGAAGAAGTCTGTCCACACTCATTGTGTTGTGGGTAAGGATTTTTATAGCCTTTTCCTTACAAAATCTAAGGCATCTCTGAAACTTACTTTTCTTTCACAGTCTCAAGTTTGAAGATATGCACCGTCTCTGTGTTACTGGATGCAGACAGAAACATGCCATCCATGCTGAAAGCCAGCGAACAGATGCTCACACACCTGGGGAGGGGGGGATGAAAACCAAAGCATTGTATCTTTGACACTCTAATACTCTACCAACTGGTGTAAGAAGAAAGCTAGTGTTTACTAACTCCCGGGAATTGACTTAAATGAGACTATGACTTCCCCATTTTGGTAGGTAGGAGTCTTTCTGCACATTCACCCCTAAGGTGCTTCATTATGTTCACAAAAGCCATACTGCGAGCTAGGAGGAACTGCAGCTGTATGGTAGACTCACCTGCTGCTCTTCTCCTGTCAGTGATGGCAGGTGACTCACAATTAAACCAAAGTATGTGGCTTAATAATTAAGCCGATTTCTCAGTCACCACTGCTTCACAAATAAGAAAAAAGAACATTTCCATAATAAGCATTTTGAATTCTCTGATATCTTCTTAAAGCACTTCAAGAGCCAGATCCCCATTAATGATGTTCTCTGATGTATATCAGGTATGAGGTCAATTAGTAACAATATGAACTAAGTCTTACCTCTGTATAAAGTACAGTAGAGCTACAAAGTTACTACCACCACAAATCATAGTACCATTTCACACTGGCTAGCAAAGATCACAGGGATTTAGAAGAGAGTGAGAACATTAGATGTGCTACCTCCAATTGCTGTAAGAATACAATACAGCTCGCAAAAGGTGATTCACTTTAAACAAGTTCCTCACCAGTAAGTTTTTAAAAGACAGAGGGAGTACAGTTCTGACAGGATTGTTTTGTGGAACACTCAAGTCCAAAGGGGTGAAACTGAACGACATTCAAGCCAAAACTGTAGTAAGTGTACAGGCAGGGATGAATGAAAACTGAAATAGGCAAAAATCAGGATGTCAGCTCAGCTGCAGAACATACTGGAGGTCTGCCACAAGGAATGAGCTCCAGATAATTAGCTCAGCTGAACTTTACCTCTTCACTCCCCTTCGGAATTCAAAGAGTTTCTGCCCTTCTGGAATGGAAAACACTCTAATTACTGTCCCCTGTAAAGACAAAAAAAACATATTTCATTTCAAGTTCATTCACAGTGTATTAGCTCTAGGGAGCAGGGCACAACTACAAGCAGCAAACCACTTTGCTGTTAACTTACTGCTGTCGATGCACACCACATGCTAGCATGAAATATTTATGGAGCTTGTTCGTAGGATGTGTTTGAAGATTAGAGAAACAACAAGAGGTGGGAGCTACTAATGTAGAGAACAAGCTATGCCTCAAACAAGCCCTTCTTATCATATTTGATCATGAGAATAACACCATTAGACAAGTACAAGTACAGTCACCTGGATGCCTTTGTGCCTTTATCAGATGCAATCAGTTACACCTTTATATTCTAAGCCTATTACTCAAAGAGCAGAAGCTTCAGAGTTTCTATTTTATATAATGTAGATTGACAATTTCTCATTGTGTGCCAAAGACCAACAAGACATTTCTCTCTATTTCGACTCTGTCTTGTTTTCATTAGGAAGACAGCATCAAACCAAGACAACTGATTTCTAATAAGCATCTTGCACTGAAGGGAGAAAGAGAGGATTGTCCTGATTACAGCCAGATTAAAATGTGTTTATTTAAATAATCTTATTATCATCCAGCATTTCACAGCATGGAAAGTGTGTCAAATATCATTAACAGCTCTTAACTAAGATTTGCCATTGTAACTGTAAGCCTTCTTTTTTGGCACTTGTGGATGGAATTGTGCATGGTTAAACCTACTGAAAATGCTTCAAAGCAAGTTTTGTTTTTATCACTGCTGACAAGCCAAGAAAAAGCCACTTTACCTTTTCTGATGCAGTGGCAAGTTTAGTACCACTCGCGTCAAATGCCAAAGCAGCCAAGGGACTATCGTGAGCTGGGATCATATTAGCAGCTCTCTGCAGGAGTGAATCAATGAAATATAACCTTAGGACAGTACAGGTTAAAAGCAGCTTGAGACTGCATATTTAATAGCATTCAAGGCAAATATGGGTCTCACTTTATGGAAAAGAGCTTCAGTGTTTGTTTTACTATCTGCTAAGTACATAGAAGCATGTGCATAGAGAGTACAAGCAGTAGAAGGATACTTAAAAGGCAATTCAAATAGAAATTGCTTTACTCATGTGCCCAACTCTACTCACCCTATCTAATATTAGCATCTATTTTCCTTGCCAGCGTCCTGCGAAGCCTTGCTATAAGACACACTGCAAACTGATGCAGGGGAACCTGAATGGCTAGTAATTCCTCTTTGAGCATGTAGTGATTTCCCCAAACTGCATCATTAGAGGTGGAAAGGGCATTCACAAAGATCCTTACCAGATTGATCGTATCAAAGACTTGTACTTCTCCAATAGTTGCACTTCCTGGATAGGCCAGGTAGCAGTTATCATTGTTTATTGATAAAGCACACAGCCCTAGAAGGGATGCAGGAACAGAATCAGAGAGGGGTAAATTCCAAGATGTAGGCAGCAAAACTTCCTGGTTCTGCATTTGAATATTAAATGAATAACTCAAGTTATCCTCATAAGGTATCAGAAGAATCAGAACAAAGATAAATAATCTCAGAGTCAACCTGCAACATATTCAACTATTTATTTAAAGCTTTGATATATGATAAATGAGAAAAGGAAGCTACAACTGATTAAGCAGTAGAATTTTCCATGTCTGTCATGACTCCTAAAGCATTAACTTGGCAAAGCCTTTAACTAAGTGCTAGCAAAATCCAGTTTGTAGTTCTACTGCTTCTTTTTAACATTTTAACACATCAGCTCTAGGAGGTTAAAATACTGGGAGGATGCAGTTTAAGGCAGAGCCTGCTATTTGTTCTTAAAAGCCTCACCTGGATTAAACAGGTAGGCTTTAAGACAGCACTCGTGTATTTAATTGTTACTTTTATTTGAAAGTGGAATTACCAATGCTACAGTTCCCTGTAGGAAACATCCTATGTTGACACAGAATGCACTTTTCAGAGTTATACTGGCTTCTAAGAACACGCTTACCTGCAGGATTGGGAGGTGTCTCCCTGATTGTATGTAGTACCTTCATGTCTCGTATGTTGTGTATATAAAGAGACTCTTCCAGACATACTATCAGCCTCTAGATGTGGGAAAGAGGATGAAATGCTGGAGTTTATATTACTTTATCAATCCTAAAAGAAAATGTATCCAAAAATGCAGTAGGTACCTTCCAATAGAGAAAAAGTTACACCCACCAGATGGGAAGAAACAAGTATGACACAAGACACACAAGATACACCTCTTGACAAGGCTTCAAGAGTGCAGTACTAACTTGGTCACTTGAACTGACCAGGGCACTTGACTTCTCTCAGCCACACTAGTGCAGATTGATTTAAGTGAAAATGATTTATATTCCTAGTTTAATACATTACTAGTTTAAGGCAGCAAGCCAGAAGCCTTCATTTAAAGCTATTTAATTCTTATTCTGTACCTACCCTTATGTATTTCCCCTCCTCCAAGAGCCAAATTCACATGTGGGAATAATTTTCTGCTTTGGGTAAGCAGAAAAAAAACCCATACAAGATCTTTTTTAACCATTTATTAGTTAAACCATTTGTGAGGGGCTTTAAGTTAACATCTCATTTACACTTCCATAGACTACATCTGGATAACTAACTAGATGTTACTCATTTAATGCTACCTCACTATGTCAGATACCAAATTAGCCACTGTTCCCCTTAAACAGGAATCCCATCCTCCCACATCTGAAATTTGAGGGCAGATATGGATACTATGAAGATGTTCTTTAGATGCCATTCTCTATTTTGAATGAGCTGTTTGAAGACAGACAGATCTGTATTTGCAGACTAATGTATTAGTAATGATTTAGTAATACAGCAAACTATGGTTCCTGGTACTATACTCTAGAATTTCACTAGTTCAGTGATTTTATTTATGTTTAAATAATTCAGCAAACTCTAAAGACAGAAGAAGTGAACACATAACTTTAAATTTAAGCCTGAACCAAAACTGTTAGTGTCCCATTTAGGACACAGGATGATTCACATTGGGAGGGACCTCAGGAGGTCTCTAGCCCAACCTCCTACTCAGTGCATGCCCACCTTACTCAGGGCATTTTCCCAAGTAAATACATACACATAGAACCAAAACTACTTAAATAGGAGCACCAAGATGCCATACAGAAGCTACAGTTGCAAAAGCGCAAGTTAATGTCAAACAGCAATTCTGCTACCAAAGCAAAGAACATCAATCAACAGACATGCCAGAATAGGAGCCACAAACCCCCTCCCATGTTTTCATCTGGTCAAAATTACTACTCACCTGTCTATTGAGTTTGACAGCCAAGATGGTGTTGGAGTAACTGTAGTTGCAAATCTCTGTCCCCTTCTTAAAGTGACAAACTTTGAGCTTGCGTGGAGCTTTAAGGCTAACTATGGCCACCAGACTACTGGAGAAGAGCCTCTCCACAATGCACACATCTTCTGTGTCAGCTGAGGAATCACAATAGCAAGGGGAAAACACAGGGAGATTTCAGGGAAGATGAATTATGCACTTCAACAGGAAATACTGTCTAAGACAATACAGTCTACCACAGCAAACATTCTACCACAGCAGCTCAGAGTTGAGGTGGGGTGCAGGACAGGCTTATAAAGCAGAACATCTATAGTGAATGATGATTTACAAAGGTTTCCTCCCCCCACCCCATGATTTCATGCCAGTTTATGCTTCAGAACAAAGCACCTACTGCTCCTAGCCAAGATCCAACAGGAAAAAATCCCAGAGATGCAAAAAAGCTGTCAAATTCCAGTATTTTCCAATCTTCTCTTACCTCTGCAGAAATCCAGGAAAGCAAAGGTGTTACTTGTGCTTCAGGGTTTTTTGATGTGTGTGTTTCATTTTTAAAGCTATACTATACTTTAGATTTTTGATGACCAAACACCTTGGAGTTTCTACACACCTCTTGTCTTCTTGTACTCAAAGAAGCTGGTAAACCCATTTGCTATAAGACTGCTTCAGTCTCTTACCAGCATTTTTACACAAACTACCTCTTACCTGACAGTCCCCAAAAGCAATTTATACAAAAGGAATCACCCAAGCCCAGCATGTCTGCACAGCCAGAAAACAGCATTACTTTTGTCAAGTGTTCTACTACGGGGCACTGGAGGCAAAGGAGGAACACAAGTCACCATTCAAAGTGTGGAGAAGACAGCAGGAGGGAGGGGAGTCCAGGATTTCTGGCAAAGCAGCACTTTTAGAGCATTCAATTATAGTACAGTATTGGATTATAGTACAGTAGGAGTGCATGTCCCACCACCAGTCGCTCTGGCATGTCTGCTTCCCCCTCTCATCACCTGAAGCTCCTCTCCAAAAGCCCCAGGGACACAGTGGACAGTCTTCACAGCAGGAGAAAGCTGGAGAGAGCATTATCGCACTCTGCAGCTCTCTCTCAGCTACTGGCTATACCTACCCCTCTATTACAGAACTGAATCAAGACAAATGACTTGAGCCTTTGGCCTTCATCCACCAAAACAACCAGTTTGCCTAAATCAGTATCTGGATTAGCTCAATGCAAACCATAAAACTACCATAAAAAACAGAGCAAGCTTATTTCTTAAGGCTTCTGTTTTGGCCAAGAGACACATTAAATAATTAGTTGGCACTGTTCTCATCACCAGTGACAGAAATTCCCTGAAGAAAGTCCTGTCCAGCATTCCCAGGGCATGACAAAGTCACTGCTGTGTGACGTATCTGCTTTGAAAGTGGCTTTTTCTGGGCAGTTATTTCAAGAAGAACAGAAAACATTTAATGCTCTATGTTCTTCTGAGAGAGAGAAATAGTCTCCTCATGGAAAAGGAGCAGGCTTATGCTAAGCATCTGCAGCATTCTATGCTACATAATTGACTTTTATCTAAATCTCCTATTTAATATGGTACTTTTCCAGAGGAGACAAAACAGCTTACTGAGGCTTTGAAAATTCAATTTCCTCATCCAACAGGGATAATGCATTTTAGCAATGACTTTGTTTTCAAGGAACTGTTTTCCATTTTGCTGATGCCACACACAACACATAACAGAAATATGCTTCAATTAGCTGACTTTCAAACACAGAGAACCGTGTTCTTTGAATCAGACCAGTAACACAGAAGGTTCTCAGATGTTTTACAGTATAGGTTATCTTTCCATGGAAGCCTGGAGTCCTTCATAATGAAGGCATCTCTTGTAAAGAGTTAGAAGAGCAGCACACAGACACCAAGAAACCACAGTCTGACTGTTCCCTGCTCCTGGGTGAGCACAGTTTCTTTCCTGTTCAAGGGAAACTGTGTGTTAAGACACAGCTCCTGTGCTTTATTACTCTCCCAGGCAGGAGAACTGGTATTTAAGAGGAATAGCAGCAGATTCAGATGGAAAAGCGCTGTCCTACGCTGCACTGATGGGAAGTGTAGGCAGCAGGGAAGGCACACAGGGAAGAGCACTGTCAAGAACTAAGCAGTCACAGAGAAAACACTTTCAACAAGGAAAATGCTCAAGAACTAAGCAGTCACAGAGAAAACACTTTCAACAAGGAAAATGCTCAAGAACTAAGCAGTCACAGAGAAAACACTTTCAACAAGGAAAATGCTTAAGAATGTATAGACTATCCTTCACTCTCACAACTATAATACAGATAGTTACCTTTAGAGAAAGGCTTAGTGATGAGCTTTTAATTTAAATTAACTCCAAATACAGGGTGCACCTCTGTTCCTTTGTGTTCCCTAACAGGAAGAGGTGATAATCTCTTTACAACTGCCAAAACATGTATGCTCCCTCACAAGCAACCATTCAAGTAGAGTACCAGGCTATACTGCACATCCTACCTTCAGCTGACCTGAAGTAATGATATGTTCAGAAACACTAGTTGAGTCCTACAGCAATGCTGCTAGTCACAGGGGTTTCTCTATTTGTATTTTCTCCTTTATGCTACACAACTGAGCCTTGCCAGAAGCTCCAACTCAAAATACAGTAAGAACAAAAAGAACTGCAGAACAATGTACATATCAGCAGTGAGGGGAAAACAAGCAAATACATAACAAGATTACAGACAGCATCATAAACACAAGCATGTAGCATCACAGACCAGAGCTGGTTAGAACCAGCCAGATTATGATCAGCTGTGCTTTCATTCCATTTTTAACCCAAGAACACAAAGCACATTATCAGCATTTATTAAGCCTTAAAGCACCCTTCAATCCAATACTTATTTTCTCAGGGGGATCAAGACCAAGCACAGTTAGGCGATTTTGTACAGAGTCACAGTAGAAGTCAGTGATTGGCAGCAAAGAAACCTCCCAGTCTGTTCAGTTGACCTTTCAAACACAAGAGAGCTGGGGAATATTCTGTAGTTTACTTTAAACACCTACATGAGAACTTGCAGATCATGCTTACAGAAGAGAGGGAGGAGACCTTAAAAGCGCTCACTCAAATCAAGGCAAAGCCTTAAACTAAACTGGGAGGAGGTGGCACATGTCTGGGAGACCTCAAAGATACCTTTCCTTGCAAAAAGGGGGTACCAACAGACAGGAAGCCCTCCATGGTTTGCAAGCCCAAGGCTGAAAACCATTTAACTACATACAAAACCAAATATGAAGGTCTCAAATATTTAGATTTGCTGCAGATATTGCATACCCCATGAGCAAAGTTTGCCTTACACAGGTCAAACTGTCAGAGTTTCTGCTAAATGTTAGCTCACACTGTGCTCTGTATTTACAGACTTAACACTCATGGAAGAAACTCAACAATATTCATGAGGTTAAGCCAACACAGGCATCCCAGAACAGACTTCAGACAAGACTGGAACCAGATGGTCTAAATGCCAATCCCAGCTGCTTTATCAGTTCATGTCAAGGTTTTCTGAGCAAGGCACTTGATCCAACCTGTATTTTTAATTTCAAGGACTACCTAAAAGCAGCAGTCCCATGCAGTTCAGTCCAGTCTCTTTCAATGTTTACTCAGTGTCTCGTGTAACAGGAGTCATCTTCACTGGGTCCCGTGAGGTGGTATCAGTCGAGATATTTTAAGTGCCTCACATACTACAGAGGTCAGGTACCAACTCAACGGCATAAAATGGCATTCAAGCCACCCATTAACCAGTACAACCAGATCACGACTCAAACAGGCAAAGGTAGCTGCAACACAGCTTAACTTGACCACAGGTGCCTAATTTGAACCTCACAATTACTTCTCTCCATTGACTGTATACAGAATGGGGCTGCCACCACAGGTAATAGGTGATCTGAATCATACACCATTTTCAAACTTAAGATGCCACAGGGTCAGGTCACTTAGGGAACAGAGGCTGAATTCTCTTGTATAGCATGGCACACCAGGATCCAACCATAAGTGCTGACGTCATAGCTACTGGTACCATTTGTTCACATGGAGTTTACACATAGCACTCATAGTTTACTTCTTAGCATCTCAAAAAAGGGAAGTCCTGGCAAAACAAGGGATACCACTTCTCCTCTCCCCAGGCTTCCCTCTGTTTCACCTCATATCCTACTCAACTGTGATGAGTACTGAGAGGTTACGGGAATTTGGATTACTCATCTTTTTGGACAAGTAAATCTGCAACTATCATGTTAAAGAAGTATTTGTCTAACAGCAAATATTAGGATTAAGGATAATCAAGGCTTTGTTTGCTTATGTGATGAAAGTGTATTAGTGGTTGCCTGCCCTAATAGCCAATATAAAGACCCAAAAGGCACACTTCTCACACAAGTATTTTAAATGCCACACTGCTATATAACCTGGCTATGGGACACAGCATGAGAAAAGCAAAGAGCTCACCTCATGGCTAATATCAAATTTGACAACATACAGCTAAATTTAAATACAGAACACTGAAACATGGTTTTACCCTGCCAGCATTCAATCATTTTGTGTGGTATTTCATCATACACTTAAAGGTTCCTTTTATGTCAACCAACCTGTGAAAAAATGAAAGGTGTCCTATTCTTCCCAAATTAAGCCAATTGAGGGGATAAAAAGAGAAAAAGAAAATAAGATACTCACTGCATTCATAGATCTGCTCTAATTTGTCCACAGAAGAAAGGGAGAAGAATTTGTAGCCTGATTTACTGCCAACTGCAAGAGATCTGGAAAAGAAACAAGCCAGTCAGGAACATCAATTAAATCTGTGATTACCCTTGGACAGATTCTTATCCTATTCTAAAACTCCACTTGGGTTAGTTCAGCAAGCATAGCAATAAAAAGCTTGACCAAAAAAGCCTCGAAAGACACAAGCAGCTTCCTCAGCTCTGAAAATACCCAGTAGCTTCAGAATTACCCCAGGTGTGCAATCCTGCTTCATATTTAATGGAATAAGAGTTCACAGCTTAACATAAGCCTGCTGCCCAATTCATACCAGTGCCTTCTCCATACAGCCTAAAAGCTTTAGTGTGGAGGAAAGATGATGACTTGAATAATGTAATGCAAACCCATTACATCATTGGCTCATCATTAGAGGTGACCTCAAAGACCTTTTACACCGGGCTGTCTGGGAATTTTTGCTCCTGACACTGTAACCTGCCCCAAGCACCCCAAAAAGAGCTTTCATATTAAAACCAATAATAAAAAGGAATTAGAGACTGCCAACTTTAATTTTCTCTGGTTTTATTTGACGATACTCTAGCACCTCCAAAGCACACTGGCAGGTCTCAGCCTTACAAATACTTAAGTTGAATCTTTGATCAGAGGCACCCTCTTAAAAATGCTATTCGCTGACGTTAAACAGATTTTAACAATAGCAGAACATTCAAAACCTGACTATGAACCCTTCTTTCCTCCATAACTCATTTTCCACACTTAGCTCACAGACTATTTAATTGCTTTTCCAGTCAGAGTCAAAGACAGGTCTTCAATTTTATGCTAGAAAAACCTTTAGGCTTGTCTTGCAGGTCTTTACACATCAAGGCAGCAGACAATGGCATGTTCTTATTTTCCTCTCCCCATGCAGAGGATTATTTTTACACCACAGAAGAAGAAAATTAACAGTCAATACACTTGTGCAGAAGTGTTTCACTGCGCTTATAGCTCATCTATTTCTTCCTGCCAGGATACATGAAGTAAAACTAATTCAATCCCGATAAATGTACTTCGATCTGCCAAGCTGTGGCAAGTCGTTCACTACAAGGCTCAAACCCAACCCTGCCAAAATGCCCTTCTGAACTCAGTAAGATGATTCTCTACTTCAGATGCACTGACAATTAGTTCTGCATTTAGAACACAACACAGATTCCTTTGTTCTTTCTGTATTCTCCTCTCATGGCTCCAAAGTGAGCCCCTTTTTAAATTTCTGGGTACCTAGAAGATTAAAAATTGCTCCTCACATGGCCTTCCCTCTGAAATAAAGATCCCAAGCTATAAAATCAACCTCTCTATGATGGTAGGACCTTCTCTTCTAGACAAAAAAATACAACTGGCGCAGTCCAGCTAAGAAACTGTATTTGAGAAGGTTTAAATCTTCAAATTACAATATGCAACATCCAGGCAAGAGAAGAAAACCTCCTCAGATTCAATAACCAAGGTATTAAAAAACCATATTAGGCTTAGAGACAGAGAAGTTTTCATTCCTGCTCCTCTAAGTCACCTTTCGAATACTGAACTTCGTTTTACTTCAGACAAATTTGGTACATTCAGCAGATTCTATTTGATGAGCTGCCAAAGATGCTTCAGTGTTTTTCCTCACCTACTTCTGTACAGCTCAATGGAAATCCAAATTCTGTAGAAAACTATGAAACCGAAAAAAACCTTTTTCCAAGGTCATCTACTGCTTCCCTCAGAAGAAAGTTTAACAAAGGATGGCATTACAACTGTCACTTCACAAAGGTAAACAAGCACTCAACCACGTTAAAAATAAATGGGAGTCACAAGACTCTTTGCAATATAAACGAGCTACAAAAGACATGGGATGATTTCCTCACTGAGAATGCCACGCAGCAGCTCTGCCTGCAAGTGTTATTACGAGGCAGAATTGAATCCTGTGTTGTACTTACAGCTTTAAACACAGCAATATTGCTGTATCACTCTTGTCCTGACAGCACCACTGAAACCAGTGAGGAAGCCCTGTTTTCTTGTTCTTACTGACTACCTACAGCTCATTTAAATAAGCTTCAGACACTGGTGAAAGCGAGTTGCATACATGATAAGAATTATTAACCTGAGTAGAAGCAAAAAAAACAGCAGCACAGAATGGACCTTTACAGCCATGTCAACTGCTTTTTGTTACTTCTGTCAGGATCAAGGTGATGAAGTCCCAGATCATTTGGCTGCACAGACCTGCTCGAGTCACTATAATTAAACCCATTACAGTACACAGGCATAAGTGCAAAACAACCCATTTTTCTTCTAGAACAGCATTCTTGGTCTTGGAGGGCTTTTCTTCAATGTACTCTCAAATTACTTCTTATGAAACGACTGGAAAAAGGCTTTTTATATGTAATAGGAGAACTCGGTAGGCTGAGTTAGACCAGCACAACCATAGTGATTTAAATCCCTCATCTTCCCCTGCACTGATATTACACTTAAGCCTTTAAGATGCCTGATAGCTATCTACATGACCAAACCCACAAAACAAGTATCTAGCCAAAATTATCTCACCTCTAAAAAAAATGTGTAACCATATGGGGGAAGAAATATGATCAATAGGCCATTCACTTACTGCTCAAACAGATAGGGACCAACAAAAAGCTACTGTGGTTTACCAGAAGCTCCTTGGACAATGCGAGTGTTATGTTTTCTTACCACCAATTTTCAGCAGCTGATGAGAGACTGAAATTGAAAAGAAAGTATCAAAAATTTCACCTTTTTTCTATGCTACACACAGGTGTTTTTTTAGCTCTGCTGTGTGGAGCCTCTATTACACACCTCAGATTGTAGACTTTTGAGTAATTTCATCATCAACGTTGTCTACTCAGTACAAAATGACCAATATGGCCGGGACTTCTGCAATTGCGTTCACCCCCTTCTTTCAAAGATAATACTGCAGCCTGATCCAAGACTACATAAATCTTGAGAGCATTTTCAAGAGTGGCTGTCATAAATAATTAAAACTAACCTCATCAAGCAAACGGTGGTATGAGATAGTTCACACGCTCGTTTCAAGATGCTGACATTCACTGTAAGGGCACTCACCTAGAGTGGGAAATCAGCTGGTTCAATCTCTGGCTCTTTAGAAACAAGTTTTTTCAGATGGGTTAGAATCATAAAGGTTTTCCTTTTGCTTCCTTAATATACATACAGAAGGAAGAAAACCAGTTTTTCCCTTTCTGTACCATAGAAGACAAACTATTACTCAGAAATATTCTACATGAATCAGGAAGATCCTACTAAGGGCATCTCTCTCAAAGATCAAAAATCAATTGCAGCTGCAGTATAAACAGAAGCCATTCCTTTTTTAAATAACTGCTTAATTAAACCTACCTTCATTATGATACAGTCTCATTATACCAATGCTCCATTTCAAAACCAATGTAAATTTCCAAAGGCAAAACTTTTTGCGAACAAAGGCTTATGATGAGGGGTGGAACAATAAAAGAAATCAATGAAATGACATTAAGAATTACTAAGGAAACTTACTTTGCTTTATTTCCCCCTCCCAAATGTCTGCCAAAAGCAAAGCTGTAACATCTCACAGACATGGTTTAATCAAAAGGTCAAGAACATCATTATTTTGGGCAAGATCTAGACAAAAAACTCCTATGTTCAACAGATTTGTCAGCAACACACTGACAACTCACAGGAGATTTTTCTGTTTTAAAAGAAAACCAACACAAACTGAAATCTGCTGCAGCAAAAGGAGACCACGCTTGCTCCTCACTTAACATGCAGCAATAGCCTGGGACAACAAAGCTCATAATCCAAGAAATATTAGTACTCTCAGGCCAAACTTCCATCTACATAGTTGCCTGCTGAGGAACAGTTCCTCTGGCAAGCCCACCTCGGCTGCTACCTCCACTGCAACACCAGCAAGTGCACGGCTTACAATTCCTTCTCTCTGCTATCCTTCCTGAGCACAACAGCTACGTGATCCCTCTTTCCTTCCTTTTGGTGTGTCCAGCTTTAAAGCCTGCAAGCTCTCCTGGCCTCAAGGATCATGGGTGAATAACACTTGAACCTAGAAACAAAGTGAGAGGTGTGAATGCTCAGCAGCTAACCCCTGTTCGTTTCACCCCAAGCTTTTTACTAGAGATACAAACATCGCGTGGTAAGGGAACTAGAACTTCTGCAACATGAAGCATGCTATACAACTTTAAAGCTGTAAGCAGTTGCTCAGAACACAGAACAAAACTGATTTACTTGGAAAAAATAAGGTAGAATTAGATCAGAAATAACATATATGGACTGATACCTGTCAGACATAACTCCACACATACACAAAAGCAGAGGCTAAAGGCAACCCTGCAAATAAGGCATACATCAGTGTTTCACTGCAAGTCCAAACGCAAGGCTCCCTTTTGTCCTTTCATCAGGAATCTGTTTTCAAAACTACAGCAATTATTTTGTTTCCATGTGCATTCACAATTTATTAGTCTCTTGACTTGCATTATTTCACAAGCAGGTTTGGGGGTTTTCTGCAAATTGAATCTGAACACCATACAAATCAAGTTTTTCCAAAGGCATTTCTCTGGGAATATTTGTGTAACAACATAGAGACTGAAAGTTTTACCTACTTTATAGGCAGATATAAGCTTTGAGACCTTGAAGTTATCCTTAACAGAAGTTACAAGCTTCTATTACATTACTTATTTTCCTTATGGGTTTTAGAGCTTGTAGGAGTTTAAGGTGAGTTTGTTTTCCAATAAATGTATCTGTGCTCAGTTTTAGCAGGTCTCCCAGAAGTAATACAAAGAGCATTCAAGCTTAAGCTGTACTTCTTACCAAGCATCTATTGTTAAAGGCTTCCAACTGCTAAAACACTGAGATCACCCACAACCTTCCACTGCATGGTTTTGCTGGCACCCAAATTCAGAGCAGTTACTTCACTTTCATCTGCAAGCTGAAGCTTCTTCCAGACAGTGCCAGTCACAACGAGTTGTGCAATGATTGATTCACTGGGGAAAAGGGCTAGGACCAAACCAAGCACATTAAAACATCTTCTGAAAATGACCTTCTCTATGTTTCTACTTAATGAAAACATATCATATCAAAGAGAAGCCACAAACCGACTGCTTCTCCTGCATTATAGCTGGAGTGTTTTCAGGCAGAGTTCCAGTTCCAGCCAATAATTCAAAGCTCCCATGTAAATAAACCTTAAGGCAATACGGAATAAAGAGGCAAGACAGCACTTGCAATAACGTAGATACTATTTCCAAGAGACAGTGTCACTACATAAAGCATCCATGAATGAATATTAATAAGGAAAAGTTAAGCCTGGGAAAAACAAAACAGCTAAAAACTAGGGGAAAAGCAACAGCAACTCTTATGTTGACAACATTCTTCTCACTACCACCAATCCAATTTCCCAAGACTAAAAGCCACCATGAAGCTCACGTCCTTCCTACAAGAGACAATAATTAATTACCAATCCTTCATAAACCCAACGACATATTAGCTCAATACCTATTTTTACCAGCAACAAGTACAAGGCCATTGGCACTGCTGCCTAAGTAAGCAAAACACACTTGAGCCTGAGCGTAACCAGCACCTTGTTAAGTTGAAGGTAAAAGCTTTAAATGCAATAACAACAATGCACCCGGGTCATTTGTGTTTTGGTTTTGTCTGTCAGCAATTCCTCTAATTACTGAAGCACACCTTAAAGCATGATGTGAGCTCTACCGACTATGAGAAAACATAAACAAAGCTTGTCTTTCATATACTGGCTGAGAGAATATGCATGTGTTTACCTTGTCTGCCTGGAGAAAGACTTGTTACTTGTAATTTAAGGTGAAAATAAGTAAGCTTTCTGAGGCCTAGCATGGAAAGCAATTAATTCCTGGTAAGTTCTTTGCAGTCTTGTCACTTGGTGAGTAGTGATCTTCTAGATACAACAGTATACTAATAAACAAGAAGTCCACTTCTTGCTTCTCAATTCAAGCAAGCAACTAAGAGAGATCATGGGTGGGGAAAAAAGAATAAACTTCAGTTTAAACAACTTACACAGTCACCAAGTTCCACACAGTTTAAGAACTACAACGTAATGCGGTTATTCGGGTCACTTACCACATCAGACAAGTGTTTGAGTAAGAAGCTGCTCACTAAGATGTCTGCAAGACTTGTTTTATTCTTACTACTTTCCTTACAGAGATTTCTTTGAGCCACTATTAGAAAGAAGGGATACTTATTTGACACCAGCCAGCCAGTTCATTTGTCTCAAAGTGAGTAGCCTTTTAAATTATTCTCCTGATTTTGAGACAAAAACATGGACAGGAACCTTTTCACATTTATGACATTTCTATGATGGGAATCTGAAAATGCAGAAGTATTCAAAAGTGACACAAAAGACCTACTATCCCAAGACTTTGAACTGCAAAGATCTATATGGGCCAGGTCTGGATCACATAAAGAGACAGCACCAAAAATCCCATCAGCTAATCACCAAGTTATTTACATATACAAATAATATTTAATAAGATCTGCCTGCACAATGGGCATGCGAATGCTGAATAAATAAAGTAATCAGCTGCAGCACAGAAATCAAAGAATACTCTTGGATATTTACAAAAATTAAATGGAAAAGGTGACATACAAAGTTGAGGAAAGAAATCGTTATCCAGTTGTTCCTTTCCCCCTCCCTTAAAAAGCAATCACACTTGTCCTTGAGGAAGGATTTCAAGCTGCACAAGCCAAAGAGCTTATACAAATAAACTTATTACATTTACTTTCTTTTTACTTCTGTCTCGGGTTTGTTCTCAAGTCAAGCCTGCAGCTCTTCTGTTCTATAGAAGTACTTGGGGTTCTTTTGTCACAACTCAGTGATCTTTCAATACACACAGCTCTCCACAAAGCTAAGGTGCACTGAAAATAGGCAACTGCTTTAGAGAAGGAGAAATACTAAAACTTTCAGATCACAGTGTTGGACAGCACATTTGAACTTCAAAACCTCATATAATAACTTTCATGAACTGCAAAAAAAAAGGTGAGAGATTTCCTCGTTTTATGACTTGTTTTAGCTAGTAACAGGTAAAAAATGGATGGTATCTAAGCAAAACATGGGCTTGTTTTATATGCACAATGGCAGAGTGACCTCTATATGGTACTTGATGAAAAAAACCTCAAAAGTAGTTGCAGAAGTCTTTGGCTGGAATCAATATATGGATAATGGTTTACTTACAAACACACACAAGACTACTGCTTCCCCCCCCATCCTTTATCATAAGTTATTTACTGTCAAAGTGTCTTGTCTCAAGTCTATCCAGCTCCACTTGTTCGTCTCTTCACCTCAACAAAACCTACAAAAGCAAACAGAATATTTCCTTCTGTGATGTGACCTTCCTCCTCGATCTTGGCAGCCACCACAACCAACCTTCTCACCTTCACAATCCCCATATAACACAGTACATCCTGAAGACAGTCAAGAGATCTCTCTTGTGAGGACAAGATATCGCTTCTTGTAAAGCCAATGAGTTGTTAAAAGAAGAAACCACCACCACACACATGGATTATGCTCCGTGATGCCAACCTGAGATCATTTCCTCTTACTCACTTCCTAAAACAAAACTCCTCCTTTCTCAAGTACAAGTTCTTTCGGTTATTGACCCCCAGTTTCATCTCTCAGGTATTTAAAATGGTCAAATCCTTCTTTAAAGGATCTTCAGGGCTCCAGTTCCAACTATAAGTGATTTCTTGAACTGAAAAGCAACGAGTTTTAATACCTCATTTAAAATTAATGTGCTAATTAAGCTAAATACGCCGCTACAGTTAAATGACTTCCAAGACGCGCAGCATAAATGAGCTGAAACACAAATAAGTACAATTTCAAGGACTACAGGAGAAGGGCTTCTTTTTCAAAGCCAAAACAAGCACAGGCTCATAAAAATATCTTTAAACATACCCCATTCCTGGCAGTGTTCAAGGCCAGGCTGGATAGGGGCTTGGAGCAACCTGCTCTAGTGGAAGGTGTCCCTGCCCGTGGGATGGGGTTGGGACTGGATGAGCTTTAAGGTCCCTTCAACCCAAACCATGCTATGATTCTATACCGCATCAACCCAGACAACAGGAGAAAATAAAATAAGCTGTACGAAAAGACAATTATAATAAACCTTCAGATGAAATCTCTGCACCTCCTGGAAGACTTGGGTCTTAATGCCTGGGTCCTTCTAAAAGCTTGGGCACCATTAAGGAGAATCAGCCCTCCCTCCCTTCCTTCCCAAAGCAACAGCGAGCAATGCCTCTCACGCACAAGAAGAAAGTGCAAGGAAAAGGCAACATGCTCCGGCAGCCCATTACCCCTCTGCGAGCGCCGCCTCGCACCCCTCAGCTCCACACCCAGGGACGAGGGGGACTGCTGCTGCCGCCACCCCTCCTCGCTACAGCGGGACCCGCTCTGTGGCGGCGACGGCAGAGGCTGCTGGAAGGGGAAGCACCAGAGGGGGGGACCCCACCAAGACCCGCTCCCCCTCAGGGCCGGGTTCCCCCTCCACCTCAGGCCCGGGCGCCGCCCCCTTACGTGTTGTCCTGGTTGAAGTTGGCGAAGAGCAGATGGCCGCTGCCGGCCTCGCCGCTCTGACTGGCCAAGTTCATGGCGGGCCGGCCCTCGCCACCCCCGTCCGGCGGGGGGGAAGGCCTCCACCAAGCAGCGGACCCTCAACCCCGGCAGCCCCAGGCCCCGCCGCGGCCCCGCGGCCTCTTCATCCCCGCCGGCCCCTTGTTTACGCTGCGGGCAGGCGGGCGAAGCGGCCCTTGCGCATGCGCAGTCCCGCCCCGATGGCCCCAGCCGGCCACCGTACTGCCGCCCCGCCCTGCAGTTGTGGGACGGGATGCGCATGCGCTCGGGTGGTGGCGCGCAACTTGGTTGGGAGCGGTGGAGGGGGGGGGGAAAGGGGTGGAGCATCGTTCTGAAGCTAAGCAGGGCCCGCAGGGGTCGGCGGCTGGATGGGAGACTCATAGTCGCGCCCCAACACGGGCTTGTCCCCTCTGTCCACACCCGGGATGGCCGTGACAGTGTCGCGGTCCCCGCGGACCCTCCGAGGTCAAACAGCACGGTTCCTCGCTGCCGGCGCCTCTGCAGTGCTGCTTCGTGCCACCCGAGGTCCCCACGGCGCAGCAGACGGGGCAGCGGGCTCTGCTCCTGGGCACACTGCGGAGGGCAGTGGCTTTGTGCCCTGGGGTGAAGATGCTCTGGGGGTCCCCAGCCTGCAGGACAGGGCAGGAGACCATGTCAGAGCAAGGGGAGTCACGGGCTGAGATACAGGGAGCAGCTAGTCAGGAGAGAATATAAATTACAGGCAAAATAAGGCAACTGAACAGGGAATGTCTGGAAAGTGGAACAAAATCAAGGACTTGGCCCTGAAAAGTTATCCCGGGTTTGTGCCTCTGGAGACAGCTTGCCCAGGAGGGCTCATGAGTGATGGAGCCATCTCCCCACGATGTATAAGGGACTCCTCTGGGCTCCGCCACGCTGCTGGCAAAGGGGCTCCCAAGGGGCCCTGCCCCAGCTCCCTGCTGTCCTACGTCCATCCTGCCATGGCCCATGGTCACCCCTGAGCCGGTCCTGGCACCCACATTGCTCACCTCTGCCTCCAGCTGCTACCAACCCACCCATGTGCCCTGTGACTCCTATTACTCATGTAAAGCCTCTCACACAGGGAGGTTTTTCCTGCAGGAACCCCCCCTCCCTGTGGAAATGCAGTTACACCGTGCCCTGCCAGAGTCCAGCACTACTGTTGTAGCACCCAAAGGTGCTGGGACCCACACAGAGACATGTCTCCGCTACGGGATTCCTGCATGGTCTGGGATCTGCACAGTTTGGGGAGGAAGCAGCCCTGGCCTTCATGACCCGTTCCTCCTCTAAAGGAAAACTCTGGTTTGGAGACATTAATAAAAGGTCAATGCATTCAGTGTATTCCTGAGTATTGGAAACGCTCCTTAATATCATTATAATTACTCAGATCTTTGCAAGAAGATGGGGAGAGCACCAGGGATGGGGGAGGAAAGAAAACCAAGGTGCTCTTATGGGCAGCAATACATGAGAGGAGCTGCCATGAGAAAGGGTACGTGTCCCAATGGGGCATAGGTGATGTGAGCATGGACATCTCCGCATCCCACCATCCTCCGCCTGCCAGGTTTGGAGGCAGCGCTGCGGCTGGAGCCGTTCCCCAGCACCATGCGGGAGGCTTTGGTTGCCATAACAACTGGATTCAGGCTTCAAAAATAGTAACTTATTTTTCATTCCATTTGCCTTTTGCCCTCTGAGACAGCTCTATTTCAGGACTGATGGTTCACTTCAGGTGCCCATTGCCAGCACCCCTGGCTGCAGCCTGGGGGCTTTGGGGATGGGGGCTGTTTTCTTTCCTTCCCCTATTGAGGCCCAGAGAAAAGGTAAAGCAGGCACAGGCATCATGAAACAGCCTTTGCCAATGCCTCATCATCGAGCAGGTTGGGGAAGGAGCTTGACAAATACCTTCTCAGCTAAGTGGCAGGACGTGGGAGAGGTTTTCAGAGATGATCTCACTCTGCATCTCAGCCTGGACCTGCTGCTCTCAACCAGAGATTGGCTGTCCCAGATATGCTGAGAAGGTCCTCCTGAAGATGGGCCTTATTTTGTTCCCCCCCTGCACCTCCTGGATCCTGCTGTCACCAGCATGATCTCCAACAGGGTCTTCCATCCATGATGGGAAGTGTGCAGGAAGGCTCCCAGCACTGGAGAACTAGAGTGCTTCTTGTGTGCGTTGTGGACACCCCACAGTGCAGCTGGAGCATCACCCCTTTTGCATTCCCTGGGGGGATGAGCTGCTTTCGGATGGCCTTGGAGAGGGTCCAAGGATTAATTCATGCCTTGAATTAAGGGATTCTTTAATTTTTGTCTCTTTTGGCTTTTGGAAGAGTTGAGTGTACTTTATTTCCCATGGAAACGGCCATACAAGCATAACCCTTCATGTTGAGAAGTCCTCATCTGCTCCACCTTTCTCTCATCATTACAGCATCAGCAAGGAGAGGTTGAGCTGGGGGGAAGCAGGAATCTCCTCCTCCACTTGCTGCTGACCTTATGTCACCTTTTTTGTCCCTTAGATGCTTAGACCTGAAGGTGCCTGCAATCTCTGGCATACAGTGGGCACGGATGATGCCCGTATGAGCCCCCATTACCTTTTGAATCCCCTTTCTAAGCTGCCCAACCTCAGATGTATGTTGGGACATCACCTGCTTTGAAAGCCTCCCTGGGTGATGGAGAGGGTGGAGCAGTGAAGGCTTAGGGTAGAGATGGGGTGAGGATTCTGGGCTCTTCAGCCCTTGCCTTGCTTTGCCCCCCTTCTCCTAAGCAGGGAATTGCATCCCCACCCATGGACACCCCACAGCGATGGGGCTGGGACAGAACCACCCACCCTGCCGGGGCCTCTGGAAAATAATAGAGAAAACACAAAACCAATTAAAATCAAATCAAGAAAAGCCAAGCCGACCCAACCAGCTCCCTGGGGAGCCCTGCCCTGGGGCAGGCAAGCGATGTCTTGGTACCCATCCCGGGGGACCCAGCCATGGAAGGGATGGAGGGGGGGCTGCTTGCCCGCACTCGCCGCTTCCTCCCCCCCCAGCTCTGCGATGCTTTAATCACATTTTCAATTCAAATCTGCTGCTATTTGATCCGCCGGGGGTTGGCGGCGGGGAGGGGGGAGTATTTTTAGCTGTGCTTAAAGCTGCCGTGGCGGCTGAGGGAGAGCGGGCAGGTTGCTGTGGTCGGGCAGAGTTGGACGGGATCCCCCCCCCCCCGCTGCCGCCTCCTCCTCTTTGCACATCCGAGGGCGGCAGCGGGGCTGGCTCCCCCCTCCCGGAGGTCGCCTTTGTTTTCCCCGAGTCGCTCTCCCGAGCAGCCGGGGGGAATCGGGAGGGGGCCGGGGCCGGGCTGGACCAGACCGGCCGCCCCTTCTCCCGCTCGCCCCGCGGCGGAGTTGGTTCGGTTCCCCCCTCGGGCGGCTCTTCCCGGCCGCCGGGACCCCCCATGGCACCGCCGCGATGTTCGTGTCCCGGCTCCTGGATTTCCAGAAGACGCGCTACGCCAGGTAAAGCCGTCGGTGCGGCGGTCCCCGACCCCCGGGTGCTTGCGGAGCCCCAGGACAGCCCCAGCCCCCTTGCCCGAGCTCGGTTCCAGCGGGGGACGGAGCCCAAAAGGACCTTCAAAAGCTGCTGAGAGCCCCAAAGCACAGGGCAGGTGCGGGATGCTCTTCTGGGAGAAAGGTACCTGCTGTTCTGCATCCCTAAGGGATTCTGAGCATCCTTGAGAGCTGTCGCTGCCTTTCGCTGGGTCTAACTTCGCTGTTGCTCTCCCGCTGCTGGGGGACCAGGACCCTGGGGACAGACCCTCTATGGAAGGACCAGGGTTGCCCAGGGTCCTGCATCACCCGAGAAGCCCCCTCGGGGTAGACCTGGGGGCTCCAATGCAGTGCACCGGTGGTAGATCCTTCTCCCTGCTCCGTGAAATACCTGGTGAGGTTTTCCAGCAGCAGGGACTGGTCTGAAAAGCCCAGGAGCGCTGAGAAACCTCACGGCATTACCTGTGTAGGGGGAAACCTGAGGACTGCTAAGCACGGGTCAGAGGGCACTCGGCCATGCACGCTGCTGGGGGATCAGATGTGGCCTTTAGGAGGGAGCTGGTGGGTGATGTAGGGACATCAGTCACCCACAGACCTCCAGCACAGCGGGTGGCCAAGGATGAGCTGGATCGTGCAGTGCTGTGTGCTGCGCAGCCAGATGGGGCTCAGCGTGGCGCTGGGGGTACTCGGGTTTGCACTGAGGACATGCTTTGCTCCCAGCTCCCTCTGACTGCGTTGGGGATGTTTTCATGGCTGCAGAGGGTCCCACAGGCTCATGCAGCTCCTGGGGACACTGAGTTCAGCTGCTGCCATCACCAGAATCCCAGTGGTCCTGTTAGAGGCAGATACCAGAGGGAAACTCGAATGGAAAGAAGCAGCAATGGTGTTTCTTGCTTGCTCCAGGCAGGAGCATCTCTGAAGGATGCTGGGCTGGGTAAGAGCAGGAGACCTCCCTTCCACCCCCTAAGCCACCAGTTCCTCTCCTTCCAGGTGTCCCATATGGACAATCCATGCTTGCACTTCCGAAAACTGTGCTCAAACCCCATTTTGATCCTACAGCTGCTTCCTAACCACTTCTGCTGTGGGGAGACGCAGGAGGTACCTTCTGCACATCATCCAGTTGTGAAAACAGAGAATTCAAACCCTTTTCTCCCTGCTGGCATGTGGAGGACAGCACCATGGGAAGATGGAGCCAGGCTAAAGGCTGTACCCCCCCCAAAGCATGAGGACAACCATGCCTTTGCCCACAGCAGTAGTGCAGAGGTTCTTTCAGGGTTAGACAGCAGAAAGGGGCTGCTTCCCTACCTCAGTCCCCCCAGGCAGAATCCATCTGCAACCTGTTGCTGGATTTGTCCAAAATGAAAGCTTGTTGTGGTCCTTTCTGGAGATGACTTGTTAAATGGGGATGAGGTGTTACAGAGAGCCCACATGCAGGGCAGGGGCTGTGGGACACAGGAAGGATTCGGTCCACAGAGCATCCTTCATCTCCCACAAGGTACCAGGGCTGGATGGGCAGCAGAAGGAGATGAGTGCTCCCTTGGATTTCACCCCAAGGCAGTCGGCAGCACATGATGCTTCCTCCATCACCTCAGAGATCCTCTTAGCCTAGTGCTTAAAAATAACAGTTGGCTAATCCCTGTTCCCCCCCTCACTCCACACACACCAGATGGGGATTGGGGTGAGCAGGAGCCACAAGGCTCGCAGTGGCACAGTCCCTTCAAGGCATCAGAAGCATCCTGGAGAAGCTTTTGCCTGTGGCCTTCCTTAAGGAAAAATAAAGGCAGAAAGTTTTCATTGTGGTGGAAAAGTCTGGAAGAGCTTCATTTTTAGCACAGTTTTATCTAATTTTGAGTGAGGAGCAAGAAAGGAAACTTGGACATCGAGATACCTGCCAACAGGAATAAATAAAACACAGCGTGTTTGATGGAAGACCTGTTGTGTGCAAGCTGCAACGAAGGCACCGGGCTTTGAACAAAGAGATGAAAGGCAGGAATCAATGTGAGAGCGTTCAGGAGAAGAGAGGATGTTGGAGCCAGGAGAAAACTCAGGGCTGGAGGAGCACTGAGGAGTCCCCAAATCCTTCCCAGCTGGGCTTCAGAGAGAGAGGATTGTGGCTGTGGCAAAGGGAAGGCGCTGGCACCGTGGTGGGAACAGGGGATGCGTGGCAATGCTGCTCGAGCAGGTCATGGTTGTAAACGAGGCCCTGTGGTTTCTGCTCTGCTGTGGGGTGCAGGAGGCTCCTCCATTACCTGCCACCATGGGGAAAGGGAGCTGAGAAGCACAGTTGCTGCAAGGCTTCCCCTGTCGCTCACAGCCTGCGCCGTGGCAATGATAGTCATCTCCTGCCGACAGGCCAAATTCAGCCGTGACGCCAGCAGCAGCATGCGGTGACAGGGTGCAAGCAGATGCGATTCCTCCTGCTTACCCCACCACCAGGCTGTCATTCCCCTACTCTCCCTCCACCCTTTCCTCTCTTCCTCCCAGCTCACCAACGTGGTGTTGGCTTCCTCCCCCCCAAGCAGCAGATCAGTGCAAGTGGCATCTTCATCACTTAAACACATCGGCCAGGTTACACTGATCCCTCCCTCCACTCACCACCAGCTTTGACTCCACTTTGGTCCACAGATAGGGACCAGTGCCTCCTCCCTGCATACCTTCTGTGGGGCTGCAGCTCAGCCCAAATCTCCCTTCAGGGACACAGAATGCTTCCCAGAGTTCAGCCCTCCAAAGCCATCATTGAAAGGAAACATGATTAAGTGGGATGCTGCTGTGTCTGGCCAGCTTCAGCGGCTCTGGAGCTGCAGGCTGTGCAGGGCACTGAATCATCCTAATAAACTGATAGCAGTTCACGATTGGATTTGTTAATGTAAAAAGCTCTACATCTTATTGCGTCTGCTTGTCTGTGCAGAGTAACACAGAGAGGAACAGCCAGGAAAATCCACATTAATTTCTCAGCACAGAAGAAGGAGGTTAGGGGAAAAGGGGGCCTCAATAGGTGCACGGTCCAGGCTCGTCTTCACCTGCCTGGTGTCTGCAATGTAGACACCGCTACCTCCTCACCAGCACAAGGGGATGGGAGATCTGGACGCTACACTTGCTCACAAGGAAATCATAGAATGGTTTGGGTGGGAAAGGATCTTAAAATCATCCAGGTCCAACCCCCCTGCCTCTGAGTCTGGAGAAATACAGCTGGGAAAACCTCCCTTCTTGCTCTCTGCACCTGCAATTACTGAGCAAGGAGATATTTGCTGACTCCTTCTCCAGCATCTCTGGGCAAGAGAGGAAGAGAACCACCAGTAGGAATAGGAGAGAGAGAAAACATTGGGGTGCTCAGCCCCCAGACATGATGAAAACAATGCCAGGCTGCCAGCCTGAACACAGCTATCGCATTGGGAAGATCTGGTCCCCGTTTGCAATGAAAGCGCAAGCAGCCCTCGCCTGCTCCCACACATATTGAGATGCTTTCCAAGAGCTCTGCTTCCCCCACAGCCAGCGTGGGATGAAGCAGCGAGAAGGGAAATGCTTTCAGTGTAGGTATTGCAGCTCAGAGATGCTCAAGAGGCAGGGGTTCCTCACCGTGCGAGCACCATCCCCAATGAGATCTGCTAGCTTGCCCCAGCTGAACAGATCCCCTTGCTGCAAAAGGCACTGCTCCAAGAGATGGGGAGACCCCCAGAATCCCCAGCATCATCCAGTGTCACCGGCCAATTCCATATTGGTTGCTCTGTTGCATCAGGCTGACTCAGATACCCTCTTGAGATGGCACTGGTAGGATTCATCTTATGTCTGCACCCAGGGTGCAGTTATTGGATCCAGGTACTTAGAAGGCAACAAGTACTCAAAACCCCATTTGCAATGGGATAGTCCCTCAAAATGCCCCATTCCCTCCTTTTGGAGGGCCAGCAGGACAAGCTCAGGTGGGGAATCATTGCACTGGAGTGGGCAAGCCAAGCCCTGTGCCTTGCCCTTGTGCGGGAAGGAAGGTCTCTTGGGTGCCTGGGAAACACATGCCCCATGGTTTCCTCCCTCCTTCAGCTGGTGTTGGATATCAGCCTGATGTGATTCTTTGGCCAGCTTCCTATGGCCAGCTTCATGGGGTGGCAGCCAACGCTATGCATGGGAAATTCAAGCCACTTCCCAGCATGGCAGGTCACTGAACACAAGAAACAGGGATCTCCCAGGGCTGCTCCGAGGCTTGCCTTCCTCTTCCCTCCTCCCTTCCCACACTGCTCCACAGGAAGACAAAGCAATGCAAACCAGCTACAACTCCTACAGGAAGGAAGGGAAAAGAACAGGACTTATTTCAGTTCATTGCTCTTACGAGGTGCTTGGCTGCAAAAGGAGATTGGTTGAGTACCCAGAGAGATGCTGTGAGGGGATGAATGCTCAGAGCAGGGGCTGAGTGAGGCAGAGACGTGACCAAACACCAGAGCTCTCCCTTTGGGGTTGTCCAGATGTAATTGAACCTCAATGCTTTTATGCAGTGAAGATGCAGAGCCTGATGAGCTCTATGTGATCCACTGGCAACTTCTCATAACGTGATAACACAAGCATCATATTCCTAGATGTTTACTTCAGATGCCTATTAGTTGAGCCAAGCAGTGCTGACCTTTGGAAGAGTTCAGATCCATGTCTGTTCCAGTTTAGAGCCCAGGCTTGCTGCTGGGGAAAAGGGATTTGAAGCAGAGAGAGATGGGCAGGTCAGGGGCAAGGAGCACTGTATTAAGCAGCACACTCTGGTACTGCAGCACTAGACAACAACCTGCACTGTCGCAAACACTAATGGAAATGCTGGTATCTGCTTGCTTGGCTGGTGGAATTCATTATTCTCCTTCTGTGCCTTTGTGGTCCAGAGGCATTTGCTGAGTAATACAGATATCATTTGTACATGAGCATCATCCAGGAATCCCAAATAAGAGCCTGTCTCAGGTTATGGGGAAACCTTATGGACCTGAGAAACAATGCCCTGCCCATGTCATTTCAGTCACAGAGACAGGCAGGGTCAGAGGCTGGGGAGGCTCCAGACCTCAAACTCTTCACTTACCCTCCTTGGGCTGTTGTGGAGTTTAAGCAGGCAGAACCAGCTCAGGATTTGTTCCACTACCTTCTGCGTTCAGGGCAATGCAGGCAAGGCAGCAAGGAACAACTTTCCAAACAAGCAAATAGTGAATAACAGAGAATCTTCAGCTCAGGAATCAGCCCTCCTCACATTCACAAGGCACCTGGGACATCGGAGTCATTGTGACTAATCAGCTATTGTTGTCTCACGAGTACCAAGTGAAACAAGAAGTCCCAGCTCAGAAAGTAATTTGGGAAACACTCACCAATCCCATCTGTTGTGAATAAACAGCTCTGCTGCAGCTTCAGGGTCATGATTTGTCTTGGAATAGCTGGAGATACCATCTACATAAAGAGCAGGAAGCCTGCTGGAGAGAAAGAGAAATACCCCTGCACAGAGAATGGGAATACAGACAGTTATGACCATGCTGGGAATTACCTGCTGAGTTTCCACTTACCAGCCAAGGCCTATGGATATATAGGGGCTCTCACGGGTGCAGAAATGGTCTATGCCTGCATCTGGATTGGAGCCTCCCATGTTTGTCTCTGCTAGGATGAGGAGCAAAGAACAGGATTTAGATACAGCCTCAGTGTGTTCAGGGAAATAGCAGCACATTGTCTTCCTGCCAGTCTCAGCCCCTCATATATCCACTCCTGCAGCAGCAGGATGTGCCAGGGGAGTGTATTCTCTGTCCCTTCATCTGTGCCTGCAGTTCAGAGCCAGGTACAGCACGGACAGGGCTGAGCACATGGTCCCTGTCTGGGAGCATCTCTAAGCTGGCAAGCAGACTTGTTCATCGTTTCTCATGGCACACAGGCTCTGCAGTGCCAGGGGATGGTCTGCAGCCAGCCCAGGGTGTTACCACATGTCAGAGTGCTGGGAACAAGCAAAACTGGGATGAGGGTAATCAGAGGTGATGAATGATGACTCAATCTGCAGCCTGTTTCTGGAAGCAAGGCTCACACTGGGGGCATCCATCTGGGCAGGTTACTCCAGGAATCTGGTGATCTGCTACTTTACCCCTAAGAAAGGCTGAGAAATGCTGGTTTAAATAAAAAGCCTTTCATTTCCTGCTCCCTACCCAAGCTGCCAGCTCTTTACACTATGCCAAGAAGCAGCACAACAGAAAACACTGCACTGTTTTGCTTCATCAGCCCTCCTGCCTCTTCCCATACGGGATGAGCTGGAGTCAAAGGAGTAGCCTATGGAGCAGGCTTGCCCCATCTGCCCCTCCTCCCCTCACCAGGGAGCTGACCTGCAAGCTTAACAGCACACAGCTCAGCTTTCCAAAACAGGAGCACCATATGTTCGTGTAGGAGCATGTAAGCACTGAAGAGCAGGGATGGAAACAGAGGTTTCAGCTCTTAATGGGGTGCTGCACATGCCCATGTGGGTGGCTCTGCAGATGGTGATGCTGGGCAGCATCAGCCTGAGCATTTCTGCTTCCAGAGGCAAACGTTCCCATGTTAATGGGTAAGAAGGAAAAACCAGGATTTCTCAAGTGCTCTTGGGCTGGGTAAGGCAGCTTTGTGGTACTGCAGGGTCTGAGGGCTCTGCACTGGGAGCTGAAGCCTTTGCCATGTTACCAAGTGACAAAATCTATGGCCTGGACCTGATGAGGCCCTGACTAGATCCCTGTGGTCCTGCTCTGTCTCTTGGATCCAGCGATTGCATCCCATACGTAAGCAGCATGGAGGGCCCTGCGCTGCATCATCACACAGAGCTCCCCAGGCCTGAGCTAATTACAAGCCACAGAGGAGCTCAGGGGGATGAAGCCTCTTACCAGGGGCTGCAGAATTACCAGATTACAGGTCAGAAGCAGAGCACATGCCAAGCCCCAGCTTACAGGGATGCCACCACCGCAGCTCGCATGGAAGCACAAATGTGAGGACCAAGCACTGGGTGTGCAGCCTCTGGGCCCATTAGGGCAAATCCAGACCATGCACTGAGAGGGGTCTGGGGCCAGCCTGCCCTACAGGGACACATCTAATCCACTGATGTCACCTCAGGCATCACAACACTTGCTCTACCAAGGGGCAACCCAAAGGGTCCCAGCAGGACTTACCACTGCTGCCGGTCAGCATCCAGCAAATGCTTTCTCCGTCCTTCCTCTCTAAGATGCCACCATGAAAATACAATCCACTTCCATTACCCTAAAAGCAGTTAAGATACCAGTCACAAAGAGAAGGAGAAATCCCCTCTCTTTGCAGTCAAATCCCCAGGAGCTGCCCCATAGGAACACAGATCCCTGGGACAAGAAGATAGATACAAAGCAAACCAGCATCCAACCTCTAACCTAAGACATTAAACCAGCTCCTTAGCAAACCCAGCCCTTTTATAAGCTATTTGCAGGTGAAACTTGTAGATATTAGCTGCTCTGGGGAGATTCACATCACCTGGGAGCACTGTAGGATATGCACATTTAGTGCTTCATGGGTTGTGAAGGGGATGTGTTGGCTCTTCAAGTGTGGCAGCCATGGCAATGTTCAGGGGGAGCCTAGCTCCTCAACACATAGATGCACAGCCACGTGTCATGTATAAAGCCTGGTTTAGAGCAGGGCTGGGAATGTCATTGTGGGACTGGCTTTTTCCAAAGGCAGGGATGAGCTGCTCAATGGCACCCCAGCTCATGCCTGCCTGTCCGTATCATGTGTGTATGTACATATATATACACGTGTGCATATATATACACATACTATGTGTAGATGTATGGGTATATTTAATATATACCAATACCTGAGCTATATTTCCTTTATTTTGCACCCTCTTTATGCTATCCATCCACCAGCTCACCTGAAGGATGACAAATTATTATCCTCACTCAGAGAGGGATAAAGGCAGGGAAAGGGAAAGGAAGTGATGTGGCAGAGGCCAGCCAGAGGGTCAGGACTGAAGGCAGAGCTAAACCCCATCTCTCCTGAATCACATCCCAGCCTGGGTCTCCATCAGGGCTGTTCCCACCTTGTGTGTGTAGGGCACAGCTCTGCAAAGTGTCCCATGGCTCTGCCTGTGTGAGCGTGTGGTGCCCCTGGAGTGGCTGATGGAGGTTGTCTTGGTGTTCAAATGCTCACACATGAGCCCTCCTGAGGAATACCTTAATCCCCATTTTACCTTCTTCTCCCTTACCCTGGCAAAGCAGGAGTGATTTTCGAGGTCAGAACTTTGTTCTTGGATAAAAGTCCTTATAAAACTTAGCAAATGCTCCCAGAACCACAAAAAAACAGAGTGGGAGAAAGAGAAGGAGAAAGGAACAAGCCTGGGAAGCTGGCTCTGCACTTTGCCCTGGCTGCCTGCGACAAGGGGCTCTTTGTTCCCCTGGCCGGAGCCTGCTGCACTGGCCCTTTTCAGTCTCCCTCCCTGGGAAAGGGGCCAGGGGGAAGCAGGACAAGCAGGGCAGGGGAAAACCCTGGGGCTGCATGAATAATCCCTGCTTGGACCCCCACCAGCCCCCCTATCTTCATATAGATGGTCTGTATAGCATCTGCCAGGAGCAGCACTGGGAGTAAAAGGTGCCTGGGAGCCCCTCGGGTCTCTGCTTCCCATGTGGCATCCCTGAGAATGACCATGCCCCTGCTCCTGCTGTGCAAGAGGTGTGAAAGGTTTGTGTCTTTTGGACTTTGCAATCCTAAAGCATCTGCTAAAATGCATTGAAGCATCCAGCCAAGGTGTAATCGCCTGTCTGCAGCTTCCCAGACCTGCAGTGTTGAATGAGCCATGACATAGAATCATAGAAGAGTTTGGGTTGGAAAGGACCTTAAGATCATCCAGTTCCAACCCCCTGCCATGGGCAGGGACACCTCACACTAAACCATGGCACCCAAGGCTCTGTCCAACCTGGCCTTGAACACTGCCAGGGATGGAGCATTCACAACCTCCCTGGGCAACCCATTCCAGTGGCTCACCACCCTAACAGGAAAGAATTTCCTCCTTATACCCAATCTAAACTTCCCCTGTTTCAGTTTGAACCCAACACCCCTTGTCCTATTACTACAGCCCTTGATAAAGAGTCCTTCTCCAGCATCCTTGTAGCCCCCTTCAGATACTGGAAGGCTGCTCTGAGGTCTCCACGCAGCCTTCTCTTCTCCAGGCTGAACAGCCCCAACTCTCTCAGCCTATCTTCACACAGGAGGTGCTCCAGTCCCTGATCATCCTCGTGGCCTCCTCTGGACTTGTTCCAACAGTTCCATGTCCTTCTTATGTTGAGGACACAGGACCTGTACCCGGTGCTCCAAGTGGGGTCTGACACTGTGGCTTTGCCCAGGCAGTGTAGGCTGGATGCTGTTATGAACACATCTCCCTCATCTCCTCCCACCCAGGGATACAGCCAGGGTATCCCCAACCCTACGGATGCAATGACATGGAGCAGGCGATGGCTGTGGATTGAGCCAGCCGGGCAGGAGTCTTCCTGCAGGGATCAGAGCTAAGTTTGGAGAGGTGTTTCTCATATTATTGCATTGAAAAACCCCAGAGCTCTGCCTGGCTGCAGCAATTCCCTTTCTCCTGATCCCAGTTGCATAGAGCTGGGGCTGGGAAACACAGAGCAGCCTCCAACCTCTCTGGGCTTTCATCAGCTCTAATGAGAGTCGCAGGTGCCCTTTCCAAGCGTGTCTCTGTCCAGGTTCAGATTTGAGGCTGGTTTGGTGCACCACTACAGCAACTTTCTGCAGGCTGGGAACGCTGCAGGGCTCCCCATGCTCTGCCATCGCAGGGATGGCGTGAGCTGGATGGATGCTTAGCATCCCAGGATGGTCTGGGAGACAGATAAAGGAGAGAAGAGAAGGTGAGGGAATGCCCTCTGCACCCCTGGGGAGCAAGGTGCTGCAGAAGGACTCGTCCTGCCCTGCCAGAAGATGTGCAAACGTCGGCTGCTCCCATGTTTGTTTGCACAGCTCCGCTCCTGAGCACAGAGGACCATGAAATTGTGTCCAACTACCCCTAAAATACAACCCTGGGTGCTCCAGGAGGAGCTGCTGCAGCCAGGCTGGCCCAGCACTGTGCAGCCAGGTCCCACCTCTGTGATGCTCCGTTTCCCATCTTTCACAGGATGATGCTTATTAGAAAGCAGGGCAAGGAAACAAGAGCAGGTCAAAAAGAAGTCCCTCCTCAAGGGTATTTCTCCCTCTGGGAAACGCAGATGCTTGCAGTGTGCTGCACCAGCACGGCTTTGGGCTTCAGGGACACACATTCTGTCTGACCTCATCCCATGGGAATGGCTGGGGTGGCCCTTCCTGGCCTCTCCATCCCTGCACCAGAGACAGGGAGGATATCTGCACCCCAGGGATCCCTTTCCAAAGGGTCTGGATGTCCCTCAGCCCTGTAGGAAGGGGCTGTGGGAACCAGCCCTGCCTCTGCTCCTTGTTACTGCTCTGAAGAGCTCAGAACAGAGGGGAGACGGTGCAGGGCTTTGTTAAAACAAATAAATCCAAGGAAAAGGCCTCGGAGGCGTTTCCTCAGCAACCGATGTCACGCGGGATGTCTGGCCTTCCCCTGCCCGCCGCCTTATTATGGGAAGGGAAAAGAAAGGGAAGCAGAAAGCAGAGGGGAGCTGGGGACAGTCTCCTGGCAACGCAGGGGACAGCAATGTCCTCCTGCCAGAGGACACGGCTCCAGCCTGGCCATTCCTTGTGGTGGGAGCGTCGGGATGAGGGGGGCATCCCTGGTGTCCCGTGGATGGATGTGACAGCGCGCCGGGCACAAGCACATCCCGAGGGATGCCCAGTCCTGATAAGTGCTGATTTACCCAGTGTGGGTCCTCCACTGCAGCGCAGTGGGAGCTTAGCCCCTCTGCTTTCTCCTCTTAATCCATAGTTTATGGATCACCACCCATCTTCCCATGGTACCAAGGTCTGGCAGCAGGCAGGGCAGGGGCTGGGGACAGGTTCCCTGGCCTGGGTCTGTTGTGGCCACACTCCCCCTGGCCTCAAATCCATGTAATTTGAGCTATTTAATCCAGCCTGGCTCACTTTTAATAGGCAGCAGTGAGCAGCTCATTCAGTGGCGCTGAGCAAGGAGAAGCCAGAAGAGTCTGTATGGATGCGGGTGGCTCAGGGATGCGGAGAGGGGACCTTTCCTGCCTTCCCCAATGCCCTGCATCACCCTGTGCCCAGCAGCAAGGTCCTGCCAGCCCCCGAGCCCCCTTGCTGGGCACAGCTCAGCTGTGAGCCCCACCACAGATGGTGCCAGAAGTGGAAGCAAACAGGGTCATAAAGCAATTAGTCCAGGTCCGGAGGTGCAGCAGCAAAGTCTTTAACCCCCTGATTACCAGATCAGGCAGGGAAGGATCACTCCCTGTTTGCCTGGTTCTTATTCCCTTCTGCAAAGCCTCCACTTCTGGCCCCTGCCAGAAGAAGGTGCTGAGTGAGGCTTTGCTCTGACCTGTTACCACAGATGCATATTTAATTTGCCTCTTAATGCAGCTGCACCTACCTAGCAATGGACTGGCCAAGCCAGACACTATATTTTATCCCTGTGTGTTGATCTGACAAGAGGAAATCGATATGTTCCTCTGAACACCAGGAGCAAGCTGATACCTCAGACTAAGAGAAACGGAAATAAAGCTATAGGTTTCCAAGGGAGGATGGTGGGGTTTTCCCTGCAGTAATCTGTGCTGGGATGTGTGAGTAGGAGATAGCTGCAGGTGGTACCCAGAAACCAAAGGCAACATGGGGATTCAAGGATGCTGGAGAGGGACTCTTCATCAGGGACTGTAGAGATAGGGCAAGGGGTAATGGGTTTGAACTGAAACAGGGAAAGTTTAGATTGGATATAAGGAGGAAATTCTTTACTGTGAGGGTGGTGAGGCACTGGAATGGGTTGGCCAGGGAAGCTGTGAATGCCCCATCCCTGGTGGTGTTTAAGGCCAGGTTGGGCAGAGCCTTGAGTGCCATGGTTTAGTGTGAGGTGTCCCTGCCCATGGCAGGAGGTTGGAACTGGATGATCTTAAGGTCCTTTCCAATCCAAACCATTTCGTGATTCCTCCAAACCCCATCCTCTGAGTGAGTTCCTCTCCATGCTTCTCGCTGCAGGTTCATGAATCACCGTGTCCCATCCAACTGCAGGTACCAGCCGACGGAGTACGAGCACGCAGCCAACTGTGCCACCCATGCAGTGAGTCCCTGTCCCCACCCCAGGGCTAGGTGGGATGGTGCTCAGCTCCCCATGGATCCTCTGAGGAACTTCAAGGAACTCCTAGAAATGCTTATGCTCAGCCCTGCTGCTGCGGGTCTCAGGGCTGTGGTGAAGCAGATGGATGCTGAGCAATGGGATGCTCTCCCTCCTTCTGCCCTGGGAAGCTGATGTGCATGTCCCTTGCTCTCACTCACCATGCCCCCAGGGAAGCTGGCTGCCGTGGGCTTAGTGGAGCAGGAGTATTTTGCAGAGCTCCATGAAAACAGAGTGGTTTTCACAGCAGGGATGGTGACAGGAGCCCCATGGGGCTGCCTACACAAGCGGTCCCCACATCAGGGTTTCCCTTAGGAGCTGGCAGCTCCCACTCTGAGTCCTGGGGGATGACTCGGGGGTAGCCATCCTCCTTGTGCCTTCCTCCTCCTCATCTTCACCTGGAGAAGCTGTTTTGGAGCTGCACCAAAATAGAGGGGAAAAAGCCTGCCCCTCATGGGTGGTGGCTTTGACCAGGAGCAAAAGGAACACCTAAAAGGCAAATCAGAGACTGTACTGTAGCTGCTAGATGGAAATGCAGAGAGTCAGCAAAGATTTGCTTCTCCTTTCCAGTTCTGGATCCTGCCCAGCATCCTTGGCAGCTCCATCCTCTACATCCTCTCTGATGACCAGTGGGAAACTATCTCAGCCTGGATCTATGGCTGTGGCTTGTCCAGCCTCTTCATTGTCTCCACCATCTTCCACACCATCTCCTGGAAGAAGAGGCATCTCAGGTACCAGCCCTGATTGCTGGGGGTTCAGGAGAAGGGGGAAGGGGTCCAGAGGCCCATGGTGCTGCAGGCTGTGACCTGTCTGTCTCTGTCCATCCCACAGGACGGTGGAGCACTGCTTGCACATGTTTGACAGGATGGTGATCTACTTCTTCATCGCAGCATCATATGCTCCCTGGTGAGTTGCTGGGGAGTGGGGGCCATCACTTGCCCTCCCCCCGGATGGGAGAAAATCACAACAGCTCCAACAGATAGGGCTTCCCTCTGTGGCTTTGACTCTGCTCGGGGCTGTACCCCACCCCTTTCCTCAAAAGCTTATCTTATAGATTGCAAGCCCTTTAAGTTGAAGTTGCAAGCTGGGAAGACCTTTGATGGGATAGCCATGGGGCACCTCTCTGCCCTAGATCCTCACCACCACTTGGGTCTTGCAGGCTGAACCTGAGGGAGTTGGGTCCCTGGGCTTCCCACATGCGCTGGATCATCTGGATCATGGCATCTGTTGGCACCGTCTATGTTTTCTTCTTCCATGAGCGGTGAGTGCCGTTACTTGGCTCTGTGCTGGTGGGTATTGCAGAGCCCAGCTCTGCCAGCCCCTATAAATGCCCAAGGATGCAGGGGAGAGCAAGAAGGATGGAGACAGACAGACAGGTACAGTGTTCCTGGCAGTCTTCTGGTCAGCTGGAAGTGGAGAATCGGACCACGTCCTTCCCCATCTGTATTCTGGCTTTAGGAGCTTTGGTGGCAGGGATGCGGGAAGAGGGATGTGGGAAGAGGGATGCGGGAAGAGGCACGCGGGAGCAGGGACGTGCTGCTATGAGCTGCTTCTTCCACATGGTGGCACCAAACGGAAAGCAAAAGGCTCCAGATGCCTGTCCCCGAAGCCCCAGGCTCCCAGCCCTGAGCTGGCAGCTCCGAAGCCAGGGTGAGGGTCCATCACCCCGGAGCAGGGTGCCAGCCCCGTCGCAGTGGTGTGGCTCACACATGAGGACACGGGACCTGCCGAGGTGGCACTTCCAGCCCTTTTCCTATAGCACTTACAAGTGTAAAACTCAATGCTCTTGCCTCCAAGCAGCTTCTCTGTCGGTCGCAGGTACAAGCTGGTGGAGCTGGTGTGCTACGTTATCATGGGCTTCTTCCCTGCGTTGGTCATCCTCTCCATGGTAAGCCACTGCCGGGAAGCACACGGGTTCAGCGCAAGGGGCATATCCCAGCAGGACTCCGGAGGGTTCTGTGGTGGATAAAGCCAGCCCCAAATACGATGTGGCCCAGCTTGGTTTTGTAAGTGCTTTGGGTCCCCACCACTGGACTTCCTACCTGGGCTCCATCGCACTGAAGTCTTCCAAGCCAAGCCAGGGTGCTGGGTCCCCATTGCCTGGCTGGAGGGGAGGGTGCAGCAGAAGGCAGAGAGGAGGACAGGGATGCCAAGGCCATCACTGAGCCCTATCTCCCTGCTTGCTCCCAGCCCAACAGGGATGGCCTCCCGGAGCTGGTGGCCGGTGGATTCTCCTACTGCCTGGGCATGGTCTTCTTCAAGAGCGACGGCCGCATCCCCTTCGCCCATGCCATCTGGCACCTCTTTGTGGCCATTGGAGCTGGCATCCACTACTATGCCATTTGGAGGTATCTCTACCGGCCTGGCACGCTGGAGGCTAAAACATCCCGGTAGATGCCTTAAAGACCAGCACATGGGGGCATAAGGGGAGCAGGGAGACAGCCTGTGCCACGGGCTCACCCTAAACCACCCACTAGCCCCATGGGCAGTGCTGGTGCCCTTCCTGCACAGCCAGGAGAGTCTGGAGGTGGATTTTAAACAGACTTTCCTCTTTTAACCTTGGGAACTGCTTGGATTTTGGGCACAGGTTTTGTAACACAGTGACCCACCAAGGGGCTGCTGGTGGCAGGGGAATGAATGACCGTGTGCCAGGGGCTTGAGGGGCTTCACTCACTTGCCTGGCTCTGAGCATCCCATGGGGTCCTTGACCCCACCTGCCCCTGAATAGTGACACCCTGGGTTTGGCTACTGAGCCCTTAGCATGGGCCCCCCAAGGGACTGGAGGAGTTGGGATGAGGGGAGAGATACAGCCCCTTTCCCTTGGGATGCTCCAGCCTGGGAGGGGGCACATTGGCATCCCTGCTCCAACCGGGCTCAGCTCCTAAATGGACCTAAATCATGCCAGCATTAACCACTCCCTCACAGGTTCTCTATGGGAAGGTCCAGGGACAACAAAGCCTTATGTGAGATTGAAACTAGGACCTCTTCCAGGGCACCCCAGAGTCCCCAAGCACTGCAGAACCCTTTCTCTCAGCCAGTATTAGGTGCACAACTCAGTACATCCCCCCCGAACGGGCCCGGGGAGCCCACCAGGATGTTTTGTCCTTGGGGTGCTTTGTTTTCCTCTCCAATCTCAGTGCCGTGGCACATTCAAAGCACAGCCCCGCTCCCAGGCTCTTGCCTGTGCCTTCAAGCAGGGAGCAGAGGGGGGATCCGGATCCCAGCATCCGCCTGGCTGGGGTCAGCCCATCCACATCAGGGGATTTTTGTTCTCCTTGAGGGAGGGAAGCAAACCTCCTTGGATTGGGATCACGGGGCTGCCTGCCTTTTCTGCTCCCATTCTGGTGGTGAGCCTATTGCCCATCATCATTAACTCCGCTCCTGGGAGGATTTCTGGCGTTCCCAGAATTGATGTAGGGGAAAGATGCCTCTGCGCGATGCTTGGAGGTGAGCTGAATGGGGAGGTCCTAGTGATGCTCGGCTATTAAACACCTAACCACAGCTCCACAGTGCTGCTTTCCAGGGTACGATAACAAGACATGGAGCACCCATTCAGCCATCAGAAGCAGCCTGATAGTGCTGGAATGGGAAAACCACACTGGTCCTGCTCCCCAGGCTGCTGGAGCTGTTAAGGACTGGTCTGTGCTGGGACCCCGCACAACATCGCTGCTCTCACCCCTGCCTGCACAGTCCTCAGGAGCCCCTGGAGGCATCGATTTCCCATCAGCTCTTTTCGGCCTCTTGATTAATTGTGGCTGCAGCAGCCTTGGCACAACGGGGCAAACGAAGGAGATTTATGGCCACTGTCCCACGTCTCCTGTTTCTCTGGTAGCCAAGGAGCTGAGCTCCAGGCTCTGCTCCGTCTCCCACAGAGCTTAGGTCTCCCCAGCCTGCATCATCCCAGGACCAGCTCTGTATCGTCCATCAAATGACCAAAGAGACAGCATCCAGATGCTCATCCCCTCCTGACTGTGGCTGTGGTCACCAGGGCAACAAAAGAATCCTGTGGGTTTTCACTTCCATAGGCACAAGGTTCCTATAAGGGGCTCTAGGTGCATGCCTCTGCCATAGGGCTGCTGGGGGGTCTCTACCCAGGGCACCCCAAATCAGCCTTTGGGCTGGGTCACCCCTTGGGGTGATGGGTGGTCCTAAGGGACAGGGGATGAATGACCCAGTGTGAGCCCAGTCTCTGCTGCTGCATGTCCCAAGATCCCATGTCCAATCCCTTGCTCCATCATCTGCTGCAGATGGAGGGTGGAGGATAAGCTGTGAGTAACCAGCAGTTGGTGGAGCATTTTGGGGGTTGAAATAGCAGGATAGGAGGTCCCAGAACAGAAGATGCTATTTTTTTCTGCCTGGCAAGTCTTTACCCTTCTCCGTGCCTCAGTTTCCCCATCTGTAAAATGGGGGAGAAGACAGCAACCTACCTCACAGGGCTCATGTGAGGACCCTGTGGAGCACCTGAAGGACAACCAGTGCTTTACAAACGCGTGCTTCAACTTTAACCAAGGGGGGGGGACACCAGATTCCCAGCATCACCGTGGGGCATGGTGACAACAGCGGCTCAATGTGCCTGGCTCTCCTCCTCTTCCATCACTAAATCCCACTGGGAACAGGCCATGCACACAGCAGTCAGGGGCTGAGGATGCCCAGGGACCACCGTTGCATTTCGTTCTTCATCCCAAGGGATGAAGCTGTTTTGCCATTGGGGCTTCTGGCTCTAAATGCATCCTGGGGGCTCCTGAGTCACAGGGGGGTGCCCGAAGGACCTTTCCGAAGCCACTTTATCCCAGCCTCCTGCTGAAAACCCAGGGCAGGGCAGATATCCAGGTGGGAATGGGTGGCTGGGCTCCATTGGGGACATCGCCACGCTGCCTTGAGCCCAGATCTGCCAAGTGGGCTTTGCTATAACTGATAAATCCCCCCTCTTTTCTTGCTTCCTAAATCCTTCCCTTGCAAAGCAGGGAGCACAGAGCAGGTTATGGGATTGTCCTCCTGTTTTATACTAATCCTAAATGACTCCTAACGTTGAGGATGTCTGCGGAGGAGGGTCCGAGGGGCCTTTTTAGCATCTCACGTTTTCACTGTCCATTCTTGTTCGATCAGTCTTTTATAGTTAACACAGTACTGGGTCAAGGAAACACAAATGTACGGAAGATAACGCTAATGACTATTGCTTCCTGTGGAGTAGGATTGAAATAAAAACTCAAGATACCTCACCGATGCCTGTTTGTTATATCAAAATGACTTAACCTGCAGTATGTGGAAATCAACCCATTTTCTATGTGACTTGGCCCATATGGGTGAGGAGAGGAGCCATCTATGGTGATGGAGCGCTGAGAACTGACTCACTTTGATGCATGGATGGCAGTGCCATCTTCTGCCTTGGCTCGCTGGGGGACCCAGTGCTGCTGCACCCTTCACACCACAGGGAAATCTGGGAGGCCATGGCCTGGTTGAGCTCCAAGCTGTGGGGTTTCCTTAAACAAGAACAATTGGTGGCTGCTGATGGCCCCATGCTCAGTGGTGGCGGCTGAAGGGCTCCCCAGCACCTCACCGCAGTGGTTTCGGTGCCAAGCCCTGCACGCATGCTCTGGCCCTGCCATCTCCTCTCCTGCTGTAGCTGAGCCAGGGGTTGATGTGCATCAAGCCCTGGGGCTGCATCTGCAGGGAGATGAGGATGCCAGATCTAGGGAGGAGGAAAGGGGCAGGGGGTAAGCACTGCTCGCTGTGGACCCCAGAGAGGAAACCCACCATCACCCACCAGCTCCCACAGGCACTGGCTCCCCTTGTGGAAGGAGAATTTGCCCCCATTCATGAAGCCCTCCACATGGTGCTGCCCGCCCAGGGCTCTGCACATCCACTCTCGCTTGCACCTCTCCAGTGTAATCACACCAGGGCTGGATCCCCCACAGGCTCAGGAGCTTTCCCAGAGAGCCAGGGAGGGTTCCCTGCTTCCAGGGGCAGCTGCACTCACCCCCAAACCTGACCCACAACTTCTACCTCGCCCATAATTTGTTTGCTGCCAGCAATCGGGCTGGACTGGGAGGCTTCCTGCTTTGCTTTCCTTTGGTGCTGTCTCTCCCAGAGGGTGTCTGGGTGGCAGAGCCACCTCCCCACCCAAAGCGTAACCCCTGCACCATGTCTTCAACCAAAAGGAGAACTTTCAGCTGATGGAGGCAGAGCATCGGCCACCTCCTTGTTTCAAACAACTCCCTGGTGCTGTTATAGTGCTGTTATGGTCCATCCCTTCCTGATTTGGGGCCTGTTGTGATAGGAGGAGAGGTGATGGTTTTACACTAAAAGAGGGGAGATTCAGTCTGGATGAGAGGAAAAAATTCTGTACAATGAGGGTGGTAAAACACTGGCGCAGGCTGCCCAGCGGGGTGGTGGATGCACCAACCCTGGAGACATTCAAGGCCAGGATGAATGTAGTTCTGGGCAACCTCATCTGACTGGAGATGTCCCTGCTCATTGCAAGGGGTTGGACCTTTACAAGCCCCTTCCAACCCAAACTGTTCTGTGATTCTACTCAACCCTGCAGCCACTGCAGGCTCCAGGTCACCTTTGGAGCTTGTTTGATAAAACCTGTTTAGCCAAAGCTGTCTCACTCCCCTGGCATTTCCACTGGGCACTGTGCCCAGGGGGAATAGAACCATAGAATCAGCAAGGCTGGAAGAGACCTTTAAGATCATCAAATCCAACCATTCCCCAGCACTGCCAAGACCACCACTGACCCATGTCACCGAGGGCCTCATCTATGGGGTTTGTGAACGCTTCCAGGGATAGTGTTCAAAACGGTTCAAGGGGTGGATAGCCTCCACCACTGCCCTGGGCAGCCTGTTCCAATGCCTGAGCACCCTTTAAGTGAAGAAACTGTCGCTGTTCTCCAGTCTAAACCTCTCCTGGTGCAGACTGAAGCCATTTCTTCTTCTCCTATCGCTTACTAGCTGGGAGAAGAGACCAACCCCACCTCACTCCATCCTCTTGTCAGGCACTTGTAGAGAGCCATAAGGTCTCCCTAAACCTTCTCTTCTCCAGACTAAACCCCCCAGGTCCCTCAGCCGTCCCCCATCACACTTGTGCTCCAGGCCCTGCACCAGCTGCATTGCCCTTCCCTGGCCCTGCTCCACCATCAAGTCGCGACATGTCGCGTCCTGCCCCTTCCTACCGGCCGCAAGGGCCGGCGCTGCCGCTCCACCCCGTCCCGCGGAGCTCGGCGCTGCGCAGCGCTGCGGGCGACCACAGGGGGGCGCCGCAGTGCCGTTCCGCTGCGCTGCGCTCCGCCCCGGCGGCGGGACACGCCGCGCAGCCCCGGCGGGTCCGGGCGCTGCAGCCGCCGTGTCCCGCACGGTGAGTACCGCGGGGGGGGCGCGCACCGTGGGGCCGGACAAGGCAGACCCTACCCGAGGGGGTGGTCTGGGGACTGATCTTCCCCTATGGCATCCCATGGGACACCGCGGGCAGCCCCTCCGTACGGAGCTCCCCGCTCCCGGGAGCCGCTGTCCGGGATGGGGCCAGCAGCTGTCCTCACCTGCTGGGACGGGCACGCTTGTTTCTCGTCCGCTTGGAAAGTGGAGGCAGGGGGAAAGCGGCGGTGAGGGTTGAGGCTCGTCCGGTTGCTGTTGGAGACCCTACGGGGCAGCGGGCAGGCGGGGGCCAGGCTGGGGAGATGCAGCACCCTGGGATCGTCGTCCCATTGCCAGACACCTGGGGACCCTTCCTTCCGCTGGGTGTCCCCTTGTGGCCCTTGACCCACTGCGCACCCTTTGGGATCCTTCTCCCCACTGCGTGCCCCTTGGGATGCTTCTGACTGCGAACCCCTCGGGGTCCTTTTCCCCACTGCATGCCCCTTGGGGCCCTTAACCCAATTGCACACCTTTTGGTATCCTTCTCCCCATTGCACATCCCTTGGGATCCTTCTCGCCCTTGCATGCCCCTTGGGATCGCGCTGCTATTCCACACACGCAGTTTCACCTGTATTCAGCTGCTTGCGACTGTCGTGGCATCTCAGGCCTTGGCAGGGAGCTGCTGTGGGTCTGTGTCCCCGTGTGGCTGGAGCAGTTTCATGCTGACTTGTAACTCTAGCAGAGGAAACTCAGGGGAGTTTGCTGCTTGCTTGGGAAGTGCTTATTTTCAGCACTCTCCAGGATCAGTTAATTATCGCAGGAAAAGAATCACTGCTAAGATCTTATAATTAGGCAGCCTACGGAGACTCTGCTGCTCAGGAGGCAGCAGAAAGCAAATGCTCTTTGTGAGTGTTCCTTGTGTGAGAAGTGAGAGCTGCCTGGGCAGAGGGCTGGAATTTGTACTTGTGCATTGCCTGAGAGCTGATGCACGTTGGTGGCTCCAAACCTGCAAAATAATAGGGGAAAAAATGAAGTGAGAAAAGAAAATGTGCTGAAAGGACTCCTGTTGTTCTTGTAGAATTGAGTCCTAATCAGTATAATTTGTCTGCAGAGCTAGAAGTGCTTTTAGGACAAGCTGTTAGTTCGTCTTTGCAGGACTGCCTTTATACCTGCTTTGAATGGTCCTTGGGTTGTGGGGTCCAGGGTGCTACCACAGAGCGCCTGCTGCTAATAATAACATGGTAAGGAGTTTACCTGCTCTGATCCGGCTAAAGACAGCACTGAGGCTGGCATCGACATTATCAGCCTCCAGCCCATCCCTAGATTAGATGGATAAAACTCACACAAGAAGAAACTGGGCTCTGAAGCAGAGACTCGATCCAGAATGGGGGCTCTGACGCTGAATGGGGTCTGGACTCTGCCTCAGCAGCAGGGATGGGATCTGCAGAGGGGCAGGATTTGGAGCCAAAGGAGCGCACGTCAAAGGCGCCGTGTCCAGGGTGTTCTCATTTCCTTTGCTCTCTCAGTTATAATTTGTTCCACATTGCAGGGCCGGCCAGCCTCTCCCTGCGCTCGCAGCATCCAGGCTGCTGTGGTTGCCATTAGAGCAGTGGTTTCCATCCAAAACATAAAGGGAAAAGAAAAGGGAAATTTTCCAAATGGGGATGTGGGGAAATGGCTTTCCTGGTGGCCGTTCTGGGGTGGCTGCAGCTGGAATCTCACCGCCCATCCATGCAAACCTGCGTCTGCCCCAGGGAAATTCCAGGAGGTTTAAAAAGTGGTTTAATAGTGCTGTTGCTCTTCCCAAAAGGGAGTAAGATGACCTGGTAGCCACAGGTTGCTTGGCTTGGTAGCATCCCCTTGGGAGAAGAGGGAGAAACCTGGCGCAGGCTTTAATTGATGAAAGACTTCAGCACCAGGAATAAATTCCTGCTGTCCAATGTGCCTCTATGGAAAATAACTCTTGGCACGTAGGAATGACTTCAGTCTCCGATGCGAGAGGTGCCTTTCTGGCTGTAATACAACTTTACAAGGCATTTGAGTTATGTGAGGTGATATTCTTGTAAAAACCTGCAGTTTTCAGTATTAAACCCAGTCCAGGCCAGTATTTAGAGCTGACATTCTACGATGTCAAGGAAGCCGGTATGAAATAAACCCGATTCATTTCAAAGGCAGTTATCAGGGGAGATTATCACTGCTGGGCACTGCTAGCTGGTTGCATGCCCTCCGTGTTTCAGTGCTTTTATCACGAAGCTGGAAGGAGATAGGAATGATTGCTTGGAAAATCCTGGGGCCGACCCAGAGCAGCACAATGTCAATAGCTTGGACAAATCTGGACGGTAAACTGGGCAAGCAAAAGCCTTCCTAACTGGAGCCAAATGGGAAAGGGAAGTCTTTTTGCACCCAAAAATAATAACTGGAGTTGTCCATGTTTTCCTGGCCCTAACCTGGATGATAGGTTTTCAGCAGAAGCTGGGAGAGACAGCACAGGGGCGCATTCCCTCCTCCAGCAGGAGCTGCCTGAGGGGTGGCTGTGTGTGTCCATCCCGATTTCCATGCTGGAGAATTGAGTATTTTCCAGGATTAATGGGAAACTTTGCTATGGAAAGAAATAGCAGTTATTTGCCTTTGTGATCAGGGTGCTGTCAGAACTGGATTTGGGCTGATGACAGCCAAACCCAGCCTCTCCATCTCAGTGGAGGTGTGGAGGCTGCAGGGAAGAGACCGAGGGACTGCAGAAAGCATCTTACAATGAGAGATGAGATGGCCATTGCGTTAATCCCCCCATAAATCAAACCAAAGAGGAGCAAGTGTGGCTTGATTAAAGCACCTAAATACTCTCGCAGAGGAGAAAATACATGGTAGCCAAAAGCTTGTTAATTGAGCAGAGAAAAGCATGACAGGAATCAATGTCTGGCAGTTGAAGGCAGACACACTGGTAATAAGGCGTAAATATTTAACCTGTGGGAGCAATTAATCATCAGAAGACACAGCGAGCAGCAGAGGTGGCATCAGCATCTCTTTGCCTTTAGCATCATGACCCGTCACCTTGCAGCTTCTCCCATAGTCCCAGTGCTGGGCAAGCAAGAAGGGCTGGATCAAAGCGGCACTGAGGCCCTGATGAAGTGGTTTAATGAGATGGTGCAATTTCAATCACAGCAGAGCAACAGAAAAGGACTATTTCTTGTGCCCTGCTGGCTCTTTCTGAGAAACACCACTGAAATCACTGCAGGCACTTCTTTTCTCTTTCCCTTTGGTTACCAGTGAGCATGTTCTTGCAGATCTATGCTGAGAGGGTGAGGGGATTGTGCTTGGTGGTTCTCCTCAATGTCCAGCAAAACAAACTGAGATTCAAGGAAAACAGATCCCAGGGAGCATTCCAGCATGCTGTGGCTGCAGGGGGAAGGAGCTGGTCCAGGACTCGTTGTCCATCCATGGGTGAGAGGGTCCCCAGCCTGGCATCCCTGGGGAGGTGAATGCTTAAGAGAAGGAGATAAAGGTCATGGGGTTGCCACTAGTCCCATCTCTGCCTTTCCTTTCCAATAGCATTTCTTTTCCTGTAGATGTTCTCTCTTGTCCCTTTGCCATGGGCATCACCGTGGCTGGGTTTGCTCCATCTCACCCCCCAGGGCTGCCGCGTTCCTGCTGCGATGGAGCCTGAGCTTGGGGCTGGTCTGGACTTCCCCATCTGTGGTTGGACGAACATGTGCAAGCACATGCGTCACCAGGCATGCATCCCCTGTGGCAATGTGCCCCATTCATCCCAGATGGCAGCAGCTTGTGCTTGGGCTGTTTGATTTGAGGCAGGGGGAATACAGTGGGATGCTGAGCCATAGGGGATATATACATGGTTCAGTAGTCTGCGTGCAAAAGTGAGGCACATCAGGAGAGGAGTCATAGCATCTCTGCGCCCTCCAAAGCCACCACACTGTGAACAGCTGATGTCTGTGGGCAGCCCAGGATCACTTCTCTTCCTCTTGCAGAGGCACAACGGATGCCCACCCAGGACAATGCGTGACAGGGGAGAAGGCTCGTTTTAAGAGAGAGGATGAATGGAAGGAAAAAAGGCACGTGAGAAGGATGGCAAGGTAAGGGGAGACTTTGCCTGGGCACTGGTTGGAACTGGTGGGAAGGAGCTGCTCACCCATGGTGGGAGCAGGAACCTCAGGGCCAGCAGGAAAATCCCTGTTGGTTGCAGTCAGTTGTGGTGATGGAAGGACATGTGGTGGCCATGTGGATTCCAAAAGGATTTGTCATAGCTCTGCAGGGTAAATACAGACAGTGCTGGCCATGGAAAATACCTGGTTTTGGTGTGGCATGTGAAGAGGTGAAGGATCCCACTGGGAGGCAATCACAGGCTTTTGGCTAATTCCGGTGTAGTCCTTAGTGGAGGTGTCTCTGGATGCTGAAGAAGGGGACTTTTTGGAAGGTCTGAGTCATGCTTCATAGCTGCAGGCATGTATCCTCCAGGGAGGCTGCCTGAAGCAAGGAGAGAGCTTGCCTGAGCTGGGAGGTCCAGGAGCACACGTCCCATCAACCTGAGGTTGTTAATACCCTTAACAGCTTGTGTCCAGGTAGCTGGGCCCAGCTGGAGCATCCCTGCTCTCACCGCAGGACCCAGTGGTATTGCACGTACCAGATTTCTCTTTAACCTCCTTGGAGATGCCTGTGACCAGCAAGCCTGAGCACATGGATGTGGGAAGAGCCCATTCATTATCACTGCATCCATCAGAGCCCTCAGGGGGATTAAGACCATGTGTTGTCTTTGGGAGAAGGTGACCCGGGCTGATGCCTGGTTCAATCACACTAATGTTACTCCAGATGTTGAAAAATGGGATGACCAGGCTGGAAGATTCTCCCAATCCAGGCTCCTGATTTTTTCCCCATAAAATGCCTTCTCCCTGCACTCTGTAGAAGCTGCATTTGATCAAAAGAGCAGGAAAATAGCTGAGCTATAAATAACGTATTCACAACCAGGCAGGGACCTGCAAGCAGCGAGGATGATGTCTCAGTCTGTGATGTGGACTTGGAGGAACGATTTTATCACCAGCAGATATTAGAAGATTCCCCTTTGTGCTGGAGGCAGTTCAGGGCAGAGGAGATTAAACCTGCAAGCTGAAAACAGTGATTTGATGACAAAGGTTTGTCTTTTGCATCCTTGATGGCAAGGTCTCACAGGGACACCGGAAGGTTTTGGTCTGGTTGATGTTAATGAGGGCTGATGGTGCTGTGCTAACAACCTGGGGTAGCTGTTCCTGAACCTGACTCTGTTAGTGCCCTGACCTGCTCCCCAGGTCGGGTCTGCCCTGGTGCTCCTGGGAGGTGGCACAGATCAAGGATGTCAAGCAGACATCAAGGGGTGTCCCCAGGGATGTCCCCAGTGGGAGCAGCAGCACTGGCAGAGGAGCAGCAGTGTGGGGAGAGCCAAAGCTCTAACCCCATCCCTAGAGGTTCATCACACAGCTCCCAGTCACAGCCTGCAGCCTCAGCTCCTGCTGGTGCCTCAGTTTCCCCATCTGCAGCATTCAGTGGGTGCCTGGTTCTGTGATGGGAGGACGCACGCCCCGCAGAAACCCTCTGTGCACAGCAGGGAGCTTGTTTCTGGGTTAGAAGGTGACCTCTTCCATTAGCAGCAGGGACACGTTCTCTTCCCGAATTAGATGGTGGTTTGGAGGCTTTCCAGGCCCAACATCGTTCTGCCTGATAGTGCTGGGTTTGCTCTGGTGGCAAGATCCTGCCTGAGCAAGGCAGGGCTGCAGATGCAGAAAGGTGCTGGTATCCCAAACAAACCTTGCATGCACTGCTGGATCACGCCTCAGGGCTGCTCTGCATAGCTGGGGATGAGACATTTTGGCTGTCCTCTGGTGCTGTTCCTTGCATGCCAGATGCATGTTATAAACGTGGAGGCGAGGGAAATCCCTGTGCTGTTGGAATCGGGAATGCTGAAGTTGTCTTTCCAGACCTTTCCCACCAGCAGCTCACGATGCAGCCGGTCGTGTTATGAGTGCTGCGCAAGTGCCGGGTGTTGTGCATCCGGGATGTGATTTCAGAGCCGGCCCCAGATGCTGACAGTGACATCTGGCACTATCTGCCTGAAGCCTAAAGCCAGAAGAGCACTTGGGTTTCCAGCCTGTTCCAATGGATGAGGTGCACCAGGAGCTCTTGCATGGCCACGGTCCCATGGCCTTATCTCCACTGCCCCAAGCAGCCCTGCCCTGGTTAACGTGACAAGGTCAGCCTTTGTCAGTGATGCTTTAGTGTCCTCCACAAACAAGCAACAGCCAAGAGGTTTGCCAGAGTCAGGCTGGTTTTGAAGGGTTGATCAAAGCCCGTTTTCACCCTGTGCCTCTCAGTGAGCAAAAGCATTTAGCAGTGACCTCAGAGTGACCGAATTCCCACTTCGGCTTTCTGTTTCACCTCTAAATAAATGGGATTGCTCCGTAAACTCGTTAGTGGAAGTCACTGCTGGTGCCTTGGCTCCTGACCAGGATGGGCCACGCTGGGTTCTGCTCTCCTCCTATTGCGTTTTGCTTGGGTGAGAGGGACCTCAATGCATGCAATGGAGGAGGAATTTGGGGCTGCTCCAGCTGCATTTGCAGGGACAAATCCACCCTGGGGTAACTGTGCTGACATCAAGGACCTTGGCTGCCGGTGTTTTGGGTCGCACAAGGGAAACATCCTTCCCTTGCTGCTGTCCCTTTTCACTTTGGAGGTGGCGGCAGCTCCTCCGTGGCCACCACCTGCTGCTTCCATGCTGCCCATCTGGCCTCCAAACCACTGACTTCCCCTTTTCCTCTCCCCTGCCCAGCCACGCTCCACAATGACCTCACGCACCATGTTTTACGGCTCCTCCTCCTCCACCATGGCCCCACCATCCAAGAACCGTCTGAAGCGCCAGAGCCGGATTTTCTCCCAAGTCTTGTACCGGACCCTGAGCTACAAGGACCGGAGCTCAGCATCTTCCTCCCCAGCACCCAATGAGGACGACCCAGCCGAGCTCTCCACCCAGCTCTCTGTCCCCGGCATCCTGAAGATCTTTGGGGGCAACATCTGCGCGGGCACCAACTACAAGAGCGTGCTGGTGACGGGCAGCTCGGGCGCACGGGAGCTGGTGAAGGAAGCGCTGGAGCGCTATGGGCTGAGCCAGCTCAGCGCCGGGCAGTACGCCCTGTGCGATGTGATCGGCAGGTTCGAGGGCCCCGACAAGCAGTGGCAGACGGAAGGGCTGAGGGTGCTCGGTGACCACGAGAAGCCGCTGCTCATCCAGGACCTGTGGAAGCCCAGGGAGGGCTTCTCGAGGCGGCTGGAGCTGCGCAAGAGGGCAGAAGTGGAGGAGATGGCAGCCAGGGATGTGGACACCACCACTGCAGGTCAGAGCTGGGTGCGGGATAGGGACAGGGTCCAGGGAGATGGGACCCTCCCCAGGCATCCCATACCAGCAGCTTCTGCATGCTTTGGTGGTGGGAGGTGGGTGGTGCAAGCGGGAGGGCAGCCACATTTTAGCTGCAAGGCTTCTGGGTAGGGTTGATACTCAGAGCTCTCCTGCATAGTTTTGGTACCTGCGACCCCAAATACTTACCCCAGCCAGTTTAGGGGTTCATACAGGACCCCGCTTGCAGCCAGGCAGCGGCAGCAAGACCATCACTGTGGGCCAACATCGTGGTGTCCCATGCTTTGGTGCAGCTTCACGCCCGGCTCTCCTGCACCTCCATCTCCCTGTGGGCATCCCCCAGGTGGTTCACCCCAGGCAAATCTGCAGGAGCAATTAAGCAAGATGAAAAGCTAATGAAGGGAGAGCAATGTAGGGCAGGAGAGCTCCTTCAGAGATAGCTGATGAATCTAAGGCTGGCAGGAGGAGATAAGGGCATCATTAGGAGCCAGCAGGTTAATAAGTGACCCTGCTAATGAAGTTTTCCTCCTCCCACCCTCAGATAAAAGCCCCACAAGGATGAGGGTGGAAAGGTTTAGAATCAGGTTTTTAATTGCATGATGCCCTTGATGGGTCTGACCTGCTGATGGAAGCATCCAGATCCAGCTTGGGAGGTTTTGCTGGGATGGGCACTAAGTGCCTCCTCACACCTGTAGCAAGGAGTTGTGATTGTCAGAAACAGCCTAATGATGATGCAGGTTTAGCCCATGGGCTCAGCAAACAGGAGCCAAGGTTGCCCCCAGCAGCAGCAGAACAAACGGCCTGACCTATCCCATGCCAGTAGGGATGGGGCTCCTTTCCAATCTGCTCTAATGAGGGCTGGAAGGAGACCAGGCACATGGAATGAAGGAAACCAGAGAGAGCAGAGGCTGCGATTTGCTATTGCAATTTTGCCCAGATGCCCCAAAATCTGAGTGTGGAGTTAACAGCTTTAGGGGTTGCTTGTGTTGTGTGGGGGGGCTTGGGATGGGTTCACCTCCAATGGAATGGAGGAGCAGTGGGAAAACAGCCCCCAGGCCTTGTGTTAATGCTGTGCAGGGGGGTCCATGGGATGCCAATGGTGAGACGGGGCTGCCTCTATCCCTTGCTGTGTCCAGTCCATGGAGGGGATGCTACAGGTTCCAGCTCATTGCATGCGTGACAGAGAGAAAGAGGCTACTGCTGCCAGCCCCTGGACCAGGGAGGGAGCTGCAGAGGTGGATGCTCTCTACTCCTTCATCTCTTTCTTCAGGCAGGATCAGAGAGACCTTAAGCACTTTGGGACAGCGGTGACTCTAAAAACAGCATCTTTTGAATAGAGGCAAGGGCAAGAGTCAAGCACAATGGTTACAGCACACGGTGGGGAGAGCCACGTGGCAGCTCCCAGCCTGAGCCCAAGGTCACATCAGCTCTTGGCCTCAAATCCTCCCCCTTGGATGCAGCGCTCCTAGCCGTGACCTGGGTGGGCTGGCAGCGATGGGGAGGACAAGGCTCCCACACAGGCTGGGGCAGCAGCAGGATGCAGGCTGCCTGGTGCAGGAGCAGGCAGCACCGAGCTGGCCTGGGCTCAGCAGCCTGCAGTGATTGCTGATGAAGGAGCAGCTCCTGATGGGATCGCGTGCCCTGGATCTGGAAATGAGCCCGTTATGCTTTCAGTGTAGATATCCCTTCATTTGTTTCAGCACTCCTGGGTGGGGTGGTGGAAATGCTCCATGTTTTAAACCTTTGGGCATTTTCCATAGCTGACCAAGCTCTTCCGAGACACAAAACCTACACCCACGTTTGTTTGGGCTATTTGCTCTGCACACTCACAGCCCCGATCTGTCTTACCCGTTAAAAGCTCACTCCTGCAGCCCTTTCTTTCAGTTTCTTACCCTATACTGGTGGCACTGCCCAAAGGGGTGCTGTGGGGCTGGGACCCACACCTTCCCAGCCCATCTAGAAGCTTCTGGGAATGATGCAGCATGTCTGGGGGAAGTATCTACTTCCTCCTCATCCAGCATCCCCAAAAGACATGAAACCCCTGGTGGGATGGGTACCGACTGTGAGTGCCCTCCACCAGGGTCACCCTTGTCACCAGCCCCAAGCTGGCAAAGGTTCCCTTGCCAAGCATCAGCTGCCTGCCCAGGGTGAGGAAAAATGCACTGGTGTGGAAAACGCAGCGTCTGTGCAAACATAAAGGGACTTTGGGCTTGCAGCTCCCTAGAAAACAAAACAAGGATGCTGCAAAGCAGGATCCCATGGGAAATACCTGCAGGGTCCTTACCCACATTAAGCATCGCTGGAGCTGCAGGACTGGGACCACTGGTGTCACTCAGGCTGGTGCATCACTTCCTGCCTGCTGCTGAGCTGATGGATGGGAGGAAGCCCCTACACCCATCCGAAGCCTATTAGCACATAGCTCAGGTGTTTTATCTGCTGGGTTACCCATTATCCTAATCATTATTAGCTGCTTCCCACTGGGAAGGAAGGTGCTCGCTCCTCATGCCACTGATTAGCAGCGGCACAGGTGGAGCAGCTCTGCAGTAAAGGAGGCAGATTCCCTCTCATGCCTGTCCCCTCAGCCCCACTCCTTTTGGGGAGCAATGAGGCAGTGGGTAGGGAGCATCCGGGGAGAGCACCCACAACCCAGAGGTGCGGCACTTGGCATCTTTATGGCATTCATCTTCCAAAACAGCCCCATTTTGCACCATGTCCTGAGCTTGCTGAGGCTTTCCCAGAGGCTGGAGGCTGAAACGCTCGCACAACTCGAGAAACTTAGCAGTTAAGCCTATAAAAGATGCTCTGGCAGGTACCTTCGAGGATCTGCCTTTGATACGCCTTAGCACGAGTGCATCCAGGGAAGATTCCCTGCAGGGTCTGAGTAGCGATTCCATTAGGAAGGACCAGCCTGGCGTCAGCTCCTCCTGGGTAAATTCAAAGCATTTCTCCTTTCCTGGGGCCCCTGGAGGTATCTGTTGGCTGATTTATTTCCAGCCATGGACAGGGAACATCTTCCCTAGGCTGAAAAGAGGCAGATCCCGGTCAACATCCCAGGCACCACAACCAACACGTTTTCATCTGGGATGCAGGATGGGTTTAGAGGCAGCAGCTTGGTGGGGCCTGGTGGGTGCTGGCCAGGGGTGCCCCGTTCTTCCTAAGGGACAGGGCGTGATCCTGCCCCATTCCCATCCCCATCACCGTGTGGCTTCAGCAGCTCGGCACTGGAGATGCTCGTGCAGTGTTTCGGGTGGGATACTCTGCACATGCTTGGGAAGAGAAAGCAGTACGAGAGGACTGGAAAAAGCCCTATCCTGGTTTATGGAGGGGCTTTGTTATGCTCAGGAAAAGAGCCGTGTTTATCTTTCCAGGGCAGCTCCGGGGTTAGCGGGGAGCCTGTGACGGGGGCTCTGTCAGCACTGAAAAAGCAGCCTTTTCCTGCACAAAACAAGTACAGAAGCTTCCTTTCCCCTAGATAAGGGACCGGTGATGGCGTCTCCCTCTGGGTGGTGGGACCCCAATCCTGGCACCCCTCCTCCATCCCGATGCAATGAGCTCCAGCTCCCTAGGATCCAGCCCTTCTCCTCCTCCACTTCCATAGTCAGGCATTGCCCAACCATCCTTCATCCCTTTGGTCCATTTCCATGCTGTGGGTTGGGGACGGGGCTCCTGGGGGGGGGGGGGGGCATTTGGCATCCCCAGTGGCACATTTGGGGCTTATTGCACTCCCTGGATTTCACATCAGCAGGACCCAGACATCCCAATGCCGTGCTGCTGGCCGTGATGGGGACATGAGCTGGGCCGATTGCCTTTTAAAGAAGGACACAGGGCACTGGACCGCTCGGGTGACTTGGCTGTGCCTTGCCTTAATCCCAAGGCATGTAAACAGCAGGGGCTATTTTCTCCCTCTCCCACCACCCTCCCCATCCCCATCTCTTTCGTTTTCCCAGCAATGGAGCACTTGCTTTAAAACAAACAAACACAGAAATGTATTCCAGAACCAGCAGCCCGTTCCTCACCAAATAAGGCCGATGGCATTTTCGGGTCTGAACTTGTGAGTGTCCCTTTAAGCAGCCCTGGGCACCAGGCTCTCTGCTCTGCCGTCCCCAAATCCCGCTGCTTGTCCCCAAATATCACTGGCCGCAGCCTGCTCGCTGGTCGGCTGAGCCGTAAATGGGGCTCTGGCTCTGTGCTGCACTGATGCTGCTGCAGTGCTGCTTCCACAAGCAAATCCTTTAGGCTTTTCCCCCCTCTCTTCGTCCTCCCTGAATGCCAGCGACCTGCTCCCAGGAGGCTGCCCACCCCAGGTACGAGCATCGCCCATCGGACCCCCAACTTGTCCTGCAGAGCTGGAGCCACACTTGCAGCACGGAGGGGTCTGTGGGGACCCCCTTAGGGATGGGGATGCCACTCGAGGGGCTGCTTTTGCAGCTCGGCCAGGCCTATTCATTCGCTCCAGCTCCCATTATTCCTCTTGCAAGCAGCTCTTCCCGAATGGATGTTTAGGGAACATTAAGCTGTTAATTACAGCTTCTCCTGCAGCAGGCAGCGGGCAGGCTCCACTGCAGCTCCAGCTCCCGTGCCTGATGATGCTCGGGGTGGGGGCCGGGGGGACCTCCCTGTAGCTCCTAAAAAGCAGTATCCAGGCTCTTACTGAGCTGAATTTCTTTCTAGCAGAGTTTTCCTCTCTCCCCCCAGCCTTCGCAGCGTGGGGGATGCTGAGGATGCTGAGCCCAGCTTGGCTGTCCCAGTCAGTGGGGTTTGGGGGCCTAGGAGTTCTGGGACACCCCCTCTGTGGTGGTAGCATTGGGGTGAAAGTGTCTGCGTTGATGTCCTGCTGTCACCCTTCAGGAGGACAGGGAAACCAGGGGGGACACCAACCCGGGGCTGGGGATGCTTTGAGCCTCTCCAAGCTGCAGCGTCCCCCCTGCCATAGGGTGCTGCGGTACCGGGGGGGGGGGGCGGGCTGCGGGGACTGATGCTGCTCTTCCCCCCCCATCCCCGCAGGCATCAACGCCCAGGCGCGGAAGCTGCAGCGGCACCGGGCGCGGGGGGCCCGGCGGGCACCGGCTGGGGCTGAGCGGCTCGGCCCCCCCCCGGCCCTGCGGCGCAGCCTCAGCGAGACCAGCCTGGGCATCCCGGCCCGGAGGGTCGGTACCGGGGCCGGTCCCGGGGAGCGGGTCCAGCGGCACTGCTCCACCCTGCCCGGGAGCCCGGCGGCGGCGCGGAGCGGCGGCAGCAGCAGCAGCAGCAGCAGCAGCATGCGGTACTCCCTCTACCAGTCCCCGCACCTCCTGCTCCTGCAGGGCTACAGCCAGCAGCATGTAAGCACCGCGCCGCCTCCCTGCGCACCCCCCTGCACCCCCCTCCGCTTTCGTCCCATCACCCCTTAAAGCCCCGGGGGGCTGCTTGCATGGCCGGAGCTGCTGGGGTGGTGGCGTGGAAGAGCATCCTTTAGAGCGGTGCCAGCCTGGGACTTGCAGCGTTGTCACCAAGTCTGTCCTCCAGCTTGCCCTCAAGCACTGGGGGTGCAGAGCGAGGACCCCCCGGTAGCATCCCAGAGGGATGTGAGAGCAGCGTCCCTGACTTGGCGCAAGAATGGTCCGGTTTTGCGAGTGATGGCTGAACTGCCCCATCCCTTGTCTGGTTGCTAGTGGCAAACGTAATGAGGCAGCGAGGAGACAGAGCGGCTGGGAGCCCCTGGTCCCCAGTGCTGGAGGCACTTGGAAAACTGGGAAGGCCTGGGATGCCTCTTGTAGTTAATGGCTACTTTGTCCCCTTTGGGAATCAGGCTGTGCCAAGGTTTCTGCAGGGTGACATTGGTATTGCAGCCACCCCATTAGTACAGCTGGGGAAACTGAGGCACGGGGGAGTGGGTTATGAGACCTGCTTTGGAGCAGGCTGGAGAATAAGGCAGGGCAGGGAGTCTCTGCTCTGACTGCTGTCCCATTGTCCTCCCGGGCTGGGGGATGCAGGCATTGCTGCAGAAGAAGGTGGGAAGGACAAGCAGCTGGGAGAAGGAGGTGAGAGATGGAGGGAGAACTCCTTCTGCCCAGAGCAGCCCCATTCACTGCATGCCCAAAGTTACTGTCCCCATTTATTAGCATGCCCAAAGCTGGGATCGCTGCTGTCCTGCTCAGCAGAGAGAAATGTGTTTCTGCCATGCAAAGATGCAGGGGACAGGGGGATGGCTGGGGACAGCGGGATGCTGCAGCACCCACTGCACGGCAGAGAGGAGGGTCCCTTTTGCCCCTCCATCCCTGGTTCATGCCGTGTCTCTCCCCCCTTGGCAGGACAGCCTGGTTTACCTGCTGAACCGCGAGCAGCACACGGTGGGCCAGAGGACGCAGGCGAGCAAGCCCAGCATCAGCCTGTCAGCCCCCGACATCCTGCCCCTGCACTGCACCATCAGGAAGCTCCGACCTTCCCGGCATTGCTCGGAGGAGAAGCTGGTGCTGGAGCCCATCGCCGGTGCCGGCATCTCCATCAACTTCACCGAGGTGGCCCGGACGGTCGTGCTGCAGCACGGGGACCTCCTCTCCCTCGGTCTCTACTACCTGCTCCTCTATAAGGACCCCATGAAGGCGCAGCCGCTGCCAGCACAGACCCTGCTGAGGCTGCGAGCCCTGCACCCCGCTGTCTCCGAGGGTCGCCCTGTCTGCAGGGCATGCGGCAGCCTGCTGAGGGACCCCGCCACCAAAAAGAGGGGTCCCTCGCCTGCCGCCGGCCCCAGGGCACCCCGCAGGAAGCTGCTGCTGGAGTTCGAGCCGGCGGCTGAGGACGTGCTGCTGCGACGCATCATGACCCTGATCGAGCCCGGTGGGGACGACCACAAGCTGACACCCGCCTTCCTGCTCTGCCTCTGCATCCAGCACTCGGCCACCAGCTTCGAGCCGGGAGACTTCGGGCAGCTGCTGCTCAAAGTGGCCAAAATGATCCAGAGGACGGTGTGGGTCAGTCAGCGGTGGGATGGGGGTGCTGGTGGGGTGGGGGTGCTGCTGATACCCCCTCAAGGAGGCAGCGAGTGCTGGTTGGGTGATGCTCGTGCCACCCCATCCCACTGGGTTTCACTTTGCTTTCCCCTTCTCTCCCTGCCCAGGAGCGGACACGGGAGCTGGCCGAAAAGCAGTCCCAGCAGTAAGTGCAGCCTCCTGCTTTGCCTTGTCTTGGCCCTGAATGGGGAGAATTCAACCCATTTCTTCCTCTATGAGAGAGGGGAGCCTGTGGCTGCCTAAAGCCACCTTCAAAGTGCCTGACGGCACTGACACACACTGAGTTTTCCTGCTTAATCCCATGCATTCAGCTCCTGGTTCTTTTGCCGCGTTGCCTACAAAGCTCCTGCTTGGAAATGTGTAGGGCTGGAAAAGCAGGCGAGCTTGCTGCAGGAATAGGACCTGCAGCAGCTCTGGGGTCTTCTCTGATCCAAGACCTGGCCAAGGCTTTGCACATGTGGCTTCAGAATTCCTAAGGGATATAGCAGGGATGGCCTCGGTGCAGGGTCTCACACCCTTAATGCTGAAGACCTGTCTGTGGAGTGCAGATACGGTTGGTGTTGCAGTGTGCATCCAGGGATGGTGGCACAGGGATGGGGAGCACCACCTTGGGGCTATCACAGCAGTGTGTGTGTGGGGGGGCTGCCTTCCCAGCCGCTTCCAAGATCCAGGCTCCAAAGCAACATCTGGAGAAACTGCTGGTGCTTGCTGCAAGCTCTCCCCCAGGACGAGCTCCTGCGGATGCTTCCCAGGCCTATTCCTACAGCAGGGAAAAGCAGTTGAGCAACTTCCCAGATGCTTTTTATTTGGTTAGTTTTATTTTTGAGCAGCCCCATGCGGGCGGGCTGGGTTCAGCCGTCCAGAGCTGGCAGGAACAGCACATACTGCTTGGGGAGAGCCAGAAGCAGTTACTGCAGCTCCGCTCTATTATGGGCAGTCTCACCCAAAAGCAGCACCCCACAAAGAGCAAGCAGCCCTCGGCCACCCTGGTCCCTGCATGGTCTCCTTTGCCGTCCCATGGAGCTGGGACCACCAGATCACTTGTCTTCCTTAGGGGGATTCTGGGCTTGGGGGTGAGGGGATGCAGCAGCTCTTTGGCGTTGCCCCAGGCTGGGTGTTTTCTCCCCAGAAGCTTGAGTGGGGATGCTGAGGAGCAGCAGCCGTAATGCTCACTGTGTCTCCCCAGCCAGGACCCTGCCACCCTGTCCCACTTCTCCGTCACGGACCTTCTCCCAGACCTGCAGCACATCCTCTTCTGGATGGCCAACGCTATTGAGATCCTTTACTTCATCCAGCAGAAATCACCCACCTATATCCAGAGCATGGAGGAGGAGCTGGACATCAGAGGTAAGGCTGGACAGAGCACCCTGCTTGCTTCTCCAGCCCGAGTGCTTTTGCTCTGCTAATCCCCAGTTGCAACGAGTGGTCAGTGCCACCGAGATGCTCCTTTAACCCCCCCCAATCCTCACCAGCAGGGGCATCTCTGCAGTGCAAACTGGGGTAATCCGTGCAGGAGGAGCAGCCTCACATCGTGCAGTGGTGCTGCTCAGCTTCAGGGGCAGGTTTTGTTGTATTCCCCTTATCCACCTCCCCTTCCCACCGTGGCAGCTTGTGGTTAATGCTTTGGGGGCAGCTTTTCGCCCGCTGGCTGCTGGGGTTGCAGGCAGAATTGCTCACTGGTGAGCCTGTGTTAGTGCCAGCCAAAAAGACAGAAAAGAAGGAAAAAGGAGTTAAATGAGCCTCAGAAACCTTCTGGTCTATGCAGCAAGTCAAAACCTGTAAGGCAGTGGGCTGTTGGAAGGAGGGGTGCATCCGTGGGCTGAGACTGCCATGCTGTGGTACTGCGCTGTGCTGCCAGTGGCTCTTCGAGGGATGCCACAGTGGTGATGCCAGCCTGGAAGCACCGATAACATCACCCTGGGGATTTGGGAGCAGTGACTTCAGCCCATTTCACTGCTGTCGGTTTGCTCCCCATCCTCTTCTGTCTGTCCCGTAGGCTCCAAGGAGTCTCTTTTCTCCTCGACCATCACAGCCAGCGAGGAGGCGATGACGGTGCTGGAGGAGGTGATCATGTACACCTTCCAGCAGTGTGTCTACTACATCTCCAAGGTATGTGCTTGCAGGGAGGGGAGCAGCATCCCATGGGGCAGGCACAAGCATCCCCAGCAGCTCTTGTGCTCTGCAGAAGGTTTCCTTAAGCTGGCAGTTCCACCACATTGAGGTGTTTTCCTTTGGGCTGAAATGTCCCGATTTCTGGTCACAGCCCAGGAGAAGGATTGAATTACTGCAGCGTGTTTCCTTGCCTGCAGTGCAGCGGCTCAGGGGAGGCGTTTGGGGAGAGCTGCTTGGCTCCGGCCAGCGTGGCATAATGGTGTGATTCAGGGTGTGATGGAAAGGGGCCCCTGGACCGTTGCCGTTGGACCGCAAGAGCCAGGCAGCATCGGGAGCAGGGAACAGAGCGGGCAGTGTGAGGCAGAAGAAAGGCTGCTGTGTGCTGGTGTCAGCACGCAGGGACGCAGGCACTGCTCACCTTCCCCTTAGCAGGAGTGGATGCTAGGTGTTGCTCTCCCGTTTAATCCATAGGGAAAGGTCATCCCCATTAGTTCTGGTTTTTCTTTCACCCTTGTTCCCAGCCCTGGTTCAGCTCAGTTTTCAGGTCCCTTTAGCTGAGGTCCCACACTGTCAACTCCAACTGCTAAAAGCACCAGAAACGTTCATTTTTATATTTATTTAATATTTATATATGATTCAAATACATCCTTGTGCACCACCGGAGCGCATCGAGGCAGGGGTGAGCCAGAGCAACCCCTTACCAGAGCAGCACTTTGCTTGGCTTGTGGAGGTGAGGGGGGTTGGAAGGGTTTGGGGCTGATGGAAAGGAAAAGAAGGGAAAAAGCAGCAGGATCATGGTGGTGTGAATTGACCTCTCTCCGCAGTGTCTGTACGTGTCTCTCCCTGCGCTGCTGGAGTGCAACCCCTTCCAGAATGAGTGCAGGGAGAGCTGGCGTGCGAACCCATCGCTGCCCGAGGAGCTCCGCAGGGTTGTACTCATCTACCAGGCAGCGCTGGACCTGCTGCGCCAGTACGAAGTGCACCCCGAGATCACCTCCCAGATGTTCGCCTACCTCTTCTTCTTCTCCAACACCCTGCTCTTCAACCAGCTCCTGGATAAGGGTCAGTCCTCCTGCAACACCCAGCCCGGACCGGGTAACCTTTAGGGCACTGACCCCTTGGGAGATCCTCCAGTCCATCCCAGTGCCACCTTGAGGGGTACAGGAGGGAGGGAGCTTCAAGCAGCTTCAAGGGGCTGGGGATGAGCAGGTCAAGCACAGACCTAGTTGCCATTCCCATTCCCAGGAGGGGTTTAGTCCCACAAGTGCCCTATCCTCACCTCCTGCAAGAGTACTGCCCTTTTGAGCCTGAGCAAAGGATGCTGAGAGCAACTCAGTAATAAGCTACTGCAGCCTGCTCTCTGACTGAGGTGCTCATTAGCCCTCATTAACACTGCTATTAGTGCCAGGTGCCATCCAACCACCACCAGTACTTACAGCTATAGGATGCTGGGGCCATTAACCTGCATCTATTTCACTTCCCTGGGGCATCCCTCCCCCCGGGTTCCAGCTGAAGGCAAGGTGACCTGTTCCCTGACAGTGCTGATGGATGTTCTGCCTCCTCAGGCTCCTCTCTTGGCTGCTTCCACTGGTCACAGGGGGTGAAGCTTCGTGCCAGCGTGCGGCTGCTCCTCGACTGGTTGCGTGGCGCTGGCTTCGAGCAGCTCGCCCAGCAGTTCTTTGCCAAACTTGCCAACGTGGCCAACCTGCTGGCCATGCCCGGCTCCCAGCTGGTGCAGGTGAGGGGTGCCTGGCATCGGGATGGGCACAGGCAGGAGAAACGCTGCTTGGTGTTTGGGGGTCCCTACCATGATATGTGCCTTCTTCTGCAGCCTGTCACCCCGTGTTGGTTGGGTGCGCAGTATCAAAGAGGGATGCTCAGGTTCACTCCATCTTTAAGTGTTAATGCCACGTTGGATGGGGCTTGGAGCAACCTGGTCTAGTGGAAGGTGTTGGAAGGGGGGTGGAACTGGATGAGCTTAGGTTCTTTCCAGCCCAAACCAGTCTGGGATTCTATGATTCTATCTTGCCTGTTCTCTCCCTCCCATTCCCCTCGCAAGCCGCAGCTTCTCACTGAAAGCAGCTCCTCACCTCTTCACCCCATGCTCTGTCTCCTTGCTCAGATGACCTGGGCATCCCTGCGAGCCGAGTTCCCTGCGCTGAGCCCCGCGCAGCTCCACCGGGTGCTGAGCCAGTGCGAGGCGGTGATGGATGTGGGCTGCATCGCAGCGTGGCAGCCCAGCGAGGAGGAGAGCCCGGCCACCTTCCAGCCCGGTGAGGCCCCGGCTTCGCGCTCAGTGCTGCTCTGGTCACTGTGTTCTGCTCACACACAGGCTCCCTCTGGGGTTTTTGTGTAGAAGCCAAGCAGACAATTCCCTTCTCCTCCTGGGGACTCCTGTAGTAACTGCAGTGATTGGGAATAACCATGGCCTTGTGATTCTGATACTGCAAAGGGTGCACTCAGAAGGGCTTGGGGCTCTTTCTGTGTGCCCAAATGGGGAATGCTGTTGCCTTGCACCTCACCGTGTCCCCAGTCCCATCTGGAAGACCACACATGGCCAAGAGTCGGGAGGCAGGAGCAGGGTACAGCCAGGCCAGTGTTAACCTCTCTGCCTTTCAGATGAGATGTTGGAGTCCTTTGACAACCACCCTCCCATCATCCTGCCTAGCGCGGGCTTCAAAGTGGACCTGGAGGTGGAGACGTTGGATGACAACATCTACAGGCACCTCCTTTACATCCGCCACTTCCTCTGGAGCCTGCAGAGCAAGAGTCCCAGCACCAGCGACCGGCCGGGCTCAGCACCCCCAAAGGTAGCCTGTACCCCATGGAGGGGCTGCTTCTCTCCTGGGTAGGCAGAAGGGTTTTGGATCCCTCTGAGCCCAGGGCAAGGGCTTGCTGTAGAGCTCACGTAGAGCTGCTGGAAGGATTAGTGCTGTTAATCCCCCAGCCTGGGGGGAGTGGGAAGGTGAGCAGGAAGGACAGGCTGGTCCCAGCAATCTTGTTAGTGGGGAGGAGGGAAGAAGGGGGATATCTGTAGGCAGCACTCCCCTTCTCCCTGTGTATTCCTGCTCCTCCCTGCCCTGTTTGTCCCCGTGTAGCCAAGCAAGCACAAAAGCACTGATTAGCTAATTCCTATAAAGCACAGGGAGGGTGAGACGTGCTGCAGGTGCTAAGCTCAATTGCTGTTCATCGCCAGCTCCCTGTGGAGGACATTCCTCTAGCAGCTGCTCTTTTCTCCCCATTGACTGCAGCACCCACACGCACCACTACCTCCTTGTGCCACCCTTGGACCACATCACTGTGCTCCCCCAGTGTCACCCTCCAATGGGATTCCCCCCAGCACAGACATGACAGGAAATCCCCTTCTGTCTGGCTGTGAGCATCCCCAGCACAGCCCCGGCCACAAACCTGGGGTGCAGAATTGTGCTAGGACAAGCCCTAGCAGCATCCAGATTTCCAAGGCTTTGGCTGGAACCAGCAGCCTTCGTGCCTGCAGAGCGCACAGGTAGAGTGTGACGAGCACATGCAGAGGGTCCCATAGAGCATTTCTCTCCTTAAGGAAGAGGCATGCACGACAGCAGATGTCCTGGAGGTGAGCAGGAGCCCTGCTGCTGCCTTGGGGAGCACCATCACCCAGGAGGACCATTGCACCGAGCCAGAGGGGAGCCCCTTGCTCTGCCTGGCCACCAATGGCTGCCCCTGTGAGCACCCCGACAGTGAGCCCCAGCTCCAGGAGAGGCTCCAGCAGCTGCAGCTGGGCAGGGGCCTGCCCCCCAAGGCTGGACCAGCACCCACAGACCCCTCCTGCCTCCTGACACCCCCCACCACCCCATTGAACTTCGACTCCCTCAGCCCAGAGTCCCCGCAGGGCACCGGCAAGGGGCTGCAGGACCCTCGGAGGAACGGGATGAATGGCACCAAAAGCAGCACTCCTGAAGGTAATGACAGCTGGCACTGCCCTGATTTGGGGTGCAGGATCGGGGTGTGAGCGTGTTTGCTACTGTTCTCCTTCCCTGGTTCCTGTGGGGACTTGTCCGTGTTTGGACAAGGAGAGCAAATGAAGCATCGCAGCCTTGGGGGTACAAGAGATTGGCTTTGATGGGGTTTTGGGGAGCTGTGAGGCTGGTTTGGGTGATGCCATAGTGATAACCCAGTCTCTCTGCTGGCAGGATGCTCACCGACCCCCTATGACTACCCCACACCAGAGTCTTCCAGCCGCAGCTCTGCCACCGATGATTTCTGCTACGTCTTCGTGGTGGAGCTGGAGAGAGGACCCATCGGGCTGGGGATGGGGCTGATTGATGGCTTGGTGAGTCCTCACCCATCACAGGACAGGCCTGATGCTCCTCCAAAGAGCTGGCGTGGGACATGTGAAACCATCCAGAAGCTATTGGCTTCCTCATGGCAGCTAGAGTGCTCCTCCTAGGGAAAACGAGGTGTAGACGGATCACTCAGGAGGAGCAGATCCCTGCTCCCAGGTTGCTGTGCCGTGCACGCAAAGGCCATCACATCTGTCCCACAGCTGGAGAGAGCAGACAGGCTCAGCCCTCTGGTGGAAGGAAAATGACTCAGCCGAGGTCTTTTCCTCCACCCTTCAGCGGGTGGCAAAGGAAGTTCGTAGGGTGCCAGAACTGCTCCAAGAACAGCACTCATTGCTCATGGGGACGTTGCAATCTGGCTGAGCGTGGTGGATCATTTTACTAAGTGCCCTTTCACGGCAGTGCATTAGTCAGTAGGAAACAGGGCATCACCGAGCTGCTGCGACAAAGAGTAAAGAGCTCCCATCCCAAGATGGCTGCAGGTTAACGATGCTTTACTCTTAATGAAACTGAACAAGAAAACTTGCCCCCAGCTCTCCTTTATAAATTGATATAAAACTGAAGGCTTGCATTTCCTTCCTGTTACTGTGACACCGTCCCCAGCACCCATCCGTCAAGTTCCCCAGTGCATCAGGCACCCGCTTGGCTGTGAGCCGCAGGGGACAGTCACCCTTCCCAGATAGCTCAGCCTTTTGGGACCACAAACCTTTCATGTCCCCTATGCCCCGATTGGTCACTCACCACCTTTCCCTGCCAACAGCACACTCCTCTCTGCTCCCCTGGGATCTACATCCGCACGCTGATCGAGGACAGCCCTGCGGCTGCGGATGGCAGGCTCTCCATTGGGGACCGCATCCTGGCTGTCAATGGCACCAGTCTCATCGGGGCAGACTACCAAAGGTGAGTTGCACCTTGCAGGAGGGCCTGGGCTGGTATCAGCACTGTGGGAGTTGGTGCTCAAGGCCAGGTTTTCAGCTGTTTTGCAGCAAAGAGCTGCACAGGGGTCTCCAAGTCCCTGGTACAGTCAATAATGCAGAGGATGCTGCAGTAAAAGCAAGCTGCAGAGAGAGGAAAAAACTACCCAGGACACTGGAAATAGGGAAAGGCAGTTTTCTGGGGATTTGGAAGAGGGATCAGGGAGCAACAACTGCTCCAGAGATGGTTCTCAGCAATGCACTGCTGCTCTAACCCCAGCCCACCCCACGGTTCCTCTCAAAGGTGGTGGGATGGGACAGCTTGCACCCTGCAGAGCCCGTGGGGCAGAACACCTCAGGGCTTGTTTGTCCTTACCCTGGCAGCACTGGCGTGGAGACCAGGCTCTCTGTGAAGAGAAACAGACCCTGCCTGTGACACTGAGCAGGCACAGAGCAGAGGGTGCAGGTGTTTTGCAAATGGGGGGGGGGGGGGGATGTTGTACATGTCCATGACCTGGCAGGCTCCTGGCAAGCTGCAGGGAGCCAGAACTCACCCCTCTCCCTGTTGCTGCTCTCTGCAGTGCCGTGGACCTCATCCGCTCCGGAGGGAAGAAGCTGCGGTTCCTGGTTGCCAAGTCGGACATGGAAATAGCCAAAAAAATCAGTTCCAGCTCATCTTCCTCCTAGTCCCTGTGGCACGAGGGTCCTTCTGCAGCAGCTTGTGGGTGCAGCTCTGGTTCAGGCTGACCCTGGGGAGCCTGGAGTGCAAAAGGGAGGACCGGGACTCCACAACCGCCCTTGATTTGCTTATCGACACCTCACCCCTGCACTGCAGCGGATGAAAGGACAAGCAAGGGAGGTGCACGCTGCTCCCAGTGCACTTACTGGGAGCATTATTCCTGATCTCTTGCCCAGCTTCACCTTGTACTATGTATCAACCTTCTCAGGAGCTTGCCTGGTCCTTTGTCCCCTCTGGCAGGGGGCAGGAAGGGGATGCTCCCTTCACAGCTCCTCCATTCCTCTAGGCTGGCAGCCCTGCGTGATTTCTCCATGCTGGCAGGTGGAAGGCTTGAAACACCTTTGGGATTTAAAGGTTGGCATGTGGGGCAGGCCTGGGTTTTGCCTGTGGCAGTGACCACTGGAGGTGCTGGCATAGCAGGCTGGAAAAGGGTGCCCAGCTTTGAGAATGGTAAAGCAGCATAAGCATCCAGAAGCAGGATTCGAAGTGGGATGCATTGCTAGAAGATCAAGTTCCCTGGTGCCATGTCCTATGTCAGGTGCCTTTCTGCTGCTTGGCTATAACCACACTGCCCCCAGGCCTGCTTTGGGATGGGAAGCAGCTACAGCAAAGGGCTGACACCACCAGCAGTTCCCTGTGAGCCCTGGGGAGAGCCCCTGAAGAAGATGCTCTTGCCCTTGCTCATGCAGCAGATGTACTGCCTGGCTCTGGCACCATGATCCTGGCAGAAGGAGCCTAGGACTAACCCAGCAGAGACTTTGCCCACACAGAAGCTGTTGCCCTGTCCAAGGCCACCAGGAACCTGAGTGAGCCCAGCAGCATCCTGACACTAGTCCAGGCGGACAAATGACGTCTTGACACCATGTCCTGGTGTCCCTCCAGCTTTGCAAGGCCATTGTAAGGCCACCCTGTTTCCTGCCCAGCTCAGAGCATCTCAGAAGTGCGTGCTGATGGGTGCTGATGGGCAGCAGGAGCTCCCCTTTGGAAGGTCAGTCTTGAACATCCCAAAGGAGCTGGTAGTTGCTCCAGCAGTGGTGTCAGCAGAGCCGAGGTGGCAGCTCCACCGTGTGGCTGCCTCTTGCCTGCCAAGTCCTCTCTGTGTTTTTAACACCATTCACAGGATAAACCTGACCTCATTTCCACATATAGACTGATACCGAGACCTAGTTTAGCCAAACCCTATTAGAACAGCCTGCCACAGAGCCCTGCATCACACTCTGCACTTAAACCAGCACGGTTTAGCTCTGGAAGCAAACCAGATATTCACACAGCATCTCACAACAACAGTGCTCTGAGGACTGTGATGCTAAAAAAGGGATGTTCAACAGGGTTGGCCTTAATTAAACCTCACTGCTGTAGTTTTGGTTTCTGGGCTTAGTCTTGCACTTTGCAGGAGGGATGTCAAAATAATCTACACAGGAGAAGTACTCCAGTACTGGATTTCTACCCAGCCTGGCCTGCCTTTTCCAGGGCACAACGGACTAAGCACTTTCACTGAGACACTAGTGCCTTGCTTTGCTGCTAGGCCGTGCTCATGCCAACCAGCCTGGGGTGCTGCCCCAGCAGGGACTGGGAGCAATGCATCTCTCCCGCCACTGACTTGGCTGTACCAGGCAGGCAGGCAGGCAAAGGCTCAGGGCCTCACAGTGCTCATGGTGATTCACTCCAGTGTATCATGCAAGTATGTCGGCCACTCATCCTCCAAGGAGCTCAGCAGGTTTGCAGGGCAAGAAATAGGCTGCCAGGGCCCTTGGGCAAGCTGCATGCACTCCTCACTCCCCTCTGCCCCGGAGCCAGGGCTTTGGGGGAGGCTCAGTTTGCACTAGACAGTACTAGGGCTGCACCCTGGCAAGTTCCAGTGGTACCAATGCAACCCTCTGCTCCCCACCAAGCCTGACTCCAGGCATCCCTGGAGGTGGGAATCAGCCCCAGAGCTGCGTGTTGCTCACAGTGCAGTCAGGCATTGAAACAGACTGTAAATAAACCCTGCTAATATACTAGCGTGCATGAGGGCTTGCTTCTCCTGGGAGGAGCAGTGGGATGCATTTACTTCCCCTATTTGTTAATACTGTACAGCTCAAATGTGTATAAACTTCTGGTGAAGATACAGAACACAGCATGGCGCCTGTTTGACACGGGGGTGATGTATGCTAAGAAATGCTCTTGGTGTCAACAATAAACTGGATCAATAAATCTCTCTAAGCTCTGGTCTGGTAGCTGGCTCTTGGATCTCAACATGTTCACTCTGAAGGTAAGGCAGAAGAGCAGCGAGGGCTTACAACACTTAAAGGAGTCACTTCTGCTTTCTCCACCTTGCACAGGCCTTTGCTTGGCTGCATGCAGAGAGGCAATAAAGGAAGCACATGCATAGCCAGGGGGTAACGAGGGCAAAAGGGAGGGAGAAACAAGTCAGAGGTGGGGAGCGAAGATGAAGTATGTCTCCACAGGGGCATGGTGTGCTGGCAGGGCATTAATGCATGCATTTGCTCTCCTGTCACATTCACACAGATCCACTGGGATTTTCAATCTTTACTGCCAGAGAGAGATAAAACTAACTTAGGCAACAGAAACGCAACCAGTGTTAGGAGACAGAAACACAAACAGCCTTAGACCAGAAGAGCAACCTCAGCTCTACTTATTCCTGTTTTCTGTTTTCTGTTTTCATTCACAATCATTTGTTCCTCATTTCCACTGAAGAGCAGGGCCTCAGCCTTAGCATCAACAGTGTCCAGTGAGCTGCAACAGAGGCTGGAGCCTCTCAGTAACCTCATGCCCTCACCGTGGCATGCAGCCAGGAGCCGGCTCTAGGAGATGGGTGACTATCCTGAGGGCAAAAGGGAGGGAGTCATTCACCTCTCTCTGAAACCCTGTGCTGCCCACACCTGCAGGTGGAGTGAGCACAAACTGAGCCACGTCTGGCATTTTCAGGAGGTTACTGAGCTCAGTTGCCTGCATTTGGAGCTCCTCAAGGTCTGCCTCGCAGTAAACAGAGGTGACAGCCGGGCTCTGCACAAACGTCCTCATCTTGGACAGGAACATGGACACTCTGCAGGAGGGAAGGACACAGACATCAGCTGGCAGGACCTTCGCACCCAGTAAGGTCACTACTTAAACCTGTGTACTCCAAAGGACTGTTGCAGATGAACACTAGATGCTACCAAACCCCTCCTCCTGAGGCACGGAGCCTCAGTCAGCAGAGGAAAACAAACTGTGCTCCCCACAGCCTGCTTCCTCTACCCTGTTTCAGTTTCCATCAGCTGCCAAGCTTGATTATTTAACACTAGCAAACATCTGTGTTTGGACCCATGATGTCTGCGTGTTTGAGCCCTTAGCCCTTCCTGCCATCCTTCCTCACCTGGGGATCAAGTCCTGGCTGCGAGCTGCCAACTTGGTCAAGGTGGCCATAAGGGCACTGATGGTGCTGGGTGCATAGTGGGGGATGCTGGCCAGTGGTCGGAGCTGGGTGATTTCAAAGAGCACAACCTCTAGAGTTTCAAAGAACTCGTTGATCTGCTCCACAGTGCAGCGCTTGTCGTAGGACACAGACATGTACTCTCCAATAGCCCAGACCTGAAGCAAAGGCAGATGTGTTCAGGGCAAGAAGGAAAGGGAATCAAAGCAAATCAGATTAACTAATCCTAGGACAGAGGAGAGGAGGAAAGGGAAGGTGATCAACAGATCACACTGCAGTTTGGAGCAACCTGTGCCAGCAGCAGGCAGGCCCTGCTTACCATCTGGGTGAAGATGGCCCCCTTGTTCTGGGCATTGCTGGCCATTCCCGAGAACTCCAGGATCTCCGTGGATGCTTCCACGATGACTGCAGGGTGCATATTGCAGAGCACCACCAGCTGCGAGCTCAGCACCCTGGAGAAGGGAGATGGGCAGAGCTCAGGCAAGAGGCAAGGTGGTCATCACCAAACCAAGGAGGTGCTGGCAATACCAGCCCCTGGTGCAGTGTCTGCACACTCTGTCACAGCAGGGACTGGACCACAACTGAAAAGGCTCCTGGGCTGGCAGGCTGCAGGCAGTGAAAGGGTTGGGAGCTTGGCTGGGCCTAGTGTCCCATCTCACCTGAACACCTCATCTTTAAATGCTGGGATCTCATAGAGCTGGTCACTCCTCTGCAGCAGCAGCACCACCAGCTGGTTTATCAGTGGACCATCTGCAAACTGACAAACAGCCTTGTTTCAGCAACACCAGTGACTTCCAGCAGCCAAAACCCAAACTAACCAGCCAGATAAGACAGCCAGCACAGAAACGGCCCCATCTAGCAGGACAGGAGCAGTGCACAAAGCCAGTACCAGGCACTCATTCTGCTCTCACCCACCTCTTTTTCAGCTGACTGAGAGAACATGTATCTTTTCTGCTGCTCTGGATGAAGTAGTAGCCAGCTCAGGGGTGGTTCATGCCACTATTACCATCCCACTCCCCCCATATATACCCTCTCTTGAAGCTGCAGTGTCTTAACAATTTTGCTTCTATGACTGTTCTTCAGGTAATGAAAGATCCCAGCATGACAAGGAACCAAACTCCCCCAAAAGGGCTTACCTCTGCCACCACCCTGAAAAAGAGCTCTAGTAAGACAGGGACAGTCTCTGAACACTGCACGACCCTTGGGCTGCTGGCCAGGGATCCCAACAGCTGCCGAAGTGGAATCAGCCTGTGGGCAAGAGTAGAGTTACTGCTGAAGCTTGTTCCCAGCTACTCTCCTGGCTGCCCTCCTCCAACCCCATAACAAGGCCTTTCAGCACTTGGCAAAGATAACACAGGGAAGACCAAATCCATCTCACCCCAGCTACGACTTCCCATCAATCCCAGTGCTGCTTCCAAGAGCAGGATGGCCGAACCAAACCCTTGTGGCAGTCTCCTACAGCAGTGTCCCACCTCTCTGGGGCATCTTCAGGAGTAGAACTGGTGCGGAGAAGATACTGGAACATGCTTTTGTAGAGGGGATGGCGAAAGGCTTCCATACAGGTGGCTGGCTTCACAGCTGGGTTGCTGGCAGCCCTCTTGGAGGTAGGAAGAGCAGTTGACCTAGCAGGAGGTCAACACAAAGAATGTGCTGCATTATGAGAATAGGCACAGGGCACAGCTGGAATCCTGTAGAATGGAGTAATTCCCTTTCCACTAAAACAGGGACAGCAAGCTGGTCTTCCCCAGGCCTTCTGGAGGCCAGAGAACCTAGATGACAGAGCATTATAAGCTCAGACAATAGCTCCAGAATTGCTTCTGTATCACTCCTGGGAAAGGGGAAAATGATGCTCTGTTTCCCTCACTCATCAAAACCCAACAACCTCTTGCCTCTAGGATGAGTCCCTTTTCTAAGCACTCCAGTAAGAGCCAGTTCCAGTGCTATCCCACCTTCCTGGAGACTCAAAGTTCCTAATAATTCCTCCTCAGGAAGAAACCTCTGTATGCCTCCAGGAGATGAAAGCCAGAAAAGAGGGGTATGAGCAGAGAGGAAAGACCAGGTAGCCAACACCTCTGTATTGAGGTTGCAGACACTCTCACGTGGCAACTGTTTGGAACTAGATATGGAGAGGGAAATGTACTGAAGTGCAAGAGCTGGTCACCTTCTCTTCCCATGCACAGCACATTACTAGGAAAATCAGGCTGCAGCTTTGTGTTAACCTGACTGTAGCAGATGCCTCTCATTCTGTGACAGCAGCAGCCAGAGGGCAGTTGAGACTCACAGAAACATACTAGGCTATGGTCACCACCAATACCCTGATTAGCAAGTGAGAGGAACAGAAGGTAGCATTACCTCAGCTGGATGTCCAGAGCTGCTGTCAAACAGGGCAGGTCAAGTAGCAAATGGAAGACCTCAACGGCTGTGCCTGAATCCAGCAGAACTGGGAGAAGGTCCACAAACTCTGAGATGAGGGGTGGGCTGTTCCACGCCAGGAACTGCAAGGAACAAGCACAAACTGCTGCATTATCAGTCCTACCCCACCACACACCCAGATGATTCTCACACTGTGACTGAAAGAGACAGGGAAGGGAAAGTCACTTCTTAAAAGCAAAACCAGAGAAGTCTGAGGGTTTGGGCAAGACCTGGGGGCTGCTGGAAGCTCAACACAGACATCTGGCAGCTGCTTCAGTGGCTGGCAAGCTGCAACTTATTAAAGTTTTCCAGAAACAAAGTGCTGTGTCTTAACTGTGTTTACCGCTTTCCAACCCACAGGCAGTAATCCTAACACAGACTCCTCTGCTGGCAGTGCTAATCACACCCAGAACCCTCTTTCCTCTTCAAACTCATGCTTACTTTTATAACAGTCGTTGTGTGTTCTCTCCCTAGCACTGCCATGGAGGCACATGCAACAGGCTCTCTCCTGTGCTGCTCTAGCAAGCTGTACCTTAAAGAGATTTGGGAAGCTCTGCTTGAATATGCTGGAGGTCTCAGTGAAGAGCTGGCTGTTGTCTTTGCAGAACTGGACAAATTCAAAGGCCAGTGATGGGTTGTGGAAATGCTGAGCTGGGATGTCAGTGAATAGGTGTTTGTAGATTGCATCAGAGTCCACAGCTGCTGTTTCACCTAGGAGAACACAGCACATTACCGAGCACAGCTGACGCAGCAGCCTGGCCAACAAAAGGTACAGTCACCCCATGTCCTGGGTCTCCTGGAGTGGGATCATCCATCCCAGAGCGCAGCCAAGGCTGAATTACCAACTCTAGCAGCCAGCAAACTGCCAGAAGAAAAGGCTGTGCTAAGAGTATGCAAAAGTAGATCATGGAGGAGGGGGTGAGAGCTGATGACTTACTGTGGTTCAGGAAGAACTGGGCAATGGGCAGTAGTGCTCTTGCGTAAGAGGCATCCCCACAGATTCTGCCATGCAAGGTTTTCAGGAAGGAGACTGCGTGGTGCACGTAGGAGGAGTCCTGTTTGCAGATGATGTCCATGATTGTCACTGCCTCAATGAGACACTACAGGAGAACACAGAGTCACATCAGAGTGGGAGAAGCCAAAACTCCCAGAGCTTCAGCCCCACCTCTGTGTACTTACAGCTTTCTGTAGGTCTCCATCATTTTTCTTCAGGGGACCTGCCAGAGAAAGAAGTCCAAGTTAAACTTTGAGTCCAAACAGGGACAGTAGGTTGTCACTTTGAGCACTAACACAGATTTTAGGACAGCTGGGAACACATACTAATCCCAATTCCAGCCTAACGAGAACCAGGTTCCACAGCTTGCCCTGCAAACCAAGGGTGGGAGGCAGAACACGGCCATTGCCTCCAAATCCCTCCCAACGCCCCAGGTCAGGGCTGGTCAATGACTTCCACCAGCAACTGCAACAGGTCCTATGCCTACAACCTGATTATGGAGTCTAGGGTGTGAGATCCCAGCCTGGAGAGGCAGTGAATCAGAAACACTTTCAGGAATACTCCCAAGAGAACTCCAAGGAGGGTTCATGACAAGACTCACGCCGGTTGCTCTGCTCAATCAGCCGCTGGCAGTACTCAAAGGCTTTCTCCCGCAGATGCTCCTTTGGGGGAAGCAGGAGACCAGGTGTGGATGTAGCAGAGACCACAGACATAACAGAGCTGTCCATTCCTGATTTGTCATCTACAGAATCAAGGTTACCATCTATCAGCTCATGTCCTGGGCAATGTAACCCACACAGTTGCTCACTAACAGCAAGGTTGCTCTCAGTCCTCAGGTGCACTCTGAAGAAAAGGAGACTGGGGAAGAAGGAAGTGTTACAAGAACTCTAAGGAGATGCTGTCTCCCACCACCCAGGCCTTTTTTTTTCTCAGGGACCCACGGAGCTTTGTCTGAAACTAGGGGATTCATTGAACAAGTAATTCCTCATGAAGGGTCAGTAAGGAGGTTTTGTGATATTTCTCCCCAAAGTTTCCCTGTTCCTAGTCCATGAACTCTTAACTCTTACCCCTATTCCTACCACTTGCTGGGTTGCTGGTGCAACCACCTCATCATCACAGAGCACACACCCTTCTTGAGGGTGCAACCCAGACTGGCCCACAGCCCTTCAGCTCGTACCTGAACTAGGGGTTTTCAACTCCTTGTCCCCATAGCACAGCAGCCACTTCCGCAGCATGGAGAAGGCTTGCATGTTGAGCCACTGGTCCTGTGTGTAGCACTGACCCACTGAGAGCACTGTGAAGAAGTCTGTGGCAACGGCACCATCCACCTCTGTGACAGGACCAGGCTGTGAGAAAACATTCAGCAGGTCAGATGCCCAGGGAGAGGCTAAGAGAGAAGGGAGGGAGAACTCCACTGAGCCCATGGAGATAAGGATCCCATTTATATGTACTATAGGGTCTTGCAGAGAAAAGCCAGCTCTGCTGGATCCTTCCCTGAGCTGAAACACTTCAAACTCTCCCCCTCTCTCTGACACAGGCCTCCTTTGCAATCAGCTTTTATTCCAAATTAATGGTCACTAAAAGACTTTGCCTTAAAACTACTTCAGGGATCAAAGCTCTGGTTCTGCAGCAGAGCTCCTAAATCTTGGAGCTACAAATCCCTCTACTTGGTTTTCCCTTGTGTCTTGGCATTTCTAAGTTATCATTTCCCAAAAGAAGCTGATTTTGGGAACCCGAAACAGCATGCAAGTAACAAATGCCCCTGTGAGATGATCACTTACCTGCCTGCTTCTGGGACTGAAGAAGCCTCCAGAGGACTGAGTGACTCCTTGCTGAATACTTGCATGCCTCAGCCAGTCTGCCATCTTTTTACTGACTACGTTGGTCTGCTCTGTACAAGGCAAGTCACAGGGTCATTGCTACATCAGGCAGAGAAGCAGCCTCTGCCACCCCTCAACTGCTGTGCTTTTCCTCTAGCCTAGACCACCATCTCTCTGTCACAGCAAAGAAACTGGTACCTCAAGGTGGATGCCCTGTAGTCCTCCTCATACTACTTCAGTATCACCCGCACTCATTTCAGAGCCCTGTGTCCTTTCCTAGCTCCTAGCCGTTGGGTCAGTCTCATTATTGTCTTGCCCGTTTCCTCAGACAAAAAGTCAAGGAGTGAGCACTAGAATCAAGGACTTCTAGTACCAGAAGAGTCGAGAGGCACTTGTTCCTTTGTCTCCATCCACATGCTATTAGGAGGAAGGTGCAAAAATACTGTCAAATCTATTCAGGCAGTGGCTGGCTTCAGCTCAGCAGACAGAGGCATAAATCCCTCACAGAGAACACACAGGAGCTGAGGCAGGTGATCCTGCCTGCTCAGACAGCCCATACCCTCTGGCCCAGCATCCTCCCCAGAACTGCCCCTGCATACTGCAGGACATACAAAAATCTCACAAGAAACTTCCAGAAACAGACTCTTGCTCAACGCAATTCCTCACCATTTTACACCTGGAATGCTCTCCTATGGCTTACTCACTAGGGCATATTGCCCATCACTACCCGTACAGTCCTGCCTCTCTTACAGAGAGTACACCTAGTTGTTTTTGCTGCTCTCTCAAACAGACCGCAGGCACATCTGCTTCTATCTCTTACGTTGCTTCAGTATAGCTACAATTTCACACTCCTACTGCATCTGGAGACCATACCTAGGGTACCTGTTACCATGACACAAATCCAGGCAGAACAGAAACTCTGGTCCCCAGAAGGGGCCAAAGCAGCTGAAGGCCCAGTCCCATTTTTGAGTGGTAAAATATATCTTGCCCAATAAGTTCACTTTCCTTGTGGCAGAGATGTCACTTTAACAGCAGTTTTTAAGTCCTACTCCCAGCCAAGCACTTCAGTGAGCCTTCTAATCACTATATAGGTCACAGCCAGATGCTCATCTCAGACCCTCATATATATTTACCTTCAGTTAGGGATTGTGGTGAAAGACTGACCACATTTGACAGGACAGGAAGAAGGTACCGTGCACTCTGACCCTCAGGCAGTCTTCCTTCGAGGACTTTTACAACATGCTGCCCCACAGCAGACACAGCCTTCTTGTTTCCCTTAAAAATAAAGCAGAGGTGAAGCTAGGCAGATCATCTACTACTGCTAGAAACCAGTGCCATACAAACTCTTCCATCAGGCATCAGTACCAATGTCAAACACCAACAGAACTCGCAGCACAGGCTACTCTACCACATTTCTGCAATGTGAATTCACAATTTCCATGAGGGGAGAGTATTTTGATGGAACAATAGGTTTCTGGACAACCACCACTTTAAGTGGAAATAAACAACTGCAATGGATGTCTTGAATTTGAACACTATGATCCATTAATTCTAGAGCAGTTCTAGCACTAACTACTCCCCACATGGTCAGTTTGCTGGTTCAGATGTTAAATTAGAGATTTATGAATAGAAAATTGGCTGTTTGATCATGCCCTAGGACTCTCTGATTAGTCCATAGCCTCACAATGTGGAAAATAAAGCAGCTTCCTCTTTTAGAGGCTGTTATAGCCGTGGCTATAAATAGTAGAGGCTGTGTTCTGCGGAAAGCCAAAAGCTTTACAAAAAGAACATGAGCTTTGCAGAGCCAAAAGGCAGAGGGAGCAAAGACAAGGAGGATGATTTCCACCCAAAGCAGCGACAAATGAAAACATGCAGATGTTTTTGAAGTGGGGCTGAACTGGGGCTGCTTTCATGAATGATGCTGCTGCTCATTACAGCCCATGTTAGAGAAGTGACACTGAAATGGCTAAAATACAGTAAGCTTTAGTAACATCAAAAACTGATGAAAAGCCTTTCATGGTTTCAGCTGTAATCTAACAAAAACTAAGAGCCAGGGTATGCTTTTACACTGCAGGACAGTCTCAAGGCTGGATATGGGAGAGAGGTGCTTTGTAAGGCAGCACATAGGTAATATGTCTCTGTTTTCTGTTCCTATGTTTTCATTTCCTCCAGCTAAGTAAGACTCAGAGAAGCAATCTGAAACATAGGAGGCACTTCTGGCACACAGTGAAGCTCAGAATGAGAAGGTGCAGAAAAATATTTTACCTTTAATAGGCACAATAATAGTAAAAGAAGAAGTAGAAAAGTTTCCAGCTTATTCCCCAGAGGGCAGTCAGTGCAGGCAGCACTCAAAACAGGAAGGTCCTCATGTCTTCTTCCCCATGTTGAATCTAGATCTTTGAAGTGCCATCCACATTTATAGCCCTCCGTGTTTTATAGGTTCTATGTATATATTTTTACCTTTGAACATGAAAGCCAGCACCATGAAAAGCAGAAATCATAAATTCACTCTCAAATCTTTTGCTCTACAGGTTCAAGCAGCTCTGACTTGAAGTCTACTATAGCAGCTAGCATTAAAGAGGTCCTTTTTGCTTCCAGTTAGTTACAAGCCTGCCTGAGGTCCCCAGTCTCTACACACCACAATTTTTAGTCTTTGTTATCAAATACTAAATGCAAAAATTTGCCATTTTTTCCTGTGCAAAGCAGAACAATTAGGTTTTTTTTCTTAAATAAACATGGAAATGCTTCTGCTTTTTTCCTAGACACTTCCAATTAATTTTTCACTCTCTTTGAACTCAGCAAACAGGGAACAATCAGAAAGCAAGTCCCTATTGACAAAGGAAGATTTCTGCCTTTGCAGGTCATTTACCTGCGCCAAAAGGACAGAGGATACCAGGCTCAGGAGCTTTGCATCTTGAATCTTATCACAGGACAGGATCAGCTCATTGCAAGGCGACATCTCTCTCAGGATGGCAGCACATAACACCTGGATCTGCGCAGGGCTCTTGGATGAACACAGCACTGTCTGCAACAGTTCCACAAACTTGCCATCTAGCCTGCAAGAGGAACACAGTAAAGCATCACTGCAAGGCAAGATTCAGATGCTTAATTCCTTCATATCCATGGTCTTGGGATGATCTCCTGCATTTTGTTCCTTAGCACAGCTTAGTGACGTGAACTCAAAAGGAGGCAGCTTCTGCTTAGCAATGGGGGAAAAAAAGCCAGTGAAGGGCTCTACGTTGATGTGGAACTCAGTGTTTTCCAAACAAGGTGATGTTTTAAAGCACTAAGCTCCCCCCTCCCTTTGCTTCTGTCAATGAAGCAACGCGCTGCTTCTTGCGAGCATCAAACGAGGCACAAGCAAACGAGGCACAAGCCACTCACTTGCGGGGGTACTTGGTGGCGGCGACGGTGAGGTGCAGCCTCTGCAGGCAGTCTGCGGCCTCCGCGCCCGGCTCCGGGCCCTGCAGCAGGGCGGCGACGCGGGAGGCGAATCTCCGCAGCTCTTCCTCCTGGATCTCCCTGGCGGGGGCAGCGCCCATAGGGACACCGGTCAGCTCCTGGTCTCCATTGGAAACCTCGCAGCCCTCCGCCCCCGGGGTGACCCTGACCCCGACCCCAGCCCCGGCACCTCAGGCAGGACCTCGGCCCGCCCCAAGGGAGCTCTGCGGCCTCCCCCGGTACCTCAGCACCTCCTGAGCTATGAGCACCCTCCGGTAACTCGCACCCCGCCGGTACAGCACCATCCCGGTACCTCAGCACCCTCCCGGTACCCTCAGCACCACCCCCGGTACCCTCAGCACCCTGCCGGTACCTCAGCACCCCCCTCCCGGTACCTCAGCACCCTCCCGGTACCTCAGCACCCTCCCGGTACCCTCAGCACCCTCCCGGTACCTCAGCACCCCTCCCGGTACCCTCACCACCACCCCCGGTACCCTCAGCACCACCCCCGGTACCCTCAGCACCCTCCCGGTACCCTCAGCACCACCCAGGGTACCCTCAGCACCCTCCCGGTACCTCAGCACCCCTCCCGGTACCTCGCCTGCTTGAGGAAGCTCTCGGCCGCCGCCGTGAACATGCCGGACGGTCCGCAGCTCCTACCGCCTCGGTACGCGGCCAAAGCGTTCCCCCAGGGGCGGGCGGTCCACCCAGGACGGCTCCGGGGGGGGATGCGGCCGCTGCTGCACAAAGGTTCCGTTGGCGAAGGTTCCGGTAGGGGTGGAGCGTGGCTGGCGATAGCCCTGGGGAAAGAGGATTGGATCCTGCCCGCCAAGAAGAGGGAAGAAGGGGTAATGGGAAAGTCCTCCCTGGGGGCTGTTCATTGATTGTTCTGACATGCTGCTGCTGTTATTCTCTCCTTTAGGAGCCCAAGGCTGTCCCGCACGGCGTGAAAGAGATCAGTTCTCAGGACTCAGACCCATGGGAACCATCGCTTCATGGCAGAGATAGGGCAGAGTTTGGGTTTGTAAGAGCATGATGATAAAAAGGGCCATATTAACCGTTCTTAACAACCCCTTTAAAATATGATGCTTCCCAAAAGGGCTGGAGATGTTAACACAGCTGCTCAGCAGGTGGTCTCCAGCTTCCAAAAGCTTAAAAAGACGTTAATATTCCCCCAATTAGAACTATGTCTGCTCCTGACTGCCAATAAGGGTGAAGCTCTGACCACTGAGCTGTGCATCACCCTGCAGGGAGATGTCACAGGAGGGAGCTTGGCACTTTGCCTTCTGGCACTTCCCTGCCTGATGCTGGCCTAGCATTAAGTCTGCTACACTGTGTCTAACTGTATTAAACGTTATTTAGTCAAATACAGCTACTTTGTGTCAACTGAGGTCTTAAAAGTTACTCCATTTCAAAACTCAGAAAGACTTGTTTGATCAAAATAAACCCTGCACTTAAATAGTAGCTCTATTATCGGAGGGAAAACCTAGGTATAATAACATAGGTAAAGAACTACCTTCTGACCATATATGCTTAGGTGAAACGATCTTTATAAACTACAGGGAACCACACTGAAATAGTTTATCTTTCAAAATAACAGCCTTTCACTTCATGACAAAATGAAAGCTAGAACTGCAGGAATCATTTATAATCCCCAAGGGAAGCATTATGGATCTCAAGCACACACTGGTACTTAAGTTCCCTCTTCCACGAGTTAACAGCTTCCCCCCAAACCAACAAGGGATCAGAGTATCCATGAGTTCTAAACCAATGCAAGGTGTCCAATCATACACTTCCTAAAGCGTTTAATGAGAATAATAAAAGGACAAGAAAAACACTGAAACACATAGTGGAAGGGGTAGGTACAACACAGGCTGGTGCCGCAGTCCTAACCCCCTTATGATACTGTGCTGGAAGGATGCAGGTCTGTCACTCAAAAGCAGCCAGGAATTTCAGGGCATTTTCTCTTTCATATATAATTTTATTTCTGGTTATAGAAACAAATGCTAAGAGGAGAAGCAACATTCCCCAACCACATACATCAAATGAAGGTAACAGAACAGTTAAAACAAGTGAAAAACAAAAATAGTAGAAATTTAAAACTTTGTTATAGCTTTAAAATATTAACGTTCTTGATACATTAGAAATCACATTCAGATCTCAAATTACTTAAAAAAACCCCGAAGTATGGCTCCATATCAAAACCAGACAAAACCACTTGTATCCCATCCGATGTGGAAATGCAGGTCCTGCTCCTTGGATGCTTGTATTTACCGTCTCCTCTGATGAGCAGCAGCCTCCTTGGCACGACCAGGATGCTCTCCCAGCCCTTGTGGGAGCCACAGTCTGCCTGTGCAGTTAAGCATCTCACAGGAGCAGCGCTGCAACATGGCCAGATCATGATGAACTTCACATCCACTGCCCCAGATGGAGCTTTCCCCCTTGGGATACACACCTGCTTTGTGAAAAGCACTGATAACGAAAAGTCACATAAAAATACCCTTGATATGACCTTGATATGAGCTGTAAGAAAAAAGAACCCCGCAAACCCCGTAACATCTGGCTGGAGGTGCCTTGGCAGGCAACACCAGGAACTGAAATGCAAGCGTGGCTTTAGTCCCCCCATCCATTCCCTGTCTTTAAGTGCCAAACCAAGGTGAAAGGGGCAAGGCTCCCTCCAGCTCTCTGTTACAAAATGCTTCTGTGAAGCCACTGAGGTATTTCAGGTCCTCAGGTATTTCAGGGTGCAGCCGTCCCCTAAGGACTCGGTGGGAATGTGTTATCTGCAGAACAGGGGGATTTCAGGTTCTTCTGATTTATCTAAGCAAATATTCAGAGTTGGATCTGAATTTCCACCTTTACCATCCACTGCTCACATACAACTCGTGATTTACCCCTAAAGCAGTTTTTAACAGTCTTATTGAAAACAGTCCTTTGGATAGCTACAGACTCTTGAAAGCTCTTTTTGGCTATGTGGAGGTTGGCTGGCAGGCTGGACAAGGCCAGTCCCATTGCTCTACAAATGGCCAGAACCCAAGACAATGTCTTGTCAGATTTCTGCATTTTAAAGCCATTCCATTTTCTGTGTCAGTATGTTTGAATGAGATTTATATATATATATACATACATATTCTCCAGTTTCTTTTCCATTAAAGCAAAAGATCTTACAAACAATACTCTGGTTCTCTTTACTTCAAGCCCATTCAGGAGAGAAATAAAGCAAGTTTAAGTTTACAGTAATTTCATTTGCTATAGAGCCACTCTGCCTACCTAGCAGCCTGCCCACCTCCAAAGAATGGCATATAAATCAGAACATTAGAATGTTTTGCACCAGACTTTTAGCAGCAAGGCAGTGAAACAGAAGGGAATCTCACTTTTTCTGCTCCATTTAAATCTCATATTTCTTTCAGCTAGCAGAATATTTCCCCTCAACGTTGCCCTTAGCTTTAAGGCAGGCTCTGTTTCAGACTGCTTTAAGTGAAACTGAGGTGGGGTAGAAGCAGGACTGAAAGGCTGAGATCACAGCAGAGGTGCATTGCTTAACTCAGCAGCAGACACAAAGCAGTAACCAGATACTAGAGGAAGTGTGGTTTTAACATGGGCTGTTTTCTGCTGAGGAGAAAAGCTGTTTCCTTTCACTGCTCCGATTACTCTTCTTACCACCAAATCCTGTCTTCCCCTCTAGTACCAGAGCCCGGTCACCAGATAGTAAGCACTGAGGCGAAGCATTCATTCAGGTCCTTAGAGAAAGGATTTCTGGTTCTGGAAGAGCAATCAGGATTAGGAAGCGAAGTATCACCTGCTTTTAAAAGTAATTCCAAGTGGGTCAAAACACACACTTGTGAATTTAGTGATCCTCATGGAGTTAAGCCATAGCTCAAATTTGGACATTCAGGTGAATGGGAACATTAGAAAAACTCTTATGCATTTGTTTTAAGGGGCTATACACACATCTCACACCCTGTGAAGAGATAGGAGCATCATAAAAGAACAGAGGAGACACTTCACAGTGCCCCAGTGTTAGCTTAGCCACCTGACCGGGAGGAATTCCTCAACCTTACAGCATCCTCACAGACCCTCCACTCAATTCCTCTGTTAGAAATAAGGTCCCCTTACTTACAGAGCAGAATCTGTAAAGAGATTAATTTGAGACAGGAAAGGATTCCAGCTTTCATTAGCGCCATTTGGGACATTTTCTTGCCAGATGAGCAGCATGGGGTGGGGTTGCTGCAAGCATGACAAAGCCAGAAGCAGGGCTCCTACACAAGGAAGATGCAAGTACCAAGTCATCTCTTCTGCTCTGTGACAGGAATGAGAGCAGCCACTGAAGTGAAGCTGCTTCTTCTGGCTGCTCATATTCATTACAAAAATAGGTACGTTTTTCTTTTAGAATCAGTGCCTGGTGCAGGATTTTACCAACACACTGTATAAAAGTCTGTGTAAAGTACCATTGAAGAGAAAGAAATAGTCATGGACCATTTATATATCTATACAGACACACACACTCACACACACATTAATAAATATAAATTTCATGTTTACACAGATCTAATTTAATATTCTCTGAAAAAAAACATATTTAAAGGGTTTCTTCCTTAGCTGCCACCCATGAATTGTCAATGTTCTTTATCTTGAAAGCAAAGGGGTAGACTTGGCACAACTACCCCTCTCTGCAACGTAAAGTGACGCATAAGGAGAAGGACCAGCCATACATTCTGAAGGGTTTTAATTCAGTGTTGGTAAATTGAAAAGGTATCAAAAGAATTTTCTGAACATATAAATACAAAGGTTAGAAATTGATTTAAAAATTGGAATTTAAATATAGTGCTCCAAGAAAACTAAGTCTTTTTCAAAATGTCTTGCTCAGGCCAAAGTTCAATGCTCACTGCTGTATTACTGCCACATGAAAGACACCCTAAGAGAAAGCCTGCCATCACAGCTAGGTTATTTTCCACTGCTGATTATTACACATGCATATACCCACACCTGTGTGCACAAACACATGCGCTGTCCTGCAAATAACCCACCTAGCAGGGTGAGGCTGATCTAATCACAGCCAAATAGCCACTAGGCAGCTGCAGAGATGCTCCAGCATGAAGTCACAGCTATGCTTCGATGAGGCGCAGATCAAAATGCAAGAAGGCATCACTTCCCAATCCCATCAGTTCCAGCAACCCAGATGACCTTGTAGTGTAACTGTTTTCTGCAGCACAGCTGGTTCCATTGTAAGCTACAGTTTACGACAGTAGTGTATGCTATAGTAGTAGCAGCTTTGGCATAATTTTTTCACCAGAAGGAAACACAAAGTTACATGACTGAACAATCTGTTGTATAACTGCAATCTAACGCACAGATTCTCACCAGATGCAGACCTTCAAGCAATGGCATTAAATTAGGAGTTGGATTAAAGGGCTCTGGAGATGACAGAAACAACTACAAATCGAGGGGAGAAACTGTGATGGGGAGCAGAAACAGGAGCTGCCTGAGAGACCAGCCGACAAGGAAAGACAGATCATTTGTTTCAGGATGGCATCTGCAAACTCCAAAGCTCTGTGTGCAGCAAGGGCTAAAATTATGAGGCTAGTCATGTTCCTTTAGAGGTTTGCTCTTAATGCCCTAGACCAACTTATTAGCAGCAGGACTAAATAAACCTGAAAGATTTTGCATCTGGGTAGAAACTCAAGGCAAGGTCCTTTACCTTATCATTAAGGTAAAGCCTTAAAGTGATCAGGATCCTTCAGTGCTGCCTCCTGTTCAAAAACCTTCAAGACCCAAGCTGGCACTCTTAAAAGAGATGGACAAGATGGTTGCACATGTACGAATGCTAGCCTAAGTGTTTCCAGTTCACTTTACGCTGCTTGTTTCTTACACTTACACTTGCCTTGCAGCAAGTCAGCAAACAGGTCCCAGGCTGTACTTGTAAGAGCGTAGCTAGCTGTCCAAGGAAATCATTTCAATGAGTGACTTTTTTCAACGGAGTGATTTTTCTTCCACTCCATCCAGCATTTGTCAGATCATGTCTGTGATACTGTACCCAGTTTTGGGCTCCCCAGCACAAGACAGACAGGAACCTCCTGCAGCAATTCCACTTGATGCCCTGGGGAACACAAGAATGTACAAGAAGATGTAAAAGTGATGTATAAGGAGAGGCTGAGACAAGCAGGTTGATTCGGCCTTAAGAAAAGGAAGCAAATGGGGAAAGTTTTACTAGTGTCTTCAACTACCTATTTGGAAGATGCAGAGAAGGCAGAGATAGGCTCTTCTCAGAGGTGTGATGTGACGAGAGACAATGAACCCATGCAGCTGCATGGGAAATCATTCTTAGATAGCTGGGAAATAGTTTTCACCTCATGGCTGGTCAGAGTGGAATAGGGATGAGAGTCATGGAACCTCTATCTCTGCAGACAAGGCAGCTGGACAAGGTCACAGCAATGTGATCTAGCTGGACCTGCTCTCAGCAGGAGGTTACAGCAGAGACCTCCAAAGGTTTCTTCCAACCCAAGTTACTCTATATTTCTACACAGCTACAGCTGGCCAGTGTCAGAGAAAACAGAGCTTTGATCTTCCCTAATGCTACAGTTCTATGTGATCTGTTTATCCCAGTGATAAACTACAGTTTGTACCTCATAGTTTAAACCTCAGAAATGAAGATGGAACAACAAACCAGGTAGAATTTAATCCTTAGATGTAATAAACTTGAAGACACAGTTCTTGATCCTCGATGCAAAGATACAGACCTACTGCCAGATTACATCCTGTCACCCAAGATACCCAAACCTACGTACAGGAGGTAAACGTTTCTCTTTTCACCCCACATTTTGGCATTCATCTCTACATGCTAGCACACATCAAGAGTGATATCAGATCTATCACTGGGAAACCCCTTCACCAACACAGATGAAAAGTTCTAACAGCAATTTAACATTAAGCAGTCAGTTAAAACTGTTCCATACCACATCATGTGAAAGCTCAGGTCAGACATCCTCACTTGCTTAGATATCAATCCCTAGCCTTCCTGTGCTTCAAGTTTTATTTTACTGCTTACATTTCACTACTGAAAAAGGAGAGAAAAATGTGGAATTTAACTTGGAATGACAGTTCCAAGTCAGAACACAAGACAGATGTCTGAAACATGCAAAACCAAGTCTGCTCTCCCTAAAACCTGAAGTCAGACCATGACATTGATTGCAGAAGCACTGCAAAGGCTCTAGCTGTTATTTAACTGCTTCTTTCTATTTCAAAGCTTTAACATGAAAACACAAGCCTGAACAAGCTGTGCCCAACAGTAACATGTCTAAAACACAGTATGAAAATTAAATACAGGTGAACTAATTGACCTTTCTCAACACGCTGCGGAGTTCCAGGTATCCCATAGGTATTTTCATCCTCGAGTCCTTGGGCAGAGCTTAATGCAAGGTGCTGCTCCCTTCACTGGATAAAAATGACTGGATATGCTACAGGGAACAGCATTAGTGGTATGGGGGAGGGAGGAATGGGGGAAGAAAAAAGGGTTTGGAAAGAATATATGAGCTAATCATGAGCTTCAATTCTGCGCTCAGCACTGTGTTGTGTTATCACTAAATCACATTAAATTGATCTGACTGTAAAAAGCTTCCTGTATCACAAGAGCCAAGGTCAAGACAAAACAATAACTAAGGAATTCCAGTGGAATAACCCCAAGAACAACCACATTCAGCTTTTGCAAATTGAGGCAACAAATGTTGCTATAACCAGACTGCAATCAAACTATAATTAGTCTTTGTCATTGCCTAAGATAAAAGAAAAATAAATCAATAGGGTAAGGTGAAAAGTGAATTCACGTACGAAAAGCTGAAGTTTTCCCAAGTCCAAGTTACAATAGGTTAAATACTCAACACACCTTGACCTTTGTTATACAGAGAGCAGAAGATGCAGTGAAGCTTCCTTATCCTCCCCCCCCCTTAAGCCTCCCCTCAGTTAATGTAATTACTTGAGGACATAAGATGCAATGTTGGGCAATAAAAACAAAGTAGACTATCAAGTCAAAATAATCTGAGTACTGCATATAACCATTAAGGTAAAAGTTTTCTTTCTAGCTGAAGACTTAATTCTACCATCAGATTAATTTTCACTTCACTGCAGTGCTCCAAACTGAAAGCTGGAGAAAAAGCACCAGAGCAGTGCTGTCCTCCAGACCAAGCAGTGTGTTGAAAGAGCCTGAAGGCCTCAAACAAGATGTCTCCGTCTCATGTGTCCAGATGAGGACCACACTTCTCCACAGCATCCAACAGGACTGAACTGTTATTTGACACAGTAGCAGGCAATGACATAGACAATCCTAAACCAGAGAGAAATTATATGCAAGTGGAATGGCTGCTTCCTACATTAGCGGAGGGATGCAACAGACTGATGAAGCAAAGCCCCTCTGATAGGATGAACTGACAAGTTCCAGACACCTCAAGCAGAATGAGTGAGCAGATCAAAGATGCTTATCCTCAGCTCACATTTCAACCAGCAGGCACTGTGAGCCACTAAAGGAAGAATGAGAAAACTTACTCTGTTCTAAATACTTAGGAGGCAGATCTATACCCGCAACCTGAAGGTGGGCTTTCAAGAGGTATCCATGAAGCAGCAGCGGATGTATTTCTGTGGTGCTGGCATAGTTTACAGAAGTTTAGAGCCTAACTATTTAGACTTTCCAAGAGAAAAAGCAGCAGTAAAGAAAAATCCATACCCTGAACCGTATTCCGTTGGTTGCTCAGCTCACGCTGAGCAACTCACCCAATGTACTGGAAACCTAAAGCTCCCTAGCCTCAGGGCTGTTTCAGAGGCGTCGTCTGGCTCTAAACCAGCACTCACCCAAAAGTAATGATTAATCAGAGATAAACCATGCAGCACTCTCACTTGTGCATTCTTCCTTGAAGCCCACTTATTGAATTGACTTTGAAAAGGCTACAGAAAGCAGAGCTAATCCATGCGCTTTTCCACTATGCCGCACCTAGTGCTTCCTAGCAGAGAAAGTGACAGCCAGAGGCCAGCTTGCTTCAATTACTTTGTGGTCTGTAACAATCCTCCTTCACAGAATCATTTCAAAGTACTAACACCCAACCTAGTACCTTGTCACTAAAGGCACACACCTGAATTCTGAAAGCCTAGCTCTAAATAACCGAACTGCCCTGAATGTTTTGTGTGCCTCTAACTGCAGGAAGTAACCACGAACCAGGAGACCAAGAAATTCTTTCCTTCTTGCAGAAATACTTCTCCCAAAACAATTGGCTTGAAAATAAAACGTGGCTGGATTTTATTCAAGCAGTGGGACTTGGCTATTCAATAGGATTTGGCAAAGAGAAAGGAAAACTAGAAGGGGAACAAGGGGAACAAGTGATGCCAGCTGTTACCTTATGGATTTCCTCTCCCTCCCCAGATTCCAGCAGACACTGAACGTTGTGTCTTACCCTCTAATCCCCATGGATATACTGACAGTATCATTTACTGCACATTTGGGAATTCTTTTTGCAACATGTTTATGCAGTGGGCTTGCCTCTCTGCTTTGTGATAGCATTGTCAGAGCGTACAAGGCCACAAAGTGACAATAAATCAGTACACACAGGGGGATAACCCACCAAAGGCAAGTCCCATCCCTCTTAAATCTCTGTTGCCATTACCAAAGCCATAATATTTTCTCAATTAAAAGATCTCTGCTGTGCTGCCAGAAGACATGTTAGACAAAGGAATTGCAAACAGGCATCAAACCGAAGGGGTTAGCTGGAGGCTACATGCAGGGGTTGGTTCCTTTGCCAGTCACAAGGTGTCACATGTACCCACTGCTCCACGAGGCTGAAGTGACTCAAATCTGCTTTGCTCGTAACACGTACTTGTATTACATGAAGAGCCTGGAATACAGTTTGAGTAAAAGCCTCCTCCTGCTGACCAACCCAAATGGTCCTCCAGGGAGGAGAGCTGGGAGAGGGAGTCAGACAATGAAAGGAAACCTCCAAATTCCCTTTGGAAAACATGTTCAAGACCACCAGTGACTTTCGCCACATGGAAAATAAAAGGCTTCTTTTGCCTTGGTCTCCACACCCTTACAGAATTTGTATTAAATACAGTATGAACTCTGCTGCCCCTCAGCCCAGCTCTCAACTTCCCCTCTCAGGATAAAACAGAAGCTTTGCCATCAGCCACAGCAGAAGGTCAGTGACAGATTCCCACCCAGCCTTGGCCTCCTGGCTGTTGTTCACATAGCTGAGGGCCACAGTACCACCGGGAGGTGAATGCAGACTGCTTTAGTGCAGTATTTTCTCAGGTTCACAGAGACAGTGGCAATGTGCTCACCTACAGTGCTATTCTAAACAAAACCTTGTGCTCCAGCACAGGATGTGATCAATCAAATGCACACAGAACCTTTTGGAGACACCCTTCCCCATGTGATTCTCAGTCACTGAGATACTTTGGCTGCTGTCCAGAGCAAGTGATGAATAATTGTAAGAAATAATTGAAGGTACAAACCCCTTTGTTTTTAATATCTTTACAGGAACTACATTAATACAGTTCCTCTGTCATCTTATTCTCCCTCAGAGGGAATGGAGAGAAATTGCATCTGGAAATCCAGGTGGCTGAGCCCTGTAACTCTTCCTCCTGAATCCCACATAAATAAACATTAGTTCATATCCAGATCTTTTCTGTTTTCAAAACCAAATTCATTTGCCTTTTTCCTTTCAGCTTGGTACCATGTTTCTTTAATGTTGTTGCTAGATACTGCACCCATCTTTCAGCATTTGATTGCCTTAGGTGGCCTTTTTAAAATGGTCCTGTGGTTCAAAGCTCTAAGAAGCACAGTATTAAGGCATAGAAAATGAGGAGTTCTCTTTCCAGGGAGCAGACTGTATTTGTGTTACATTCCTTTAGATGCTGAACTGCAAATCCCATCCCCTTGGAGCCAAAAGGGGAAAAGACAGTCAGAAATATCCCAGCAGTCATACAATCAGTTGTCTGTATTTTTTTTTCTTTTTTGAATCTTTAAAAACAAAACAGAAGAGGAAAAAATCCCATAGGTAAAGACAGAACAGAGTTCCAGATATGGGTTCCTGGGAGGGGTTTTCCATTCTTTTTGGCACCTTGTGATTCTAACAGCTGTTGTCCTCCCATTGAATAACAATCTGACTTGAAAGAGCTCTTTATCCACTATGGTTTGAGCTGTTACAGTTGTGGTTTGTTTTTCAAAGAAGCTGCTTTAGGACTCCTGGCATCCCATGCCCACCCTGCATCGCTCCAACTCCTCCCACTGCTTCTTCATTCACTGGTTGCCTGTCCTTGTGGCACTGCAGATGTGATGACTCCAGTTTGGGCTGGGACTGCTCCACTGGACTCTTCTATCCGGGGTCTTTTGACTTCAGGTTCACTGGAGGAGGCTGCTGCTGTCTCTTCGGTCCCTGTCTCGCATACTCTGCTGACTACAACAGGAGTGGATGAGCTGGCCTGGGCTGCAAGAAGCTGCAATGGATTTGTGAGAGCTGGGAAATAGGACAAGAGAGAGAAAGTGAATTAGTGTGATGAAGCAGCGCAAGTGTCTGCTATTCCAGAAAGCAAGAAAACAACACACCACGGTCAGATGCAACAGCTGGCACATACTCAAGGGTGGTTTTCAAGTCCCTTTTGAAAGGCTTTGTCTCTCCCTCTTCCCCCACCATCTCAGCTTACCAAAGCGGTAATGACCAGAACTTCCTTCTTCCTATCCATTATCAAACAAGGGATTGCCAGCTAAGCATTCCTCTCTAGAAGGGGAGGATCAAACCCCTATTAAAATTACAGCACACCTCCTCTTTGAGGGGTAGCTCTCTGGCCACCTACAACCAGAACTTGGAAGCTAAATCATCTGTGTGCTGTGCCTTCAATTTAGAGGGCTCTCTTTAGCCCTGCTTGCACAGTAACAACAGCCAGTCTTTTGGGAAACTAGATCAGAATCTAAATATTGAATGTATTGACATCTCACTTGTAAAAAGGGCAGGAAAGAGCTTACCCCATACAACCAAGTGCATTCCCATCAGAACTGGGATGAGAACATAGGAATATTTGGGTCTAATCTTGTATTCCAGTACTAACAAAAGGTTTTACCCTCCCATTAATGAAAGCGGTGAGAAAAAAAGACCATTTAGTAGCAACCCTCCGTAAAAATGTCTACAATTTCTAGTTCCAGACAGAGAATGTGCTTACACACTGGCTCTGGCACACACCACTGCTTGAAAAACAAAACACATGCAGTTTTTGGCCTCTGCATCAATCGGAGAGGCAGCCAAAGGGGACTCGGGAGACAGCACATCCTCTGCCCTCCAGACTGATTTGCAAAGGATGGAAGGACAGAACATTAGGGGTGTGCTGACTAAGTGTAGCAAAAAAGAGCCCTAGGATAAATAAACAAAGCAAACAGAACAAAGGTCCTCAAAGCCCAGCAACTTCTCCCAAGGCAGGGGAAGGGGGGTGTAGAGTATCAAGAGGATGAAGGAAAAAAAGATAGGGTTAGGATGAGGGCAGTCACCAATTACACTGCAGTGACTTGGAGAACCTAAACCGTGCAGCTGAAAAGATACTAGCTTCCTACAGACAGGAGTCAAGAGACTCAGGCTCCATTTTGTGAACTAGAAAATTCACTACCACTTACAGAAACCCCCTCAGATGCAAATGGAATACTTTCCAGTTTGAGGAGAGTGCTAGAAACATTTTGATAAGATTAGGATGTCTCAACATAAAAATGTTAAGTACAAAACTAATTCTACAATAGACAAACATCACTGCTGGGTAACAGCGGCTCCACATGTCTGATTATTTAATACCTTTTACATCCTAGTTACATAAAACCTTATAGCTATCTTCATTGCTCCAATGAGATTCTTGCAATTCAAGTGCAAGCCAGGTGATACTGCAAACAGACATGGCAGGTATAAACACTCCTACCTTCACAAGAGCCATCAAAATCCCCCCAGTGCCCTTTCATTTCAAACTCCCCATAAGCACCAGCCTGGGACGGCAGAAGTGCTTAGCATCTCACTGAAATGGGCTGTAAGAAACCTGGATATACCATCCCCCATCATCATCCTTAACTGACCAAAATCTGAGACACTGAGCAAGTAATAAAAAGAGGCTGCCAAGACAAAGCTAGCATGGGATTTTAAAAATCAGACTTGACAAATGACTAGAACACATCCTGTATATTAAAAAATCCTGAAACAGATCCTGTTACTCTCAGGCTCTATGACCTTAAGATGAGAAAGTAAGTTATTTTCTTAGTACTCTATGGAATCATTTCACAAGATGCTTGAAGCAAAGGCTCTTGGTCAGAAGAAAACAAATGAAAACAGGCTATATACAAGACTCACTAACACTTTCAACAAGTAACCCTCAAAATGTGAAGCAGTAATAAATATATAGCCAAAGACAAAGGAAAGACAGGACTTTTCAGAACCAGTGCTAGATAGCAACTGAGGGAAGGGAACAGAAGTGGACAGAAGTATATCCATGACTGATATTCACAGCCACAGGAGTTGAAGAATTGGAATACCTTTGAAAGTGGACAACTTGGACACATGGAACAACTTGATATGTACTAAGAAGAGAAACCCTTAGAGCTTTACAACCTAACTGCTAAGCTCAGAAGGAAATCAAACACCACAAAGTGATGGAAACAGAGCCTACCATAAGCACTGCCAGTGATGCTGTTGGTGGGGACGGCATGTTTCCCATTCTGAGTGACTGCCCTCACGGGGAGCTGATGCTGTCCAATGGTCACTGGAGCTGCCTGCTGAAGGATTGTGACTGTCTGTCCTGGAACACCCTGTGCCATCTGACTGGCAACTGTCTGAATAACACGGCTGGCTGTAGGTATCGTGGCAAATGCGATCGTTGGCTTTTCATCCATGCCTGCTTGAGAGTAAAAAGAGACAACCATCATTTACTACCCTGCCTCAGGAGCAGGCTTTACTCTCATAAACAGTTTAGCAGTGATATATACCCCAGGCTTACAAATGTGAAAATACCTCAGCACCACAGAAGGTCGGGGAAAACACTAAAATATTCTCTATTGTACATATACCCTATAAATATTAAGATCATTTTTCTTATAGCATAAGCCACTTGGCCAAAGAAAATAAAATCAAGATAATAAACTTGACCCTTTGTCCTAAAAAGGCACCATCTCCCTTACTGGCACATTATGGCTGTGATCACTGCAAATCTCAGCTTACTTTGTAATTACAGGCAAATTGGCCTGACTTTCAATACTACACAGCAGGAGAGGGCATTAAGTCCTTAAAGAATGCCTGGAGCTAGAAGTCTGCAACAGCTTGCTGTCAGGTGTGCACATAGGTTGATTTACAAGGAGGTCTTTCCATAATTGCAAGCTTTTGCCAGCTATGGAAGTATAGGAAGAAACCAGAAAGAAGTAAAAAATAGTAAGAAAAAGGAGGAATGAGTTCATGGACAGAAATAACTGTTTCAGAGCACTCAACCACTTATCTCACTTCCCAACACAAGTAAGGGGTCAATTCAGCAGGTATGTAACACATAGAGGACAGCCTCCTGCAGGGCATGCAGGAAAGGAAAGCCACTCTTCTTCAAGGTTTTAGGGTCTCAAAGCAGAGAAAGCAGGAAGCACAAACTCATTAGTCCTGTAGGAAGAGAAAGACTTCTCCCATTTTAATATTAGTAGACTTGTAAGAAGAGTGGAATTATATGGCACATAAGCACTGAGCTTCCCAAACTGATGGGAAGCAGGGAAAGAAAAGGCAAGGAAAGCAGAGATATAAGGCTGGAAAATGGAGCAACTAGCAAAGATAAAGGGAAAGTAGAGACTAGAAAAGGACACGAGTAGGAATAAGAAAGGGACAAGTAGGAAAAGAGCAAATGACACCAAGAATTAGTGAATGAAAGAATGGAGCAGGTGACAAGCAGCTGCAACTGCTAGTACTTCAGGAACATGTATAGGATCCAGACAGGAATTTCTAGAGAATGCAAGTGAAACTCAAGCATGATGAACTAAAAATGCCAGTGGTCCTGCTACTGCAGCAGGGGAAAGTCTTTGTCATTTCTCTCTTTCCCTTAGAGAAGAGTCACTGCCCCACTACCCACATAAAAGCAATCAGAGTAACCAGTCTTGCTGCTGGTACACCACACACCTTGTAGCACTGAGCACTTGCGAAATGGTGAGCAGACAAGGTGTTGTCTACATCACAGCAGGAGAACATTTAACTCACTAAAACCCCCAAGGCTGGAAATTTCCAGCTTAGGAAAAAAAAGGAGGCCTTTGTTGTAACTGGTTTTTGAAGACTGCTTTAACGGGGTACTGCCTGCACTTCCAGAAGCACATGCTTTCCTCTAGGAATCCAGGCCTGCAGAAAAGAAAGGCTCAATCATTTATTCACAAGGCCATCTGAAGCAGAGACCTTCAGCCTTTCCTAGGCCATCTTTTTTTGGCTACAAAATGCACCCATTTCCATAGCACATCCAGCTGACCAATACACAAGCATAGTACTGATACCGGGGATAATGTAAATATTTAAAGCACTGCATGTTTTTTCAGCCTCCAAAGTCTCTTAAATTTGCTCCCCACAGGAGATAAGTGAGCACAGTCACCCTGCTCGTTCCTGAAGACATCAAATGGACAAGCTATTACTTGGTTTAAGTTTTAGCTTAAGAGAAACATCTTTGATTGAGGGCTAAGCACCCAGCCAGTGAAAACAGTGTCTGACAACCCCCCCACAAGCCTGCTCGAGACTTAGCAGAGTAGTAAAGCAGGTGAAAAGCTACCTCGGTGGTCACCAGCTAAGTCCAACACTGTTCCTGCTGCTTCATGAGCTCCTCCTGCTGTGCCCTGGTTTGTGAGGATGTATCCATTTGCAGAGTTTGCAGAGGAGGTCACAACTCGGACCATTGTAACAGTGGGAGCTTGCTGCACGACGTGAATTGCGTGACATGAAGGCTGTTGAGAAGTCACTATTGACGCTGGCATGTACGCGACTGGCTTTGCCACCAGAGTAGATGGTCGGGGAGGAACAGCCATAATCACTGGCTGGGCACTGACTGGAGATCCTGAACAGAACAGAGGAGCATACATTAGTAGGAGAGGAGAAAAAGGCCTCCATTCATTTCATCTGTGCACTTCTAATCTCTGCAATAATCCTTCAGCACTGGCAGGAATAGGGAACGAAAAATAAAGCTTCAAAAATAACCACCTTCAATCTTCTCTTTCCTAACTCACAAAACCCCCACCTGCCATGTGAGCACGTATCTGTGAGCAAAAGCCACAACAGGCACAAAAAAATGTAGCTTTACTTAATGAGCTTTGCCTTCCAACTTCACCAGGAACACCCTAAACATCAGGCCAGTCACAGCACAGCTGACAAGCAGATACTTACCAGGGCTTAACAAATTACCCTGGCCCTGGCCACAGCACCACAGAGCTCTGCATAGCCAAGCTGATCTTATCCAGAAGGCTGGTAGATGAATGAGTGAGCTACCACTGCCATGGCTACTCTGCTGCCAGGTCTAGTTCAAGGTTAGCCCATGTGTTTCTACACATTCCTTCATCTCTTGTCCCCTCATCCAAAGAGCAGTAAGAAAAATGCTCTGGAGTTGCACATGCATCATCAGTCTCTAACAACAAAGTGGAAAGAGAGACCTAGATCCTCCTTTAACACACTGTAAGAAGCATTCCAGTGGTGTCCTTAGCATGGCCCTTGGTGCAGCTGAAGTCACCCTTTGTGAAACAAGAGCTACTCACCAGGTGCACTCTGTGAATACCGATACTCTGGAACTGAGGCTAACTTTGACCCAAAGTCATGATCATGTGGAATGGGTGAGCCCTCCCGTGATAGGCACTCTGGAGTCTGTAGGCCACTAGAGTGAGGGGACAGCAGGCCAGGGTGAGTAGGGGAGGCAGGAGCACTCCTGAAACACCAAAACATAGTGTTGGCAAGTGTACATGCATTTTGACCAGAAGACAGCAGCAGAGACCAAGAGTTACCTCCAGGAAAGGATTCTCCATCAGAAAAGACAGCTTTTCTCCCACACTACCCAATATATAGTCTTGTTGAGAAGAGTTGAAAGGTACACAGTAATGCTCTAGCACTAAATACTGTCATACTATTCCTTGCTGAAGGAAACTGGACCCAGAGTATGCTTAACATTTCATTTTAAGACCCACTGCTGGCAGAGAAGCTGTAAATGCCTCATGTTCAGATCAGTTTTATAGTTTCAGGCTGTTCTCAAAGCATCTTTGCCAGTGTTTGAGAGTGATGGGAGAGGAAGAAAGATTCAATGTGGATGCAAGTGTCTTGCCCCCACGTATGCTTGCAGAGCGGCTACTCCCCCTTCTCCCCACTGCATCCCACCTCTGGTCCCACAGAGGCACCAAACACACAAGGAATTGAACATTTCTTTAAAGACAAAGGACAGAGAAACTGATCAGCTGAAAACTTCTCCTCCTGCTTCCTCCCCCTCATTTTACCAGACAAAAAAAGAAGAGGTGTGGGAGAACGTTACATGAAACTGCTCCAGCTAGTGTTTAATTGCAAGCCTTATCCTCACAGTTATAGGGCTCAGAGAAAGCTCTCACTGCACACAGCTCCTGTTCTGCAGTTACACTGCAGTGGCTTACACAGAACCCCCCCATTGCTTCACTGCTGACAACCACAATCGACATGGTCTTTCCCTATAGGAAAGTGTTTCAAATACCAGAGAAGTTATTCCTCCTATGATCTAATCCACATCTAAACACAGCTTTCCTGAAGTGAGGGACTGGCATCTGAAAATACTCCAGTGATAAATGCTCTGAATTTCTTTGAAATGATGCCAAACCAGATATGTTATTTGATGCACTTTTGTAGTTTGCTTCTGGATTTTATTTTATCTTCCTTTTTGGTAAGCATTTAAGAAGTCAGAGCAATTTTCAGATTATGCCTCAGGACAATCTAACTGTATTAGCTCTCCAGCTATACACAGCAGCAAAGTTTGCTCACTGTATGTTGGTTTTTGTTTTGCTTTCTTTGTAATGAGTTTGGCACAGCGATGAGAGGAAACTCAAGTTACCTGGAGGAGAGAGGCCCAAAAGGTGTTCGGAAGCAGGACACTCCTCTTTGCCTTCGTTTTCTAAATGCTTGCTCTACTAGTTTGGCTTCAGAGGCAGGGTCAATTCGCCAAAAGGAGCCTTTTCCAGGCTCCTCCTGGGAGCGTGGGACTTTAATAAAGTAACGGTTCAAGGAGAGGTTGTGCCGAATGGAATTCTGCAGGAAGCAGAGGAATGAGATGATTATTTTGACAAGAGGATGTATATAACAAAGACGAATGGGCTTCACCACACAGCCTGGAAAAGTGAAATCCACACTGCCAGAATCAGTGGTGAAGGCAGATACAAGTCACTTGACTCACACAGCTCTGGAGTCACAGAAGTGCTGCAAGAGAAAACCTGGGGAAACATGTCAGAGTTTCTACTAACCATGCTGACGGGTTTGCTTGGTACTTAACTATCACTTAAAGACATCTGGAGCCAGGCAATGCAGTGACTTTTCTGTGGAAAGCAATGAAAGCAAAGCTTTTGCTGATGCAGGGGGAAATCACTGCAAACCACATCAGAACTCTCTCAAAAGACAGGCTTTATTTTAGGCAAGCAGAAAAATATTGCCTGAGCCTGCGCTGCTTACCTGCCAAACGATCACCAGGGTGCCCAAACATGCCCTAAAGGACACTGCATCTCATGGTAATCATAATGCAAGCCAGCCAACATGCCCTCAGACACCTGTCTGAGAAGAATCCATCATCTGTGTGGCACTAGTCTGGCACTGTGCAGCTCTCCAGATGCTTACAAGACTATTTATGCTTTTAATTGCAAAAGCCCACCTCTTACTGGGTGTAGCACTGTCTTTTGGGCTAGTGGAAAGGCTCAGTGAGCCCAGGTGTGCACAGGCTCATTTCTGTTCCACTTTCAATACAAAACAAGAGCTTCTGTAGCAGCTTTAGACAACCTCTTCACAAACGAAGCCTTACAACATTATTGGTAGTGGGGAGGAAAAGGCAACTCATCCTCCACTGAAACGCAGCTCTCTTTGAAGCAGGATCCAGTAACTGGTTCGTAAAGCACAACTCTGCTGAGCAGGTTAAGGCAGGAAGTGAATTCCACAATTAATCAGAACTGCAGGGAAAAGCCAGGGAGGCAAAAATGTATTTATTCCAACTTTACTCAAAGTGCACCAAGCAATACTGCTCCTGCCAGCTGAATGCAATGAAATCACCAGCTGCAAGAAGCTTTCCAGCTGCATTTGTGTGTTATATTCAAATCACAACACCTATTTGAGAGGTGTGATGCCAAGAAAAAGTCTGAAAGCAGGTGGAGCTGAGGTTTCTAAAACTTTGAAAGCAGCCCTCAAACGAACACTTAAGCTTGATTTAGCATGTGTTAACTACTTCCAAACTCTCCTATGAAGCTGGTGAGATTTCCTTTAATACCACAAGAAACACACAGACTCAAAGTTCCCCCAGTTCTCGTTCTGAGATTCGAAACTTGCCAACTGTGACTTAGACAATGCAGTTGATACAGTGGGAAAACAAAACATCTGGGATCACTTAAGGTACTGTGGTTAAAAACTGGGACCTCAGTTTTGGGTTGGCCGTCTTCTGCCTGGACAGATCATGCCAAACAAAGACCAGGTAAAGGATTGAGCAAGATTAAGGCAAGTCTCTGGGCAAAGGAGTGACTGTTAGCAAGGATGTGGGAAAATAAACATACAAAAATGAAAGATGCATGAGTAGAGCATTAAAAGGGTTGCAAGAACCCAAGAGCCCAACAGTAACACACTACATTGCCATAGCAAGTATTTAAAAATACTAATCACCCTCAAACAAACTAGTTAGCTTACGTTAAACAAATTCACTCTGGGAACAGTCAAAGCAGCTCTATTCCCAGTGCCCCAAAACTTTAATACATGCATTTCAAAGCAGATAAGCCCTGTCAAAGTAGTTTAAAAGCTTGTCAGTGTCAAGAACTCACCTGCCAGCCTTTGTCAGCCGTTCTGTAATATGGATAATGCTTGGTAATGTGGGCATAGATCCCACTTAGTGTTAACTGCCTGTCCTGTGCTGAAGATATAGCTTGCACAATTAGCTGAGCATAAGAATAGGGTGGCTTGGACTCATCCTAAGGAGAAAACCAAACAGATTTAGTCACTAGCAAAGAATAACATGAACTGAACAAGCACACTGGGCTGTAATTTTCACAGATGCTAAGACAACAGCTGGGGCAACTAAGAGCAGCATCACCCTCTTCCCTCTCACTCCCGTTTAATACTGCCAAATCCCAATTTAGCACTGAGCCAAATTAAAGTATCTCCTTCCCTCTCCCCACAAGCACACACCAAAACCTCATCTTAAATCTGATTCCATTCCTCACCAAATCTACCACCAGCTTAGAGCAGCACAAGGAAGAGCATCAGGACATGCAATTGAAAGCAGAGTTAGAGCATGTAGGGTATGTTTACAGCTTTCAGTGTTAATGAAACTAAAGCCTTCAATTCTGCCCAGCTACAACTACACTCTGCTAGGAAGGTTTCATGCAAGCCTGCTATCAGTTCTCCTCCTAGCAACAAGCTCGATATGAAACTAGATCCCGTCCCTTCCCCTCTCCAGCAGCATTTGTTTCATTCTAAGAACTGTAATTTGTTTGCCAGATCTCATATTCCCAGCTCTTCATATTACTCCATCAAGAAAAGCGCTTCTTGTCTCAAGGGAGAATTCAAGCTACAAAATAAGCCATCCAGTATTGTGCTCCTCCACCCAGTCCCAAATCAGGTGGTTTTGGATCTAAACCTTTAACTTTGATCTGAAGATCAGCTTACCAGAATAAAATTTTATCATTATAACTAAGTTATGTTTTAATCTAAATTCCATTTGTTACTCTCCTCATTTAATGCTTGCTTGACAGGCCTGCATGTTTGTTTTAAAGTCAGACTACAGATTTCTCATGGCAAAGATCTGGTTTCTTCCTCTGCTTCCCCTTCCTCCAACTGTGTTTTGCAAAATACCATTAATTAAAAGGCAAAACCAAGACTCTGGATTTTACTGCACCTCTTTATGGGTTCTTGATTTATCAAACAAGCAAAAAGAAATTCTTCTTCCTTAACCATTTTAGTCAATGACTTGCATACAGTTTGGGCAGCTAAGGAAGCAGATTCATCCTCTACCACTATTAAGACAGTGGTTTGAGGGCATGGTCTCAAAAACCTGGAGGATACTGTACACAGCACCCTTAGACCCCTTTTAACTATATCCACCACTGGCAACAAAGTCCAGATCTTAATAATCCTCCCCGTGAGCAATGCTGGGTAAGTTAAGTTGCTTTGAACCTTTGGGCTGTCCCCGCCAGATGCATCTGCCTGCTGTTCCGATGCTGCTTTTGCAGCATACTCTGCTGCCAGCTGCAGATCTGAGGTAATGTTGTGAACAAAGCGATATCCTGAGGATCCAGCACCACGTGGACTGGCCGGGCAGGAATTGGGAACACTGGAGAAACAAGAAGAAAATAGAGTTGTTACTTCATTTATTAACAAGACACATAGTTCTTACTCTGAAGTACAGTAAAGCTCCCACGTCACTGAGAAGCAGATATGTACTAGACTTATTTTTATCCCTGTGGCTTATCCAAAGCCCAGACAGATTGAGAAAATAAAGGCAGAGATAAAACTGGAATTCCTACAAAGTCCGGACACCCCTCCCACCACACACTTTCTGCAATCACAAGACAGCAGAGTCCCAAAGTATTAAACAATTCCTCTGTGTTTAGAGAAGCACTTCAAGCTATGTGAAACTTCCAACAACATACACTCTATCAGGGATGGGTACAGAGCTTGGTATTATAAACTGTGAATGAACAACACACCACTCTCCTTATAAGACTGGTAATATTTAGTCAATCCTCCTAACAGATACAGGCTGTGTTGTTTTACACTACTGTAGTTGAAGCATTCAGTGCAGGCACCTGTCATGAAGGTCACTGTCCAAAACAGCACTTGAGCTTCGTAAGATCACACACTGATCAGTGCCACACTGTTCACCAGTACACAAATGAAGCTGGAAGAAGGGAAATGCAAACGCTCCCAATAGCATCCAATGCAGAGGGTAGCTCACTCACCAGCTCTGGCTAGCACAGAGAAGCCATTCAAAGTGGCAGGGCCACCACAAGATGGCATTACAGGAACAACAACCGAGCAGCAAAGCTCTGCTAGAGCTCATAAAAAGCTACAAACAAATGAAAGGTGGCTATAATTTGCAGCACCACTCAGGCACACAGAAGTGAGCTTCAAGATGGGAACTAATCAGAAGGGCTTGTCTAGGGATCACACATCCTTCATTTGCAGAGTTGAAAGGATGGGAGGAGAGGAACGAGTCTGGGAATCTGATGTTCCCTTTCTCTGTCCTGTGCTGTCCAGCAATGAGGGGTAAAACACCAGAGCCGAATGACACACAGCCAAATCCCAGGATTACATATGTCTTCTACATAAGAGCAGAGAAACAAGGAACAAGAAAGGAAAACAATACCCATATGATTTACGTAGCAAAACAAGCAGCTCGAATGGCAGGAAAAGATGCAAACTGAAGCCCACAGCTGGGAACCAGGATTCAGTACAAGTGGCATAAACAATCCTCTTATCAGTCAAACACTCAATAGCAGTGCTAACCCTGACACAGATCAATGCAGTAACTGACACTCATTAGAAGACTACTGAATGCTGCATGAAGAAGCGGAACATGATCCCTTCCTCCAAAAGGGGACTGTCTAAATAGCTTCCCCACACACACATACACATGAAGACAGACAGGAAACTGTGAGACAGCCCTTATTTGTTCAATGGGCAATACCTTCAGCACATAAGCAATCTGACAGTGTAAGCAATGACCAGTTTTTGCCACAGTCCAGCCTGTAAACTGAGAAATACTGCTTCTCCTTGCAGTGTCTCTGCAAATGGCTGCAGTGCTGAGCTCAGCAAAACCCAGACTGGTTTCTTTTAAAAGAGAGTTATAGGATGGGGGCCAGAGGAGGAAGAAAAGGCAGCACAAATACCCAGCCACAACAAACCCTTGCAACAGAAAACCCGTTTTCCTTATAAGAGAGATATGCAAAGTGGGGCACAGCACCTGGTAACCCTTTCAGCAATAGTCTTTGGCACGAACGGGTGATGCAGAAGCGCAGCAGGAGGGTGCACAATACATGATGTTGATGAGCCCATATGTATAAATCTCCCTTTGCTAGAGATAAAGGCATTTCAAAATGTCTTTCAAAAATCAGAAACCTGTTCATGCAGGAAAATGAATCAAAGTTTGCTATTCCACGCTCTGAGCCTGCTCTGGAAGTGGCTAATGCTAAACCACAGAAGACACTCTTGATGTCTTAGCATTCACATGGGAGCTAGTGTGAATTTAATTATTCTGCTGTCACTTTTCAATAGCTTCTCCACATACACACTTCTTCTAATGTGTACATAATTACAAATGAAAGCCATTTCCATACATGAAACAATGACAAAGCAACAACACAGCCATTCTTTTTATCTTTGTGTTTGGCACCCGAGCATTTATTGTAACACAAGGACTAGGAATGGAACCGGATGAAACGGAGTTGTCCCATTTTCTTCTTTGTCTGCAGAAATACATGAACAGCAAACCACAGACAGCAGCCAAAATTCAGGTCAAAGATATGGAAGAGAAGCTCTTCAGTAAACCCATGCTCTGCAAAGACCTGTGTTTCTTTAGGTTTTTAATAAACTAGCATGGCTTCAAAGATTACCTCATGCAATTCAGATATAAGAATTGATTTGTTTCTTCAAGATCAGCAGAGCAAGTAGTTCAGCTTTTAGTGTTCAAATCTCAGCTTCTGAGTCTGATAATGAGTTTTAAGTATGATCTGTGATCTCTTGCCCTTTTTATTTAATTAGAAAAACCAAAGGGAAAACCCCTTACCCTGCAGGGCTGTGATTCTCCTGAGTGCTGGCAAAGCCCCTCCAACCTGAAGTGGTGTTAACTTTAAGCCTCTTCCAGTAGATAGTCACTGAAGAACATGACAGTGCCCTAAAGGAGCAGCTATCCCCTGGGACACCCACAGCAGCATCTGAAGATTTGGAAGAGGTATTATTCTTTTAGCAGAATGAAGCACTTTTGTCCAGGTAGACCTGCTTCCTTTCAGCCTGGGTCAATGATCAAATCAAGAGACACAGGCACAGAACAAGCAACACGAACAGGGTAAACACGTGCTGTTAAGTGTTCAAGCTCTCAGTCAATCACCAGAGCTGCTCTTCAGAGAGAAGGGAGAAAGAGCTGAATACTGGAAAAAACCAAGGGGACACAATCTGTCTTGCTCCCCACTGTCCCCAACAGGGACAGGAGGAGTGAAGAAACAGTTTTACTAAAAATACCCCTCTGAGGGTTAAGTTAAAATTAAACATTAATGCAGTCAAAAGAAAACAAGCAAACACAATGCAGTGACATCAGTTTCCTGGAGTTCCTGGAATTCTCCTCGCCACCCAGATCTGGGGGCTGGCTGGGGATGCTTGCATGCACTCACACCCCCTTGAAAAATATTATGGAACAAAAAAGACTTTTCCCTGCAAGCACCTGTTTGTGCCATAAACCAAAAATGGTGTGGGGACAGTGATTACGATTTGTTGGACATTAACAGGGCACCGATACTTGGCAATAACTTGATCCATTTTGATATTATAACCTAAAAGCATAGCTAGGTCTGCAATTTCCCCAGCTCTCAGACATCCTTAACTTAGATTGTGATCCACGCTTAATGTCCATACAGGCAATCTTAGCTTACAAGCAATCCAAGCTAATTTGGGTTATGCTCATCTACCACAGAAGAAAGCATTTTGGAGAGGAAGCAAGCGTTTCATACCACTGAAAAACACACACAGCATGTAAGCAAACCTGCTGCAGTTACCCACAGTCTTAATCCGGTGGGCACCATGGTTAATGCCTCATTTTCCAGAGATCTTTGACACCCACTGAGGATTCAGCATCTTAACTTCAAGCACTGACTGCAGCCAGCCACTGAGCCACAGTTCCCCAAATACCACGCTGAGACTCGGCTTTAGAAGCTGACTACAACCACGTGCAGTATCATATCAGTCCTTTGCAGCATGTTTTCCATTTAATATTTAACTCTTCTTCAGCTGGAAGGCCAGAAAGATGAGGGCTGAATGCAGTGTCTGCAATACATTCACCCATGTAAAGGGCAGAATGCCTTTTAAACACAGGGTTTAACTTCTGGCTAGTGAGAACATAACAGGTCTTTGTAGCATCACAATTCACTTTCAACTCCTGCCAACAAGAATCCAGCCTCTTAAGTTCACAGCACTTGCTAGCAACAACAATTAAATCTTTAAATGCCAGCTGCTGAAGAATATGTGCAACTTACTGCATTGATTTTGGACATTCCAGCCGAAGTTTGCTTCGACTAAAGAATCAAAAATGGGGTGCAGCACTGTGTGCACGGTGAGTCCATACCGAGGACACTGTGTTGCTTGTCTCTTCTCATTTCAATAAAAAAGGATACAGCAGATCCAGGGAAGGTACTGATGGGATCACTAGGATCAGCAGAGATACAGAACAGATTCCATACAGGAACAGTTTTAAGACAGAAACTGAGGCACAAGGTAGCAAAGCCTATAAAAACAAAGCCAAGAGGTGTTCAGCTCCTGACCTCTTCCAATAGAAGAGATGGTGAACACAAAATGGAGCTAAGTAGCATGTCCAAACCAAGAGAAAGTGCTTCTACGCTTGCAATTACATACAGCATGTGCAATAACATGCTGTAAGACAGGGCTGATGCTAAAAGGCTATGTGAATACAGAAGGCTATTATACAAGGTCTGGGGGAAAGGAGGAAGACAAGGAATCCATCAGGGGCTTTATTAAACAGATGGTCAGGAAGTCCCTGCTCTGAAGCAGTCCTTGATCCAAGAAAATGGTGGAGGAAAACTGCACATGGGTTACCATTACTCTGTCTTTTCTGTGCTCTTATACTACCCCAAAGACACTTATCTGACGCAGAATACTGTGCTAGAGGGATCTGTTGCCTGAGCACATAGAGAGATCCACATGTGAAGACCTCCAGACGCTCTCAATACAGACCACATTTTACAGACTGGGGGAAAACCAATATAAAATAATGAAGCAACAAGTGGTTAAATGATTTATTTATGGTCATATTACAAGTCTATGAACATGCTGGGAACAGAAACACTCCCAAACTCCAGTGCCAATTTCCCCAGAAGGAGAGGCAGTGGAAGAATGCAAGAAAGTTGCTCTATTACTTAATTTCATTCTTTTCCATAAAGAAAGGTATCTGTAGGGATCAAGCTAGAAAGGCTTAGTTTAAGCCAGGTATATGAATAAAACACCTATCCTCTTTATGACGAAAAGGAAAGATAACCTGGGATCCCATATAAAATTGGTCCCCTGATGTGCAGTCTGCACTGCTGAAGAGGAAAAATCCAGCTTTTCAACTCTGTGGGTTAGGATTTGGTATGTACATGGGTGCTGCCTTTGAAAAATGCCCAAATGCACATTTGTGAAGCAGGTACAAGACACTCAGCAGTGGCAGGAGTTACAAGCACAGCAATAATGCCAATACACAGATTTCTGTCTGAATAGGCAATTTTTTAAAGCACCTATGGAGTACAAAGGGAGAATCCCCATTTCTTAACATCTTAGCCACCAGCCTCCTCCTCAAATGCAAGTTGGAAGCGTGTTGCCAGGCACACGAAAGACAATGGCTAAAGAAACACAGCAAACCTCAAACTACCTCTATATTGCATTTCGTAAGCCTGCAAAAAGGGGCACCAAAAGATACAGGGACGCTCTTTACGTGCAATCAGCAAGAATGAGGTCAAAGTACAACACTTCAGCTTGCAAAACAAGCATTTCCACGATACACCAATCAGCAATAACGGGTGAGAATTCTCTGCTGCTCTTTCCTTCCCCCGCCTAGCCCCAAAATCGTAACTCAAAGAAAGGCAAGTCCTTGCACGTTGCATGCTTCAGACAGGTTTCAGAAACAATCACAAGTGGTGAGACTGCCAAACCAAGCTGGATTTTGATGTGAAAGGAGAAATCTGAGCACTACCCTGCCTGCTTAAAGCTGAAACAAACCCAAAGCTGTCGAACAAGCCACAGGGAAAGTTAACTATCTGCAGAAGTTGAATCTCTTGTTACTTGTCTGTGCTCCAGTGGTTCCTCTCTTCAAAAGGAAGTGAGCTCACTCCAACTGTGCACTGAATGAACATTTTATAGTGGTCAGGGGAAGTGCTTGTGTAGCTGGTGACATCTGCAACCCTTTCTCTAGCACATGGCTTGGCACATCTCCTCTAGCACATGGTCCATTATCTGAAATAAACATGCGTAGGAACTCCCAAGCCCGGTACAGGTTGCTGCTCTTTCTTACATGATGTATATGCATCACACTTAGTTGGCTTGTGGTTTGGAGACAAGGGTGATTAAAAATAATCACTGGGCTGTCCAACTGTGGGAGTTACCCGAGCTGTGTATTCAGCCCAAATGCAGGAAGTAATGTATAACCCAGACAATGCAAAAGAGCCTGTAAAAAAACCTGCCTTGGAGCTCTTCACGGGCTTTTGCAGTTAAATGGCTAATAGTGCTATAGGAAGAAGGAAAGCCTGAATGAAACAGAGCAGGCGATACCTATGCATCCTATTCCGGTGACTGAATGCAGCCACTGAAGTCAGGGTTCATTCAGTTTCCCACTACATACGTTCAGAGGAAATGGTTAAGTCCAGAGTAAATCCCAAGTGATCTGAAGCAGTGTTGTATGGCTGTCCTGGAGCCTATTAAAATGCACTCCCTTTTCCTAAGCCAAGCCTGAATCAAAACAGAGCCAGCATTTGCACATCTACCCTAACATGGCTCACACACACTCTTCTGTCATGCTTTACAGAATAAAAGCCCAATATATAATTTATCTACTACACACTCTTGGAAAATAGTAATTACACTATAGATGCATAAAAATCAGTCAATGAATTTAAATGACCTGTTAAAGGCCACAGAACAAGTTGGTGGCTAAGCCAAGATAACTGCAATTACCTCAAGTAATCCACTATCAGAGCATGCAATACATTACTGAACTAATTTTGCCTAGTGGAAGTAAGGAAAAAAATGAAATAAAGAGTAAAGAGTTTGAAGAGTACAGCTTATGAAACCATGGCAATTCAGCTCACATCTTCTGGTTTACTAATCAAGCTTATAAGACAAAAGAGCAGAAGGATGCCAGCTGAACTTTCATTATTCATACCATTAATTTCATTGTAAACTAGATATCGACCCTTCTAGTAATGGTGGAACATGGGCAGGTACATGAAGTACTAAGAGTTAAAATACACATTTGTGGGCACACATGAACATGTACCAGTGTAGCATTAACACAGAACCTCACCAGACACTTCTCAAGCATTGGTTCTCATAGGGCTCTAAGGGCTCTTCCTCCTACATGCCACCATTATTTCTTTTATTGATAAAGACTGTATGTGAGCTAACTATCCATGCCCTTGCAGTGAAAAACCAAACAAGCACAAGACAGAGTGTTCAAGCCCACAATCATTTTGGTGCAGAGATAAGCCAGAAGTAGCAGCTGTGAAATATGAATAACGATACTGACCTCCATAGTGCAGCATTTAGTATTTCTTTGTTGCAGCTTTTTAAATATATATAGATCAGTGAGAACATAATTGCTATTTAGAACAGGGAAGCATGCACAGAGAAATAATTTCATTTTCATAAATACCCCAACCCTGAGGTGCAGTGCTGGAGAGATGCTTTTGTGGAAAACCGAGTTAAGTTACTACTACAGGGTCATTAACACCAATTGGAAGATAATAAAAGGCAAACTAAACACTGTAAATCTGAACTCCAACTCAGCATGACTCTGAGACCAGGAAAAGTCTCCTGCATCACACGTTGTCTATGTGGATCTCGTTATAATCCAAGCACGAGCTACTCTGGGGACTAAATTGCAACATATACATGGAGTCACATTCAAGTAGGCATTGTGGCCCTACAGCAAAACCCAGCAAAGTGAAGTGTTTGTAGCATAGGTGAGGAACTTCACGTCACCAGTGTCACTCACAGAGGATCCTCCAAATGCAAGCTGCACAACCTTAAAGCCATGTATCAGAAGAGTGTCCCCTTAACACCTCAAACTGTGAATCATTTATATGTCCCAACAGGCAGAGCTGAATTTAACCACAGTACGTGTGGTTTTCACTCAGCTTTTCAATGCCTTGAATCTACTGAGATTTGGTGCTACTCTGCCCTTTCTTATGTTGTGTAAAATGCCAGGCTGCTTCTACTGACTTCTTACAGCCACAGTGGCCTCTTCCTTTTTGGAACATGCCTGTCTTTTCTTAAAAGGAATTCTGAACTCAAAGCAGGAAGAAATAAGCCATGCCTGTGTGTAAGCCTCACAGCACGCTGCCAGCCAACGTTTTCCCTTAAAGCTGTACAACAGCATTCAAACCACATCTCCAAACGGCCCCTCCTGCAGAGGAAACACCTAGCTGAGAAAACAGTGGATGCATTTCTCCCTAGGAGTAAGCAGGAATCTCGCTTTGCAAAGCTGCTGAGGGTGGCCGGCTTGGTTTTGTTTAACTAAAGCTCATTCCCTCTCGAGGCGTGCACTTTGCAGAGGGAAAATAAATAGGCTGGAAGAAAAAAAAATCCCCCAGAAGCTTGCAGGGGGGACCCCGCAGGGCAGCAAGCTGCAATGTAAACAGGGAGGCAGCGCAGCGCAGGGCTGCGGGTCAGGAGGGCAGGGCTGGAGCGGGCGGTGGAAGCGCAGGTACAGCCCCTGCCCCGCAGTGGGGCGGAGGCAGGAAAAGGGGCCAGGAGCAGCTTTCCAAAAAGGAAATTTCACCCTGTCCAGGATTTCCAAACTGCAATAATTTTCCATGGGCCAATCAGGGAGGAGCGAGGCAAACGGACCAAATTAGGAAAGTAAATACTAGAAGGGGGAGAGGGAGGAGAGCCCAGCTCTGAAACCTCCTCCCAGAGCCAGCCATGGGAGTATGGGTCCCATGCTGAACCCCAGCCAGCCCTGCCCCTGGGAAAAGGGAGGGGACACTGTGACAGCCTCACCCACTACTGCAAAGCCACCGAGAAGGCAGAGAGCTGCCCTGAAAGCCAGAATGCACAGCTATGTGCTCCCTGGAGAGCGTTTTCCTTCTCGGGCAGAAACACCCAAATCACTTCCCAGCGCCTGGCCCACAGAATGTAAGAGCTGCAAGACCCTGCCGGGGGAGAGGGAATGGTTGAAGGGGCCGAGCAGAGATGTTTACAAATGTGTCAGCCCCTCCTCTGCAAGAGGAACTCAGAAATGAAAGGGGTTTGGCAAGTGAAACCTCAGATGTCTTTTGAGGTTTTCTAGACTTGGCTGGATTAGCTTCTGCTCAAGACAAACGGATGCAATCATTAATCATTCTTAGTAAACACTCTGTTAGGGGCTGAGCACAATTCAACACTACTATTTCCACTTTCTCCTTATGCAAAAGAAACATTCTCGGGGAGTCAAATATCAGCTGCAGGCATATGCCAGAGTCAAAAGATACAGCCTGTGTTAGTAACAGAAACCACACTGTACTGCTGCTTTGCGCAAGATGACTGAATGGAAACTAACTACCATATGTTGGCAAAGAAACCATCCCCCTCCCCTCCCAGCAACAAGCTTCATCTAAAAAGAGAAGGTTAAATATAAACTAAAAGCAGTGCCTGAACAGAGGACTAAAACCACAGCTACCTCCAGCCCCCTCTTTCTAGAATATCTGCACTGCACATCTGTGCAGCTCTGCAAGACAGGCGGAAAAACCCAAACAAGCAAGCGCCTGCAAATCTATGCAAACCCAAACTGGCTTCATTGTGACACTGAAGTCGTTTTCAGCCACATATATTTGAATACTATTCACTGAATTAGTGCTGTCAGAAGCTGTTTATTACATCTTTTTATAGATGGCCAGACAAGAAAACAAACCAAAAGGCTATTACTGTTACCAGCTACACTCTTGCTATTTATAAGGCCTGAAAATTTTAAACCTCTCATGCATCATCCTATACACCAGGAGTCTGTTTTACTTTATAAAATATATTATACTTCAGGCCGCAGCTTTAATGTTAAAAGAGATTAAACTGCAACTCCATAGCATCAATTCTTTGCTGAGAAAGAAAGAGAAAATATTCCAGGCAGTAACTCAATGGTCAGGTTATTTCCACCGCACGTTCATGAATCAGATAATTTACAAAACAGGATGCTCACACAGATGTACATTCAGATTGCTACAGCCCCTCAGTACATGGTCAGCATCCTACCCCCATTTCCTTCTATTCCCAGGAAACCACGTGCCAATCGCCACCCTAACTTCAGATAACACCAGCACCACCCAGCAACAACAGAATATTATTGAGATAAAAATAAAACAGGCGGTCCTAACATAGAAAGTATTTGCCTGCTTTCTCTTCTCCAGGCATATAGGTAGCTCCTGATAGATATTTCTAATTCCGTTGCCAAAGATAGACTAGTAACTCTATAGTGTGAAACTAACACTAAAGTTCCCCCCCTGAACCCTGCAAGCTCTTAAACAAAACCCTTGTGCCCTATTTCAAGCCACCATGACACCATTTTAGCACTCTCCCATCTTCTGAACAGATTTTTCTGAGCTAGCTATTTTTAATGGGGTATTTCATGCACCAAGTATACCAAACAAAAGCGGGCTGACAGACTGAAGTCAGAGAACACACTTTGGATAGTTAACATCTTACCTGATAGTGCCTGTGGGGGACGGGAGGGGACTGACCATGCTCCGGAGATCCGGCTCCGGGATGTGGATCTTCAGAGGTGATATTTGAGGGTAAAGTGGCCGAAGGGGAGGTGATGAGGCTTCCTCTTTTGCTTCCTCTTTATGGTATAAAGATGTGAACTGGATCTTTATAACCGTGCTAGGGAATCGGAAAGTACATCTGTAAGGGAAAGAAAGGGAAAAGTCAGTTTCACACATAATAATGAATATATAAGTGTTTCTGCATGCAACTGGTGAACCATGAATTCATTAAATCATTCCTAGCACAGAAGTCCACCATTCTCTATAGCATCTTTCTGCTCAGTGTCCTGTGCAGAATCACTGATCATTCATAGATCTCTGTATCATAGTGTCATGTATCACTAGTGATGAGATGCAAGCTGAAGGTTTGAGTAAGTTAAGTGATTTCCCCAAGGCCATGTATTCAATCAGTGACTAAGCAACATGCAGAACTATAGTGACAAACTCTTGGGTTCCTGCTATATCAAGGACTAGGATTCATCTTTTATTAGCTCCCTGCACATAACTCAGGAAGATACAAGTTACTAGAAAGTATTAAACCACAAGCAACATTGAGTACCAGAGCTATAAAATCCAGACAGCAACAAACAGCCTCCAGGTAAGACCAGGCAGCACTATTTAAAGACTGGCCTCTACGTATTGTATAACTAATAGCCATTTATATCTCTGCACATAATGCTACAGGATCATCTAGCAGGTTTCAGATTAAAATACATTAATTTACGACTGCCTCCCTTTAGAACAACATGGGTTATAGCGAACAGGGCCAGAACAGGGTCCCTGCAAGCCTATAGGGCCTAATTTCTTCTCCAAGTAACACTTCTTTCCAATTGTTATGTATGGAAAAACAATAAAAACAAAATCACACATCTCCCAAGTGTGGCCTTCAGGAGATACTGGGAAACTCAAAAGGAAACAAGCACTGACATTTTCCCTATTTGAACTGACAGCTTTCTAATTTATAGCACCTACAACGGGTGCAGGGCTGTAAGAGCAAGTGCTCTGCAATTCTTATTGCACTTTAATTAGACAATCATGTGCAATCAATACAAGCTTTCCAGGGATCACTTCACTGATAAGGTTAAAGAAGCAGGAAATAAAAACCAGGTTTCACTGTGGGAAAGGCTAGCAGAGCACAGTAATTGTGCTGGCTTCTAGCATTTTGCCTACAGAAGGAAACGAAGGGGCACAGGCAGTGTTGTTCTGGCACTGCTTGTGCTAGATTCAATAATGCTAATGGTGCTGCATTATTGGATGCTTCCAGGTAACAGAAAAAGGTAGCAAGCAAGTAAATCTGTGACTATCTCAATGCTATTGAGAGAAATGCAGAGAAATACCCTACTGCAGCTCTAAAACCGCACTCTTTTGCTCTTGGTTCTTCTGCACAAGCTAGTTCTGCTGTAAGGTAATGTTCAGAAGCCTGCTGTGAAGAGTGTAAAATTATCATTCAGGCATAAGAAGCTCATTCCCATCTCCCACCTCATCTCTCAAATGACCTGGCTCAGCATTCAGCGGCTTGGACTCACTATGGCTCTGCTACATACAGCAGGAGTTTGCACATTGCATTTAATTCACTTCAGAGGTCCTGCCACCTGCACTCTTTAACGTATTAAATAAGAACATCATTGCTGGCAATGCAGCCTAATTGTGTTTATCTAACCCTTTGAAACACGGGTCCCTGCAGACTCAATACAGATGCACAACTCCAAACAGTAGTGTCTGTACCTTGCAGTGTCTGCCAGCAGCAGGCACACAGCTTACTGAGATGAACCCGAAACAAGACTGTTGAATCACTCTCTGGATTTTAAGCTTTCATACTGGAACATTGATTTACTTAGAGAAAAGAGTAGAGAATATATAAATTTGCAATAAGCACCACATGGACTGAGGCTCAATACCAGTATGAGCAAAGTTTCATCATTTCTCAAGCCCTTGCTGGGGAAAAGCTGAGCTTGCTTTCACAGAGGAATGGAATTCTCTGCTGTAACACCTGGTGCTCAGCATTTTTCAACATCTGAGTCAAGGACAAATCAGTCCTTGTTTAACAGTGTTCAGTGCAATCCCAACCTGTTGCTGATCTCAACAGGCCTGACTGCACAGAGCTCTCAGGCAGTTTTGCAGCACTGTTGAGGGCAGAACATCCCCACTGCAGCTTCACACAAGTAAGGAGCTTTATCCCATTGCCACTGAAGTCTTACTGTTCAGGACCCGGTAATGCAAGATCCACATCTACATGTTACTGCTTTCAGCTAATGGTGCAACTAACTCCTCAACCCTACAATACTCTGATGCTGTAACAAGCTTAGATAAGAAAGTGATACCTGTACCCAAAACACTGTGAGACAGTCCCATCAGTCTGTGTGTACAAGCAATCTTAAGAAAATCTGTTACTTTTCCAAAACCATGAGTCAACCTGAAATATTAGGTGTAAGCTAACCAGTAAATGTGCTCAAAAAGCCCATCTACCACTGCTTTTCCTTGAGAGCCTCCCCTAAGCTATCCGATTCAGGCATGTGACTTACCCACAATCTCAGACTGGAACGAAGCGAAACAGGGAGGCTGGGCTGGGCTGACTACACAAGCAAACAATCTGCTGCCTGCTGTGATTTCATTTTTAGAAGGACAGCTTCCCAATCCACTGAAGCACAAGCCAGGACATACAACTCGCTTGCACAGATTATGCTTGCTAGCACGTATATAGCCATTTTGTAAGGAACCAGCCCCAGAAAAATCAGTGTGGATATATGCATGGGTGCTCACAACTTCAGAAGGCTTCTGCAGGCTCATCTCTGCTGGCTTCCGGTATTGACACTGCCTGCAAAGCCAAGGTGGGAGTCATTTATCTGATGTATACTTTTACTGCTGTAAAAACCTGGGACCCAAGAAATGGAAATGCAATGTAAAATAGATTGTAAATTCCTGCAGAACTCCTCCCTGCCCCCAGGGGTGAGAAGGTGCCAGTCTCTACCACAGCCACCACAGTAATGCAGACAGTGACAATGGCACAGCCCAAGACACTGCCTCAAATCAGCATAGATGCACTTACACTGGGGAACTGTGTCAATGAGAAAACACAAAAGCATGATTTCTGAATCATCTTGTCACAGGAAGCTCACTTTTTATTACACTGAACCCGAATGCAATTTTAATGAGCTTTTCTAATTGTTCCCTTAATTAACCTCTTTCAGGCCAAAAGAGGGTAACTCAAATTATATCAGGCAGGCCTGTTTAGGAGAGAGGCACATTAGTGCAGGATTTAAGCCTATGAGAACTATACTTTTAACAGGAGATAAGCAAGACAAGACAGACAACCCAAGCAGAACTAAGCATGCCTTCCTTAAGATGTCCCTGCCCGTGGCAGGAACTAGATAATCTTTAAGGTCCCTTCCAACCCAAACCAGTCTGTGATTCTAAGATTACTGTATGTATTTTGAATTATTTAAAATGACTTATACTATTTGATTCATGTTGCATGATTCCTATCAAAGATGCATAGCAATTACTACTACTGCTTAACACTTCCATCATGAGAAGATCAATCCAGAACTAGAGACTAGACTCAACATAAAAAGCATAATGAAGTTAACCTGTATTTCCAAGGGTACCTAAGAGGCAATTCTAAAGTACCTCTGAAATTTCTAGCTAATTAGAGGGGTAAATTAATGGTCTGCAAAATCTCCTGGTCTTGGTACAGGCAGGAAGCAACCTGTTTCAGTTCCAGAACTGCTCAGTTTTACTTGATAACCTGCTACAGAAACGTACATCCTGCAACCCCTGACCATATAAACCATCTGGGTGGTACTCATACAGTTACAGTATGTTGCATATGTCAGTTCCTTGGGGGAAAGGATTCCCATTTGTCCAGGATGCCTTGAATCAGTGAGAATAGAAAGCTTTCTTTCAGTTGTGTTTAAACACACACACACACACACACACACGCACACACAAACCCCAACCTCCATAAGCTGCATGGAAACAATTCTTGTCTTCTTACATTACAGGCAGGAGAAAGAGAAAAATCACAGTTCACAGACTCCATAAGCCCTCACTGAATGCATGCTGTTATGTACAGAGGAGACCAAGGGGAAGGGAAGGAGTGCACATGCCACATACAGTTACAGTGATATAAAAGATGTTGCTAGAATTTTGTTTGTTTTAAGCAGGACAGATTTTCCAGGAGTTTCCTGGATGAGCTCCTTGCAGAGACAACACAGCACCTGTGCTACTGGGCATCCTTCATGTGGTGAACCAGTGACAGTGACCACAAGCATTTCATTTTCAGACCGTATGTAGATGAAGTGCTAGGAAATGCTAGACTTTACATAAACAGCCACCGCTAAAGCAGAAAAATGGTTAGGTAAAAAAAAAAACACCAACAAAATGATTCCATACCCTGCATAACTGAAAACCAGGCATGTTCTCCCCCTCCTCAAAGTGCCTTTTACTCACATACGCAAAGGAAAAGGAGATGCGTTTGCCTGAACAGTACCATGTTCAATAGAAGCTGTTACAGTCACCAATTTCTTTCTTAGAGCACCCTGAGTGCTGTTTGACACCCAGTGACTTCTGCAAAGATCTGCTGCATAAGAGCAAGAAAAGGCTATTTAAAGATTTTAAAAGAAGACAGGAAACTGGGCTGCATTTATGTTTTTACATTTACACTGTGGGAAACGCAGAGTGTCAAAATGGTGAAAAAGCCAAGGTGAAACATTATTAAAAATATATATATACAAAAATGTACATATAAACCCTAGAATGCTATTTATATATTATGTGATATATATAAACAGAATATTTAATACTGTATGTTCTATATAAACATCATTCCAGTTTATTATGCAAAAGGGAATACCAGAAAAGTAAGTTGGAAGACTGCTACACATGCGCTGTCATCAGCAAGTTGGTACCATCTTTGTCTACTTTATCTTGCCATAATTCATGAAATCCTGTTATTCCTGAACGCTGGGGGTAGAAATACACCAGTAGCATCTGCGTTACAAACAGGGCTGAGATGCAGGTTGAGCAAGAAACATTATAGGAAGAGCATTGTTAAAAATAACACTTTTTGCAATTTGAAACAGTAAAAAAAGGCCCCGGGTTTAAGTCTAAAGAGGTTAAGCATGACTGTCTGCCTTTGCTGCAACTTCCACTTTTTAAACATGCAGATGCTGTTACCTCAAGCTCCGACTCTCAGTGTCTAAATCTTTCCCTCTGCCACTCTGTATTGGCAATAGTGTGGCTAGCAGGATTAGGGATGTGACTGTCCCCCTGTACTCGGCACTGATGAGGCTGCACCTTGAATCCTGTGTTCAGTTCTGGGCCCCTCACTGCAAGAGAGACATTGAGGTGCTGGAGCGGGTCCAGAGAATGGCAACAGAGCTGATGAAGGCTCAAGAGCACAGGTGTGATGAGGAATGGCTGAGGAAACTGGGGTTGTTTAGTCTGGTGGAAAGGAGGCTCAGGGTGGACCTCATCATTCTCTACAAGGACCTGAAAGGAGGTTGTAGTGTGGTGGGTGTTGTGGGTTTTTTTCTCCCAAGCAATAGGACAAGAGGAGGTGGCTTCAGTTGCCCCAGGGGAGGTTTAGATTGCATATTAGGAATAACTTCTTCACCAAAAGGGTTGTCATGCATTGGAACAGGGCACTGGTGGAGACACCATCCCTGGAAGTGTTTAGAAGACATGTAGGTATGGCACCTGAGGACATGGTTTAAGAGTGAAACTAGCAGGTAATGGTTGGATTCAATCATCTTAGAGGTCTTGTCCATGATTCTGTGGTTCTGTGATGAAAGGGGACACCAGCCCAACTGTTAAGGATGAGGCAGTGATCTCTACAATCAGCAAATACCTTGGATTTAGCAAAGGTGGCAGCCAGAGATCTAATTACATCAGCACATGTCATGATGAAACAGAACTGTTATTACTAGCTAAAATTTGACCAAATATGCTCTCAGAAGCCGTTGTAAAAGAAGAAAGTCCCAAACCAGCCCCACACAACAGCTGTTTCTCTGTCCCCTGTAACTTCTGAAACCAATCTGGTTTGTGTTAATTACATACAGTACACTCAGAAGAACACCGTATTATTCCCACACACAGAGCTCCACAAAAACACTGTGTTTCTCAGCACAAGTGAGAATTTGCCATCAATCATCTTTGTCAGGCTATTACCATTACCAGTTATTTCAAGGTACCTGACATGATTTTACCAGAAGGCAAAGTGGATACTTCTCATCCTTTCAGTCAGTGTGCAGGATAAATACCTACATTTCAGGCCATGATCAATGTACAGGTAAGGTCCGTAGCAGCCATTACAGAGAAGTGCCCCAATTACCTCCTGTAACTGGTTTTCTTCATCTTCTGTGATCAGTTAAGGGAAGAATCACATGCCTGCATCTATGAAAAATCAAGTTCCCATTAAATTTTTCCGTAATACTTCGAACCAATCTGAAAGGAGGTGCCTTAGACAACATAAAAGACTGGGAAAATTTAGGCATCAGTGCACCCAATATGAAAAAGATAGTTTGCTTCACTTAACACGTATCTAAGCCCTGAAGGTCTGCCCACAGAGAGATAAGCAAACTGAGACACGGCACAACTGCCTCAGATTCCTGTTTCTTCAAAAACAAGGCTCTGATAATTGCTGTGGCTGCTGCAAAACAGCTGAGCTGGGAACATTTATTGACCAAGGTTTGCTGCTTTGTGATGCTGCACTCTGCCCAGGGAGAGCAATGCTCTTCAGAACTTTGGCTTTCTTACAGCAAGCCTCACTCATTATCCAGCACAAACCAAAACACTCCAACTGCAGAATATTTAGAAGGCTTCCCCTCCGTTTTCATAGCTAAAATAACCAAGACTCTTTTCCAGTCTTCACGCAACTACACTAGACCCTTATTCCCCAATGGGAATAATCATCAGAAGTGTTGTGCTCAAAATGATTATTTTGCTGGAACTAGAGCTGCCTGAAGCAGCAAAGTGGGCAAAAGCCTAGGTAACAAAACCACCTCTCAATCAATTCAAATTGTATTAGTACTCAAATTAGTATTAGTTTGAATGCATGTCATAAAACTGTACAACAAGCCCTGAAAGCTGTGTGAGCTGTCACAGGAAATAAGGTATATTCGCCTCTCCTTTATAATAAAAATCATCCAACATTTCCTGTTCCATTCCCTACCCTAGATTTTTTTTCTTCCCCCCTTAAATAACACTTTGTAAGCAACACCAATAAGAAAACAGTTATATCATCCACTTGGCTAGTGCTGTCTGCATTCCAAATGAAAAAGTTAATTGCACTGAGACTACAGAAGGAAGTCTGGGGGAATGAAGACAAATGCATTTTATTCTCTTAAGTCTAAACACTCATTACAAAACAAGCATGTACCTATCACCATGGCAATTTAAGAGTCAATATAATTCTCTCCTTTACACATCTCTTTAGGCTAGGAGACACAGGCAGCATAACTGCCAGGCTTTTAAGAGTGCTTGGTTCCTTTTAGAGGTTACCACAGTCTTAAAGTACTGAGTTTTCAGCATTTGCTATTTCCCTTTCAGTTGCTTTCCTGATCTAACCAGATTTAACACCAAAATCTTACTGAACGCCTAACCATACAGCCCTTTATTAAACACACATCAGAGAAGCAGCTGTAACGAGATGGTTGGTAAAATCATTTCTTGCATTCATGAAGAGCCAAACAAAAGGGTCTGCAAGTAAATGGTGAAGCCCAAAATCCACATTTGTTCTTCCTGTAATGAATCAACTCAATCTGAAGACAAGCAAGGCAAGTATGTTGCCAGACAGCAGCAGGACAAGGAAATAAACTGCAGAGTTCCCTGAGAAAATGCCTCTGGTGTTATCCACTATTGTTTAATTAGAGGAAAAGCTATAAAAGTCCCCCGTTAGTGTTTTTAACATATGTGAAGGAGAATTAGGTTTAGAAAGTACTGAAATGATCTGCAAATAAAGGACTATAGAGATCTCCATCACTGCTGAAGAGACAGAGCAACCCACTGAAAGGTTTAGTTGTAATTATTCAGTTAGCCACAACATGAGCTTAGATCAGGACTGGTTTCTAACCTCACAGTTACCCTGAGCTCACAAATCACTCGCCCTGCACACTTTGTAACACAATCTAATATACACTGTCATGCTTTGTACATGATACATGTACAAGAAGTACATGTACCAGCTGAGACTGAACCCAATTTGTCTGTGTGCACATGTGAACGAGCTCAGGTTTGAAATAAATACTTGAATTTAAGAGTGGTCCTGCTTCTACTTCATTAATTATTTTCTTCTGCTGGGTGTTTTTGCAGAGGAAGTACCAGCATTCCCCTGTTATGTCACATGCCCAAGCAGCTCAACTCGAGTGTACTGGGGTCCCTGGCATGCACCACTTCTCAGGTATCACACCTGTACTAGAGCTCATGTAAACCTGATCTTACAGAAGGCAAACTCACACTGAAATAAATGAGAATCCCTCATACCCAACTCACTGGAATTAATATTGACTAGCCTGTAATCCCAGATTACTGGAAGGATTTTCTGTCCTTCCACTGAAATGCGTCCAAGTTAGCTGGAAATCTTCCTCTTTCCATGGTCACCCTGACCTGCTGGGATGAGTAACTGCACAACTGGGTAAAATTCTCAGGCTCACATGGACAGCCCACTGGTTTTCCTCTGCCTTAGAAATAATCTCCCTAAAGAGATATCAATTGTGCTCCTCAATCTCATGCAAATTTATTTTAACACAGTCTAAATCTGTTTCTCTGCTTTAAGAGGCATTTCCTTTACCCTCCCCACCATCCCATTCTCTCAGCCATATCCTCTCAATGTCACCCTCATGTCAATGGTACCATCCAGACCACTGCGCAGCAGGTCAAACCAGGTAGCTGAAATAATAATTCACTTCTTTTTTTTGTTGGGACTAAGTTGTCAGGAAGATCAGATCCCTTATCTTGCCATCCACATGGCCGCACAGGCACCAACACTGGGGAGGTGGAGGGGACAAGTGTCAAGCAGAGGAAGGAAAGGAGGAACCAGCAAAAATGTTGCAGATTTATAATAGATTATAAAAAAACCCCAGGGTATGTAACCACAGACTCAGATTTAACATCACATGATCCAAACACTGCCTTCTCCTTTCAGAAAATAAAATGCAATTCATTCATTCTGAGAAAAGCTCTGGCCCTTATCAGGTAAATCACACCAGCCGCTATGATGATGCTCTAAGGCTGGAAATTTTCAGAAGCTCCCAAAACAGAAAAATCATTATATTTGGGGATTCAGCTTAACGATTTCAAACCCCAAGTCCCACAGCTGTATGCTAGAGGACTGAACAAAGACTTTAAAATGCTGTCTGCATTCCAACAAGCGCTTCCTGCAGCCCTGTACCCATGGCAATTCTGCCATAGCAACTGGCAAGGTCACATCTGCAGAAGTGGGTTTGTGGCCATCTCAGATGGGATACACAGGCCCTGCAAAGGTTAGTACCTTTGTGCATCCAGAGTTTATTCACTGATTATCCCAAGAAAGGCAATCACAACAAGATGGCTGAACGAGGAAAATGCTTCAGAAATAGTTAAAATTGCCATTTCTCTTTGTCACAAGCCGTTTCCTTATGCTCCTTGATGCTGTTAAGCTGGAACTGTACACACGGTAAAGGATTTTTTCCCTTAATGAAAGGCATCACAGGTTGCACTGTGATTTGCCTAACACTGCATATTACTGTGTTTAAAATGAGGTTTCCAACACAGCCAGACAAGATTTCAGATGGGCAAAGAGCGTGTGCAGGCAAGTGTATCTATTTAAAACAAATACTACTAACAGCATCAGGCAAAAACCACAACTTATGAATAGCTATGCCTCTTAAAAGCACTAAGTAAATTAGCTGTAATGAATGTTTCTATCGAGCTCAGTTGCACAGGGCTTCCCTTTCTGCCGTTTCATCAAGGTTCAAACACACTGAGAAACACTTCCACACACAGGCAGATTTTCAAATAGGTATTTTAGCAAACTCCTTTGAAGACAGCAAATGTTCACAGGAAAGTTCGAGCAAACCCTGGGATTCTTCTCCTTGCCAGCACCATGCACATACACAGAGGTTATTTTTGTCTCTTCAGTGCCTCCGTTCTCCACAGATATCCCACCTCACAATGCTGATGAAGAGCAAGGTCTTGGGTGCTGCCTATCCTGTTGCTGCCCATCCCAGGAAAAGGCAGTGAGTGAAACTGAGCCAAGCAGGTGGTGGAGGGGGAAGAGTACAAACACCCCTAGGCTGATCAGGAAGGCTAAAAAGGAACAGATAGCAGAAACCCAACTCTAAAACCAACAAAATGCTGGTTTGGTTCATATATATATATATACACATATATATAATATAAATCTATATCTATATATACACACCTTTAAAAGCGCACAGAAGAAGATGAGCACTTTTTGGGGCTCCAGCAGCCAGATGTTAAAAGCAAAAGCTTCAGGAAAGTTTGCACTGTGATACCATGCTGTGAAACTTCAACAGTCATTTTATTCTACACATCTTCCCTACAATTTCTTACCTAGGAAGCGTTTTAATTGCTGTCACAGAGCAAACGGATAAATCAAGCAACACCGCTGACAGAAACAGTTGATTTTTCATCCAGGTGAGAACATTCAATGCTGTTTTACACTGAAGAATTAGTAGTGAAGAATCAAGAGCTGTCTTTTTTATTTTTACATCCCTTATGTGTCTTTAGTAATATTCTGATTTTACACTTTGGAAATTATTGAGACATCAAGCACAGCTTCACTTCCAGATTCTCCCCTTTGAGGAGTAAAGCACAGAGCAGGAAAGCAAAAAAACCACTCCATGTAAGATATGGTAGTTACCATTTTTTCAGTGTAATGAAATTATCACGAGGTCAGGGAATAAATTCATGAAGTATCACAAGAGCATCTCATAGAAGAACAGGAGGAAAGAAATCACTGCAATCGCTGAGAAGGGAGTTTCAATCAGCTTATGGAGAGCCAGCACGAATAGGTAGGAGGTTCCTTCTGAAGTCACCACCCTGCCTGGGAAATTCACATTATGGACAGGTCTTTCCCTCTTCCTACTACCCCCAGCTTTGCAGAATGGGTCTTGCAGTAATCCTGCCCAGTCCAATGCAAAAAAAACCCTACCTGAAGCTGCTCCAGTCTCTTCCAGAAAACTATCAGTGCTCAAGGGGCCAAGAATGTGCAGTTTCAAAACTGATCTTGCTGAAACTTTTGCACTGTAAGCCAGTTAGCAGTATCTTTTCATTGACTTTAATGCCTGCAAGAAAGCTGAAGGATATTCTTGAAACTCCACCATTATTACCACTCACTTACAAACTCAGAGGAACACTGGTCAATCCACACCTGACTAAGGATTCTTTCACTTACTTAAAACACAGAAAATACCAACTTATGTTAAAATTAATCCAGAAAAATCCTAATAATTATTTCCACATGGATTATAAATACGTAAGATTATCTCAGAAACCAAGCTTTGGCAGAATATAATTAACAGGCTTTTATAACATATACCATTAAAGCAGAGTCTTGGTACTTTGATCAGGAACTCTGTTAAAGCTCACCACCCAAAACACCTTTTAAATATGCATGCCAAGACAACATGGTAGTTACTTGGTGCCCATCCACCAGGCCCAGAGAAACACAGAGGTGGTTCCTGTAATTGTACCTCACTTAGCTTCACATTTCAAAACATTGGCGTCAGCTTCAAAATATGCCATTCACTCCAAACCAGGAGTGCTGGGCACAGGGCTTGCTATCAGAAGACAAATACCTCTTTCCCTCCTGAGTGCTCCTATTCCTTTAAAAACAAGCAAGCTGCAGCTCAGCAGCACATAGGGCAGATTACCTGGAGTACAGCCAGTCCAAAGCATCGCAAGATCTAACTCAAGTCTGCCAATGTGCTGAACATATGAGTCTAGAAGGTCTTACCTACACCCACAAAAATCAGATGTGATTTTACACCAATATAAATCAGTCTGCAGCATCAGTGACATCCATCTTCTAATCAATATTGCTTGGGCTTTTCTTGGTCTGATTGGTTTTTGTATATTCAAGTCTCCTGAAGGTGAATCCTGGCCCCACTTCTACCACACCATTACAGAAGCTGCTCTGTTCTCCTGTGTAGTCCTTACTATAAACAACTTCATGTCTCTGAGCAAACTGTTAAGACACAGTAAACTTTTTGCTGTGTGTCATATGGTAAGCCATGTCCTAACCCAACACCACTCTGCCAGTCAAAGTCTATCTCATTTACCATGCCTCTAAGTATAACAACAAATGGAGGAAACCTGCAGTTGCATTCCCAGGGATGTCAACATCTACCTACCTGCAGAGAACATTTAGTGAGCAGTCCTTAAAGTCTAAAATTAACCATAAAGCTGCTGTTTATTTTTTGGTTTGGCAATAGGGAGGTGTTTTAAGTGTCAGAACGAGTGGCCTGACATATAAAAACCTTGCTATGAAATTCTGCCACCGAAGAAGTGGGCTGGCACAAAGAACAGACGATGTTTCTATTTAAATGAGGTTGGCTGCCAGCAGCAGAAAGTTTCACTATCAGCACTGCAGATGCCTGATATCATCTGTAACACACAGCAAGCCTATTATGTTATTTTGTTGTGTGTGTGGTTGTATACATAAAAATAACGAGAGTTAAGAGACTCTACAGTGCACACAGCAGCCTGTGTACCCTGCTGCTCTAATCGGGGATTCCAGCCTGTAGAGGTCTAGATCCGATCAACCATTTCTTCACCAGCCAAAAAGTATTTACTTATTAAATTATGTGCAACATTTGTGTGTATCTCACTTTTATCAGCAAGTCTTATAACTGCAAAAATCCCTCTCCATGTTGGGCTGATCAATCTGTTAAATTCCTTAGGAGATTGTCAACATTGCATTTTAATTTTGATTTTTTCCTAAAGACTGAAAATTATCAGTATCTGTTATTCTAAAATAAACAAACAAACCCCAACAGGCTGCATCTAGACTCCTTTAAAAGCCAAATTGCTATTTAACCCTTCTGGTCTGTATGTTGCTAAAAGGGGCCAGGGAACAAATTGGTTTAGCTTCAGGAAAAAAATCATGTTTTTTTTTTATTTGTTTGGGTTTTTAAATGAACTTACCTTCTTTCTAATATTTTTGTATTTTCATTTGACTTTATCTTGCTAAATAGTGCTCGCCTCCCGTTCTTCTATTTGAACCTCCTTGCCTTCCATAACACCACTGTCCTTTAAAGAGTACAGGTCTTACTTGAAAGCATCCGTGTTAAAACTCCTGTAGGTCATAACCCTGTTAGCATGTTTTGAAGTCTGAGCTCCCTCCTCAAAGGCACGCAAGCCTTTGCCACCAAGGCAGTGGTCCCCTACTCAAGAACCACAGGATGCTTTCAGAACCCCAAGCATCACCTACATACACTCCCTTGCTTGAGCTTTTACTGTACCATCCAAAGGAAAAAAAGACTGCTGACGAGTATCAGACCATTGGCACTATGGTTTCGAGCAGCAGCCTGTCTGTCACATCACAGCCATTGCACAGACACGTGTACAACTTCACTATCTGATGGAGGCAGACACCGATGACCAGCCAGCTACTCCCTCCTCCCAGCCTCCTTTATGTCAATAAGTCTGTACCTGGCTGTTTGAGCAATGTTTAATCATAAACAGTTTTGAACATGCTCCCAAATATAAACAACGTTGAGCAGGAATAAACAGAGTCCAGTACTGAGAATCACATGCTGCTGAACCAGGTACCAGCGAGCAGAGAAACAAGGAACTGCAAAGGAACAGAATACGAGCACCTGGTGTTCATTTAAAACAACCGCTATGCAACAACATTAAAGTATCCAGAACTGCAACCACAGAAGGATTTCAAGGACTAAATGCATTAACATTCTTGGTTCTCTAAAACAAACAGAAAAAAGGCAAAGTTAAACTGCCGGGAACACCCACTTAGATGCATGGAAATAAATTACCCTCATTGATTTCATCCCACTGCCATTTACAGTGCAGTCATCTCGATTCCCTTCTGTGTTGCTAATCAAGCTAAATTTAACTCCTCTCGTCCTGCTTATCTTGCATGCCAGCACCACGAAAATCAACTCAGGAGCAGGATCCATTGTGTCTCTTCATGAGTGCAGCCCACCTTGCTTACACGGTAAATGTGTATTTAGGACCTATAGGAGCTCTCCTGGGGTTTTAACAGCATTCATCACAGGGCTTGGTATCTTTTTAGACTGGGTGACAAAGTACCTCTTCAAACCTAGTTCAAATAACTCTGAACATATTCTAGTCATTATTGGCCTCTACAGACCATTAAAATGAGTTCCATGAGAGCAAGCATTTCAGTCCTGTTAAGCCAGTATCCATCTTAGAAGAATCAACATTGTACTTGTCACTCCTGCTTTGACAGAGAGCGAAGATGTATCTTAAGCCAGCATTTCCACAAAGCCCTGGAGAACTCTTCATTGGCATATCAGGGAGGGCACAGAAATACATTTTATATAGTTGCTACTCAGACAACACTGGCAAAAAAACCCACCATATTCTAGTGCTTGATTTTAAATCAGCCCCATTTTAGACCCCAGTGTGATGTTTCAAAGGAAGAAAAAGCCAAATCAAAACAAAATCCCAACCCTACCAGATAATACCCATTAAACAAACCTAAAGTACATCAAATTGACAGAACTATAGAGTGGAACAGAAGCTTTAAAGAAAAAACAGTGGAGATAAATATTCTTAAGTGTGTGCTTGACAACAGCCACGGTTTTATGCTATTAAAAAATACAGTATACACCACGGTGACAAGCAAGGTTATTCCATCCACCCCCATGCTAACTTGCTGCCCCACTAACTTAATTCAAGCACACAACAAAAGGCAACTTGTCTGAAACAAAGCAGGATGGTACTTTGATATTTTGCTGTCACCACCCCTGTCCTACACCTATCCCCTTCAAGAGGCGGTGGCAAACTCTCCACTGTAAGACTGATGTGGCAGACACTACATACAATGTTGGATCAGGAGTAAGTTTTGCTCAGCCCTTGCCAAGGGATCAGAGGAACAATTATCTCACTTTCCTGTAGGACTTCTCACATCCCACTTTCCCCAGTCCCAGGGCAGTACTACCAAACCACAGCTTGCAAGCCCCTGTGATGACACGTAGCCCCTGGCTGCTTCAGGACCCCTGAACCATGGCTATTCTGGCAGCAACAGGCAGTGAGTAGTCAGTCTGACATTCAGGTTTTTTTTCAGATATGTCACAGAAAGGCCAGTACTAGCTCTGTAACACACACATCTGGCACTTCAGCACCAGAGAAGGCTGCCTAGCCCCCATTCATGACGCACTGAGTCTCCCCCCCGCCTCCAGACAAACCTTAAGAGCCTAAGCATGGCTTCTATTCTACCACAGCAGAGACCACAAGAAGTGACTCAGCAGAGCACGGCTACCACCAGCCTCTCTCACTCCTTCCCTACTTCTTTGAAATCCCAGAGCTTTCCTGAGAGGCTTTCCAAGTCTCTGCTGTTCCCACTGATCTCTGTTGAAAGAAAAAGGTCAATATTAACTGTTTTCCTTCTTTGCTCATCTTGACAGAAACACTCATCTAAGTATATTTCTCTCTCCATCATAAACCACAATTAACACCTACCTCAGTGCCAAAGCCCCACCTGCACCCACGCTCTGGGGAACTTCCCTATAACAGCTTCTACAAAGAGTTCTGTTTTCAATAAGAAATTATGCAGTACACCAAGAATTAAATACATAGTGACAGCACGGAACTAACTGCAGTGCCACACTTGGCCTTTCCAAGTAGCACTAGTTATTCATTTCCATACCTAACTCAACACCAGGCATTTTAAGACTTTGCTCAATGGCCATGGAATTTCCAGCTCACCACAGATCCTGCCTCTTTCACCACAGAAATGTGGCCACAGCTCCCACAGACTACATGAAACTTCAGTTCTATCCGTGCTTTCATCCTACCTTCCATCTTCTTGGGAATGCTCTTCCTTTATTACTGCAAGTATCCAGATCCTTGGGAAACTATTAAACTCTGGAGAAAGAGGAGAAACTAACTGTTTGAAAAGATCAGTTCATAAACCCCCTAATAACCATCACAGAGAGAGGCACTTGTCTCAGCATCTTTGTTGGATACACTAGAGCAGTTTGATTCTCATGTAAATCTCATTTGCAATGCCATCAACTTTCTTCTAATGGGCCATTCATCATTGTAGGGTATGCTTTCAAGGAGCCAGCCCAATTCCTTGAACGGTCTCACAAGCCAGGTAGAAGACGACTTACCCTTCCAAAGCTCGGGAGCTACCTATAAACACATTAGCAAAGGCTGTGCAAAACAAAATAACCTCAGTAAAGCTCAGGAAAAGATCCTAATTCCCACATACATATGCCAGAAAAAGCTTGTGTGTGGGATGTTACTAACCTTTGAATTCAGTCAGACTCTCTAAGAGGGCTCTAACACACAGAGCATGACTATGATGTATTCTCCTTTGAGGCTGGTTCAGTTCATTTAGAAAGTGATTTGAAAGAGCTAATGTGCTATTTATGTACATTATAAAAAATGATCCATATGGAGTTAGACTTCACAAACTGTTCACTCAGGTCCGTTCCACTCCCTCTGAAGACATTTCACAATCCATTCAATACCCAATAGAGGAAGCCAGGATTACTGTTTCAAAAGCAGCTCGGAGGGTAATTTACATGTTTTAAAAGCTGACATCTTCTAGACTCAGAGCCAAATAAATGTTTGGGGCAACACAGAGACTCTCTCACACAAATGTCTACAAAGTGACATCCACCTGCAGCATCCAAAACACTGACATTGAAAATAAAGGTTAGAAGAGAATCTTAGGCACAATCTTCCTTCTTATGAAAGGAGACGAAAGGAACGTAATTTTACTGTGATTCAGAAGGAGGAAAATATCTACGTGCCTGGCTTGTGAAAGACCACTTTAGCAGGGCATGGCTAAGACTGCAAACAGTGTAAAACAATCCCAAGATTATTAAGGCATTTTAAATCCTGCCAGCACATGGGACTGCACTGAGGGGTTTCTTCCTTGAAAGGAGTTTAACCAACTGAAGCGACAATGACTCTTGCAAAACAACAGCAAATATCTAAGTTGCTGCCACAGTGATTTCATTATCTTTAGATCAGGAAGTTTTAGAGAGTTACGTTGTCATATTACTGCCATATTCTCATGCTCCTCTTCCTGTGCTTCAGTATAAAATACAGAATTAGGGAAACAGTTTTCTTTAACAGAGGTATCTTACCTGGAAGCTTCACGCAAGCTTCATCGTTTGCAATACCAGCTAGAACAGGATTCTAGCCCTTCCCTGCTACAGTTCTTTTTAATGGGAATTCTCACATTTGCAGTACTATCTGGCAAAGCACAAAGCAGGATGAAATTGAGAAGCTGTGAACCACTTGAAGAAGAGGATGCACTGGTTTGTCACCGAGAGACCTCAGATTTGAAATCACTGACCATCAGAATACTTTTGTTTCCCAGGTTCATTCGGTGGCTGTTTGCAGTGAAGTGCTGATCTGGGATGTTCAACTGTAAACAGAACATGTGCGAGTCTGTGAACCACTTGACTGCACCTATTCTAAGAACCAGTTTGCATCTGCCTTGTTTACACAAAATTACAAAAACCCAAAACACCAGCAACACTTTCATTGAACCACTACGCATTAGGAATTTTCTCCTAAGAATTCCTATGCCTGAAGAAAACGTCAGCGCTTGCCTTAATAGTCCATAAAGAAAGACATTAGCAGCGAAACATGTGCCAGCCTTTGACTTTGTCTGCAGGTCTTCCCGGTGCTAAAACAGTTTCACTATGGCTTGTCTCATTAGACAGTGTTTGAGGGAGCCATGGTAGAAGGAAATAGATAGTAATTATACAGCTGAATGGACACAGGAGAAGGAGGCAAAGCCACCCAATTGCCAGGCTTGTTGACAGTCAACACCCCTTTACGCACGGTGGGCAGGCAGCCAGCCCAAGGTACACCACCTTACACAAGCCATCAACCAATTACAAAGAAGATCAATAAATAAATAGCTGTTGGCACATATCCCACACCAAGAGTCTACGAGTTTGGGCTACGCCTCAACCTGAGTATGAAAAGCAAACACGTTTTTGGTCTACCCACCAGGTGGAAACAAAATTTGCTTTCTGTGTCTCGTCCTTTTCTCCTCCCACACAATCAGGTTTTTGAGCATTTAAGAGTCCATAGTTCTTATGCCCTCGAGAGAGGAAAGGCCTTAAATTGCTCAAGAGCAATTCCTTTAGCAAGTGCACAAACTGGCTCTGCAGGGAGTCCAGTTGTGCTTAGTCAAAATGTCGGTGGCTTCTGTATGTGGCCTAAGGGAGATGGAAGATTAAAACTGTGTAGGAAAACTTCCCAAGGCTCTCTTAAGTGGCACAAAGCAGAAAACCGGGGTACAGCATGCTATATTTCAGAGAGACGGGGAGGAACATCCTTTATGATAGTGCTTAGATCACCTCTGCAAGGTGCTTTTGTCTTCCCATTCTGTTCTAAAAGATCCACAATTCAAAGAGTGGCTTCTACTTGTACATTAATACAGTCTCATATGCTAGGGGGTTCTTGAAACAGGATAGTAAGTGGTAACAATGTGCTTAAAGTCATCTTTCACCTATCCTCCTATCCTAATCACACAGTATATATTGTGTGAATATATACAGCAGAACCAAAGGCTGTCCATCTTTGCTCCCTCAGCTAAGGCAGAGCCCCCAATTAATTTCTTCCTTATTTCTCCCAAACTGTCAAGATGTCCTCAAGCAACATGAAAATTACGTATCTGGGACATTTAGAGGAGGGAGGAAAACCACCACAGTCAGTCACACATACACAACAAAAGACAACCCAAGGAATTAAACTCGCTTTTAAATGACTAAAAATAGATTGGGCAGGGAGGGAAGGGACTATCAATCACATCTTAAGAGTTGCTGAATATTCCAAGAACGGGCTTCTAACAGACTGCTCTCTCAAGACTGCTTGAGTTTTTTATGATTAAAAATGCACAAGGACATGAAAAAAAGAGCTGTACGATACTGAAGAGCAAAACACAAGAGCCAGAAGTGGATGCAGAGTATTAATTAGGCCATTAAGATTCTTAAATGTTTTACTGTCCAATAAAATATGTATTTCATAAAAACTAAGTGCCATGCAGGCAGAATGCACGCATGCATTTTATCGAGCTGTTCTGAAGAAACTGAAGAGGTGAATTAGTAGCAAAAACCATTTGTGGCCAAGAGTGAATAGATACTAGTAAAACTGTGTCTGGACTATGAAAACAAAGAATATACTATTGCATAAGAATTGTCGCTTGCGTTTACCTAAGTGATTTACCTGCTCTATAAGCATCTCATCAATCTGCTTTTATAAGGAGTCTTGCAGTCAACTGATACAGGGCGACTTCTGAATGCTTGAAAACACTATTCAGTGATTAATACTGAATTATTGACTGAAGTGAATGCATTAAGACCACACAATAATATGTACTCACAATTAGTCAATTAACCAAGTCTGGAAGTACCTTAAAAGATATTTTTTCATAGCTGACATTCAGGAGACAGTTCTGCTGCCTGTACTAGACATATGCAGTTGTAAGACAACAAAGCCCTTAACTACACTATAGAATAGACACTGTAGGCTAAGTCTACACACTACAGACTAATACACTAGACTAAAATCTACAGCATATTTTGCTTTCACACTTCTCTTTCTTTGAAGTAGGAATCCTGAAGTGGATTCCTACCCATGAACCCGCAACCTCAGGAAACTCCTAGACGCATGGGGACTAAGGCAAAGACACGTAAAACAAAGCTGCTGTTAGGTATGGCTACATGCGAGAGAAGCTTCTGTGCTTAGGGCTGCTTTTAAGGAAAAGGAGAGGAAAGAATCTGTACTAAAAGCAAATGAGATAATTCCTCTCCCTTTCCATTAATGTTGCCAGCTCAAAAGCACATGACTTTTCTTTTTTTAAACCACATTTCCACTTGGTTTGGGAAGGGAAAGCTGGCTCATCCACATCTAACCAGCAGTAAGGTGAAGTCTGGTCTGCTAAGCATTTTGGGTTACGTTGCCCCATGGCAGAACACCCAGACGCTGCCTGCTCAGACATTAGAGGAAGAAGGACCTCAAAGTAAATCAGCATGTCAGAAGAACTGATATGGACCCGAGTGCCAGTAGAGACCCAGCCTGAATAAGACGAATTCAGCTGGAGCTGTCAACTCTCCAGCAGCGGTTTAACAAGCACCTAACCAGTTTGTGTCACCTCTGCTACCCACAGTATCAGTGTGCAGCCCCCTCAAGCACTCAGCTGAACACACTCACCAATCTCCACTCTCTGCAGTTGCTGCAAACACTTCTGTGGATAGCAGACACTAATTACTACACATGGGCCAGTAGCAGGACTTCATTTGCATGGCATAAGTAGCAAATTCAAGTAGTTTCCTGTTCTTTACCAACATCCTGTTGCTACATCTACTCCTCCAGGAAACTGCAACACCGAGCAAGAGAATTTAGCATCCCACAGAAGAGCTGACGCCAAAGGGCTACGGCAGCACAGTTACTAGGAGCTTGCTTACAAAGAAAACAATCCCATTAATCTGGTTGTCATTTATGCTTTCAGTTAGTCGGTGCAAGGCTGCGTGTCCCATTTTCTGGAAGGGAAATAGAAAAAAGAAAAAAAGGCAAAAAAGCATTATTCTGATTTGTTGCTGGAAGTCAAAACAGACACTGCGCAGTGAGGATGCTCACACAGCTGGCACCAGAATAACCGAGATACGAATTACTACAGATCTCATCATTTTTATTCCTGTTTTCATAAAAGCAAAGACTCGTGCATTCACTCATCCCCTAGATTTATATAAACACACATCAGTACCAACTGAAAGAATCCCCCAGTCAGCTAAGCATACATGTCATGATTGAGAGTTTGTTAACACAAGGAAGTTACAACAGCGCAACTTGAATCTACGTTTAAGCCTTTACAGCTGAGACCCTGCACAAGAATGTACAAGACAAGTGTGGCGTGTTCGGGTTAAATTAATCTTTTCATAATCAACACATCAGCTAAACTGAGCCAAGCTTGATTTAAAGGAATACATAAGAGAGCACACACTGAGCTTTGCATAGCGTTAGTTTATAGTCACAACCTGACCTACAGCACAGCTATTTTTGAATCAACAAATTGAGCTGTATTTTCACATGAGAGAAACTTTCCTTAAACGTTTAATATAACCTGTGACAAATTGAGCTTAGCCAAAACTTATTACTTGACATAAAGTCCATAATTAAACTCTAGTAATTCTTTATCACTATCTCGCTGTGCAACAAAAAAAACCTGTTCTCAAAGAGTCTGAAATCAAATAAGGACATAAGGAAAATATAAGATGAAGCACTGAGACAGCAAATCTTTAAAAGAGTTCCTAAGTGAGAGTAAAACCACCATCCACAAGTTGCAGCAAAGCAAATGATGCACTTCAAAGAACAAAAGAAGAAATAGTTGCAAATGCAGATTATGCAATATTTAAGAAGTAAAATTATCAGAGTCAACATACATATGCAGCGTTTCAGAAACAACTAGTTCTGTAGTCGTGGTTATGTGGTCACAGCACTTCCTTAGTATGTGTATGTACGGCTTGCAGTTCCCTCTGAGATGTAAGGATACCACACTCATACACACCATGATGGCATCACCCTAACCACAACAATGGAGGCCGAGTGGTTAGCAAGCTGATCAAAACACTGCGACATGCTGAGCAGATCTTCATTCTTCTAGATTATATTCTTTATTAGAATTCTAGATTAGATTTTTATTAGTCCCTCAAGTTACTGGCTAACAGACTGCACAATCACCTCCCTTACAGAAGGAAGTGGAAAGACTGTTGGATCTAGCTCTCCATTTTCTGCTTGGTTATGAAATCCTTAACTGCAAAAACACCCCTACTACTCAAATGCTGAAGTGAATTTGTGTACTCACAATGCAGAAAGATTAACACACACACACCCCCCAATCTGTGGGATCAGCATCTGGATATGTGCTCAGACTATTGGGCTGTTTATTTTTGTCAGGTTTATTAAGTACCTAGGAAAATCCCACTATAAATAAAGCAGCACGCTCTTAATAAAACTTCCCATGCATGGTAAGTTTTCAGTTTATAATGGGGCTTATATGCGTATTTCTTTTATTTTAGCTCCATGTTTTAATCTATTTCATATATCCATTTATTTACTTCTCTTGTATTTTATGCTCAAACTAAAAAGCATCTTCTTTATTTCTTCCCTTTCCTAAATGCTAAAAGAACTACAGGTTAAAAACTTTTACACCTAGAAATCTCATATTGGAAGTATCCATTTACACTGAAAAACACAAACTTCAAGCTCCATTAATATCGCTACTGCAAAAATACAAAAGGGTCACAGAAGCAATAAGCAAATATCCCATGAAATATTCCCAGACAAGCACCATTTTCCAATCTATTGAGTTTCCAGTTCAGAAAGCTCGAGTGCTATTATCAGGTTATGCTCAATCAACATCTGCAGGTTTTAGTGAACAGAACTTTTGTACTTAGGAGCATTGGAAAACCTGACCCACAGCTGCTTAAAATTCGGGTTAGCAAGCTTCGCTTTCAACTGCTTCAGTTCTTTTGGTTCAGGGGGCTGGGTGGGGGATATAAATAAAATAAATGCTTATTTTAGTTACTGGAAGTCTCTAACTTGTTATTGTCACTTTAAAAATACTGAGTCAATTTTGAAGATAACAAAGAGAAAGATAATTAATTCAATATTAACCTGATCCTATAAACACTATACATTTGGGGGAAAAATTACTGTCTTCAGTCTCCAGCTACCCAGTATTCCTGCTCTACCTTACATTTTGGCTTGTAAATCAAATGAATATACTTTAAAATCTAGTGCATAACCTACTGATAATCTAGTTTCTCCTTTTTTTTTCCCATACAGAAATACCCAGATATTCATCCACAGATTTGCAGCTTCCACTAGCGCAGCTAAAAAAAGTTCCCATCAGTCTTTAATTTGATTGAAAGCACTTATTTTTGATGTAAGTACTTCCATAATTTCACCTTCATTTATATTTGTAATGCTTGCTGCAGTTTGGCACTCATTAAACAGATTATGGGGTTTTCAGCTGTATTCTGGGCCCTGTACTCTTCCACCCATTTTATTCCTAACTGTCATTAACCTCTAGGAAATGCCCTCCTTGTTGGTCATTACCATTTAATTATACTTTACAGTAATGTCATCACATCTGTGAAATATAATCTTCCATAACAACACAGCTGTGCAAAATGATACTCCCACCCACCAGTGAAATTCTGGTTACAGCAGATTATACATGCACATGATGTCGATGGAGGAAATGATACGGAACTTTTCAAAGGCCCTTGACTTTGAACAGGTCTGTTGTGTTGGGAGGTAGGTGCAGTCTTCAAGAAAGGTATCAGAAACTTTTCCTCACTCCTCCACACAAGTTTCCCATAAATTTTAGGAATAACTACTCCTAAAGTTAGAAGTTTCACACAGAAAAAGTAAAGTGAGAACAAACCTCAGAAGCAGAATCTCTGAGTCCAGGGTCTACTTTTTTAACAAACAGTATGAATGACATCTGAAAGATGCTTTTTGGTTTTTTTCCTGCTTCCATTCATGATCTCATGATGCACAAGCATCTCCTTTGCTTGTAACATAACAGCACAAGTAACTGCACTGGTCATAAAGAAATAGGACTTGGCACATTTCTGCTACCCTTCACAGGTTGGAGGGGACAACTATTCAAACAACTGTTTCTTCAGAGGTGACCAAGACCTCCCATCTAAATCATTCATTGGAATGGCCACTATTTCCTGAAATTTAACATAAACTGTATATTCTGCTGGTACCTGGAGGTGGTGTGGCTGTATTACACAGGGAAGTAGTATTACCATATAATAATGTTCACAAAAAACAGTGGTTTGTACTGTAAACTCTGTGTACTACAGCCTGTCTTCGCTCTGTCCTACTTTTGACAGTATCAGTTGGCTAGCAGTAAGCACACAGGCTCCTCTAACAGAAAAGAAAGGGCACCAACCAGCCCTTTGTTTTGTTTACTGGGGAGAGATCTGGGGGTGTGTGTATGCATGTGGAGGGGGTGACTGGAAGGGAACTGTCTGACTTGTCAAGAGCAGAGCTCAACAGTGGACAGAACAGTAAAGCCTCAATCAAGACTCCGTATACCAAGCTTCAACAGGATTTTTCCTGGTCTGGGTTACAAATCCTTCACTGGCCAGTAGAAGGAAAGTAGTTGTTTACCTGCTAGAAGCAAGGGGGCAAATTCCTTTAGATTGATGCAAAACATTTTCCTACTCTGGAAGTCAGAAAGGGAGGAGCATCCAGTTTATTTATGTAGCTCAAGCAGTGGCCAAGCAAAGAGGATGCCTTATTGTGCAGAGTTCATAACTGTACATTAAACTCCTCCCTTTAAAGCGATGAAGAAGGAAAACTGCCGTTCCCACTCCAGGAGTCACGAGCAAATGGAAGGGGAGAGAAGTAAGCAACCAAGTTGCTGCTCGAGAGAGTCTTCGAGCACAGTGCTTATGATTAACCAACTGAAGAAACAGAAGGACAGGGAGGAGAAAGCTTGCACAGATAAACCCAAAGCCAGAGGGACTGACAAGAGAAATGCCCTGGGCTTTGGGTGGTCTTGTTTTACAAAGCAAGATTAATTAAACAGCCACTAAAGGACATCTCTTGTAGAAAATGAAACATGCTACAAACCAAAACGCCTCAAAGCGAGCAGCTAGGGAGTTATAACTAAATTACTAAGTACAAAATGAAGCAGCCTGCAGAGGAAATGAGTAATTAAAAAACCCTCCCCTGAGCAACAGGCTGTCCAGAGAGGGATAACTCCAGGACCCTGGTGCTCGAGGTAAACAGTACCAAAGCCAAGAACTGCCAGATGAAAACAGATGTTTTATACAAACAACAAAAACCTAATCTCCTGCCTTTACAGTCCGTTTCCACTCAGAGATGGCATGAGACAGCCTGCCTGGTATGACCTGAAGAGATGCATGCAGGAATGACATCACCCACCACTACCAGGATGCCACCCCTGGGGTGAAGCACTGCAAGTCGTTAGACAGTGCTCAGCAACCATAAACAATGTTTTCAGAGGAAGAAATAGATCAACGTCAACCCCACTCCTCTTCCTGCAAGGGTTTATCTGAACCACAGCACAACCACCTTGTTCCTAGCACAGACACCCTTCTGCAGCCCACTCCCCTTCCTCAATGGAGCAAGGACACTTTGGGTGCCTGCTCTCCAGGAGTTCTGGTGAGCAACATCACCTCTGGCCTGGCCCAACTCCCTCTTTGTTCCTGTTGCCCCAGGGAGTCACCAGGAACAACACTCAACTCATCAACCCTAACATGAGCACTCTGGCAAACTGTTTTCCCAGCTTTTTCCACCAGATCTTTCCCAGGGAAGACAAGCCATGGGAGTAGCAAGCTTTTAGCCCACTGACAAGTCTTTTTCTCTCATTTATCTTCTGGAAACCCCCTCAAGGGCCACCAGTTGACCATGAGTCTGTCAGCAGGCAGGCATGGAGGATGATGACCATGAGGCACAGCCTGCTGAAGGAGTGCCCTGCAGCAAGGGGCCCCAAATGCTTTTTCCACAGATGCTGTTCCCTCAGAGGGAGCAGCCCCAGCCCTGACAAACATCACCCCCTTTTCAGTCATGGATGACAAGCAACACTGGGAAGGTGAGGACATCCCCTGTTGACGCTGAGGTGGATCCACATGCCAAGGCGGACACCACTCACGGCCATCTCAGGCCCTCCATCAGGTGAGGACCACTGTGCAGAGGATCCCTCACCCTCCATGACGAGCTTCAAGCAAGGAGAGCCTCACCATCCCCTCAGGCTCTCCGTGGTCTGGGGAGGGCCTCAAGACCACCTCCTTCAGAGTCATTCCTTCACCTTTCCTCAGGCCTTCTGTGGTCAGTGGGGGACCCCTCACTGTCCATCAGCAGTGGACCCTCACCACCACCTCCTGGCTAGACCCACGTTCCCTCCCAGGGGCACACACACCTCCCAGGCTAAAGGACCCCTCACCATCCCCTTCATCGGAGGGAGCCCTTCTGCACCCAGCCCCACGTCCCCTCCCGGGGAATGACGGCTCCCTCTCCACCCCCTCAGGCCCTCGGTTCCTCCCCGCAGGCCTCGGGCTCTCGCTCTGAAGCGGGCCCTGCCCTGCCCTGCGGGCCCCCGCCGCCTCACCGCGGTGCCGCCGCCCCTGACCCAGCCCGCGTCAGCGGCACTCACTGCGGCGGGAGCTGCAGGGCCGGGCCGCCGCGGCGCTGGAAGGCACCGTCCACGAAGACGCCGTTCTTGCCGAGGCAGCGCAGGTAGAAGTGCGGCTCCTGGAAGCTGAGCTGCAGGTGCCGCCGGGAGATGAAGCTGGAGTGCCCCATGTTGACGTCCACCGAGCCCTGCGAGGAGTTGCGGCCTATGGTGACGGCCGGCTGCCGCATGAGGAACTCGAACTCGCGGCCCTGCAGCCGCGCCAGCACCGGGCCGGCGCAGGCGGCGGCGGCGGGCGGCCCGGCCGGGGGCGGCGGCCCGGGAGGGGGCGCCGCGGCGGGGCTGCAGGGCGCCGAGCGCAGCGCCAGCAGAGCCCGCGCCCCGCTGCTGTCCTCCCCGACTTCGGCCATGTTCCCAGGCAGGGAGCGAGCCAGCGTGCCGGCCTCCGGGGCGGAGCCGGCGGGGCGGGGAAGCGAAGCGGGGCGGAGCGGGAGAAGAGCCGAGCCCGCTGCCGCCGCCAGCGCCTCCTTCCCTTGAGTCCCCGGCGGCAACGCCAGGCCCGGCCGCCCCGCCGCGGTGTGTGGCGTGGGGCAGGGGCTTGGTAGCGACGGAGCCGGGGCGCCTCCTGCAGGCGCTGGGTCCGCTCCTCGGGCAGGTGCTGTGGGCGGCCCGCAGCCCTGATCCAGGCAGGAAAATCACCTCAGAGCCATCCCAAAACCCGGCCCTGCTTAGGGCTTCCTGCGGGACTGGGGCACATCCACACAGCGCATCTCCTGCCTTGTGGTGCTGAGCTGCTGTACGTGCAGTCCAGCGTAGGATTCGTGTCACGACACCAAAACCCCTGCACGCTGGCAGGTGGGGATTTAATCGTGACACGATTTTAGTAGCCCTGGACTGTTGGCAAAGGGTTGCTGATGGGGAGAGATTCACAGAATCATTAGGGTTGGAAGGGACCTCTGGAGGTTCACCACAGATACACAGGGGTGTACGTTTAAACACTTTTATAGGGTTTATATATATATGTATGCACACCTATATATATGTGCATACTCATACAGTGATTTTATACTCCTATAGCTTTATACAGCTTTATACTCATATAAGCTTTATACTCACATAGTTTAGCTTTATACTGGTAGTTTTTCATTATAAGGGAATGTGTGTAGGTTGTTTAGCTCGTATTACATTATTTCTTACTTCAAATTACTTTTAATATTTTTCTATATTATATGTGTTACTTCTATAAATGATAAAGATCATGTTCTTTTGCAACAGCGGTGCGTATTTGGATACTCGGTGCTGTTAGTTTATCCAGATTAAGCAGGTAAAACTTTTCTGTATAGGCGAGCACATAATACATTGCAGGATCCTGAATAGTTAAGTAACCAGAAAATGCCATGAATTTCAGAATCTTGGGAGAGGGAGCAGCCGTAATTGCTTATTGCTTCAGCTCGTGTGGGGAACGTGGCAGCTCAGAGCAAGGCTGCTCAACAGCTTAGAGGAGATGGGGAAAGAAAATCCCATCACCGGTCAAAAGTGCGGAGCAAATTTCGGCTGTGAAGACTGTAATTAAACGAGCTGGAATCAGTCCAGGACCACAAGGTTAACATCCCTGTTCCTGGAACATCTTCCCTGAGATGTTTAATGACTGCTGAGCAGTCGGGACCTGAGTTAGACATCTCACCCGAGACGTCATCTTCAGTAAGAGTGCTCTTTGCCACTGCAGTTCAACACCAACCGAGAGGAAGAAAGAAAAGCACCATCTAACACAGCACCGATACCACTTCCTACGCAGCAGTGTCTCCTCTCCAGCGAGACTCAGCCAAGCCAGGCATGGCAAAAGGTTGCAGTCACCAGTGCAGGAGGGGGAGGAAAAGCATCCCTGGAAGGGGCATGAGGAGGATGGAGGTGGTCACAAGAAGTGGTTCTCCTAGAAGCCTGGAATTAAATTACAGCTGAAATAGTGCTGGAAGGTGGCGTGGAACAAATAAACAAGGTCACAGCACACAGCAGCAGCATAACCTGGGCCCCTGTGAAGAGCTCCTTTTCTGTCCCAAATTGCTCATCATCAGCAAAAACTCATGGTCAGAAAATAAAATGTGGCCATCTGGTAGGTGAGAGCCAGAGACACTTGCTGCCTGACCGGAGAGCTGGTTCAAGCCTTCTGCCTGTTCACACTGGGATGAGAGTGCTGTTAAGTGTGCTTAAAAATGGACCCAAGCTGGTAGGCAGGGGTGTGGGCGCAGGTGAGGTGAGACCTCCTATCAGAGCAGTGTTTGACCTGTCAAAGAAAAAGGGAAAGCAGCACCAGAAAGATTTTAGTCATGTCTAAGGCTTTTCTAAAACCCCAAATTGTGGTGTTGGACCAGAAGGGTCCTGAAAGGGTCAGAAATAGGGTGAGGCTGTTACCAGATGTTGCCAGTAAGTGTTTTGTTAGCTGCATGGGAAAACGCATTGCAGGCAGGCAGACTGGCAAGGCAGGAGCCAACCCCGCATGGGCAGGAGCGGGGCGGTTTCTAACTACAGGAGTTGCAGGCAACCCTGTGGACCCATGCAACCGTCTGATGTGGGGCCAAGAGGCATGTTTCTGCCAGGGCTGGGTCCCATTACCTCTCCCACACTGGATACAGGCTACAGATTTCTGCAGCTCCAGTAGGGGAATAACCCCAGGGCTGGCACGTGAGGCTGCTACGAAGATAGTGCTGCTGCTCCAAGGCTTCCTGAGCGCCTGGGGCAGACCTGGTGCAGCCTCGCTGCTCCAAGGCTGTGGAGCTGGGGATGCTGATGGGCACGTCCACACGTGTCCCGGTCACTCTGCAGCCACCGAGACGAGACGCTCCTGCTGCACTAGTCAATGAGATTACTTTTCTAACAAGTCTTTTTCTTTCTGCCAGGAAATTTCTTCTGAGTGGAAGGTGCTGTTTAAAGCCAGCGCCACGGCCGAGATAAATCCCAGCTTCATGCAAAATGTGATCAAGCGCTGTACAGAAACAGGATTCCTCCAAGCTGCCTGATGGGTTGTGCTTAGCATCGTGTCTCACCAGCTCTCCCGCCTGCGGCATCCGTTCCCTAAGCTCCTTGTGCTGCAAGGAACAGAGGGCTCTGCTCGGCTCTAATCCACCCCGCAACAGCATCAAACCAAGGGCCCTTCAGACAAGGAAACGCTTTGCGCTTCTCCAGTCAGCTAATCCTGCTTAAAGTCAAGCTGGCTGCCCCAGTGTAAATGCCTGATGTAAATGCACTCGAAATTGTTTGAATTAAATTAATCTCATCCCGTATGGCTGGATTGACTTTAAAGTGGTTCATTTTCCTCGGCAGGGTTTTAGATGGATATGTCTGCAGGTGTGGCCGAACTTCCTGACTCTACAAGTTGCCTACCAAAATATTCAGATGGCTTGGAGCTGCCAGCCAGGTACTACGAGCTATGGGGAGCAGCCCCAGGGGGAACTGGGGCAGGGAGGGAGACGACAGCACAGTTCTTGTGCCACCCCAGTGATGGGCCCAAGCACTGGTGCATCACTTGGATGTGGGAACAGCACCTTGGCCATCTCCATCCATGCAAACGAGCCAGCTGTGGGCTTGCTCCAGCCAGAACTCTGCTCAGGCACTAGCATGGCATGACACCATGTACAAACATGACTGCCTGTGCACATGCAGAAATAATCCCTCCTGGCATGTTGTAGCAACACCTAGAGCCATTTTGAGATGCTGCCCTGCTCTGTTACATGTGTGCAACAGAGCAATCTGAACCAGGAGGAGAAATTAAATGTTCAAATCAAGCAGCTGTGAAGGGGACAGAGAGAGCAGAAAGAAGCTGGGGTAGAGTTTGGCATTACCCAAGAGAGCAGTGCAAAACCTGACTGTCCTTTGTCAAATATTTGTTTGGCAGTGTCATTGCTGACTCTTTCAATACAGCGATATTCAGCAGGAATCTGTTTTGCACTATCAGTTGTGAGCAAATGAATGTAATGGGTTGTTATGGTCACCCAGATACCACTGTATTGGGCAAACAGAGATCTTGCAAAAATGGTGATAAAAGGGTATATTTCTGCATTTATCTGCTGGATAGTGTCTGCTTAAAACCACTTAGTTCCTGTAAATGAAAGGCTGCATTTCTTGAGCATTTCATATGGCTGTTGCTCGCTATTCTGATGCATGAGACTTAATACGTATTTATCAAGCCCCAATTCAGCAAAGAAGCTGCCTGGCTTCAACACTGCAAGAAATCTGTTCTACCCCCAGACTAAAGCATGATTGAAAAGCTGCTTTGACAGAAAGGAACGATGCGAACTGCACACTGGGCATGAGCTGCTTGATGGATTTACCCAGCAGCTAAGCAACACATTGATGCTCGCAAGGAAAGCACAGCCCTGACCCGGGGAAGGCAGAAAAGAGTGAAGGAAAGCAATTACTCTAAGGAGGACTCTGCTGTCTCTGTGCTAGTCCAGTCCAGCATTTCTCCTGAGCGCAGTGCCAGTCTAACGGGCTTAAGGGCGATACAGCTTCCACTGATGTAAAGTGTGTGTTATTAGCAAGAGAGAAAAGACTTCAGGATCTGCAGCACACAAATACTTAGAATACAAAAGAGGACAGTGTTCCCTCAAATTCCTGCCCACCTCCCTGCAGCCCTTTTCCCTTTCCCTTATGTCAGCTGTAAGTAGGCTTTAAATGCTGTGGTGGTTTTTGTCCAAAGTGATTTGCAGCAATATAAGTGATGAACAATGTGCCCTGTATCTATGGAGCTGCTTTCCCCAACGCACCTGCGCTCAGGAGCAGCCTCATGTCCTTCTCCAGCTGGGTGGGTTTTAATTCTGCTGTGTGTCACAGGGAAATCACAGGGCTGTGACACAGGAGCAAATGCACTTATACACATCTCATAGGATTTTCTTCCTAACCAAGCGGCTGCAAGAAGTTAAATAGAATTCATTGTTTTGAAACATATTCAAGTGTATGATAGTATCTGTCTCACACACACACACTTGCACCATGTCTGACCCAGCCTCCCATGAGATTTGTACCTTTTTTCTCAATTCAATTGCATGACTTTTAACCTTGATCCTTACATCTCTGCAGTGTCAGTCCTTGGTCCTGATCTGGGACAGCCCATATAAATCTGCCTGCCCGCAGATGCTCCATCCACAACACGGATCTCTGACCAGGAGGTACCTGTGAAGCTCACAGTGGCATTGAGGATGTGGCCTGCTACTGAGGGTCTGGGGAGCACAGAGCAGCCCTAATCCCATCTGGGACACCTGTAAATACCCCTTCTTTAACTAGAACAGCCTTACAAATCTTTCACAGTGGCTCTGAGCCAGTTTTAATCCAGATGGCCTGATAAGAAAGGGTTGGCCTGTGGAGGAGGTGATACAGTGATAGAGGAATTCTTTCTTCTCCTGCACAGCTTTTAATCAGCAGAAGGTTGAAGAAATAACAACACCAGTGAGTCAGAAATGTGGTGGGAGCGCTCATGGTCCTGAAAGCACACAAAGGATACAAACCCACCATTTTTTTCCTAATGCTAATAGGCTGCTATGCTGAAGGAAGCGGTATCAGAGACAGTAAAAGGCACACAGACAGCAGAACCAGTGCAAGGTGGGCATCCTTAAATCCTGCTCGGTCAGGGCTGCTTCCTACAAGGTGCTGTTTGCCTTGTGCTGGGTGCTGAGCAGCAGCATCAGCGCCTGGCGAGATGGGGCTAAATGAGATGCTGCATCTGTTCACTCCCTCCCAAGAGCAGCACAGCCTGGAAAGATTGTTCTTTGTATAGTAATGAATTTCTTCATTTTAAAATCAGCTGTGATCCTGTTTACTGTAAACTCCAATATGCTTCAAATGTTTCTATCACAGTTTATTTAGGTTTCACAGGGATTTTTTTCCTTTCAAATCACACTTACCAAGAATATATTTTCACAGCAAGTTCTCTGAAATACAATAAAGACCTAGGAACATCTGATGCCCAGACTCTGCCATTCCCTGAGATAGTCTATGATTTGCTCATCCCCCATGCAGAAATGCTGTCGCTTTTCTAGAATCCAAGCCAGAGCCTGTCTGATGTATGATAACCCATTTTGGAAAGCCTCGAACAAGACCATTTGTTGTCGAGATAATTTTACACAAGCAATACCATTTCATGGGTGGCTGTTAAAAGAATACATAACATTTACACTGGCCTGTGTGCTTTCAGCTTTAAACCCATTCAGCTAACTTACCTTCATTTTGGCTGGCAACTTAGACCTCAGTGAAATCCGTAACACAAGCCAGGTCTAAATTATTTGCTTTAGTCGTTTTTGAATGATCTCATTTTCTCACTTTCCATCGATGCAAAGAGGGAAAAATGCTCTTCAACAGCTAAAAACAACTGAACCAGTAAGTATAAAATCTGATATCAAACACGAAGCATTTCAGCCCAAAGGGAATATGGTTTTGGACAAGCTTCATGCATTGTCTGTAGGGTTGGAAGCAGCCGATCTTAAACATCTTGCTTTACAATCTGCCCAAAAAGCTAGAGGAGCCGGTGAAGCTACAGAATTTGCCTTCTATTATTGCAGAACATTTAAACAAAAAACACAGGACCTGTGTGTTTACTGTCCCAAACCTTATATCCTGATTCACACCTATGATGATGCATGATATACAGCCAGTATATATATCATGATATATATCTGTATACAGCTCAGACCCAGACGCATTGCCCAAGGACCCATGTGGGAACAGTCCTGGACTTCAGCCAGTGTAGCATGCCAGTAGAGGACCTATTCTTCGCTTTGGGCATCACTGGGGACTAGCAAAGACACCTCTAAACCATGTTTGCTTTCAGTAGGTCCTGAGCATCCTTTGGGATCACTGGAGCCTCTCAGCTGGGAGAAGATGCTAGGGGAGAGACTCTCCTGCAGATGTCCCATTGCTTTGCAGACACTTCTAAAGCTCTGAGGAAGCCTCACCATTGATGATATTTCCAGCACTAATGTTGGTTCCCAGTAAAATCCTGGATTAAGCATGAAACTCATTCCTTCTCCCATTCTGTGCCCTTCTTTCCAGTTGGTTGTATTAATTAGACATGTTAGTGCAATGAGAGCATTTGCTGTAAGTGCTGGAAACCCCTGGGTTTGCAATCATGACACATCACTTTAAGGGCACACTGTCAACTCCAGGAAAACTGCTATAAACAGTTTCACTTACTTACATGACTAATAATACCACAGAGTATTAAAAGTGAAAGGATTTTTAAAATCCAATTTACTTGTCTTTCATCTTGGCCAGTGAAAAAATCAATGAAATGCATCTTAGTTTAGTTTAGAGTAATTTTCACTTACCAGGTCCCTCATGCTAATGCGCCTGCTTTACAGGCAGGAGGGGACATGTTTACCTGCTTGGAAGAAAACCCCTGTGCACCCTGGGTATTGAGATAAATGCCAACTCTCCAAAAGCAAGGAGAGAGAAGTAAGGCGGCATGAAAACACGTCCATCGATGTGCTTTATAAATATATGTTTTACACAAATGAACCAGTTGCTGAATTTAACCAAAGACCATTCTTCATCAGCAAAGTCATAATCATGTGAGGATTTAATGATTGAATTGAGTTCGGTTTATGTTAGCAAGAGATTACAATTATAAAGTAATCTTTGATGAAATTAAAGGTGCTATTTTTCTTTTTAAAGGTAGGATTTCAAAACCCCAGCCATTAAAAGTAACCTATAGAAAGTTTGGATCTCAAGTTTGAATTAGCCAAACTAAAAGATAAAAACAGGGACTCTGTAGCCTTCAGAAACATCGACTGTAATCTCAAGGGCTTGTTTATGCCTGGGTTATATATCCGTTTGGGGCTAGAGAGGGAATGTGATTTGAACCTAATTTAGACATTTTGGTACCTTTATTTTCCGTATAGCTCAGCATGTAATTTGCTGGATGTCGTCTCCCACCAGCCTCCTTCCACCTGCCCATTACTCTACCAGCAGACCTGTCCCTATCCCATCCCTGCTCAGCATCTGGATTTTACTGGCCGTGCCAGTTTAATGCATCACTTTGACAAGCACGGACCTCATGGTCTGCTGCTGCAGGAGCCTAGAGCCCACAGCCCCAAACACACTGATTTCGGGGATGTGCCAAAGGGCATTGATATGTGACCAGCCCAAGCAGTGGGGGACCAGGCGCTGTGGCTCTCCCCAGGCTCTCTGAGCCATGCTAGAGCCTGTGGTCCCTTCAGCACATTTAATTCCCAACATAGAATCATAAAATCAAAATATGGTTTGGGTTGGAAGGGACCTTAAAGCTCATCCAGTTCCAACCCCCTGCCATGGGCAGGGGCACCTTCCACTAGAGCAGGTTGCTCAAAGCTAAATGCCCGTCATGGTAATTTGGTATTTTTACTCTTTCTCCCTGTCTTCTGGCTGCACTAAATTGGGATGATGCTATCTCAGGCTTGCTCCCTGCTTCTCCTGGAGCTTTTAGCTAAAATCTAGCATTAGCAAAATGTGCCTCTGGAATAAGGCCTCATAAAATATTGTTAGGATTGCTAGGCAACCCAGAGGCATGTTGGGAGCTGAAAGGAGCCTTAAGTGGGCGTAGTGAGCCTGTGCTGGAGTCTCAGATGAAAAAGAGAGGCTATTCTTTGTGCTTCCATTCTAGCAACACTTTGCCTTTGATTTGCTTTTGCAAAGAGGTCAGGACGCGCTGCTTCTGCACGCCCAAAGGTACATCTCTCTGTAATTGTTGGTGCGGTGGCCTCTACCCACAGATTAATCAGCTGGATGAGAAATGAACCTATCCAGGGCTTTTCAACAGCAATAAGAGTAAAATGAAATTTTTATGGTCATGAAGATACCCATATTCCAGCTTCTTGCATCTTCCGAGGACTCCTTTTGCCATAAAGAGGGGCCGTGCTCAATAATAACTTGTTTTATGTGGTCAACAAGGTGTTGCCTCAACCCTTTCTACATGCTGCGAACTGACTCCGTGAGGAAGGGAAACAAATAAAAAGCATATAATTTATTGGCTGGGTCTAACACGACTAATCATCTATTTGCAGATACATGCACAAGGATAAAAAGCAAACTAGGTTTGCAAGAACAAGAGGAGGGATTACTGTAGGCGTAAGCAGGGGAGGTTTACTGCTGATTTTGTTAGCTAAGAGGCTAAAGAGAGTCTCTGGTTTACCCCTTCCTGCCTCCAGCTCAAAAAGAAGAGATGCTGTCCCTTCCTGAGCACACATGAATCCGCATCTCATCCTTCCAGGAACATCTTGGCTACCCAAAGGAAGATTCCAGCCCTTCCCTGGGCAAGCCTCTTCCTTTGCTTCCATCCCAAGCCAAGCCTCCAGCAGGCAGCCCTGTGCTGTGCTTTCCTTAGTGGAAAACTTGGAAAGCTGGAAAACTACACACACTTAGCAGCAAACACAGCACCCACGTGCTGAAGCTGCCCTCGTGACTCTGGCTTTTGCTCCATCCACCCAGCATTGCTAAAGGCAAATCCTAGTGGCAGGTCCCATAGGAGGTGGATGTGCCTCTGCTGAGAAAAGCTGTCTCTGCCAGAGACTGGCCTTTGAGCCAAGCTGAGTATGTGATTTGTTTCCCAGTGCTTGATTTAGCATATGATTTTCAGTTCAAACAGCTAATGGCCAAGCTGACTCATGCATCCATCTGCAAAGAGCCTGTCCGGCTCCTCTGTGCAGAACTCACCAGATCCTTTTCAGGGGTCATGAATGGCTTCCCTTCAATCTCCAGTGCTCTTGGGTGGCTGAAATCCTTTATTCACCTCACTTTGCTCCCATACTGTCCCAGGACTTTGTCTGCTCCATGTTCAGACTGGGAGTAGTTATTCATGCCAGACATTTCATCAGCGTGAATGAGGGGCACTGAAAATTAATTGTGAGAGCAGGAGCTGATGATTTTGGCCCATCCTTTGTCAATGAAAAGATTTCCTAAGCATCCAGCACTCCTAGATACTCCCATATAATACAGAAAGGACCATTAATGAATATTACCACGAGGCTGTTGCTGGGATCTGACATCCCACACAAGCTTTCTGTTGGAAGCTGGTTTTCAGTTCATCTTGAAAAACAGAGAACTGAAGGGAGCAAACCTTGGACTTTTGCACATTACAAGGTTTCTTAGACAATGACATATGGTATGTGCATGCTAGAACTACACCTTTTATTTCTCATGGCCTTTTTGAGCTAGATTTAGGTCGGGAAAGGTGCCTGTAAGGTATTTATCCAGTCCTGGTGGTGAGCTGGCTGTGCTGTTTTTCTGCTCTGTTAACATTGCAGGTCTCATGATACATATTTCAATGCCAAATGGTCCAGGCCAAAGCACTTGACACTGCCACTCTGTTCCTCTGTCATGAGGAGCACATGGGGGTTTCTTCTGATTTAGGGCTCTCCAGCTCCTGCAACCTCCATCTCCTTCCGCAGATTCATAGGTCAGTTTTGGAGGAGCATGAAATTGGACCAGACCTTGGCTTTCTCTTACTTTTCCCAGCAAAGCTCCCTCTTCAGACCAGAGGTGACTTGGTTCTTAGTGTTATTTTAGTAGCTATTTTAATTAACAGCGTGGCAGCTGGAAGTGTCAGAAAGATGGGAGCCAGGCACCATAAGAAATGATAATTGCAGACTTGGAGCAGTGCTAAGAGTTAACAGAGGGACATTTAATCCAATTCTCAGCTTCCATTCTAAGAGACTTTTAACTTTCCAAATCAAGAAAAGGAGTAGGGGAGGGGAAGAAAAATCATCTCCATTGCAGTGCAATTTCTTAAGCTTGTTCACAGCCCAAAGGTGAATTTTTGTGCGTGAGAAGTTTGAAGAAAATCCATTCAGCTGTTTCCGAGGTTTCAGAGCATGAAAGCAGCATCTGCTTTAAAAGGAAAAATAAAGAGAAATTCCCTTTGCTCATCAGAAGCAAAAATGGGTTTTGGTTTCACGCCTCTGATTTAGTAGATCTTGAGCTGTCCCCCGGAGAAAGCTGTCCGTTTCTGTATTGATTTGGAGGGGATGGAATTGTGTTGTGAAGCAAAAAGTACAAAATTAGGGATGCCCAGACAGGAGGGACTCACACCCCAGGCTCCTCCACTCGTGTTCAGCCCAACGCAACGTGTGCCGTGGTCCCTGAAGTGCCAATGGAATGCATTGCATGAAGGTTTCTCGCAGCCTCGTTGGGGTGGGTTATTTTGGCTTCTGGAGTGATTTTGGGAGCGCTGTTTGCTGTGCTCAGGGCTGCGCTATAGATGGCAGTGCAGGATGGAAATTGCGGAGCCCTTCGCTCTTGAATAACAACCCTGGGCTGGGCTGGCTCCTGCAGCTTGTCCCGGCGGAGGTGGCCAACCTCAGGTCACTGATTTCTGCAGATGTGCTTGCAAATCTCACTCCGTTTGTTGCCTGGTGCCTAATGACAACCCAAACGTGAGCCCCTGCATTTGCAGTGGGCAAAAGGGACGAGGAAGCTCTCTGCAAATCAACTCCTGCTTCTGAGAAAACACACCCGTGCTCAAAATCCACTGGCCGTCATGTTGCAGCACAGGAACGTTTTGCATTTCAAAGGGAGCAGGCAGGTGATTTCTATGGTTCTCAGCACAGGGTCACATCTACGGAAAGACTGCTCATACTGGAGCTCTGCTGCTATGACTGAAAGCGTGATCCTTCTCATCATCCCATTGGTGTTTATAAGGACACTAAAATCTAGCCAAATGCAACCATTTGCAACGAATTTTGCCTATTTTATTCTCCCTTTGTACAGTTCCCTGGAGTTTGAGGACTAAAAGTAAGAAAGGAAGCAAAATCCAACTCAGTTCTGCAATAGGAGATGCAGTGCTGGCAGGAATAGGGATGCTTCCAAACAGATCATGATGGGAAGTGAAGAATATCATAAACAATTACAGCAAGATGCTTTTGAAAAGTCCCTGCAGGTACCCAGCTGCATCTGTCGATGCTTAAGCACCTTCAGAAATCTGGCCACCAGCCCGGTACTCAAGATGCTAAGAAATAAATCAGTGAAGAGTAAAAGGCAGATGAAAGACAAATTCCTTTTGCCATTGGCAGGATGAAAGGAAACCCCCAACTTTTTTAATGATTGGGGTGGAGAAAACCGCAGACAATAAATGCCTGAAGTTGTCCTCTTCCTTTGGAAAACAGGATTAGGTACCAGCAGACTTTTTTGTTTCACCTTCAGTGAACTGTCCAGTGAACATCTCTCCTCCACACTCTCCGGGGCTGGATGCATGATCCAGCGAAGCCCTCTCTGACAAGGACATGTGCAGCACTCTTCTCTTACAGGAGTTTAATGTGATCTTACACATCAAGGGGATTCAAATGATGAGAATGAATGGCAGTAGCCAACCTTATGGCTTGATAGTCTGATGAAATGATGTCCTGGCACATCCATCACATTGTTCTGCTGTCAAGATAACTCCCAGCTCTGGAAGATGAGTGTATTTTTCTTTTACAGCGTTAAAAGAACGCGTGTGTGTGCGTGTTTGTGAGGAATCTGTCCTCAAGCCTAACTACTACATAAGTGCAACACAGCCAGATACATAGAATCTATGGTTCAGCTCCAAACAGGGAGAGCGCAAGTGCACCTAGCTCCATCTGAAGGCACATGCATGGGATGAAGCCCACACTGTGTGTAAGCAAGACCTGGGACTTTGCATGGCACAGCAGGTGAGACAAAAGGACTGAAGGAAGATTCATTTCTTGCCAGTGGCATATGTGGACTTGGGGTGCCAATCCCTGCACGTTCACCTTGGAGCTGTAGCCTTGAATGAGAGGGAGCAAGGTGTAAATTTGAGCGCATGCATGGAAGCACCACGGTGAGGTTATTTGCTAAGCACAAGGGTTGGGGAGTTGTGTGGATGCAGATGCTCACGTTGCCCAGGCAACATTCACTTTTGCAAGGTGCCCCTTTGTCTCTGTGATTTTAAGTGCGGTGTCTCACTTGAAAACACAGATTCTCCAAGCTGTAAATAAGGCTTATTATGCCCTAATGCTCTTTCCCCACATCTTTTCAGAACTTGTTACCAGCAGCACTGCTTGTGGCTAGGTAACACAGGAAATTAAAAGCAGCTCCACAACTGTGGCTTGCACAGAGTAGGAGAGATCTCCAGAGAGAAGCACAGGTAAGATGTGGTGCCTGGGACAGTGGGTGCAGGACACCCTGTGCTGCATTCCCTGTGCTGCAGAGCAAATAGTTGGGCTGTGGGGTTAGGATTTAGAGCAAGGATGAACCTTTACAAAAAGCCTTGAGTTTATCCTGCATAAAGTCCTTATTCCAACTTCCAGAGCCCCTCTAGCATTGCATATCGTGTTGCTGTTATTGCTCTGACTGCAAGGCTCCATACCCAGAGAATAAGGTTTAACGCTGCACTGTCCATGGACTACATTTGTGAGCAATAACACAAATGTGTGCACTGACTGGGGACAGCCAGTGTTTTCCCACCACGTCCCATTTCCCAGGATGTAACGTCGTGGTTTGCACTAATTACGGGATGCTGATCCCGTTATTATGGAGCAAAACTGCCCAGTCCTGGAAAGAGCACAACGAAAACCATTGGAGTGGTAAACTTGAAATGAAGTGGAAGTAATATGTGCTGCATACAGGAGGCCAGATTTGCTAATCAGACATTGCTGAGGTCAGTAAGGTAGAGTGAGGAAGGGAAGACATCTTGAGTGGGATGAAATTACCCTTCCTGATGAAGGGGCAGGCAGGAGGTATATGGGATAAATCATCTGTCTGCACCTCCCAGCCAAAAAGCAGGATTCAAATGCAACGTGAGAGGAACTGCATCAAGCAAGGAACCTCTTCTCTGAGCGTGGAGGTGGCATAGGAAGAAGTGGGGCAGCCAAAGGGGTGCACTTGCATTTGAAGGAGTGGGGAAGGATGAATGTAGAGCAAACCCCTGGAATGTCCTCCTCATCCCTTCCCATGGTCCCCATGGGTCCAACAGCCTCTGCAGGCAACAGCCAACTCCTTTTCATTGTTACGTAGCATTTAGTCGCCCTATTTTGCTGCTTTCCCTTTGATGCAGTGAACCTGTGGGGAATAAAGCCCAGTGGGAGATTACTTACGTGGTTTCTAACCCATTAGTTTCTTTTATTGGCTGTTGCCTCAATAAAAAAAGGAGGAAAAAAAATAAAAGAAGAAGAAAATCAAGGAAAAGTAGTTCAAGGTGTGGAGAATTCACGTGGCAGGGAAATATATAAAATGTTCTTGGCTTTGTCCACCTTGGCTCCAGTTTCAATCATCTCACCATGCCGTGCATTTATCCTTCTATTATTACACATAACGACAGGGAAATTTTAGCTAGTCCTATGCAAAAAGCCAGCCGGCCCCTCTCTCCACAACGAGAACCATCCTGGCTTGAGCTCGCATCACTTGGCATCTGATTTCAGCCTAGCAGGGGGTTTCAGTACCAATAAACATCTTGCTTTCATGCGAAGAGCTGTTCCAGCTACATTCTGTCCCATCTTTTGTGAGCATTCAAGGCTCTGTGTTAAACTTCGTACTGATCACGTAAATAGCAGCTCTGCTTCCCTACAGGGCCCGACTTCGCAAAGTGTTTTGATACCTGGAGTATGAAAGGTTCAATAGGAAACTTATTCCCTTGGCTTCCCAGGACTGTGAACCCAGGGCTGATGGCTTTTCCTCTCCTTGGCAGAGTATGGTCCCGGGAGGAGAGCTGGGTCTTGTGCTGGGTCTGTTTAAGGCAGTTTATACACAGGCATGCAGCTAGAAGGCAACAGAGGGAGACCCAAAGCCACGGTGCAGAGATGATCCTTAAAGATTTAATTGGTCTGAAAGCTTCCTGGAACACTAAGGAGAGACCAAAACAACACAACTTTGAGCAGGAAGCATCCCAAGCTGGAAAGCACGGGTGGCTTTGCTCCTAACAGACACGGTTATCAGTGTGATGGGCAGTCATTTGCACTGCTGCCCTAAGAAATCCTCCAGGGATGGGATGCCCTGGTCCCACTGGTGAGAAGCAGCTCCCTTCACCCTGGAGAAGCTGTCTCAAGCCACCACATCTGACAAGCACAGACCAAGACCTCTCCCTGCGGCTGCATTTCCCCAAGTCATTGCTGAGATCTGACAGAGGAGCGCTGTGAAATCCATGGCCTGAAACCCAAATAAGATCCCCCCCCCCGGCATCTGCATCCTGGCTGCCAGACCCGTGCCACCCTCACCTTTTGTGCAAATAAGTGAGAGCAAACACAAAACCTCTTCAGCTGCAGCCATGCAGAGCTCGTGGGGAAGAAGATTAATGGGAGCTACGAGGGAGCCTCATCATTCCTTGTTTGGGAATCAGAAATTCCAATTGAAACCTGCCGTGACTCATAGCTATGTGCTGGCACACATTCGACCCTGTTTGGATAAGGAAGGGCAGATCCTGTTTGGAGCTGTCTTATAAAACCTTTGTGACTGTGTGTTTATCGCAGCAGGCTAAGAGGGCACTAGCAACTTTGCTGACCTTGCTGTTTGCAGATGGCAGCGCCTGACAGCCCTGGAGCTGATGCTGCTGTGGTGGCAGCTTTTGCAAGAGACAGGATAGCAGAGGCAATGCATGAAATCCTCTGAATCCCGGCCCACGAGCCTGGTGCTGAGCCACCAACAAATGCCACAAAGCATAGAATGGTTTGGGTTGGAAGGGACCTTAAAGCTCATCCAGCCCCAATCCCATGCCATGGGCAGGGACACCTTCCCCTAGATCAGGTTGCTCCAAGCCCTTGGGTAAAATGAAGCTGCTTTCCTCTGTGTGAAGGTCCAGATGGCTGGAGGGTACAAGTGGAGTGATGGCGATTTCCCCATGAGATGGATGGGAAAAAAGAGTCTTTTGCAGGTATAAAGTCTCCCCTCCTCTCAAAGACTACACTCTTTGTTATGTGAGTTATTTGAATACCAGCAATTACTTGAGTCCCACGTGCCTTGGGAGAAGGGAAGATTTGAGGTATCTGTGCTCAGCCCTTGGGGCCAAAGAATGGACTCATCTCTATCTTCCAAGGTCCTACCAGGTCCTCTGGGAGGACCCACTATGAAACTGCCCTTATCCATGAAGAAGACATAGAAGGAGGCTGGAATTTGGTGGCCAAGCTAACATACAACCCCCTTTCACCTCAAATACCTGATCCTAAGTATTCAGACAACTGAGTTTTAAAGCCTCACCTCCAGGAAGTGACAGCAGTGAGTTACAGGGTGGTTGTTTTGTTTTGCATTAGTAATTTTTGAGTGTTTAAATAGCTTTTTTCTTATGAGGAAAATCCACTCCCATACATAAGGGTGAAGCCTGTTTCCGCACCAATGTTTCCCCTTCCCTGCTTCTCACACAGCTTTATTTGTTGGCTGGTGATAATGAGAACTCCACTGCTATTGATTTTTTTAAAAGCACATATAACTTTAAAACACTGTAGATATTGCATGGACTTTGGAGCAAGATAAGAAGTAATCACATTCACAGCATCTCCAGCCCTTTCATTATCTGGACAGCAAACTCCAGTTGCATTTCTGGAACAGACTGACTAGCTCTCCTGAATATTCTCATTTGCTACAGAAATGATACTGGAGGTAAATGAGCACCCCACAGGGCTCTAACTTCTGACACAGTGTTTTTCTGACAGACAGGAGAATTGACATGGCCAGGTTGCTGCACAGCTCTGTGGAATGGGCTGGAAAAGAGAAATATTGGCTTAACTTCTGCTTAAATAGTGAATGGTCTCCCTTTCTTAGTATAACCTTAAGGTGGAGCAAAACAGTTGAGCTGTAAGAATGTACCACAGGGGAAGAATAATAGAAAGCAGAAAAAGAGAGGGTTATAGTCCATCTTGCCAGTGATGTGACTAAGGCAAAATCCTTTATTCTGGAAGAGCTTGTCCCTATACACTGGTCCAGGGGTTTTCACAAGGCACCGGGGCCCCAAATCCCCCTCCCCCCCGTTGTCTCCTGGGTACAGTGCAGGGAGAATGAGGTGTTCGAGCCAAGCCAATGCCCTGAGCTGTAGCCTGCAGAGCCCGTTGCTGCCTTCCTCCTCACCCTTAGCTCCAGTGGAATCAATGGGATTAAATGAGCACAAATGAAACAAGAGCTGGCTCCTTCACTGCTGCGGCAAGTCAGCGTGGAAGCTGGCCTCGATTCATCTATCTAAAGCTCTGTATTGAATCTCAGCTGACAGCTCCAATAATGATAATAGATACGGCCAAAGCTGCTTCGTATTTTCTTTGGAGGAGGCCAGGTTCTTCCTCCCTGCTCGCAGACAGGCTAACTGTGCTGCCAGCTCCCATCTCTCAGGTGTTCTGAGGGTTCAATAAGCAAACCGCGCTCCTCATGCTGCCAAAGGTGACAAAGGAGGACCTAGCTACCCTGCACAGTTATCCCAAGCCCTTACCAGGACGTTTACAGGAACCCCTCTGAGTTCAGAACCTCAATAGCAGCCAGGGACATCCCAGGCTTCACCTTTGATTTAGTCTGAAGCTTCCCTACCTTGGCATAACAAAAGAAATGGTACCTTCGGGATGCCACAAACGCATCCCACGAACCTCTTCTCCAAGAGGACGCGGCTGCTGCAGCCAGCTCCCAGCCCACAGAGCCAAGGACAGAAGTGCCAAGGGTGTGGTATGGGTACAAGGACACACAAAGCCAGGCTAAGCTAACCCAAAGCTCAGGAACGTAAAGTCAAACCACTTCAATATGAAAAGCATCGAAGAAACAAAAAAAATCATGCAGGGAAGTTAAAGCGTCTGGACTTCTGGCATTATCCACACATAGATGGTGAAAATCACTTCTGACACTTAGCCCTGCAGCCAGCCATGCCAAGTTAACCCTGCCCAAGCACCGCAGCCCTAGCAGTGGGGTTTAGCAAGGCTCAGGTTTTACCCCATCTCACAGCCCAAGCTGAGCTCAGCTCCACTGGGGATGTATCACTAAACAAGCTGGGTCAGGTAGCGATGCAGTAGCTCAGGGATGTTTATACAATCAGAGGAGATGAACCCTAAAGGAAAGGGCATCCCATGTGTTTGGAGAAACAAATCAACAGGGAATAAATTGGTCTGCCTGCAATAAATGATGCTTCAGGGAGGCATAAACAGGGAAGCAACCGGGGCACGTGTGGCTGTCCCTGCACGGGGTCTCGGCACGTTCTGTCTTCCCTGTGTTTATGCTGGTGACTGCGAGCTCTCCAGAGCCTCGTCAGGTTTTATGGTGTGTATGCATTATTAGTGCTTCACAGGTAAATAATGTCATATTTCACTGTTTAGTGCTGAAAATGCACGGTAAAAGGCTAAAGCCTGAAAAGTGCAGAAAATAATTTATGTGGGAGGAATGAATTTCCCATCATGTCAAACCGCTGCCAGAATTTATCACAGTCCCCTTCAGTCTGGGTCTCTGTCCAACATTTTAAAGGTCTGCCTTTGTCATACATATAGGCCTGGGGAAGCTGAAGGTTATTGGGAAGAGGGGGAATTGCTGCTGGTGCTTGGAGTGAGAAGGAGGAAGGTGGGGGCTCCAAAGGGCTCTTCCCTCAGTTAACATGGAAGGAGGTGCAGCAGCAGCTATGAGAGCTGCTGAACTTCACGTTAGTTATCACAGAATCATAGAATGATTTGGGTTGGAAAGGACCTTAAGATCATCCAGTTCTAACCCCCTGCCATGGGCCGGGACACCTCACACTAAACCATCTCACCCAAGGCTCTGTCCAACCTGGCCTTGAGCACTGCCAGGGATGGAGCACTTACCACTTCTTTGGGCAACCCATTCCAGTGCCTCACCACCCACAGTAAAGAACTTCTTTCTTGTTTCTACCCCAAACTTCCTCTGTTTCAGTTTAAACCTAATTCTACAGTTCTTGAAATGCGTAAACTGGCATGGAGGGGGATGCCAGCTGTCAGCCAAACTGTCTGTAATGATCAGCACCTCTTAATTAGGGTCTGAGTCTCACTCTTCACTCAGACACTCAGCACTGGTAACTCGGAGCAGAGATGTAAGGATTTATCGCCTGTATAAGGATTACAGGATAAAGCCATAAAACTTCAGGAAAATGTTTTGAAACTGCCTTCTCTGCTGCTGCTTTTTCCTCAAGAAGCTGCCGTGCTGCTGAGCAGGAGCATCAACCTGAAGGAACAATTGTGGTTTAAACCCGCTATTTCTGTCCTTGCCGTTTATACACGTCTTGTCGCATCTGCACCTGAATTCACCTCCGAGGCGTGGGTACCAGCCAGCGTGGAACCACAGCCGGAGCTCTCCACCGAGAGCATGCCGAGCTGTTTTCCAAAATACACTTCCCTCTAAATCAAAAGAGCAGCAGGAACAGCCTACAAATACTGGGAGCAGTGCAAGCATCCTCGCTGTGGAGAGACTCTCTGAAAGATCTGGGGCTTTGGGGCTGGAGATGCCCCCATCGGCCAAGCCAAGCCCTTCTGCATACAGCCATGGTGCCTCCTGCCAGGAAGGGGGAACTGGTATGGATAGGATAAAAGCTAAAGGGGCACAACACTGTATTAAGGCACAGAAGGGTCAAAGAAAAGTCCCCTGAGAGACAAGATGCCTGTTTTCTTGGGACTGGTAGAATTTATTCCGATGGGACCCATCCTCTCCCAGCCAGTTAGGGATTTCCAGGCTCAGCCTTTTGAATCCCATCACACTGGTTAAACATTCAACCGGGTGTCTGCATACATGAATCAGGCAGGGAGAGATGTTTTTAAAGGCAGGCCTGAGATCAGAACTTGTGACACCACAAAAGATTTATTCGCATGAGCTCCTGAGTTCAGATAAACCAGTTCCAGGGGCTCTTTGTCCTGGGTCAATGCTGCTGGGTACTTAAAATTCATTGGAGCTCTCAGACTCATTTCTAATCTGCAATAGACATGACACAACTTTTCTCTTTCCCTTTTTTTTTACAGCAGAACTATCTTAACACAAATGCATACTGAAAAGGACTTATCACAGAGTGATTCTGTACAGCTCAGATGACCTAAATGCCCATGTATTTTGCTCACATAAGATAATTTTAGGGGCTGGTTCTCGAAATAATGCCATTTACTTCTAACAGAAAAAGCCAACAGTGTGACTTAAAGCTGAAACTTTAGACCCTGAGGAAATTCTGTTTAGAAAACAGGAGAGAAAAAGGATCTATTTGGATGCACTGACATGAGGTAAGAAAACAACCTAGAGATAATCCTTCTCTAGCATTACAGGGAGCAGATCAAGTAGCTGACCAGAGGGAGTGGGGATGATAGAGCAGCAATTTGGAAACACTCTTTTCAGGTCAAATGCATTAAAAACAAACCATCTTTGTTATCATGTACAGTCCTTTCAATGAACCTCCAAGCATGACAGCCCTGACATCGACCATTTTTATACATCTTCATCTTGGGAGGCTGCCTCATCTATCCCAGTCCACCAAAGAGCAATGAAGAAAACAAGCCCCTACTCAGGTGACGGAGAGGTGAATGATCTGTGATCTGAAAGCACATTGAGAAAGGATTCTGGTTTCTTATATTACAAATACTGGAGTCTCACGATCCTTACTAACTAGTGCAACTACAACCACAGTGAAGCGTGACCTGAGAAACAGTCAGGGAAGGGGCAGCAGTGGCAGGGACACTGACTGAAGACATGATGTTATTCCTGCTTTAGGCACAACCTCGTGCAGTGCTTTGCTTTATACTTTGGATGAACAATTTGATTTGTCACCCTGACAAATCCATTGTTCTGAATGAGTCAAGTGCACTGACTTCACCAGGCTGTGACATACCAATGCAGAAGTCTCCTTGGGCAATGACGTGCACAGACACTTCTTGGAATGATTCTGCCAGAATTATGGTGCAACAGAGCAGCACTTGCACGCAGTTGCCCCATCAAGCTGTCTTCCCAGAAATACCCAGGAAAGAACCCGATCTTGTGTTAGAAATACATCTCTTCTACTTTGCATTTGCCCAGGGTTCTTGTTGCCCCCTCCTTGTGGGATGTAACCTCGTCATTCATTGCATTGCAGGTAAAAAGTCATCTGTGGAGCTAGCAGGATGCTTCAAATGGAGCATCTGAATCTTGGCTTAAATGCTCCTTCCTTTTAAAGTCAGAGAACCTCAAGCAGATGCCTGTATTGGGTTGGGCAAAAGAATGCAGTGCTCAGTTAATTAACTACCCAGATATCACATAGCCTTTGTAGCTGTCATTTCTTACAATGAAAAGGAATATAATGATATATTGTAAAGATTATGAAGAAGTATCAGGGATATTAATTTAACTGAAAAAAACCATCAGAAAAAATGCCCTAGTTTCCGTGTAGTTCCAAAGCTCAATATATGGAACAAAACATCCAGGGGAATTAATTATGTTTTGTTGAGGTTTTTTTTCCTGGTGAGCTTTTGAAATCTACGTGCAGGAGGGTATCAGTCATCTCTATACAGAGCTCCATAAAGTATCATTAGAGAGTCCTCCAAATACATTGATTTTTTTTTTATCCAGCAGCAGTGTATCAGTATTTTAACCACTGACAACAAAAAGTACCCTCCATTATGAAGTGTTCTCCTGTGGGTAACTAAACCACTGTGTATCAGGGAAAACAAACAGTTGCCTCCCCACATCATCTGCTTATGCAGAAAGTGAACTCCTCACACTGCTCTGGCAGGAGAGCTTTGGTAAATTTAATATATTGCTCCCTCCTCCCACCAGCTGCCTTATTTAGCCCCATTTTACATTATCTGAGCTTTTCCCCCTTTCTTCTAACCCCACGATAAGACGACTCCTGAGCTTTCCAGGCCACGACTGTGCTCATTTCCAGCCTAGCATTTATTTGTGGCTGGGTCATACCCGTTTGTGTCTGCGCCAACATCATAATTTGATTAAATAGCTTTTCTACCTGGCATTTATTTCATAGCAACCTCCTTTCAGCCCAGTTATCCCTTAGCTAGAGTAAACAAAGGTTTTCAGGGCACATCTCCAAGGGAGTGAGGAGTGCCACTGAGGTGCTGGATCCCCCCTAATTGGACCCCAGTGGGCTCGTATGTTCAAATACCGGGCGGCTCTGTTTTGGGCACAGAAATGAGCTCCCATCCCAGAAAATCTTATGGCCAGAACATATAATTGTATACCCTGAACCACAAAACCATGGTTTTATTGGTTGTTTTATTTTTGTCTCTGTCTCCTATCTGGCTGGTTTATTCTGAGCATCCTTTTTAATGTAGCTGTTCAGGCAGTTGGGTGCAAAGTCTGTTCTGCAAGTCTCTTGGCATACAACTGGCTGATAACACTAGCACTGTGGACTTAAAAGAGGAGGTTAGACGCAATCTACTTTGAAGGGTCTGAGATAATCCATTGGTTTGTTTCATTCATTTGTTCACTTGAAAAAGAGAGCCTTAGTTATAATCTTATTTTTGCTTATGCTTCCACTTATGTTAAACTAAATGATTGTATTTTGTTCAGCCCAAGGAGGTTTTACTCTGAAATTTTCTTCTGGAGTGTCCTGAATTACTTATCAACACAGAAACTAAATCAGTTCCACTGCTTGCCACTTTGGTGTTCCTCCAGTGCAGAAAACTGCCATCTACCATGCAGATCACCCGAACTCAGCATCACTGATAACATTTCTCAGGGTCTGTATCTAGACAGTTTAAACTACTCCATAACGGTACAACTCCCCAGCAGTATTCATATCCCAAGTAGCACTGTAGAGTCTCTACCACAACCGGTCCAGCCCTGGGAATCTAAAACATATTCCCAAAGGAGAACTTCTTCCATGACCATACTCAAAAGTAAGGTAGACCTAAAGATTCAGGCTTATCCAGCCTGGCCCTCCTTATGCCTGTGTAGTCCTTTTCGTCATGGACCCAAAATGTTAACCACTGTGCCAATAATTCTTTCTCTTCTGAACTGTTCTTTCTCCTTCACACCTGTGCCCCAGTCATAATTGCTATTCCACATTGGTTTTATTACCCTGCATCATTTGGTTTCACAGCTTATGGAAGAAATACCTGGTTTTCCATTGTACTGCCCAGCCCCCAGTCATTATAAAACAAGAAATCCCTCCTGCTTATCACACCTCGCTCACAACCTGGGTTAGGAGCACTCCCTTTATTACGCTGCACGTAACAGCATAGTGTTATTTTGCTCTCCTGAAAGCCATTAATCTGAGATACTTAGAAGTGGAAAAGCAGCTCAGTTCTCTTCCAAATTTGTGGCAAACTTTGGCTCTTTAAACCTCTCACCTTCAACCTGTGTCTGCCGCGGAAGCACAGTGGCAACACAGGAGCTATCGTACAGTGCAGCAGCCTAAATGATGAGGGTGAGCATCACCAATCCACCATGCACTGCATCTCGTGTGTGACATTGTGAAGTCTTTGGGCTCCTCTCTGAAGGTGCCCAAGCCATCTCTCAAACACGACCTCCTGGCTGGCTTGCCATACCCCTTAGCAGTTTAGTGGGCACCACAGCCAAGAGCTGGAGGTTTTGAGTTTTAGTAGAGAGCAAGTTGGGGCATAAATGGAGCTCTGAGCTAGATTGACATGTCATGTGAAAACTGGACATTCGTTCTTGGGTCACTGACTTTCCTCTGGCAAGGATTGAGGTCTTGAGGTCTGATTGATTTCCTCTGGCAAGACATGAGATCTTTCTGTTTATCTACCAGCTTTCTCAATAGGGTGGTGGTTTTTTGTTTGTTTGAAGTCAACAGGCACAGTCCATTTGGCAGAGATCATATGACTGCAACGCAAAACCAGCAGCAAGACTTTGCACCTATCTGGGATTTTTCTACAAGTTTCTTCCCAGAGACTATTTTGACCCTTAAAATGACTCAAACAGGACAAGGACTGAAGCTTATTCTTACTGAGGATGGAGAGGCCTACAGCAATCCTATTTCATGAATAAACTGATAAATGGTGAGTCAAGAACGTTTGGTGCCTCGTAAATTCAGATTCCAAGGCTATGTCAAAAGTGCACAAAGGAAAACAATCACTGCTGTGATAAGCTCCTGAATGAGGAAGCACCTATTTAATCACATGCTCTTTCAACATCTCTGAATCAAGAAAGGTGGTACTTGACACGGGCTTGCATAAGTATGTCATGAACTTGCCTGTTCATGTCAAACCAAAGTAGACTGCTTTCGTCACAAAATAATCTACAACTGAGCTGTCTCTGAAGGTCAGAGCAAAGGCACAGGTGAACTGAGATACAAATGCTGCTAAGTCAAATGGTCTCTCCCAGGATGTGTCCTGTATCACTATGTGGACCGAGATCAACTTATCAGTCAACCCAACATCAATTACAGCATCAGCTTCGGAGACAAGTATGCCAAGCATCTCTAACACCCAGTTACTTGCACCCAGTTCAGTCAGTAAACACCCTTTTGAAGATGGCAGCTCTGCCAATAGGATGGGAATTACTCATTTTAGAGTTCTGAATGAAGCACTAAATATCCTGTAGTGCACACCTGTGCAAATGTACAGCCTCCTGCCCTAACATTATGGCCATTAATAAACACCATCCAAGTAGCTCAGCTTTCTTCATCAACATAATCTTCTCTTAGCATGCCCATTCCTCTAGGAAGCTATCGCTTTCCTGCACTATCCTTACAGAAGAATCATCATAAAATCTGTGTTTTGCCTTTGACTGTCTCTTTTGGCAGCTGCTGCCGTAGGGCGGGTGCTGGTTTTGTTCACGAGCCAGTGTTTTGGACATGGTGGTACTTTAACTGCTTACACTTGTGGAACGACAGGATCTCTCTTACAAAATGCCTGGCCACAGGCCATCAAACGAGGTGGGCTTCTAAAGCCTTTACAAGGGCCAAATTCCTGCCTTTGTTAGAAGCTGCTTCTGACCCACCACAGGCAGCGTTTGCTCCTCACATCACAGAAAGAAAGAGATTTTAAACAAAATCTTGAATTCTGCCAAAGTCAATTCAGCTGCCAGAAAAGACCTTGCCATCCAGCATAGGAATAACCTTTTCACGTCTCTTTCCCCTTTGTAAACAAACTCTGACACCTGCTTTGGGATTTACCTTTTCATTGTAATTTAATTTAATATATTTTGGTGTAGGAGCCCATGAGCATCAATGAGAAGTCAGTTACTACTCACTATTACAACAGAGACAAGAGCTGAAATGCCCAGCAACGTATGTATTAAATACTTTGAGCCTTAGACAGTTTACCCAGTCATTTATTCATCACATGAATCTTGGGTTTCAGGTTGCCATACTTTGCTATCTTTGTGTTCCACTCCTCCTCCTTTGTGACAGAAGGACAGCCCCTCCATCAGCTGATTGGACACAAAAGGTTGCACGCTGCAAAACACTCCTATTTCCCCATAGACTTAGGACAGACATCAAGACAGAACTCAAAGGCAACCAGAGAAGAACCAAAATGAACCTTCTTCCCTCCTTCCTTACGGACACATGGGCCCTTTTGCTTGTTTTCATAGTCCTCCTGCTAGTGTGAGTAAAATACTCTTTATTGGTTCTTTGCTCATGCCATATTCCTGTTCTTGCTACTGTTTGTTTTTATGCAACTGGTCAGCTGAAGAGCAAACAGGTAGGTCTGATTTCCAGCTTCTAACTAGGCTCTGGGAATTGCAGAGGAGTCTAAAGACCATAAAGATGCGTGATCTTGCTCCAAGGTTTGGAGTATTCCTGTGCACTTATGATTTTGCTGCTAAGCATCAAAGCAATAATCAAATAATAATGGTGCCAAGCATTCATTACCAGCAGGGTGCTGGCTTCAAGTGAGGGTTGTGCTCCTTTAGGTCACTTTCCACAGAGATACAGCCTAAGGAAAGCTCTACTTCCCTGACTGAGGTTGTCTTATGGAGGGGAACAAGCAGTAGATGACCCTGCTGCATGACCTGCAAAGGTGGGAAGCAGCAGAAAGACACCAGAAAAAGAGCATTCATAAGATCAGCTTTTACTTCTCCTGACTCCTTCTGTAATGCCCATGTAAGATGCTCCACACAAGGGCACCTGGACCAGAAGGGATGCTTGTAGAAGCCAGATTTGCCACATGGGGTGCAGGGGCAGCATCTCCTGCCCCATATCCACAGCCCAGCCTTGCTGTGTGAAGATAAAAGCCCAGAGCAAGGTCAGCTCCCTGCTCCTGGCTTTTCCTATCCTGGCAGTCTGCAGTGTACCCTGCTGCTTCAGGGGAGCTGTGATAATGAAAAATGCTTTTCTCCGCTTTGCTGATGCCATTCGGTGCTGCAGCATAGCAGGGCTGGCTGAAAACCCCCTTCTGCTGGGACACAGAGCATCTCTGCTAGCAACCCCTGCCAGCAAGGCTAGACTGACAAACTTTGTAGCATTGACAAGCCCCGAGGCAGAGGCAGCGTGTTGCTAGCCATAAACCTTAACGATTAATGTGGTACAAACAAGTACAATCTATTTGTCTGCTCTGGCAGTGCTCCAACCACAGCGGTTCAGTAAGCTCCGAAACTTTGCTGACCTGTTTTTCAAACCTTTTCCTGCCATTTTGATCACTCAAAAGCCTCTTTGGGGCAGACTTTAAAAAGAAACAAAACAACAACCAACCAATAAAAAACCCCCCATCCACTCAAAAAAAGATCCACCCTCATTCTTGACCCAAACCCTCATATTTCAATGACGCTGTGGCCGTCTCCTATTGCTACTTACGGGACTCCCCATCTTCTGCAGCCACTTACAACTTAGCTATGACAAAAGGGATGAAGCCCAGAGCCTTCTGCTCTGCTATCTGAGCAAAAATAGAAATTTCACTGCCCATTAGCACAGGGAGGTGTTTCAGGTGCTTCTTGTCCATCTGGGGTAACTCTGTTCCAGCTCACACATGGAAGAGTATCAGGCACTTCTGGATCACTTCCTTGATAAGAAGTAGTAATGATTATTCTCTAGCTTTACACTGAATTATCCTTAGCCTGCAGAAAACCATGTCGCATTTCAGTCATAAGAGCATCAGACTGAGTTTTTCTGACTGTGTCTCAACTGGATTAAGCCTAGCATACATTCCAATAGTGTTCTGGGGCTTTGTGCCCAACCCAGCCTGGCATTTCCTGGTCCTCCCACAGCAATGGCTGTCCATGAACATTACAGATAAGAATCCCCAGCCATTTTATACCTAGTACTGAGTTAATGTCTGACAGAAAAAGGTTAAACATTGACCAGCTGAGCTCTGGGAAACCTTCCTGCACCTGCAAACACCCCATTCCTTGGTTCTTTCTTGCTCTGTTTGGACTTTAATGCGAGGGTGGTGAGGCACTGGTATGGGTTGGCCAAAGAAGTAAATGCTCCATCCCTGGCAGTGTTCAAGACCAGGTTGGACAGAGCCTTGGGTGCCATAGTTTAGTGTGAGGTGTCCCTGCCCATGGCAGGAGGTTGGAACGGGATGATCTTCAGGTCCTTCCCAACCCTAACTATTCTATGTTTCTATGACTATAAGGTGAGGTCTGCTTTTGTGCTCTGGCACAACCTGTGCTGCAGGGACCGATCACATTTGTGGACCCCCAGATTTAGAAAAGCACGACTATTGCAAGGGAAATCCCTTAAATCTCAGCCTAGACTGTGGCTTTTCAGGAAAGCATCCCAAAGATGCCAGCTGCTGCCACATGGCCCAAATAGGATCTTGGATAACATCCCTCTGCCAAACCTTTGCAGTTTTACATCCCTTCTGCAACCCCGCTCGCCTGGGAAGCGGCAACTACTAAATAAAACCAACTACTTTGAGGAGCTCTTTCAACACAGCCAAAGACAACCTTGAGAGGGCTGCAGCCCAGGCCCTTGTTGAGAAACAGAAGGCCCCGAGGTAGAAGTAATAACTTGACAGCTTCCAAAAAGGGTGCTTCAGAGGAAAGAAATCTGCAAAGCTGTCAATAAAACCTAAAGAGAAACCCATCAAGACAAGGCTCCCCGATGCACCATTGAGCTAGCGCTGGGTTAAGGGGAAGGAGAACAATAAATGAAATAAAGTCCAGCTTGAACAAAAGCCTGTTTGGGACATCCCTTCCGGCGCTGCTTTGATTCCTGTTCAATAAAAACATGTAAGCTTGATGTTCCTTGTTCCAGCTCTCTTTTCTGCCTCTCGTTTGGTTGGCAATGAGCTCCGCTTTTGACTTTTGCTAAAGGCTTTAAGGTCCTGTTTGCTCCAGTGCACCTCTGCCTTCAGGAGACAGCTGCTGTTATATCCAAGTGATCCCTCCTAAGCTCTGTATGGCAGCAGTAAGCTTTACCATGTTTATTAAGCAGTCTGTACAAGGCAACTTTCTTCTGGGCCGCTTTTCCAGCTCCCCGATCAGCCTTCTCTACCTTGGCTCCAAAGGGACGTTGCTGCATCCTCCAGGTTTAGTGAATGCTCTCAGCCCCAGTGCCACTGAGATGTAGCACTCAGTTGTGTTTTCTGTCCCACAGATATGGGACCTGGCCATTTGGTTTGTTCAAGAAGCTGGGTATTCCCGGGCCAAGACCTCTGCCGTTCTTTGGGACATGCCTGGAATATCGCAAAGTAAGTGACTGAAGCCTTCCTTGTTCCAGAAATATCTGCCCTTTACTCATACAGCTAAACAGATAAGTGGCGATGATAAGTTATCTCCAAATGCCAAGCTCTGCTCAAAACCATAAGTGCAAAGGCCAATGTGGGATCAGGGCACACCACCACAAACCACAGGGCCTTGACTTTACAGCATCAAACACGCACTCCTGGGTGGCTGATTTAAGCTGCCCTTTGCCAGCATCCTGGGAAACATCTCATTCACAAGCACAATGTACATTTATGCTGTCCTTTGTGACGTTTTCAGGAGGGGCGAGAACTCAGAAGGCAGCTCTGAAGATCAGTTTACAGATATTCCTCCCAACTCGCTGTCTCCAGCATCATCCCCTCCGCTGCATCATCCCCGAGATAACTTCTAAATTGCTTTCCACAGGGTTTCTTTGAGTTTGACGACGAATGCTTTAAAAAATATGGGAATGTCTGGGGGTGAGTATGAACCACTGGTCTCTTCTTAAGGTAAAACCAGAATCCATCCAAAGGGGAAAAGAAATTCAGTAGGAAAGTTCCCTTTTCTCTACCTGCAGCCCTGATGGCCCCAGCACAAGTACAGCAGCAATAGGGTGCTTGTGGTGGCTTAAAGCCTGATGATGGCAGGGCTGTGCTGCTGTCATGCTACATGGAAATTGCTTTGACATATACTATGAAAGCTGTCTTAAAGTTGGTAACAAAAGGCACTCACCTGCTTTTAACAAAATCAGCATCAAAACTATTTACTTAAGGGAGAATCTAGAACCAGGAGGTCAGGTTCCTCTGGTTTACCAACAGCACAGGAGCATGAGTGACTCCCAATACTGAGTTAAGAAGCAGATCTTGTGCTGCTGGTCCTTACTTGCCACAGTAGGACCTAGAGCAATTATTGTTGCTGTGCTCTGGACACCTCCTAAGGCTTTTGTTGCTGCTGTTGTAACTCGGGCTACAAACTCGTGGTGTATCCTCTATAGTACATCCATCGGTCCCCTATTGCAGCTTCAAAAATGGAGTCTGCAAAAGATATCTTTACATAAATGGGGAAAGTGCATCAATCCACTTAATCTACATCTGTTCCAGGAAAACATTCAGAACTGGCAGCTTAGACAAAAACAAGGATTGAGTTTTATCTCCAAGGATATTTCTGTGCTGTCAGCCCAAGTCTCCAGACACCCAATTCAAGAGCCTGAAAGGGGTCGAACAAGTTTCCTTCTAATACTGTAATGTGTTTAAGTGCCTGGAAAACCACAAAGATTCAGGAGAGAAAGTGAAGACACTTGCTTCATTTAGTATCTGGTCCTTTGAGGGACTGAGCCCTTTTCATTTCCTAGCAAATCTGGGAGGTGTTTAGCCCCCTTTATCTACAAAACCAGATGGGAGAAGGCCTGGGAGTCCTTTTCCATCTCCACTTCCTATGTTTCTGTACTTAGGCATCTGCAGAACAGCAAGACTGTTGATGTAGGAGCATTTAACACATTTTGTTTCATGGGAATCAGGCAAGCTTCACACTTCAACTATCTGGGGTTGCTTATCCGTCTCCTCTCCCCACCAGGATTTATGATGGCAGGCAACCTGTGGTGGCCGTCATGGACCCCCAGATCATTAAATCTGTGTTGGTGAAAGAGTGCTACTCCATCTTTACCAACCGAAGGGTAAGAGCTGAAGCGTGATGTACCAAAGAGTCCAGAAAATAAAGTACAGAAGACAAGCACGTAGCAGGGCTCCCACAGGGGCTGAGTGACTGCACTATAGGGATTGCTGTAAATGGCCACTGTATGTCACTGTTCCCCAGCCTTACAGCCTGGGGACTGCATACCCAGGCTGGCAGAGGAAGCTGGCTGCCTGCACATCAAATTCTGTTCTCATCCATATATTTAGATGGATGAATTCGAATCTGTGTGAGCATGCAGGAACCTGTAAGGGTCCGGTTAGCACATGTGCCACAGCCGGAATGCAGGCTTTAGGTGGTACGTTCAGGTGTGGGTACAGACAGTTTGTACACATGGATGTTGGGCTTGCTGGGTTACTTGGTCTGGATACAGAAATGGCATGTCACAGCTGGTTTACTGCAGGAAAGGAGATTATTTATGTATGTGTGTCTTGAGAGAGGCTGTTTATAAGGCCTTAAGCCTGCTGCCTGTACTAAAGCCCCTGAAATAGCCTAGTCAGGGACTTGCATGCTACATTCCCATCCTCGCTAGGAAGCTGCTATCTTTCCTGGGGTTAACACTTTGCTTTCTTCCCCTCCAGCGCACAGATCTAGCAGGGGTGCTGAACAATGCCGTCTCATTAGCTGAAGATGAACACTGGAAAAGGATTCGTACTGTGCTCTCTCCAACCTTCACCAGTGGGAAACTAAAGGAGGTAAAACACAGAGGAGCAGGTACAAACTAAATCAGAAAGTCAGTGGACAGTATGTTCAGGCTGGGATTGTCACAGGGATCTGATTTCTTCTGTCAGAACCTGGCAACTGAGCTGGCCTCTTTAATTTATGCCTCATTTAAGATGAAAAAGGTTTAAAATAAAACCTTAGCAGAAAGATCATATTTGTAAATATTCATGACACTCCTTGTAGCCTTTGTAAGCTTGTCTTAAAGGAGGGAAGTGTCCTATACTTAACTGACGGTATCTGGCTTCTGTTACAGATGTTCCCTATAATGAAACACTATGGAGAAATTTTGGTGAAAAATGTCCAAAAGCAAGTAGAAAAGAACAACTCCATATCTGTAAAGGAGTAAGTAGCTCCTAGGAGCAGCAGACTGCAGCAAACCTTGTTAACTTCATTCTTTACTGGCAACAAAGCTTGTTCACTGGGTAAACCAGACCTCCGAGATGAGGAATGAGGATGAGGATCCAGCCAAAAGCCTGACTAGATTTGAATCAGAAAACTTAAGCTGGGGTGTTAGTGAAACTTCCTAGAGGCACATCCTCAGAGGGAAGTCTTTGAAAGGGGATTAGATAGGGAGAAAAATGCTCCAGCACAGTTTTGTGGCTCCACAGATCCAAGATAACGCCAAATCCGCTGGGAAAACCCAGTTTACCCTCCATAGACTTCAGATCTCAATACATTATTATACTGCAGAACACTGGGGTTGCTGGTGCCTCTGCCCCAACACACACCACTACTGGATGTCCTGCTGCTGGGGGTAGTGGGGAGGGAGGCTGTAGTGTGGCCATCCTCATCAGTGCCCTCCATATGGGCTCTGGAAGAAAACCCGTGTATTTCACCCTTGGTTTCAAAGCAGAAATGCAGAAGCAGCAGACACATGCAAGGAAAGCTTTCCCCTACTAATAAATCCTCATAAGGAGAGGGCTTGGACAGTTTGCAGTATTATAGAGCTGTGCTGGGTTGAACAAGAACATTTGCATGCCACGTTTGAAGCAAGGTATTTTACCACCCCTCCTAAGAGGCTAACACATGCTCAAGAGCCACAAGCTGCCCTAGCACTAACCCATTCATGTAGCCACACACCCTCAGAAAAGCTGTGCTATTTCTAAACGCACAAAGGCCTGAAACCAAAGCTTTCAAAATCTGTCCCTTTCACTCTAAGTGATTTCAGTTACCACTTATCCAATTTCCTTTTCCAAACCAGGGTGGGAAGCCTTATGAGACCTTTATTTGAATGTCCCATAAGCATTAGGAATAAATACACCCACTTGGCCTGAATATTTAACCACAGTCCATCTTTTCCATCTTTCCTCAGCATCTTTGGAAGCTACAGCATGGACGTCGTCACCAGCACTTCATTTGGTGTGAACATTGACTCCATGAACAACCCCAAAGACCCCTTTGTCAGAGAGATGCAGAAGCTGGTCAAGTTTGACTTTTTTGACCCACTCTTCATCTTGACATGTGAGGGCTTTTTGTTGATAACTTCATTCAAGTGTTAAAATGCAACTTTGGCATATTAGAGACTGGTGCATTCTATACATTAACCAATCAACTATTGCTTAGATAACCTTACTAGCAAGGATGGAAGTTCTAAAGGCTCTTCATTGTTAGCTTCATGCTAAAACTCTGGTAAGGAGATAGGTAAAAGCTTCCTCCACCTTTGGCATCCACAGTGCAAGAAACACATGAACATCCCAGCCAGTATCCAAATAAGTGCTGAGAAATGATTCAAGGGTGGAAAAGCAAGTTGAGGTGTGAGGCTTGAGTGGTGCTATCTGAAATGCATTTTCTGGGAGGTAGTTCTGAGTGGGGACTGTAATTAGATGCAATTTTCTAGCAGTGAAATAGTTCAGTAGTGATGGTGATGGACCTTAAATCACTCGCAACCTTAAAATCAAGATTAGATACCTTGCTAAAACACAGGGAAAGTTGTGATCTGTGCATAGGGGAGGTTCTGGCGCTGTACTGAAGCTATACATGAGCTCAAAATCTAGTTTCCACAATTAAGGAAATGCTCTGATGGGCACTTGAAAATGTTTGCATGAACACAGCATGGCAGTGACTAGCTCAGCCTGCAAACAGAGTTCAGGATTTGCACTGTTTCTCTTCTAAGCCGCATTCCTGCTGTAGTGCTGTACAATGTACAGAAGTACCCTGTCCTTAGAAAACAAGGCCTTAGAAAAAGGAGCTGACATATGCTTTGGTCATCTCTTAAAGCAATGACTATACCCAGCTCAGCTGTTCCCACTGGGAGAGGGTTGCATCAAGACAAACTATCGAAAGGGAAGGAGAAAGAGTCAAAAAGGCAAAGTCCAGACTTTTCCCAGGTAAAGAATCAAGAAAGGAAATAGTTTTAGTAGCATCATTGCTTCCTCAGTAACATCCATACCTATCTTCTGAGGTAGAGTTTACTTACAGCGTGCGATTTTATTCTCTTCCCCCCCCCAGTTGTATTCCCATTTGTTACTCCTCTTTTGGTCAAGATGAAAGTAAGCTTCTTCCCTACTGATGCTGTAGATTTCTTCATGCGATCCCTCTCCAAAATTAAGCAGGATCGTGAAAAGGAGACCCACAAGGTAAGCGAGTGTGGACTTGCTAGAAGCTGTGCCAGGCAATACACTTAAGTGGAATGTAATTAGAGTAATGATATCAAAGGTGAAGCCAATGTACAATGACTGAATCCATTGAATCCACTGGAGTGTAAACACCCGTTCTCAATACCATCAGAAAAGCCTCACCTGAGCAGTCCTGGCAGAGCAGCAAGTGGACATAGCGCATGGATCTGAAGCTAAAGCCAGATAAAGGCTTGGGACAACCCAACTAAGCTCAGGTTTGCAGAACTTGTTACAAGTCAGAGTAAGAGACTCCCTGAGGATGATTAGACAGGGGATGAGAGAGAGCAGAGTAAGCAGCACCAGAGCAGCCATACCAGCTGTCAGGTTTGTGCCTTTTCCTCCCACTTTTCACACGCTGACGCTGTTTAAAGGCAAAATGCTCCCATTTACAGTTCAGATCCCTTTCCAAAAATTCATCCAAGACCCTCCTTTCCCACCCAATGGCTTCACAAAAAGGACAGACACGTCTCCAAAAAGAAAAGCAAGTGTTATGTTTTTCTAGTGAGGAAATCATGTACATTTTGAGGATGCTTTTGGTTTAACAATTGTGCTTAGGCTATGAAATCTGCTTATCTGAGCCCGTCGAGGGACCCATCACCAAAGAAACTCTCCTGCTTTTCTTCTCAGGGCAGAGTAGATTTCCTGCAGCTGATGATCGAATCCCAACACTCCAACGATCACGGGAGCAATGAAGCAAATCACTCATATAAGGGTAATAGAATCATAGAATAGTTAGGGTTGGAAAGGAGCTTAAGATAACCCAGTTCCAACCCCCTGCCATGGGCAGGGACACCTCATGCTAAATCATATCATCCAAGGCCTCATCCAACCTGGCCTTGAACACAGCCAGGGATGGAGCATTCACAACCTCCCTGGGCAACCCATTCCAGTGCCTCACCACCCTTACAGGAAAGAACTTCCTCCTTATATCCAATCTAAACTTCCCCTGTTTAAGTTTTAACCCATTACCCCTTGTCCTGTCACTACAGTCCCTAATGAAGAGTCCCTCCCCAGCATCCCTATAGGCCCCCTTCAGATACTGGAAGGCTGCTATGAGGTCTAATACTATTTAAATACTCATCACAGCCACAGGGGCTGTGGGAATGAGGGGAGTTGTGGACCCATTTTGCAGGGAAAGGCTCAGTGGGTCACCACCATAGGTACTGACTGGCTCCAGGCAGAAGCTTTTGCCCCTTGCTGTCAGCATGAGGACTGAAGGGAATCCCCCAGGTCCTTTGTCAGGGAGTAGGACTGCCGTGTCCATCCCATCTGGCCATCATCTGGCTCCTCTGTCAAATGACTTCTTTCAGACAGACAGAGCAGCTCGATGTTAATAGAAAGCAAACGCAACAAACCTGCCTAAACCCCCCCTCTGGCTCCCTGTTCCTAGTTGAGACCACCAGCCAACACTGGTTTTAATCATCTCCTCACGTCCTCTCTCCTCACAGCCCTGACTGACACAGAGATCCTGTCGCAAGCATTCATCTTTATGTTCGCTGGGTATGAGCCCACCAGCAACATCCTCTGTTACCTGGCATACGAACTGGCCACGCATCCCGATGTGCAGCAAAAACTGCTGGATGAAATAGACACCGTTTTACCCAACAAGGTAAGGGGATGTTGAGGGGATGGTGAAGACCCTCTGAGCCTGCTGTCCTCCTTGTCCAGTCAAGGCAATGAGAAATCTTTAACTCCTAAACATCCTCCCGTTGGATCAGGCACACGCAAAGACAACTCAGCCCTGCAGTGATTTTCTTTTTGCAGCTGAAACCCTGCAGGTACCCCACTCTACAAACCCATTTGCCTTAGTCTGCACCCATACACAAGTGGATGTGGATTTCCAGGCATTGCCATCACTGAAAGGTGGAAAACGAAAGCAATTCTGCAATTTCTACCTTCCATTTTGTTCTTCAGTGAGTCTGAGGCATAGCTGGCGCAGTACGAGTTGGGCACACTGGTCTCCATAGTCATTTTAGGACAATCCAATCCTCACACCAACATACCTGGTCACCTCTACCCTGTTGTCCTACAGGCTCCTCTCACTTATGACGCCATGATGCAGTTGGAATATCTTGACATGGCAGTGAGTGAAACCCTTCGGCTCTTTCCCCTTGGAGGACGACTTGAGAGAACCTGCAAGAAAGACGTCGAAATCAATGGAGTGACCATTCCCAAAGGAGTCATTGTTATGATCCCACCCTACACCCTGCACCGCAACCCCGAATACTGGCCAAACCCAGAAGAATTCAGACCAGAAAGGTACAAAAGAGCATAATGAAAGCAAAGAACTATCACACTGCTTTTTCCTCATGTGGTAATTAAGTATTAATCTCTGATTAGCTTCCTAATGGTGTTCTTCTTATCTTTTTACAAACAATACCGATGAGAAACTGCAGGCTCATGGGAATGGCATTTGAAGAAAACGAGCTTTGCACTTATAGTAGGGTTTCAAACAACATAATCTTATTGGGAGAATGACATTGATACCTCACAATGTCTTGTACACAGTGGTGAGGCTTGCCGACAGAATAGCTGCTGAGCTTTTGTGACTGCTAGCCATTGCCGAGCCTGTTCCCTTCACACAGGCTTTGTTACCAAATACACCAGAATCAACCAGCACTGATCCTTCCGGAGCTGTTTTCCCTCCTGTCTTCAAGGCAGTAATAACTTTTCCCTAGTTGGTCATTTTTATGTGTGGCGTCTACCTCTCATTCCCAGCAAGACTGAAGCCATATGCTGCTATCCTAACCAACATGGCTTGCGGTTTAGAATCATGGAGTGGTTTGGGTTGGAAAGGAGCTTAAGATCATCCAGCTCCAACCCCCCTGCCATGGGCAGGGACACCTCACACTAAACCACGGCACCCAAGGCTCTGTCCAGCTGGCCTTGAAGGGAGGGATGGAGCATTCACAACTTCCTCAGGCAACCTATTCCAGTGCCTCACCACCCTCACAGTAAAGAGCTTCCTCCTTATATCCAGTCTAAACTTCCCCTGTTTCAGTTTGAACCCATTACCCCATGTCCTGTCGCTACATTCCCTAATTAAGAGTCCCTCCCCAGCATCCCTATAGGCCCCCTTCAGATACTGGAAGGCTATGAGGTCTCCACACAGCCTTCTCTACAAAGCCCCACCTTTTTCAGCCTATCTTCGTACAGGAGGTGCTCCAGTCCCAGATAGGAAATATTGGTCACTTCGGGAGAGCACTTTGCCTAGATTTTTACCTTGCTTCCAACTTCTAATCGTCTGGATGGACATAGTTAAAATCACTCAAGTGGGATCCCACCATGTCCTAGACACTCAATTGCTGGGGTACACAGAGACACAAAAAGCCAGACAAGGCTGTGTAGGGTACCAGTAAGAGATCTCTGGATAAGTAATACAGTTATGTAGCTTTTTGGGGTTTTGCTGCCTTCATTTCTCTTCCCCAACCATATCATTATCCAGATTCAGTAAGGAAAACAAAGAGGGCATAGACCCGTATACGTACCTCCCCTTTGGAGCTGGTCCCAGGAACTGCATTGGGATGCGCTTTGCTCTGCTGACTCTGAAAGTTGCCATCGCCATCCTCTTGCAACATTTCACCTTCCAGACCTGCAAAGAAACTCAGGTGAGGAGTACACTATGTTTTGAAACTCTCACATGAAGAACCAGGTGCTTAAGTTTCACACTCTGGGTGCCAATGCTTTGCACCTTCAGGTAGATGCCCTTTCAGGCACTACAGGTTAAGTTATGGCCAAACAGTGGCCAAGTTTCTTTCCTTTAATCTCTACTTATTCAATTTGTCTGTTTCCAAGCGTGTTTCCCTCTTATTGTTGCAGATCCCTCTCCAGCTGAGTTCACAGGGACTCCTAAGACCAAAGAAACCAATTATTCTGAAGTTAGTCCCCCGGACCAACGCTGCATCAACAGAGGCATAAAACCCAGCTGTCTCTGCAACAGTTCTCCAGTGTCTAATGAGAGCTGTGCTAGAAAAGGGATCACACATCAGAGGACATCTCTCCTACACGTACAGACACACAAGAGCAGCTCTAGTTAATTCTGGAAGCAATTACTACATATTTACTAATGAACATAGCTGTCAGAAATGCATCATGGATCACTGGGCAGTGACAATACACAGCCTCCTTAAATCTGATTGCAGAAAACAAGAAATAAATCCAAATGAGAAGCTGATCATCCTCTTCTAAGGGAACTTCTCCATCTGGAGAGAAGGAATTACTGCTGCAGCCAAGAGAAACAAGGTGTGATGGAAATTCAAGTCACCAGACCCTGTGAGGCAGGGATGGGCGACGTTCTTGGTCTATTGATGCTTGAGATTTCATGTGTTATAATTGAGATGACTGGTGCGAGACTACATCCTAGTTACCAAACCTCTCTTGTGCCATGTGTTAATTAAACTAAAGTGTGTACAAATACTGTCATTAAAAATGTTTGAGAGCTGCTCTGTGTTGTGTATAGCAGCTGATCACTTCCTATTTAAAAACCGTATTCAGCCTCAACCCTTGAAATTATCCATGTACATTGCTTTCCACTTAATTTAATGAATCTGATCCTTCATTTAATGCTATCAAACCCTCCCATTTGTACAGTATTTTACAAACACTGTAACTCCCACCTCTTAGTGTGATTAAGAGGTTGCCTTCAGTTCAGCATTAGCCAAACCTTTTCCACGCTGGAGCGACAGGATGAATTGCAGTGAGCAGCAGGAGCCACTGCAGGAGGGCCACTGCTCCTGGCAAAATTGTCTGGACACAGCTTTTAGCTGAGCCTTGCCTCCCAGAGCCATTGGTGGAGTTTACACATTACTCATGGTAGGATTTTATCCTGCTGTGAACTGCTTTGCTTTACAGCTTGGGCCCTATGGGCCAGTCCTGCCGTCAGCATGATGCTTTGACCAAAGGACTTCTGCCATCCCTGACCATCTAAACAGGGAGTATCAAAAGGCAGGTAGGAGGTTGCCCCAGGTTTGAATTTCACATGCCAGTTAACCCCAGTATATTGTGACACCTACAAACCAAGAGGGATGCTAATAAAATGGGAAAGGATTTTAGAGGGGCTGCAAACCAGACCGAGGCACCCCTTAAATCTCTTCCAGCAATACTTGCCAAATCATGGTCCCTAATTTCCACCCCCCAAAAGCTACATGCTTCTCTCTTTAGTCTAGCAGACAGAACAGCAGCATGACCCTAATGCCCCCATCCAACATAATACACATTCACTCAAGAATTCATGTCCATTCTTTAACAGTGGCAATGGGCTTGGGAGTAGCCAGCCAACAGTGCAAGGGACTCCTGATCACTGGAAATCCCCAAACCAAAGCTGTCCGTTTTTTCAGTTAGATACAGCAACATTCACCAGCCTTTAATTCAAGAGTAAGCAGCTTGTGCTGTCCCAAAAGGCACATTAAACAATTATAGTGCTCCCTTCTGATTCATCATGTGTGAAGAATTGTTTGGGTTTTGCTATGTACACAACAAGGCATAGTTAGGAGTGCTGCCAGTACAGCCCTTCCTCAGTTCAAACTGTTGTTCATCTCTTAACAGAGGTTAAGAACCATCACTGGAAGATACAGAATCATAGAATGGGTTGGAAAGATCATTCAGCTCCAACCCCCCCCGCCATAGACAGGGATGCCTCACACTAAACCATGCACAAAGCTTTGTCCAACCTGGCCTTGAACACCACCAGGGATGGAGCATTCACAACTTCCCTGGGCAACCCATTCCAGTGCCTCAGCACCCTCACACTAAAGAAATTCTTCCTTATATCTAACCTGTCCTGCCCCTGTTTAAGCTTGAACCCATCACCCCTTGTCCTATCGCTACAGTCCCTGATGGAGAGTCCCTCTCCAGCATCCTTGTAGGCCCCCTTCAGATAGGTCTGTCATACCTCTAATGCTGCAGCAGCTCTGATGGGGAGAGTGCAAAGTCCCTGTCCCTAACAGACTAGTTAAAAAAAGCATTTTCCCTATAGAAAGATAGTGCTAATCAAACCCAACTCCAGATTCAAGGAAAGGGAAAGAAAAGGGAAGCCATCATGAAAACAGCAAGTCACTCGCATGCCAAACGATTGCTTTGAAGTATCTCCTGAACCAAATCAAGCACTTCTGCATGGCAGTCAGAACCAGAAGGGGTTAATCCAGCCACAGCCCAACACAGGCAGCCCCTGCCCAGCTCATGGCATCTCCGGGAATGAAGTCATTAGCGTAACTGTACAGATCATTCTTCCAAATGTGAAGAATGTGACTGATTCTCCGGCTTCAGCCAATTATGACCTGCCAGGACTATCATAACAGCCCATAAATAATGTGTAACAAAATCATGGTAATGAGTCTTCTAGAGGAAAATTAGATCCTCTGTGTCTTAACACTGTAAAATTACTTTGCTTATAAGGGCTGCCTCCATCATTCCCAGCACTTTCCATTGCTTTGCTGGCTGTTCCTCAGAAATGGATGTAACTCGAACAGGAGTCTGTTGGTCCTGGTAGCTGTGCATTCACCACGTTTGTTTTCAGCTGGTTGGGCCGTTTCCTCTTCACCCCACACCTATCACTGCTTAACCTGACTCTCAAAGGTTTTCACTGATAAAACTTATTTACTCTACTTAAACCTTGTTGACTCTTCAGCTGCTCCAACACAACCTGGACAGGCCTGGGACTGTGCCAAGAGGATTGAGTCTTTGTCAGAAGAAAGCTTCCAAAACTAATACAAGCTAGAAGTTAACTCTGGGGGCACTTCTGTTTCTCTTCTGTCCCTAAATCCTCCCAAACCCTAAGTAAGAAGGAAAAATAACTAAGAAAATCAATGTTACATCAGCGTTTTCTTTTAAATATGCTTTTCCCTATGTTTTACAGCTGTGTCTCATCAGAGATGTTATTGCTGGATCACTGTGTGGGCTTAATGGACTCACACCCTGGTAAAACACAAGCATCACTCAGGAAGACGTCTGTAAGTATGCAGAAATAGAGTCCCCTCAATACAGAAAGGCTTGCTGGGAACTTCCCAAAGGAGATATATCCCCTATGATATGAGAACTGCTGTTGTTTCAGTCCTGATGAAAGACAAAGAGGTTGCTAAGTGGGGAGATTTGTTTCCTGTTTCTTGGTTCACTACAGCAGAGTAACCATTAGTGCTACAGTAACTTGCCCAAATGATGTAATGCTTCCAGTTGATTGCAATGATCAAATGGATTCTATGAAAAACAGGTTTCCTGCTTACAGCAGAGGAACATTTCATGCGCTTCACCAAGTCAGTTATTGGGCTTTTCAATACCAGCCTGAGTCCTGACAGATACAAGAATGAGCTGACTGTTACCAACCCAAGTGTCCCTAAAGTATTGAAGCCTTTTGCAATTCCACCTTGCCTTTAAAGTACAAAATGAAACATTTTGGGCCATATTTCACATGAAAGGAAGAATAGCCAGCATTGCTCCTTTTTACCTTACCCACTGCTGAGGCACAGTTTCTCTATAGATAATGTGGCATCAGAAGCCTACAAGTCAGAAAGGGCACAGGAGCCAGCATGCAGAATCTCATATCCCCTCCTTCCTCTCTCCATCTCCATAGAATTAACACGCCAGCATGGGGGAATTACCAGGCTATGACAGATAGATTGGAAACATGGAAAACCTGTAACTGAATTTACTCCCTGACATCACTTTTATCTGCTGTAATGGAGAGAATGAGGAGCACTGAATCTCTCACCATACAGATATGGAAGTTTGAAAGCCCTTAGCACTGCACAAATGTTGGCAGCATATTTTATTTACTGCATCATTAGAGGTTAAAGAGACTCGTTCTCCAGAGGATTCATTTTTTCAACCCTTAATATCAATTAAAGCTAATTTCAGCTCTACCCTAATGATTAACATAAAGTATGGGAAAAGCTCTAACTGAGCATTTCTGTTCATTACTTCAATTCTCTTGCATTGCTAGGGCACTTTATAGGTACTGATGCAGCTTTACATCATGCATGACACAGTTAGTTTTCCCTTCAGAGCTTTTTCTTTTTGTTACTGAGCACTTGAAGATGTTGCAAAAAGATGCTCAGAATACTTTTGATGATCTGGATCAAAGTTTGCATTTAACCAGTTCATAGGGATGCTCTCTACAGGCTTTCCTAGATGGCTGGGTCCAATATCTAGGTACAAATCTAGCTTGTTGCATGGCCTACAGCTTCCATTTCTCATGTATATACATATATAAATATATATACATGTGTGTATGTATGTGTGTGTGTGTACTCTGATATATTTATGCAGCCAGAAGCTTACAAATGGAGTGGGGAGGACAATATTACTGTTCAAGGGAAAGTGAAATACCTTGCCTGCCACTTAAGAGCTGAAGCCAATCCAGTCCAGCTGGATGCATTCACCCATCTTTGCATGGCAAAATACTAGTTCCATCACGACACCATTGAGTGCCCAGAAACACAAGTTGTAGCTCATCCCCTGCATTATATCAGGGCTTCATCCAGCCCAGCTGAGAAAGTTCAGGTGCCTCACCACAGCTCTTCCATCCTGGAGTGCCCAGCTGGTTTTGCTTTGGAATCATAGGTAATAGGACTGCAAAACACACTTGGAAAACAGACCACGCAGAGCAACCACCAGAGTCTTGCACTGACTTACCCTGGACTCATCTAACCTTTCCAGAACTTCTCTACTTGTACCCTAATTTTAGGGTATTTATTGTTAACAAACACTAATCTGGGATCAATCTGTATCCAAAGGTCACAGCAAAAAGGCAGAGGGAAGATGAGGAGTGATACAGATGCTCCTCAGAAGGTCAGCTGCTGCCACTCGGGCTGCTCTCTGGTGGTAACCACACATCAATCAGCCCACCGACAGCCTTAGCAATATGTATGGAAGCAAGCAGATGTCTGATGCTCCCCATGATTATAACAGACTCCAGTAGAAATCAGCAGAACGTGGAAGTAGGAGGCATGCATTTGCAGATTCCCCTTGCCAAGAAGTGAAGGGTTTCCCATGCTGGCTGTTGTACTCCTGTCCTGTCCTACAGCTCTGCCCCAGGACTCCACACTGAGCTATGTGCATCTTCTCAGACAGGTCACTGACCCCACCACACCTGGTTTTCCTCTTTTCAAGACTGCAGGTGGCTTTCTGCTTCCCCCTCCTGAATTTCCATGTTTAGCTTTCAATGACTGGAATTCATTTGGCTGGGAGTAAGTGAAACAGCTCTCTTAAGTGGAAGAGCTACCTAATAAAGTTTTAATGGAAGGTATTATTTCTGATCTTTACATTACATTAAAAGCCAGTCAGGAAATGAAAGCCCAGGAGGTTCAGGAGTGTTGGAAACTCAGCAAGAGAGTCTTTTCTTCAGGGAGTTCACAGTCTAAATGTTGCCCCAAGAAACAGAATGTGTGACGAACACAGACAGCTTGTGCTATTGCAGACTTAGCAAGCATGTGTAGATATATATACACACATGTGAATATATACACACACAGGGGTATCTATATTGTCTTCAGAGAGAGTCTCCAATACCAGGTCTGATATAGAATCATAGAATAGTTAGGGTTGGAAAGGACCTTAAGATCATCCAGTTCCAACCCCCTGCCATGGGCAGGGACACCTCACACTAAACCATGGCACCCAAGGCTCTGTCCAACCTGGCCTTGAACACTGCCAGGGATGGAGCATTCACAACCTCCCTGGGCAACCTGTTCCAGTGCCTCACCACCCTCACAATAAAGAAGTTCTTCCGTATATCCAACCTAAACTTCCCCTGTTTAAGTTTTAGCCCGTTCCCCCTTGTCCTCTCACTACAGTCCCTAATGAAGGGTCCCTCCCCAGCATCCCTATAGGCCCCCTTCAGATACTGGAAGGCTGCTCCGAGGTCTCCACGCAGCCTTCTCTTCTCCAGGCTGAACAGCCCCAACTTTCTCAGCCTATCAACCAAGGCAGTGTCTGAAGTGAGCAGCTTAGCGCTTAGACCACGGCACAGTGCATTTACCTGCTCCAACGTATACAACTGCTTTTTACCAGTGGCATTTAAACACCAAACCCGCTGCTGTCTTAAGGGGCTTTTGTGTGTGCGTGACAAATAGCATTGCTCAGTTTGGGCTCTTCACTAACCCACAACCTGAACTTAAGAAACCTTCTCACCACCGGGTCATAGCTGTGATTTTCTTGCTGTGCTAAACTTGTGTGCAGCAGCAGCAAGAGCATTACAGCAATCTGGTGTCAGCAGCAACAGCAAATCCAAGCACTCCTCAGCCTCCCCGTGGAGGGACAGTGACATTCAAGCACATATCAGGAAAGAATTAGAATGGGTCAATTTTCTGTGACATTGGCCTTTATGTTTCAAGTTATGGTTGGCTGCGAGGGACCACATTTACTTATTGATGTTTAAGATGGTTTTGTACCAACTTAAAACTAAAAGACGACTGGTTTTCCAAGATGGAAAGTAGAGATTTACACTGTCAGCAACTCCAAGAACTATAAAGACCCAGCACTTCAAAACCTCCCCCTCAGCTATAGTATCCAAATACTTTCAGTCCCTGGATCTGGGCTACCGCAGATCCCACCCTTACATATACCTGTCCCTAACCTATGCTGCTAATCCTGATGAGATGGCTCTCAACACATCCAAGCATAGCTTGGGTGCCAACACTGTCCTCAAGTCAAACAGATTTTAAAGCTGTTTTAAAGCAGCAAAAGGCAAACTTCAAAATGCCAGAGCATAAATCTTCATAGGGATCCAGCAGACCCAGAGGAGGAAGCAATGAAGTTACAGCAACGAGAACACAATGCTTCAAAAGACAGAACTTGGCAATGGTGTCCAACAAGAAGCCATCACAGGGAAGAGGCTGGACCCACTGCTGTGCTAACCCAGCTTTAAGGACAGCAAGAACAACAGTAATTAAAATACAGGGTAACAACCCCCTGCACAACAACTTCTGGCACGGGTTTGGCTTGTTTACTACACAGCCCCATCAGCTCTGGGCTGGGTTTTCTGCCTTCTCTCTGCTCGCTTCGCAGCGGCTCCAGAGAAGATACTTGGAATTTCACTCCAAGTTTCAGATATTGGTTTCCTCTGCAGCACCTCCTCCTTTACAAGAGCACAGAAGCTACCTCCAGGCTCCCTCCCTCAGTACACGCTGCAGCTGCACAGCTTATCATTTGCCACGCTTACTCAATACTTGCAAAACTCTTGGGGGTTAAACCTTGTTGCCTCTGCCCATCTACGTATTGACTCCCAGGTAGACTTTGAGACCCAGCAGCCAGCCCCTCTGGGCTGTTGAGCCCAAAGGGAATGTTCCCATTCTTTAATTCACCCCTGAAGCCACAAGCAAGGAAAATGAAGTCATCGATCAGGCCTCTTCCTTCCTCACTCCTCATTCACAGCTGGAAGAGCAATGCAGGAAAGGACATCAGGCCAAAGAGCAGCCGGCTGAACACGTGTCTGAGTGTGACCCGCACATGCTTCTGTCCCAGGGCAGCAATTGCCTGGCCGGCCTAATCTCCCAAGCCTGAAGCTTTCCCTAACAAATAGGTGTCGAGATTGTACATTTCAGTATTCCTCTTTCATTTGTAAGTTCATTTTAAATCCATTTCCGCAGCATTTACTGGAGTTCAACTGAAATTGCTTTCAGAAACATGGGAAAACTGAGGGTGACTGTTTTTCCCAGGCCAGCTTTATCTCACCTCTGAAGCCCAGCCAACCATCCAAGTCAGAAGGTGGGACAGCTGGGAAGGGTCCATCAGAAGCAGCATTCTTACAGCACATTATGTACTTGTTAAACCTAGCCTGTCAGGTGAGAGTTCATGTTTGATGGCTGCCACTGAACACCGCTAATAAAAGCATCTGGTTTTGAGATAAGTGGGATCCAAAAGGATTTATAACTCAGGTGGTTCCTTGGGAAAGTTGTGTGGAAGAGGGCATACACAAGCAACGCTGTGCTGAGATGCAGGGGAGAGGGGCAGCGAGGCAGCTAAGCCAGCTAAAAGGGATCTTCAGCTTCAAACACACCACGAGCAGTAGGGGGGCTTTTTGAATAAGGAGAAAATTCATTAACTTCATGTCAAAGACCACATAGAATTTAATGAAATCCTTAAGTAAAAGATGCTAAGCATTTCCTAGGCCTCCTGGATCTTTTCCTTGAAGATCTGCTAAGAAATGTGAAGGAACTGCTCCACTTCAGCGCCGTGCTGCGAGACGAGATGCTATCCTGCTATACGCTCTTTTTTATAGCCCACTTTCTATTTTTATTCCTGTTCTCCTGTGGAAGTGTTTGCTAATAATATGATAGGATGCTTTGTCATGAAAAAGACTGGTATCATTTATCTGTTTTTGAACAGAAATTCTCAGTATAAATCTAATAAGGAAGAGCAAAAAGAAAACCCCTATTCTACCTCCTGTTGGAGGAAAAGGATTCATTTACGCAGAGAGATGAAAAGCACTAAGTATGTATTGCTTGGCAAAATGAGGAATTGTAGAGAGCTGTCTTTATGCATTTGAAGGGTGTAAACATCAAAGAGGCAGAGGAGCTATTTAGAGCATTAGGAGGAGGCACATCTAGGAGACAAGAGCTGAAATTAAATGAACATCCTTAACTTAAAAATCGTACTTCTGCCTGCAAATCTGTTTCCTGGTATTATTACTTGTAGCACTCTAATGAGTATAAATGAAGCTGATAGGAAAAATCTCATCTATTTTTCATATCAGATCAGCAGACCTTACTGTAAAGTTTATAAAGCCCACATCCTGCACCTATTCCCAAAAATTTAGGAGAAAAGCATCCTTATATCTCCCCCCTCATCTTTCTATTTCCAGCAAGGAATGATCAGTGTGATGGGTTACTTCCTCCCCCAGTGAAGATTTCAGCCTGTCTTGGCTAATCTGGGATCCAAGTCATTGAAGTTGTATGGGTGTAACAGCTTTTACCCCAGTGGACTGATGTGTTGCCAGTCATTAATAACAAACAACAGCATCCTTGCCCACAGCCCACAGGACACACACACGGTCCTACAGGATACCCATGCTTGGCTGCTTGGGATGCAGTCAATTGCCCCACTGTCCCAAATGAAAACACCAGTGGGGGGAAAAGCTCTATAGGAAATGAGCATCTTTGTTCTCATCGAGGCTTTGAGCCACACTTCAGGAAGCTGCTGGGATGTCAAGGACAAAGTTCTGCTCTCCATTACACCAGGCTGGCTGTGCCCAACTGCAGGAGCGGGCCCTCCGCTGCTGCGGAAGCACAGGGCATGCCAGCACTGCAGGGGGCTGCACATCCCTGTGTATGTGCCTGGATAATTGGAAATGTCATGCAGCTGGAGGCTCGCAGCTGAAAAGCGTCATTTTATTACATACCTCCCCCTTCTGATTCCTACCAGACAGCCCAGGATAACAAGAGCTGCTCCTCTCTATGCTTTCATTTCTTAGTAAGCATTTTACATCTGACTGACATGACACTGACTGGGGAGGACTCCCCACTCTCAGCCTCCCCAGAGAAATTCTCAAATCCATCCAAAAGAACATTATTTTTCTCCCTCTTTTTTAGCCTAAGGAGGATACTGGCCTCTGATCCCCTATTAGCCTTGAAAAAGCAGTAGAGAAGAGGCCTTCTGTGCTCCCTCACTACCTCCAGTAGAGGTAAAACCCAAGGGAGCAGAGCAACTACACTGCTAAATCAGAGCACAGAGGCCATGCAGGTCATGACTTTGCAAGCAGCCTCATCCCTTCAGTCAGAAACCAATTCATTATTAAACACAGTATTTCATGTGTGTAAATAAATGGGAAGGGAAATGACTGCAATAAGCTTCTGGCAATGGCCAAGATTCACAAATAAATGTATGATATTTTAACAGAGAACATATATTAATGCAAAATAAATGTGATTTTTGTGAATGACAAGCTCTGATTTAGATTCCTGAGGTTTCCAACCCTAAAGCATCATAAAAACATTATAATGAAAAATGCTCCAAAGCAAACAGGCAAAGATGAACTTTTGTGTGTAAGAGGGGAATTGCACTGCTTCCCATGCCCCCTGCCTGGGGGGCCTAATGCTTGTTCACAGCCCAAGCTGTGATCCTAAAGGAATTGAGCATCTGATGTAGTCACAGCTCTGTGCAAAGCCTGTGCAGCAGGATGAGGAAAGCTTATCTAAACAGGAGGCCAGTGGCTGTGGTACTCAGGCACAGGGGTGAGGCTGGGAAGGGGACACAGACACTTGGGGCAGGGATGTCTCCATCCTTCCCTGGGCACCACCATGAGCACCCTGCTCCCCTCTGCAACCACTGCAGCAAGCTCACATGTACAAAGCACAAGTCCCAAACCACCAGTTTTAATCCTTAAGCAAAGCAAGGCCTTACCATGCTGGCATTAGGTGAGAAGACCACTTTCTTCTGATGGGTTATGGGATTCCATGGCCAGCAGACACATGGCTGTGCCTTCACTGGAGACCTACACCCAGCTGAACTCATGGAGAAGACTGCTGCTCCTAGGCTGAGCTTAAATAGGCTCTAGGCCCATGGGTGGGGGCAAAGAACTCAGATGAGGCTGCTCAGGGTCATTAAGACCTGTTAGAGCCTGGGCAGGTTCACGCTCTGCCCAAGGCTTTGAACTCTGCCTGGCCCCACCAGCCATGGTAAAGGCTTCTCCATCCTCTGCAGGAGGAAGTCTCCTCTGGACACTTTACAGCATGTATGGTTGAGGTCTGAGTGTCTTCAAGCTTGGTGTATGGGTCGGAAGCAGAAGATTATAAAAGCCCATTTCTGGCCTTAAACACTAAATCTTTCTTATCTTTTCTACCCTTTTCCCTCCAGTGTGTTTGGATCTCATAGCCTGGATATGGCACTAGTACTCCAGACAGGGCACTGGGAAAACGAGCAGCCCCAGCAACCCCTTTGTCAGGATAAGGAGTAACTAGTTAGTTTTGAAGTTGTTTCTTCTTTTTTCCTCTTGGCAACAAGCATTAAAAGACTAAAGTACTGCTTCAGCTTTCAGGTGACTGGAACAGACTTTTAATGATCAAGTTGTGTGATCATCCATGCCAGGCTTCTCTTGCTGCCTGCATTTACTGAGGGAAGAGATTGGCTTCAGTAGTCAGTGGTATCGATGCACGTAAGAACAAAATCGAGTCCATCTAACATAGAACAGGTAAGAAAGACCATTATAGATCAGCAGTTTGGCAGGAGTTCCTACAGCACAGGATGTGAGTGACAGGGAAATTCAAGATGGCCAAACAAAGGGAAGGAGACCATCCAACGCTCCCAAGTGTTTTCATGCCGAGCCTCCTCTGTCCTTTCGCCTCCCCTTAACATGAGAACACCATTTTCACTGCAGGCTTTCATAAACTGCAGCAATAACTGGAGCAGAAAGGTAGTAACCTGCACAAGGGCCAGCACACGACTGCATTACCCGCAGGAGAGCTGAAGAAGAAATCACCCTGCTGTGTGTTTCCCGATGCCGCAGGCTACCGCAGAAGATGCACCATGCCAGGGCATGCGGCTTGGTAAGTGAGAGATGGGTCCATTTATTTCAGGAGTGAATCTGGCCTGGGGCTGGTGCTATTTGGAATGAAGTTGGACTCAGTGACCTGTGGAAAGCACTTGTTCAGCACCTGGTTCAGTTAAGAGCCCCATTTGCAAACAGTAAAATCTGGATGTTCTACCGACCAGAACACGTCCAAATCCTCTCAGAGTTTACTGCTGAAGTTAGGATTTTCCTGTCTCTTCATGAAATGGGCTTTTGTTTTCGGGGCTCATACCCATTCCACAGCACATTCCACTAGATGAACATCCTTTCCTGAGTCCTTCCCTAAGAAGAGTGAACATGAACGCCCTCCCCAAAATCTCTGAAGCTCTTCTTGTGTTGAGCTTTTAAAGCAAAGGCACAAGAAAGATGCTCAGAGGGGAGGAGATCACAGCGAGGCAAGGAAAGTCAGGGTGTGAAAGCACCCAGCAGAGAAGGAAAGCTGGAAGAGGAATGTGTGAAAGACTGCCTTGTGCTGCTAGTCCCTGTGCTAGCGGCTCATGGAGAGCACAGCGCATCATATGCAGGGCATTCATACCAAAAACCCCACAGGACACACTAAAACACAGCCAGAACAAAGGGCAGACTGTTGAATGAAGCCATTCAGGTGACAGGGGGACAGAGACACAAAGCAGAGGAGTTAAGTGTACCTTAGTGACTTGTGTGGGGGCTTAGGAGAAGATGGAGAGACAAAACATCCAAACATCCCAATCACTGTCAGCTCCTAATGGGTACAAAATGCTCGTCCCAAATCCAGTAGAATGTCAGTGGCCTCAGGAGAGTACAAGCAGGAGCCAGCAGCCAGCACCAGTTGCCTTCTCTGTCACCACAAATAACCTTGAACCAGATACCTGCACACCTTGGTGCTTGGGAACACATGGGGTTGCTGGGAAAGGAAAGCAGGTTTGTTTTACAAGTTCACCTTCCTCCACTGCTCCGTCTTGGGCTGAGGTTTGCCACATTGGCTGGGCCATGCTAGAGCATTAATTGCTACCTAGGAAATGTATAATGGGGATTTTGGAGGCTCACTTACCTCTATTTATCTCCCTACTTCTGTTAACTGTGAAGCTGTGGGATGGGGATGTGTGGCAGGACTGTGTGGAATGGCTTGGATCTCCAACAGCTTAGACACCCTTGCAGCAATCACTGCTGCAAGTGGTTGCTGCCTTTCTTTGACCAGAGTTAAGTCCCTTGCAGTTAACAATAAACTCTATGGGCTTAAACATGAGTTGGGAAAGTAAGAAGCGAAGTTCTCATCTAAAAGCAGCATCACAAAAGGCTCCATCATCACCAGGCTCCTGGCGGGGGGAGGCAGCAGGTCTGCAATTGTTCCCCCACCTCAAGTGCAGAGAGACTGTTCCTTTGCACGGTGTATATGCTTTTGCATGAGAAAAGCTTATAAGAAGAGTAATTATAGGGGAAAAAACGTGTCTCTTAACTAAAAGAAAAGGCAAGAAAAGAATAAGCACATATGACACCACCTGGGGTACATCAATCACAGCAGACCAGTGGAAGATAACAAGCTGGATAAACTGTTCATAGGAGCCGCCAGCTATTTATCTAAATCACATTGCTCAGCACTGTTGAGAGGCACTTCCCCTTCTTCCAAAGGACAGATGAAAGCAAGGCTCCTGTGATGTCTCTTTCCCTCATCCCTTCTCACACCTTCCCACCCATCTGGGAGCTGCTCTCTCCTTTGGGAGCCTAGCGGCTGCTTGCTCTCCAGCTCACCTCACACAAATGAGGCTCTTCCCTGAGGACCAGATTTACTGCTTGTTAATATTCTGGCCTCTGCTTTGGCAATGATGGGCTAATTTGAGAGCCAAACACAACTGTTTGTCTGTGTAGCCCTATTCCAGCCTTGCCCTGGATTTATACTGCTTTGGGGGTAGGAGGATATAGGGAATACGCTCTCTACATCATCCTCTTCATCGGGTAGCGGAGCTGTGCTGCATCCATCCATCCCTCAAACCAAGAACGTTTCACCAACTGATTAAATTACATGAAGCTTATGCAGGAGTTACAGAAGGATTATCTGGAGTTTATCATGGTTATTATAGAAAATGATTGTATTGTTACTATAACAGAGCTACAGAAAGTAAAGAGGAATCACAGGAAACTTGGCAAGAGCTCATTAGCAATGTGGCACAGTCTGTAGGAGCTAATTAAAAATGTCTATACCTCATAATAACCATTTATCTCATCACAGCCTCCATGCCCTATGTCTCTTTGGATAGAGTGAGAAGGAATGATCTCTCACTGGTGAATACAGCAATACATACTGACTACAGCATAATACAAATGGCTTTGTTCCAGGATATGAAGCCACCTGCTCCACCTGAGCTGTGGGCTGAGTGTCCTTGCCTTGCACACGAGGCCACATTAGATGCTCATGGATCTCCTAGAGCCACTGTAAGAGGTATCTCAGCCAACCATGCCAGGTTGAATGTGAGACGATGGAGACAGTCACTGGAGATGCTGTTTGAGACATGAAACGACTATTAAACCAGCATAATAACAGAAGCATTTCCATTTACTGTGCTCAAAGTCTTACAGAAATCACTGGCACCTCTAGTGTCCCTGTTCCCAGCAATCTGCTGCTCTGGATTCCTTACTAGCAGGGTGGGATTTTCTCAGACAACATCCTTATCCCTTCTGCAGGCTGGCTCCTTCTGCACCCTTTCAAAGCAAACAAAACAAATGACACAGCTCCCAGTTAATCTGTGTTATCTGGAAAGACAAAATCAAGGTGAAATTCAGTTTGTCAACAGGGATGTGAATGCTGACAGGAGATGGATCGGAACAGGAGAATGCTAGCTGTAGTACCCCGACAAGTCATTTCTCACACTCAGGGTGCCTGGATGCAGACGGATCTTCTTGAGATGACACTTGATGAACTTGTTTTGTTTTGGAGTTTGGATTGACGGGATCTGTAGGAAAAGCAGAGAAATAAATCTCCAAAGCCCCGATGGTTGTGGTATGGTTTTCTGTTCTGCACCACGGTACTGACCAGCATGGAGGAGAGCAGGACTGAGAGGCAGAGCCAGTCTGCCTCACTCTCCAAGGAAAGGGGGTACTTACATTCCTTAATCCATCCCAAAATATCAGTCTCTTGGAAACAAATTTCTTGTCCTGTTTAATCTTTGCACACCTCTGCAGTAAATCAGATGGAATGGGTGCTGAAAAGCAAAATCCTTGAGCCTGCTTCAGCTGAAGTCATCATAAAATCAGCATCAGTGATACTGAGATTACACTTCTTGGGACAGCAAGGACCAAGTTTGAAGTCCATTGGCCTCCAATACAACCTGGCTGATCCTCAGTCATTCAAGACATTGCTCCTCTATGCAAGAGTTTACAATGTCTTGGCCAACTAAAGGCTCTCCCTCTTCCCAGCATCTCTCTGACATCGGTTGACCATGGTTTTACTGTGTTTCTTTGACCAGATAGAGATCACATCCATAGCCTCAGGCAGAAGCCAGAACTATTTTACCCCAGATCATTTATTCGTTTATTGTTGCATCCTAAGGAGAACCTCTGTGAACTCTCCTGTTATTATTATCATTATTACTATTAACGTATGTGAACACAGATGATTAGATGAGTAGTTGCTGCTCTTAACCAGTGCATACAGCCTGGCCTCCTTGGCAATGGGGAACACTTTCTCTCAAAGCCAGCCAATTGAATCTCACCACTTTGCCCCTTGGGCAGCCCTGTCTGAAAACTCAGGAAAGCAAACCAGGTACTGCAAATCCTGGCACCTCTCCCAGAAATATCACCCTCCTTTCGCACACAATATGAGAAAAATCAGGTTTTTCCTCCTGCAACCTGTGCACACTTTCCCCTTTTCAGCTTTCCCTGCCAAACTCCATCCTCGCATGCGTTCCTGCCTGAAACTGTGTTGTGTCAACCTGTCTCCCAGACGTCCTCTGCTTTCACAGGCAGTTTCAAGCACAAACAGCAACCCAGCTGCTGCCCCAGATGGGGAAATCTCTTTCCGCAACAGTGGTGGTCAGTAAAGTTCTTGGTGGATGAAGCAAGCCACGACTCACTTCTATGGCTTTTCCAGGAGATGCAGGACATTGAACTTAACCGAGATTTCCCAACAGAGAGTAAGAGTCATGGGGCTCCTATATTGTTTGAGTGGCCAAACATGAGCCGTTTCTAAACTGATGCTTTCCTCCCACTGAACTCAGACTATCTGTTAAACCAAACCAAACCAAAAATTCCTGGTGAAATCAAGCTGGGCCAGCTTTCCTGAAACGAGGACAGTTAGGAGGAGCATGAACTTCTCTCCCCTTTGACTTTACCTGTCCTCATACCCAGGACCAGACTGAGAAAAGAGGCAGGAGAGAGCACACATCCTATAAGAGATGTCCTCTGGGAACTGTACTGGGATGAAATGCTTCAAAATCTCACCTGAAACAAACCAACCTCAAAAGACTGCTGTAAAATCTAGATTTCCTTGTGGTAAAACACAAAAAGAGTAATTAAATGAACTATGTAGGTTGTTTAAGGACGAACAGAGCTAACCACCATGGTATAAACTGTTAATACAGGCTAAGAAAGACAACAGGGTAGTCTGTAGGATTGTACATGTATTCACTGCATGTATCATGAGACATCTTGACATACACACGCAATGGAAATGAGCTGGAAGGAAGAAAGAGCACGGAGCGTTGACAAATTAGGAGACAGAGAGAGGGAGGGGGATTAATCAGCATTAGTGCTGCTTTCAATCACTGCTTCCCTATAGAAATTGAATTTCTCGACTCGTACCAAGTCACCCATTATCAATACACGCTGCTGTTTTCATTCCTCACTTCTCTGAGCAGGCGGCAGCAATCTCCTTGTGCTGCAGCCCTGGCTACAGTGTAAAGGGGTTAATTTGCTCTCACTTCCCGTCCCTTTAAATACAACCCATAAATTTGATTGTTTGCTTGTTTTTATTACAAGAGCTGTAGCTCTTCTGGAGAAAATGCACCTCACATCAATACCCTGCAGTTTTCCATAGTGAAGTTTAATCCTCCTTCAGCAAAGGTAATGGTCACAGGTTCTAAAACCTTATGGTGGGAGAAATAAGCTATTACTGGCCACAGCATAAGAGCAAAACACAAGTCCTCGCAACCCAGAGCCTGCAGCTCCAAACTATGGATGTAACATGACATATATATAATGTAATCCTTTCTGTATCTGTTATACATACATATGGCTCTTGCATACATATAAATACGTATACATATATATATGTATGTATAGTTCGGGTTTAAACTTAAACAGGGGAAGTTTAGATTGGATATAAGGAGGAAATTCTTTACTGTGAGGGTGGTGAGGCACTGGAATGGGTTGCCCAGGGAGGTTGTGAATGCTCCATCCCTGACAGTGTTCAAGGCCAGGTTGGACAGAGCCTTGGGTGCCATGGTTTAGTGTGAGGTGTCCCTGCCCATGGGAGGGGGTTGGAACTGGATGATCTTAAGGTCCTTTCCAACCCTAACTATTCTATGATTCTATGATTCTATAGTTGAAGTGGCCACAAATGATATCTGAGAAAAACAAGTCTCTGTTTTTCATTACCACCTGTAATTCCACCTGGGCTCATTACTTCTTTCATCAAAGTAATGAATAAAGCTATAATTCTCCCTAAAAGCTGTGCTGTGTCTTTCACTGCTTGAACACCAGCCTGGCACATCAGTGGAGCACAGGGATGGGAATTAGGAGCGGTTACATCCAGGTGTAAGAGCTGAACTTTCCGCTTTACCCCGAAAGAAGAAGAAATGCAGCAGTCCTAGGAGATTGACATTTGTTTTCATGCTGTAAGCCAGACCAAATTGGAGCTGGGGCCAGGCTGCAAAGCATCTGGATGTCTTCACAAAGCCAGCACTCAGCATGAGTTGGAAATTTGGCCTTGTGTCTCTGAACAAGCCAAATATAGTTTGTCCATGGGGACCACCTGACCTCCGTGCTCCCTTCCTAACTCTGTGTGTTTTATCTGATGGGCTTCAAGGGATTTCCTCCCATTATTACAAATGTCTCCTGAGATACACTGAAAAGGATCCTGAATGCCTGGAAAACCTCTCCCTGTGAAGTCAGCCCACGGAGAAGCCTCTCAGAGGAGATGTAAACCTTAGGAGGGTTTATAGGAGCTCTTCCAACATCTGTAATTCCTGTATCAGCAAACGCTTTACATGTTGCTCTGGGAGCGGGATGTGGAGAAGGGAGAGTTATTTCAGAAAGCAACTACTTAATGTCTACAGCTCTACATGACAACCAAAGAAATGTAATCCCAAATAGGTTTCCTAATTTGGACTGTATTAAAATGTATATATATATTTATATATACATATATACACATGTAAAGTAACAGCATTTCACTCACACAGTCATTTTCCACTGGCTGATGATGAGTAAACTCAATCACACCCAGGCTCTGCTGTGCTACCAGGATGCTGGAATAGTGAAATAGTGAAATATTCGTGCTGGCTCTGTTCTAGGGGTTTTCTTACCTAAAAAGAGGAAAATGATTGCCCCACTTAATGTAAAGGAGGCATCTGGGTTAAGAGCAGAGCTGCACAAGGGGTTTTACCGTATGGTAACAGGGGCAACATCAAAAATGAGGGAGCAGCAGGAGGCTTTTGGTACAGGTTGAAAGCATACTTAATTCTGGTCAGAATGAAACCTCAGACTGCTTTGTTTGCAGTGAGGTGATGGGTTTGTAGCCTATCCTACAAACCCAGATTGGTTCTGTATAAAGCGTGCCATAGCCATGAGAGGAATCAATAGAGATGCCTCTGTGTGTGCATGTTTTATATTAAGACTTAGTTGATGACTTCTCATCAGTTGAAAGAAATGTTCGGCATCGCTGCTTGAAATTATCCAGCTGCAGCATTTGCTACTCAATCCAATCTCCAGTTAATTTGATCCTTCATTTATCTTGAACAAAGCCTCCTAATAAAAACATTTGTATTACAAATGATACACTTGATCAATGGGATTGCTTTAGGCAAGTATTTGGTAATTTGAGCACTAACTATAAAAACTTCTTATTTCATCAATGTAGCTGGCCAAAATTTGGAGTGAAAGCCCCAAAGCTGTACATCACTAAACAAGCCAAAATACCAGGTTATACAGATGTTCTTTTCAACATTATTGCTAGAACTGGCGAGTGTAATCTGTGTCATATTAGCCCTAATTATTTTCTGTAAGATGATTAATTATTTAGTTCACTCAAAGTGATAAGAATGGAATGAATCAAAATAAGAAGCTGGATGGGCAGGGAACTATTATTACTCTTTCAATCCTATAACTCTTTTGGTCAAATCAATGAGATAAAGACGCAGATGGGAAAAGCCAATGAGCAGACCCAAGAACAGTACCCGGGTTTGGTAGGTGATGGTAGGTAGATGCAGATCAATAGTAGACCCATTGCAGGGGCTGGGAAGCTGCCCTTGGGAGCACTCAGGTCTGCTGCATCTCTGAGATGGCTTTTGAAACACACAAGAGCTTCCGTGTCATGGGCTGCTCTGCAATGGGTTGTATGGTCTCCCCTCCAGACTTGGGTCTGAAGTAGGAAACATTTTTTCTTGGCGGCCAAAGTGGATTTCTGCTTTATTGCATCTGTTGCTGTCCCTGGATGCTTTGAGAAGCAATCACGGTGCTTGGAATTTTAGCCCATGTTTATTCTCATTAATGGTGCTATTAATCTGCATTTTCCTCTGGTCTCAAAAGACCATTCACTCAGAGGTGCTCCTGGAAAGCAAAGACAAACGCTCTTGGAAAGCAAACCCAAATTCCAGGTCATGATTCCTGTTCTATGCTATACATGTGAAGAATGAAATAATTCCTCTATTTGCCCAGATTTGTGCATGAATCCACTGAAAACCTTGCAGTAGCTCCAGCATCCCTCCTGAGCCTTGCTCAAAGAGCTTGATTTGACACAAGTACCAGCAGATACATTACGAAAACAGTTCAGAAGGTCTAAAAACTGCTCCCAGTGTACACCGGGCTATTTTTCTCTTTGTTTCTCCATCCCTTTTAAATCAGCATTTTCAGGACCCCATTTCAAACGGAAGGCCAGGAAGCAGCGGGGTGAGGGCTCTCTCCTGTCACATCGCGCGCCGACTCGTACAGCTCACCAGCCTCAAATCTCTTTCAATCCATCACTTATTTCCCTCTAGAAACTTTCTTCTTCCTCCCCGCATTGTCTTTGACTGTTATTTATTTATCTGGTTGGTTGACTTCAAGGGACGTTTCTCCTGGCTGGATAAAGACATTTTGCAAACAAATGCATGGAAACATTTCTGATAGCTCTGCAGAATGAGCGGGCACGTTGGGTCCCCGTGGGCAGGTAATGCTTTGTGTCAGTCAGCAGCCACTGCTCTGCTCGATGAAGGAGCAGCATTTTTACAGCCGGCACGGCTGCTACAACAACAGACCCCCAAGCAGTGGCAAGGACCAAAGCAGGAGGAATTAAAGGGCTGCTCGAGGTTCCATGGGGCTCTAAGGACTCCGCTGGGGAGGATAAAAAAGAATTAGGAAGGGCTTTCATTGACAAGGATATGTTGCTCGGGCTTTGATACGCACACTAAAGAGAGTAATTGTAAATACGGGGGAGGAAGGCTCTCCGTGGCTGAAACTATCATTTATACCCTGCGGAGAGTTAAAAAAACTCCTCAGCTAAGAACTTGGGTAGAGACTCTACCTCTTGTAGTGTTTTACAAGACACCCCAAAGGGCCCAAGACCCAAACAAGGGTAGCTAAATAGGCAGAAAGGATTTATAAAGGAGCAATGCATAACAAACACTTTTTCACCCTGTTTCAAGGAGCTCCATTTCTCCCAAGACACGGAGAGGGAAAGATGTGCCTCGCCATCATCAAAGTGTTCTGCAAAACAATCACCTTTGGGCGAGGCTGCTGAAGGAGAGGCAAACACGGTGAGGCATCCGTTCAGCACCTGGAGAGGGGAGAATCCGCTCTGAGGCACCTCGACGCTTACTTTATGTGAGAAATCATCTCTCTAGCTGCAATACTTCACTAGCGAGACATATCAAGTGAATGGAATCCACACAAATGAGGTCGTTAGCATAACCGAATATGCTCTTTGTTCCTTCAAGAATGAAAAATATGAGTAATTCCCTGGCAAGGCCCAATTACTGGCTGCCAGCACTAGCACATGGCTTATATCTATTATGAAATAATAAGATAACATTAATAAGATTCCCAGAAAGAACATTAGACAGCCAATCTCCCAACTGTGTACAAGCAGTCTAACTATTCAGGCTGTCTCCCGCCTGCATAGCTCAACACTTGCCAGGTGTGTGTTGTCATCTTCAGTGGGAAAAGTTCAGGTCCAGCAGCTTTTAAGCAGGAGGCGCTGAGTGGGAAATGGGGTGGGAGCTCTGGGAGTGCTGAAATATACCAGGTAGCTGCTCTATTTTAAGGAGCTTCCCTATCAGACATAAATGTGAGAGCTACAGCAAACACTCACACCGCTCATGAAATGTTACTGTAGACACAGAGCGATGCCGGCAGCTGTATATCGGGTTGTTAAGCTGCACAGGCATGGCTCAGACGTGTGCTGGCAGTCCTTCTCAGAGTGTCTGAATCATCCTTTTTTTAGCCCATTTCCTTGTGTTCTTGAGGCTCATGACCCTGTATGCACACACAGCATCCAGATCTGTTTCATGGACGTACCAGCACAGGCAAGGAATTGGGCTTGTGGTCTTTTATATGAGCATCACCCCCTCTTCCTGAGATACCTATGGAGACAAGCTTAAAACAACCCAAAACCAGACCAAAAGACAGACATATAGTTGAGCATAAGAACACACTTTGCTCAGAAGCCTGGTAAAACGGGAGGCAGCTGAGATTTCCGTCACTGTTATTTAGCAAGATGCATCTCAGGCATCCAGCTCTCCAGGGCCAAGGGCACATTGATACCAGCAGCCAGACACTGCAAGTTTGGCACGCAGCTAAATTGGCTCCACAGCCTCACTGGCCCTTGTCGGGGAAGGGAAGATGCTGAGTCTCAGCACATAGGGTTGTAATGAGGATTAATAAGGCGTGTGAAGACACTCTGTAATTGTCCGGCTGGCTGTTTCCTTTGCACCTTATGTTATCATTTATGCTCGTGCAAAGTGGCTGTAAAATGCTCCAGGGCTGATTCAATATAACTCTGCAGACTCTTTGTACAGGTGTAAATTGCTCTGTGCTGTTCAAGGCAGTGTCTAAAGGCAAACTAATCTGATCACCTCTGTTGTCTTTTTTTAATCCCATAAACTCCTCTGCAGCCAATTGAACAATTTAATGCCCAATAAACTACAAAATATCAGTTATTTAATGCATTAATTTACTCTCCAGAATCAGAATTTGCAGTGCTGGCCCTGAGGAAGGCTGGAGCTGCTGTGGTCCTGTGGGCTGGCCTCTGCCATAAGACCAAACAGAGGAACATTCACATCACAAACCTCAGGGGCTTGGTGCCGAGCGGTGGTGAGTCTGAACCCAGGTGGAGGCATGAAAAATGAAGTAATGACATAATTTTGGAGGGAATGGGCAAAAAACAATACCTGACCCTGCCAAGACACAGGAAACAAACAACTGCAGCCCTACAGGAGCTGTAAAATGAGCTTGAACTAAAACATATGGGCTGATATTACAGGGAATAACCCTTAAGAGGTGGAAGGCTTTGAGAGGTGCACTCCTACAGGTAGCTTTAATCCCTGGCAGCTGCAAGGCTTCAGTAATGAATGTCAGACTGCTGGCCAGCTGCGAGGGGAATAAACATCTATTTGCCTTCAGTGGAAGTAGCATCAGTTTGACACATGACATTCAAACGATATGAACTTTAAAAGTGCGGCTAAATGACTGCTGTTTGACTTGAAACCTTGAATCTGACGGAGGAGCATGACAGCCCTTTACCTTAGCTCAGTGGGGGATTGAATCACTGGGCTTAAAAATGGAAGATCAAAGTGTTTCTGCAAATTCAGGCCGTGGCGTGTCGCGTGTCCAGCTGATAGTGTATGTGTGCCTGAGCGACTACAGGGGTAAAGATGGGTCCTCGTGTTGTTGTGCCCTTCAGCTCTGAAGACGACTGTTGGCACATGGAGGACTGAGGAGCCACAGAGGTATCTCTGCGTGAACAGATGAGGAGAAGCTGGGGAGGGATGAAATTTTGGGGTTGGGATGGAATGGAGTGAGAAAAAGGGGTTTTTCCCACCTGGTCCTGTCCCATGGTCCAGCACCCCTTCTCCTAGCATCCTCCTCCTAGCATCCTTCCTCTAGCATCCTTCTCCATAACGGTGGGCCTCTCATCAAGGCTTTTCTGCATTTTGCCTTGTAGGACACCAGCTGAGCCTGCACCATGTCCATAACCAGCTTGGTTTTGAGTTGTCCAAGAAGATAGCTACAAAGAACTTACCTCTCTATTTTAGGCGAGTTTGTTATGCACATGTTACATTAACCTGTCAGCTTAATACCCCTGCAGTCATAACACTTTTATAACCTACCTGCTGAAGTGCTTTTGCTTGCAATCCTCATGCTAAAACAAGAGCTCAGGACCAAAGCTGCTGCAGGAAAAAAAAACCACTGCTTCCTGACCTTTCGGCAGACTCTGTGGCCTGATTATTCCATCAATAGTAACTGAATCGAGCATTCAGAAAGGGTGTCTGGAGGCCTGATTCTCTTCAGCAGCAGGTCCAGTGTAGCACCAGCAGCTATAATGTGGACAACCTCTATGCAAGCCTGGGTCGGGGTCAGGAAAGTTCCAAGTGTCTTGGAAATTGTGGCAGGCACAACTACTTTAAAAGGGACTTTTAAGGTCCTTTTACCCAGGGACCTTGTGCTCACTGGCTTGCACAGTGATGAGAGAGGACTGAGAACCAGTGAAGCACTCAAGCACGTTAAGCCCAGCAGTGATACCACTTCAATGAGTGAGCACCATCTCAAGTGCAAGTGGGTGCTCTTGCTTGAAACAAGCCTAAATAATTGAAGCGCGAGTGAACAGATCCGGATTTGGATGATGCAACTTGATGGTGAACTATGCTTACAGCAGGAGCTGTTGCTGAGCTGAAGCTATGTTTGCATTAGGAAGCAGTCCTGTGCTATAGGAGGGGGATGAGCAGAGAAAAGGACTTGATGCTGAGAGCCCTATATTCATCCTATGTGCTTTTTTTTAGGGGGAGTAGAGGACTTGCTTCAAGCTATTAGCAGCTGGAGCATGCGAGATGGGCTCCTGAAACACTTCTGCTTTAGTGTCCTCCAAAAGGAAACCCATTTGCTCACTCCATGACCTTGTCGTGATGTGAATCAAAGCATGGCATAAAGTGGACACACAGCAAAGCTCACTGTTGCCTAACTGTAAGTAAGCAATAGTAATAGTAACTGTAAGTAGTAAGTTTCACCCAGGTAGACTGAGGTACATGGCTGTGGAAGAGCACAGCCTTCTGGCTACAGGGCAGGGGTTCATGCTCTGGAAATCAGACCAGAAAGGATTGACACAGAGCATCCCCCAAATAGCTGCTCAGGCTAGAATAAAGCCAAGAAACTGTCCCGTGTACCATGCCTGCTGGAAAACTCACAGGGTCTGAGTGATTCCCCATTGCAAGGTCCAACCCAACCACTCCACAAAGCCAAAACCTGATGGCAAATCTCCCTCTATGACAAGTTGGAACCGACGAAGGTGTGCACCTTCTGCTCCTAAGCACGACCAAATTCAGCAAAATGAATATGAGATTTGGCACAGCCCAACCTTGTTTCGCCCCTTGGCAGAGTCCTGTGCAGGTGCTGGGAGATAGAGCAGTGCTGTGCACTCACCACTCGCTTCATCAGCATGGGGTGCCAGCGGATGAAGATGCTTTTGAAGAGAGATGAGAGAGGCTGAAATCCTTTGACACCTGCGAGTGAACTGTGTATAACAGAAATGTTAAGCAGCTTTGTGAGAAAGATTATCCTGAAGGATGTTTTCCCTAATGTTGACATTTGTGTGCGAGTGATTAATTCCAGCACAGGCGTGGAGTGAGGAGGCAAAACGCTTCCTTCGCTGTCACGGGGCAAGCTACGGCCTTTGCTCCAGCAGGGGTATTAATTCATCCCTGACCTGTGACACTGTGCGTGGCTTGATCAGCCTCATCTCCTCGGTCACCTCTCAAGGCAGAGACGTGAGGATTTTCCATGCCCCTTTCCATGAACTGCTGTGACAGCGCAGGCACTTTTGGGCTGTTTGTTCTCCAGGGGTCTGACTGCTTCTATCTATTGCTGCTCTCCCCCGAGATGTGCCATCACAGTCAAACACAGCGCCCTGGCTTTAGAAAGGGGACAGTAACTGCTGAACATCAAGATGAATTGTCAGTTTTATACGTCGGGGGCAGAAGGGAGCTGCACTGCAGCAGGTTAGGGAGGCACAAGGGGAAGCTGCGGCTGCCGGAGCTGCTGGGAATTTTCTGACCCTCTCCCCCAGCTCCTCGGTGACTCTCTAGGGAAGCAGCCTCACTCTCCCCCTGCACTTCCAGCCAAGGGTGTCTTTCACTGGGGGACTCAATCTGCTGCAGGAAGGTTATCGTGCCTCTGCAGTTTTCTGCTCAGTTCCTAAAGAATATAGAAAGGAAGTATAAAATCAATGTCTAATACTGTATGTATAATATATCTATATATAAAAGACTATAAAAGAAATACAAAAACTGCTAAGTAGTGAATAAAGTTCCTAAGCCCATTTTTGCAATAGGAACCACTTCACACTATCCATGACTCTACTTTGCCATTTATTTTGGACTGTTGCACCTTAAACTCTGCATCTCCAGAAGAATCTCTTAGTACTGATGATACACACAGAGATTCGTTCGGGTTAAAACTAGGTTTCGTCCCCCAGGAATCCAGGCAGCATTCTGTACGGTACTGACTGGGTTGGATGTATACGCGCATGCAAGCATTTCACCCAGTGCTGAAACGTGACAGCTTGGAAGCAGAAGATATCCTCCTGTGGAAGGAAGCAAAGCAGGCACATGAGGTGTTTAGGAGTGAGCATGGAGAGCCCTTTGAGTCCTGCAGGACAGGGTTCTGCAGCATGGAGCAGATGCGGGGCTCAAACCCCTCCGCTTTCACAGAAAGACAGAGGGCTGAGACTGGCAAGACCATGCACTCAGTAACTTGTGGTGCTGCAGGGTGACAGTGGAAGAATGAATTGCAAAATGAGAACTTTTATCTCCACTCTGTGGTGCTGATTTTGAGGACCCTTTGAGGATCTCATCAAAGGAGTGAAGAGGCCCAGCTGGCAGAGGTGGTGGGGCCACATCATTATCGAGCCATTGGCTTATGAGACCGACAGATAGATTCATATGTATACGGATGAAAGAGCAGAAGGCTGGCATCAATTGGTTACAGAAGATCTAGGTGAGCTCTTTATTGCAGGTAGGCCTCCAGTAGCAGTTTCTGGGGGAATAATATGATAAGCTGGCACAGAGATATTCTAGAATCTATGTCAAGCAAGAATTTGCAGGTCTCAATAGCCAAAGGCAGGATGTTTCTTCCAGACTGGGGTTCTCCAGGGCATCTGAAGGCTCTCAGTGCTGTATCCTGCATCGTTATTAATTCAGTTAAGTTGGTCTTACGCTGGCCTAATATAAATCAAAGACTAAAAGGTGTTACGTAGCAGTATAGATGGTGCCTGTGTTGAGAAATCCATCTAAGGGAAATGGCTGCATGCCTGTGGTAAAATAAGCAAACAATCAGGAAACGCACGTGGGGCACTTCTGTCCCACTCTTGCAGATCTCCAGTCATTAGGAGTAACTGCTTGTCACTCGGCTCCTCATCTGTGCTCTGAACCATGCCGAAGCCATCTAAAATCACAAGAAAATCTAAATAAATCAGCATCAGGAAATCTGCTGCGGGTGTTCACTCCTGCAAGGATGCGACCATTCCAACGCTTGTCAGGGTCAGAGCACACAGCTGAGGAAATAGCCCGGGACAACTCTGCATTCCCGAGAGAATAAAACCAGAAGACACACAGAGTCACCCAGCAGGCAGTAGGAACAGGAGCAATGGTAGCATTACTTAACTATGTGCAATTTGCTCTCACTATCTTGATTTAAATTACACTGCCAGAAGAGACTGACAGTGTCTGGAATCAAATTGCTTAGAAAAGTGCCTCTTCAGAGGGAGAGAAAAAAATATGCCCAAATAACTTGAGTGCAAATGGTCTTGCAAGATGCCTATTGTGATCCGGGACAGCAGGATCGGGGGCTCATATTCATTAGAATAATGCTCAAGTAATTATGCTGAGCCAAATCCCTAACGCCCTGTGGTGAAACGGGGGGGTTGCAGAAACAGGGGGGTTGCACCACTGACTCTTCTACAGCGCACACATCAATCTGGGCCTCAACTCAACGTTTAGAGGAGGCACCAACAAACAAGAGCCTCTGATCCATTCTGCTTCCTTCGCTCCTCCACATCAGCATGGGCTCTGGGGACCAGCTTCAGGACGATGGATTTCTTTGGCTGGGTGAAACCGTTCGTGTCCAGAACCAGCAGGATCTTGAGCAAGAGATAAAACCAAAATAGCCATATAAGCTGGGAAAAAGGACATTCACGACACCGACAGGACCCCTGCAGCCCGCATACACCGTGATCACCTCTTGTTTTCAGTGCATTTCCTAACTTACAGGTGTACTTATAGTAGGACTATTACTATTACTGACGCAAAGCGGCTATGATTTGGGGTTTAATAGCCCTCAGCTCTTGAATAAACTGCGTAGTGAATTCTGGCTTTAACATGGCATGGTCCTAAGAGCTTGGTGCGCTGATAAATACTACACACAGAGAGGAAACCCAGCCAAAATCCATCTGGGAGCTGCAGCTGAGGAGGGACACGCAGTGACGTGGTTAATGCTGAAGTGTGTAAGCACTAAGGGGAACTAGATCGTAATGGGAGCTGGAGGGGCAATAAGCTCTCCAGAAAGAATGAAACTAAGATTGCTGCTCAGGCTGAGTACCAAGGAAAAAGCGATGGGCTCTCATGGGATAGGCTGGAAATCTCAGTAAAAGGAACACTGAAAGCGGGTGTTCAAGGGAGTCATCTTGCAGAGGAGGGAAGAGTGTTTTACCAAGTGTCCTCCACCAGTTCAATCCCAGCTCTCCTCTCCATCAAGACAAGGGTGATACACCCCCAACCCAACAAGCTACATTAACATCCCCACATCCCAGTAAGCTTTGTTTCAGGAAATTTAAGTAGTGTGGGTCAGAGCTCAATGTGCCATCCATGAGGAGCGAGGGGAGGCTGCAGCTTCTGTATGTATCTATTCCATGGGCATGCTTCAGCATGAATTTCCCCCTCCCTCTCTGATCTCATGTACACGACATCTGTAGAGAAAAGGGCTGAAAGAGCCCCCATAAACCTATGGGCACCAATAATACAATACATATTTAACTTGTCTCCTTTTAATTAAAGGCAGTTATAAAAAGAATCAATTTTATGGATTGCAGAGGACTAGGAAAATGTCATTAGACTTGGGGGAGGGTGGATAGGTCACTGCATTGTTAATGGACTATTACAGTCTTTCACCTCCAGGTTACTAGTTGAGCTGCAATCTGAATGTGCAGATATTCCAGCTGAGCACCCGTGCCAAGCAATAATTCAATAAGGATTCTTCTGTTTCTTACAACAAATGTCCTTTGAATACACTTGCTGTCCCCTCTGCTCTGATTTCCCAAGCTCGCCTCGTGAATGAAAGGGTATTAACGGCACAGCCTTTTGCAGCAGCCAGTGCAGCAAGCCAGGACGGGGCTGGAAGCTAACACCAAAAATAGAGCTACCTGCCTCTGAGCCACAGGGATATGCCATTATTTGAGGAGGATATTCCCTTTCTGCTCTCTGCAGCAAGGTCTTCCTAAGCCCGGTCAAGGCAGACTGGCAGTGCACCCCTGGGGAGCGAGAACCCCACAGCTTAGGTGCACCCAAAGGGAAGCAAAGGACTGTAGGGATTTCAGCCTGACGTGTTCCACCAACATTGAATTCGCTCCTCTAAAGGCTTAAAAAAATGTATCAGTAACTCGTGGTGAACCATTTAAATTGAAGGAGAAGATTTAAATGCAGTTATTCCCGAACGCCTCTCCAATCCCCAGTGAAATCTTCCTCCCTGATCTCTGCATGAAGTAGTAAAACCCAAGTCTGCAGACAGGGTTCAGTGGTTCTGAAGCTAGCAGCCTCTGAACTCCCGGGGGGGAAGAGAGGGATTTAATGTGCATGAGAGACAGATCCCCGTTTGTCCTGAGATGGATGCAAAAGAAACTGTAGAGAATCATCTCAGCAGGACTAAAGGGCAGATAATGAAACACATCATCCCATATCCTCACCCGCCTGTCTTTGCATGTTCTGAATGAGAAGTTTTGCAACAGGGCAACCACAGCCACTTTCATGATGAGGAGAGCAAACCTCATTCCTATGCAGTTCCTAGGGCCAGCCCCAAAGGGCAGGAAGGTGTAGGGCTCAATAGACTCTCTGCTCTCTTTACTGAACCTGATTACAACAACAGCAAAAAGAGAAGTTAGAGCTGTGGTTGCACAAGGTTTCGGTTCTGAAGTGATGAGGGGTCTGGGAAGGCAAAAGCTTTTTGTGTTTCTGTGCATATTAGAAGAATCAAGCAAAGTCCCTTAGTTCTGTCTCAGTGGACACCTTGTGCCTCTGCTTTTATCCTGCTGCTTGGAGCTGGTTGCGCGTCTCCCGGTGCATCGGGTGAACAGGGAATACGTGGAATATGCTAATGGATTTTGTAACTACTCTTTTCTCAGAACTCCCTCTCAACTCCAAAAACTGAACCCAGATTTCAAACCCTAAGCCTCACAGGTCTGCAGCTTCGCATCTTCCTTCCCTTTAGATCAAAGCACTGAGTGAACACAAAGATGTTCTCCCCCTGCATGACTAAAGGCAGGCTTGCTTTTGAGACATGCCAGCCGGTCCATTCCTCATCATGAAAAACAGGGAAGAACAATCAGCTTCACAGGGAAATTTGCCACTGAGCATTTTCAGTCATACTTCTTAGTGATCAGTTATTTTTCATGTCAGAAAGCTTTTCATTCCCAGTGCACGAGGTCCAGGTACAAACCTCAGCCACGCTAAATCAGCAGTGAAGTATCTCGCTGCTGAGACACCGGCACATCCCTCTGATGAACTCCCAGCAAGCCAAGTGATCCCTAAAGGGCTCCTGCCCAGATACCCATGCCCAGTAACATGCCCATTGCCAGAGTACTCCCATTTGGGTGGTTCCCTCTGCATTCAACACAAGGTGACCATAGGGGTCCATAGGTGATTTCAGCAGCAACCATCTCCCTTCCCAACTTCTGCCTGATACTGCTATGTTTTGTCCCAGAGATCACCACATCCCCACACTGGGGTTAGCTTCCAGGGGTATTTCAGCTCCTGGTGCAAGGGTACAGATGTGGTCCTGCGCTCTCTGGACCAGCCCTCAGCATCTTTGTGGCCACCAGGTCTGCCTTGGGCTATTGCTTCATTTCACAGGGTCTGTCAGAGACTCCTAAGCAAGGATTGTTTCATGACTTGAGCTGAAAAATCAAGTTTTATTTCCTGCCCATCTTTGCCCTTCCACTGCTGATTTGCATGGCATCGTGCCAGTCACCCAATGGCTCTTGTTATAATATCTGGCCGTAAACCCCTCAGTGTTACAGCTGCTGGGAGCTGCTCTCACTGTTGCTGCCTTCAATGCAGTTAATTAAATTCCATGCACAGTTTATGGATGTAGATCATAAAACTCCCCTCATGCTAATGCTGGGACTAGATGTCAGACAATGATAAATGCCTAATTTAAATGTTATAATCACGCATTCCCCACTTTCCCTGCCATTTCCACTCCCAGGGCTAAGGTTGAGCATGCAGCATTCCCCCTGCCTATCCCATCACCTCTCAGGCCTGAGCTCCTCCAGCTGCAGCCAGTATGCTGGGTCACCATGCAGCATGTAGGCTGGGATCATGACCACCATGAGCTTTGGAACAGTCACACACCGTTGTGCTCCACGGTCTTCTTGCAGACCCTGTCAATTCATTCACCACCCAAGGGATTCATTCAGCACCATATCGAGGTACTCCATCTGTGTGATGGCATTGTATATACATGGGAGCAGCCTGGGGAGAGGAATCAGGATGGTTGGGAACATGGGACTTCAGCTGCCACCCCAACAACCCTGTGATGCTTCTGCTCCACACACTACAGTCCAGAGGAGGGGAAACCTCAGAGCCAACATCTCCTCCATTCTATCTTGTTTCCAACCTGCCTTTTGGTACAACCCCAGCTTCTCTCCACCTTCCTTTTCCTTGTTGGGCAGGTATTGATCTCATCCTGGAGTCAGGGTGGGTGGCCAGGTTGTATGATAAATACCTGAGCATGGAGCTGGTGGTCCCATAGCCAGCAATGACAAGAGCCTGGGCCAGAATATCCTCATCACTTAAGGCTGAAAAGATGCATAAAAGCACATGCAAGAATCTGGAAACTACAATTTTGGTCATTCAGGATCCCACTTGTCAATCTAAGCAGTGTTATTCATATACTTAACAGTTGGTAAAGGAAACAGGAAACATCCAGCTAACCTTCTGGTACCACAAAGGGGTGGATCTGTTGTACAGCCAGAAAACTGCTGTCGAGACCAGCAGTGTTACGTTGCTCTCTTCAAGAGCAGAATCAAGGTATGTGCAGCCCAAGAAAGTCTCTGCTATCTTCTGGGACATATTCCAGGGAAAGTTAGAGATGAAGAGATGTCCAGCAGCTGCTCTAAACCATGAGGTGGGCTTTGTGCTGCCGAGAGCTTAGTAGCCCTGAGCATATTGTGGCAGTGCTAGCAAGGACAACTCAGGATTTAACACTGGTCCTGGAGTAGTGTCCAAGCACTGCCAGGATGCAGCCTGTGGTGCAGGACATCATGCAAATATCCTGCCTTGGCACCTCAAAGTTTACAAGCAGCCTGCTTCAATTGAGATTGATGGGCTGGGACTATGCCTTGGCTGAGCCATTACTTTCTAAATCTAACAGTTTACCTAGGATGAGGGACAGGGAAGAGCTCAGAGATGAAGGCACACACAGCATATGTGCTTTGTGTGCATTATGAAATACAGCCAATGGAGCTGGCCTTGAGAAGACAAAAAATGGGAGTAAGGAGATACTCACCCTGTTTGCTTTTTGCTGTACAAACAGACCTCAGGATTTATCACAGGAAATGGGATGTAATAAAATAGAGTTGATATGAAGACAGGCTGAGAAAGTTGGGGCTGTTCAGCCTGAAGAAGAGAAGGCTGCATGGAGACCTCAGAGCAGCCTTCCAGTGTCTGAAGTGGGGCTATAGGGATGCTGGGGAGGGACTCTTCATTAGGGACTGTAGTGATAGGACAAGGGGTAACGGGTTAAAACTTAAACAGGGGAAGTTTAGATTGGATATAAGGAAGAAGTTCTTTACTGTAAGGGTGGTGAGGCACTGGGATGGGTTGCCCAAGGAAGCTGTGAATGCTCCATCCCTGACAGCGTTCAAGGCCAGGCTGGACAGAGCCTTGGGTGCCATGGTTTAGTGTGAGGTGTCCCTGCCCATGGCAGTGGGTTGGAACTGGATGATCTTAAGGTGTTTTCCAACTCTAACTATTCTATGATTCTATGACATCCAAAACTACCACAAGTTCTGGAATCAGTGCTGCTCCTTCCTCAGGATGCATCCACAGTGAAATGAAATGGGGAAGAGAGCACAGCTACCCCATTTGAGCAGAGCAGAGCACAGCAAGCTGAGGAACATACCATGCCCATGACCACGATGGGGTTTGTCTTCATAGCTGACAAGGGGTCTATTGCTGCAGCATGGAAAAGGCTCTCCAAAACGGCCCTTTCCCCACACTGAACACAAACTTTCCTGCCAGCCCCACACAGTTTTACTCACTCCTTTATGGTCATGATCTCACCCTTGGCCACTTTCTTCTCAATGTTTTTCACTAGTTTTTCACCGTAGTGATTAATGATAGGGGACATCTGAATTGCAAACCAAAGCAGAAGGCACTTCTTGACTCTGCTACCTCCATCAAAGAAGGCTGGGCAGTTCCCCCATTTGAAGGGAAGGGCTGTACTCAGAAATGGCCCAGCCCTCCGCCAGCTGTTGCAAAGTACCAGTGGCCTCTACTTTACCTCCTTCAGCTTTCCACTGATGAAGGTTGGAGACAGCACAGTACGAACCTTTTCCGCCTCTCATCTTCAGCCATGCTGATGGCTGACCCCAGGATCCCACTGAAGCCAAAGTTCTGCGCAGGAGGAATGTTACAACAAAAGGGACATGGTTATAAAAGGAGATGGGTGAAGATTTCCAGCCCCCTTCTACACCATAGAAACATAAACCAAAAGAGACCCACCAACAGCTGTGACTTAGCCCCTGAAGTCACATCAGCTCTACCTCAACCAGCTAACGTAAGTGTTAAGAGTCATAAGTGACATAAGCTTTAGGGTACATCCAGGCTGATGTCCCAGTGTCCCAACCAGAGTGGCCTCTACACCTTCCAAACAGGGTTTTATTGCTGATACCATCAATACACAGCAACTACTTGCTGAAGGGCTCAAAGAACACTTCCTTTCTTGCTGCAAGCACTCTGTGCTGGAGAGCAAAGCACGGGGCTAAATACCTACCCAGCGATTAGTGAAAAGAGTGTAGCACTCTTTCACCAGGATGTTTTTGAGGAGGATGGGGTCCAAAACGGCCAGCACAGGCTGCCTGCCATCAGAAATCCTAAGCCAAGAGAAACACACAGTCAGACCATTGCTCACGGTCAGTTAAAGCATAAGCAGCCTACTCTGTGGCCAGAGCCATGCACATCAACTGCTGCAGCCCGAAGCGTTTGAGTCAGCTGAGTCCTCTCTGACTAAACAGCCAAAGGGATGATGCTGAAACTGGTTTATCATGTAGTAAAAGAGGAGAAAGGGAAAGAAAGTGCCAAACCCAGGCAGCAGGAGCACTTCTAGCAGTTGTCTGAGTTGCCAAAGCAGTGTGGGTTTAGATAAAAGGCAGCTTTTGCCATAACACTGATGCCCTGCACTTGGGCTGTGTGAGCTGTTTCCACAACTGGAGTCAATAAACCCACACCTAAGAGTCTACGTGCAGGGTAAAGAGATTTCCCTGCCTGGCACTAGGAGGCAATGAGAGGGGAAAAGCTCATCTGTCTCCTCCGTTTGCCAAACAACAGAGTCAGAGAAACTTAAAAGCCACGGTGCGGGCTAAAGAGCAGGGAGCTTTGGTCGGCAGCTGAGGGGAGCTGCTGTCTTCAAGAGGCTTGAGAACATTTAATCCTTCCAAAGAATGCACTGGATGTCATGAAGCCTCCCAGGGTCTGTTTTTGCACAACAGTTTAGCTTCAGCTTGAGAGGGTCTCAGTAGAAACAAGGTAAGAGGCTCCTGCACAAAACCAGCGCTGTGCAGGGAGCAGGGAGGCAGGTTGAAAGGTAGCTCATGGTAGCTACCTTAGCTAGTTGAAAGGTAGCTCATGGTTGAAAGGCAGCTACAAGGCTGTGGGAGAAGCAGGGAGCAAGATGAAAACCACTGTGGCAGCCTGCAGTTTGCTTTCTGCTCAAGACAGCCAGAAAAGCAGCTTCAAAGGCGTGAGGCTCAGTGTGACACCGAGCAGTGGAGGGTGTATTCAAAGCTGAGGCAAGCAAATGATTCCCTGAACTGGTCACCGTTATCCAAGCCCTGCACCCTGCTGAAATCCCAGCAGGAGAGAAGCCTTGGAGAGGTGGCTGGAGATTTTGCCTGTGGTGAACCTGTATTTTCATTCAGTGCAGGATTACAGTGCTGAGGCATGGAGGCAATGTACCTCTTTCCATTGTATTTCAGGGCCATTGAGCACCCCCAAATGGGCAGTTTTGTTCTGCAAAAGGAAACTCACCCCCAGATTTTGCCATACTTTTCAAAGCACTTCTGATCAAACTCCAGGACTCCCTGCAAAAGAAGCAATGAACAGTTTGCCAGCGAGGAGTGACTAAAGCAGGGCACAGCTGGCAGTGCCTTATGCATCCCGCAACCCCGGTGTAAGCGGCAGAGGTTGGGGTACCTCTTAAGCATCATATAGACATAGGGGACGTTTGTGCAGGAAGGAAAAAGAGATCATAGAGGGAGGGGAGAAAAAGCACTTTCAACTTCCGCTAGCCATCCTGAGCTACAACTGCAATGAAAACAAGGTACCACAGGGTACACAGTTTCAGTGTGAACAGTTAGCAGGCACAACTAGATACCATGGGGTCCTATCACCTTCATCTCAACAAGTTAGTGCTGTCACTGCCTTGTTCTCACAAGAACTGCACCCACAGTTACAGACCTGGCTTGGTGATGGCTTTTTTGGTTTGCTTTGTTTCCATTAAGGTTTTAACTGATGCTACAGGTAAGGATGAAACTTATGGGACACAACATTCACCATGCATTAAACCATTAGTAAGAGATTACCTGCGTGCTGTAAACCCAGCAACCACAACCTCTTTCATTGAAGCTAATATATTTTGGTGTGCATTTACAGTCAGCTACCTGGGACCATCTACGACCTACTTACTTGGTAAGGTGTGGGGACTTTGTAAGATTTGAGTTTTATTTAGAAACCTATTTGTCTGGCTAAGTCTCAGGCTGGCCCATCAGCAAACGGCTTTAGTGGGCATTGCTGGGGCTAATTCAGTCCCCCCCATGGGGATGACACAAAGCACATGCAGTTCTCAGGGATTAGCAGTCTCAAGCATCTCTCCAATGTTTTTCTTTCTTTGTTTCCAACAGAATTCCAGCTGCTGGGGAGCAGGTACAAACCCAGGGAGAAACTAACAGCTGAAATTACAAAGTAGATGAAAAATACAGCACGCCTCATTCAGGTCAACCTGAATTTGTGCGTTCTCTGTGTGCTCAAATTGCTCCCTACCTGAAAGCATCGTTTCCATCTCACTGCATCAAGGGCAGAGGAAAGAGATGCGGTAAAAGAGCACCAGCTACAAATAAGCATCTAAGACAGCTTCGGAGCAGCAGCAGCTGCTGGTACTCACATGCCGGTACTCCAAGAAAGTTCCCAAAAATGGAAGTGGCCATGGCCCAGGAACACCCATCTCCTTGAAGGTCTGGAGAGGCCATACGCCATAGCTGCCAAGCAAAGAGCATGTGAGATGCATTTATGCAATGAAAAGAGAATATTCTTCAGCCTGAGCACAGGGAATAGCTTTAATAACTGGTTTGTGTTGCCCAGAGAAAGATGGAGTTAGGGACCAGCTGAGGACAGTCCTGCAATAAATGTAGGATCATGTGGGGTGCAAGATAAGTGGGGGTACATTGTGATAGAAGACAAGGGCTGAGCGGAGCTGCAGCCCAGCTTAGGCAAGCACAGCGTACCTGGGCACATCAGGGCTTTATCCAGGGGCCTCATTTTGTTCCCCAGATCAGACACCAGTGACTCAGGTGACTGAGGAGGGATCTCAGAAGGATTAAGTTCTCAAGCTGAGACCTGCCCTTGTGTTTGTCTTTGCAAAGACCAACTGTGATGCTCAGGTGGTAGGGCCACAGCAGCCCAGCAGCCGAGGAGGGACGTAAATTACAACAACAAAATGAACTTTTTTGCCTGTATAGCTCACTACAGCTCCCCTGAGCAACATAAGCAAAAGGGCAATTTTGCCAACATTACTATTTAAACAAGGGCTTCTGCTGGCACAAGCACGCAGGCAGACACAGACATCACCCGCTGCCCTGCTCCCAGCTTGCAGAACCCAAGGACACCCTGTCCCCTTTGCTGCCAGCCGGAGCTTGATGTGGTTAAGAACACGGAAGTCCCTTCTCCTTTTGGATCTGATGAGAACACCAAACAGATCAGGAAGTTCTGCTTTAGTTGCCTCCCCCCCAGTCCATCTTCCTTCTTCCCTTCCAGGTGGCAACGGGAAGGCACAGGGAGCCCTGGAGCCCCCCTTTACCAGCCTTTGGCTCTGCCCTGGAAGACTGACGATGAGGTTTTGACACTAATCATGTACTTGGGCACTTCATACAGAGGGTGATGACCCCAGTCCCTCCCCAGGTGCAGGTACAGGGTTCTCCTCCTCCCAGTCACACTGAGGGACCAGTCTCTACTCACACGACCAGGAGGTTAAAGAAAAGGATGAGCAGCAGCCAAGTGACAAGAGAAAAGTTTGGCATGAGGTCCATTGCGCATCCCAGCCTGCCCTGAGAGCATCCGTCTCCTGTGAAGCCTGGCCTTCAGCCACGGCCAAGCTCACATGACAGAGAAGGAGGAGTTGTCTTGCTTGTTGGTTGCTCAGACTTTAACCCTTGGGCAGGTTCCTCCCTGGATTGAGATGTCAATAAGATGCCCAGCTCCGAATGTCTTGAGAAACTGCTGAAAGGAGAGATTTTACAGGAGGAAAAGTTAATACAGTGTGAACTCCGTAACTCCTTTCTCCTGCCTCAGGCCCAAGCTCTATGGGCTTCACAGGGGACTGCAAGGGAGCCCCTGGCTGTTTCTACAACAGCAGTGATACTGAACCAGACCTGCTCCTCCTTACCCTGTCCAGTCTTGCTTTTGCTGGCTTCATCCCTTTTATTGAGGGGTATAATTGGGAGAGCTAAGGAATTGCTACTGTCCCCCCTAACCCAGCTCCTGCTCCCGGCTCCCTAACCCAGGTTTCTGGCTGTGCGGATGTACTTTCCCTTGTGCCTCTTCCTCCCATCTCCATTTATCTTTTCCTCCTGCACCTCCTCTTTAGGGCCCAGGAGATAAGGGGCTGGAGGAGACAGACTGGCCGGGAAACACTTACCTAGGTTGAAAGGGGTCTCTTATCCTCAGGATCACAGACTCAGTGGGGAGAAGGATGAGGTCCTGTGGCGACACAACGTGTGCTTGCCCCTGAGCCGATGGGAGTTCTGCCAGGGTCCCACTGCCTGGGTTAGTGGTTTTGCTGACCAGGGCTGGGGCATGGGGCTCACTGGGAGGTCAGCCAGCACCAACGCTCCCCAGCCACGGTGCTTAAGGATGGGTTCCCATTTCCCTTTTATCCCAAACATTGTTTGTTCTTGGGCATCGCACATGATGACTTCTGTTGTTTCACTGTAGGCAGCTCAGCATCCTCCCGCAGACACACACGTGGGACCAGCTGCTTTCTACCAGAGAGCAGGATAAATCCCTTACACCTATGAGCAGACTATGCTGGTGGGCAGCTGCAGGGATGGGTTGGGACATGGCCTTCTTTGCCCCCATCACACTGGGAAGGGCCATGAGTCTCCTTCATGCAGCCCAGCTTGGTTCCCTTCCCCATGTCCTCTGAGCCCACCAGCAGACCCTCATGGATGAGGGGAGATAACAAGCAGCCAAGGACCCCACATACGCATCAGTCTCCTGCGCCAGGGTTTGCTCTCCTGCCTTTGGCACACTCAGCCTTGAAGAAACACAAGCACACCATTGCCTGAATCCACAGATCTCAGCAAATCATAGTTGATAAGTAGTCCACATCCCACCTAAAATTGCTGCCACGGCTCAGAGCTGCAGGTGGGGTGATTCTGAACACTCACTGTCACATACCTGTATACAAATTGAATGTATTAAAGTGGTGCTTTTACACTTCCACAGCCCTTTGGACCAAATGCTATGGTAGAGGATATACTTGCAGAGGCTGGTTTTTTAATGTCTGTATCACTGAAATGACACCCAGGAGGGATAAAGCAGAGGGGAAGGCGCTCAGATCATGTTTCCTGGCAACATTTAAAGGGTTTTAGCATTGTGGGCAAGCAAACCACGCAAGAGTGCTGCAGGTGAGGCTGCATTTTCTAAGACAAAGGGAGAAGATTGCCCAAGTTTGAGCTACACAGCTCTTGCCTGCCCAAGGCAGGGAAAACATCTCATAGTACTGAAAGGGGGAGTGATGAATGCTCCCCACTGCCCTTGTGCAGCAGATGTGCTAAAACAAGCGCAAAATCACAGCAGCAGCAGACTGGGTTGGTATCAATGCTTCTCCTAATTTCACCTGTTTCACAGAATTGTTACTCCCCCCCCCCCCCCCTTTCAGATAATAACCTTAATAGGAATTGTCTCAGAAAAAGCTCTTACACCCCATTGTTAAGTCGCATTAATGGCTTTCAATGGCTTCTTCAATGCGCTGGGCTACAGGCACAGAGATGGTTTATAGCCCCCCTGATGCTTCCAGGGTTAATGATCTGTATTTGTGCAGGGTCCAGAGTGGTCAAAGGGAACCTCCTTTTCCAGGCCATGCCCAGACATGGCCTCAGACCCTTTGACATCTCCCTTTTTACTGACACCAACATGGTGCCATTGCTTTCCGCATTAGTAAGAAAACCCAAGGACTCTAAAGAGGCTTGTGGGAGCCCTGGCGATATTCACAGTGCATAAAAAGACTATTCTGACACCATGGAGACAGGAGTGACTTAGTGTGAACCCTGCTTCTCCCCATGGCAAGGTCTCCTATAGTCCTGGACACTGCCATGGCCCCACATGTTCGTCCACTGGCCATCATACAGTCCATTGCACCGCGGTGACTCTTGGCATGTTTGCTCCTGTCACACCACCCTGACAGCAATCCGGGTTCAATATTAACCCACATGATATCGACCAGTCCTTATTGCAGCAGTGGCAGGGAGCTTGGCTTTCATGTGCTGGATACTTTCCCTGGGTTTGTGTTCCTGTCCTCAGCACCCTGCTGCTGTGGTCAGCACCCTGCACTCCTCTGCACCAAGAGGGGATGTGTGGCCAAGCAAGGTAGGTGTGCGGGGATTCAAAAGCTGGTGGTCACCATGGTTAACATGAAAAGAAGGGGAGTTGAGCTGTGGTATCTGGCCATAGTTTTAGCTGCTATATTGTAGACTCAAAGATTTTCCTTTCCTCCACATGCTGTGGAGAAACCCATGTTGTAACATACGATAGCCTCCTAACAGATACAGCAAAACGTCAGCCTTGCTAAAAATCAGGCTTTTATTCACCGATTGTCCCATCTTTAACAATTCTCTTCTCGTGTTCCTCTTGTCCCACAAATGGGATAATGAGCTGTTTATTTCTGGCTCTTCCTTACAAACCTTGCTCTCAATGAGCCTCTTGAAAGGACTAAATGGGCAAGCACCAGATGTACAACTTCCTTGAAGAGCTCCAGCAGCCGGGGGATGACGGGGGGCTGGCACTGCTTTCTGCCTGCCCTCTCGCTGAGCCTGAAACCACACAGTGCTTCATGCCTGGCTATTTCTGAGACCTCCGCAGAGAAAAAACACCACGTTGCTCCTTTCATCCAGCAAAGCTGCTGAATGCTCCTGTAAGCGTCAACAGCTGAAACCCATCTCCCTTTCACTCCTCTATAATTTCCAAGAAAGGATGGAAAATGACAAGCCACAATCAGTGTTACAGCATAAAACCAATCACATAAACACAGAGGGGACAGTGCTGTGTGCACCCCCCACACACTTGGACACCAGCTCCTCCAAGGACAGCCTCTCCTTTGCCTGCCAGAGAAGAACTTCTCTGTCTTTTCAGGCCTCCCAGCTGGTGGCTCGGGCTCACTTGTAAAGCAGCCAGTGCTTTACAGAAAGAGAAGTGGCACTGACACATTTGCAATGACCTCAATTTCTGCTGAGCCTCTTCCAGATCAGAAGTCAAGCCAGAATAAAACAAAAGTCATGATGCAGCCCTGAAGACATCAGCTTTAAACACACGACATACAGCCCTTTCTACCACAATCCACTTACCTCCAAGCCCACCCTATCTCATAGGGACACATGTTAAAGCCAGCCCAGTGGGTGTAATCTATCTTAGAGCCAGGATCTCTGCTCAGCCAGACCCAGCACTCAGAGCAGCATCATTGCTCAAAGGCAGAGTTTGGTCCATCTCTTCTCTGGTGCCTGGGCTCTGGTTGATTTTTGCAGGCACATCCTGAGCATGGACTAAGGGGCAGGGATGAATTTGTTTCATTTGTGATTCATTCAGCTTTGTGGACAACCCACCAGCAGGTGCTGGATTCAAACCACCCTGAGTATGCTCAGGCACAGCCCATGCCAAGAATCCAAGCAGGTATGGCTGGAAGCTTCTCACTCAACCTCACCAGAAGGATTTTTCAGTCCACATCCCAGTGATTTTTCTTACTCAATCCACCAGGAGTTTTCTATAGGAACTAAAGCCAGATGTGTAGCTGGTGGGATTAACTTCTACTTGCTTCATGAAAAGCTTTATTGAAAATGAGCATCTTTTTCTCACCTCTTTAATTTCTTCTGTGGTCCAGAGGCAGCTATGGATCAATAAAAGTGTTTTCATCGATCACCCTGGATGTTTTTTGCTGGATGGAAGATCGAAATGCTGAATCCTGCTTCTGCCAGTCCTTTCTATAGCGAGGAGTTAAAACATTTCCTAATTTCCACCAGGTTACGTGAGGTTTTATCCCGGAGGATACAGTCTCACAGCAGATTAAGTCATAATCTTGTAAATCAATCCAGAAATTTGCCCTGCTTCATCCCAAATTCTCCATAGTTTAGCTTCTCCAATGACTCCAACTGCTCTGCTCCTCCCCTGCCTCTCACCTCTAGGGTGTCTATACCCATCATATCTACCATTCTATACCTATATAAAAACCAATACAAAATTATATATAAAAGAGTTTGTGCTTACAAGTTGGGTCTTGTACTGTTGGAATTAAGACTCAAATTAGGTCAGTCATGTTCCCCTGGTAGGGAAAGAATGATAGTGCTGGAAAACAGACAGTTTAGAGGGACCCAAAAATAACTCAACCTGCTGTTCTGTAAGAAAGATATGTTTCCTTCGCCCTGCACTGAGGATATTTGCAATTGAGGCCACTTGGGCACAACCAGTCACACAAAACGTGGCTTGGTCCCACAGGCAAAGCTAGCCTGTGCCTCAATTTCCTCCTACCAAAGGAGGGATATTAATCCTTCCCAATTCAATAGGGCTGCGGTGAGGTTACCTGAGTTTGTAAGGCATTTTATCACTGTTGGCATGAGGCCCCAGGCTATATTACACATGTCGTCTTCCAGACTTGCTTTTAGCCTTATCTGCACTGTCTGTTCAGTGCAGAAAGTGCAAGCATTTGCATGAACTCAGATTATCAAGGGTCAGGGTGAAGGACAAGCCCATGGCTTCACCACTGTGAGCACTGTTGCTTTGCTAGATAGAGTGCACGTCCCAGCCAGATCAGCACACGTGGTGCACTGAATGCCCTGGAAATTGCACAGTGTAGGGAAGAGCCTTTGAATGAAATTGTGGGTGTTGGCTGCTTCTTCCTCTGAGCTGTTATTGTCACTGGAATGCATCAATAGTTTGTTGTTTGCTCATTCCTCCATAAGACAGGTGCAGATTCTTGGACTGTGCAGATGACTTCACCAGTTTCGGTGCTGCTGAGAAACTTGCCTTGTGAAACCTCACTGAATGACTTCATGCATCAGACTCTTCCGATTTAGGATTATCCTAACTCATTCACAACCAGTAATGAACATGCCAATTGCCTACTTAATGAAGGTCTCTACCAGTGGCCACATCGCCTTGGCTTAGCGGGACATGGCCTGCATTGCAAAGGAAACAAGACAGCGAAAGGACTCCTGCTGTTGGGGCACAGTGGAAGTGAACCAAACCTCAGCAAAAACATGTGTTCAGCTGAAGTTCTTTTTGATTTTGTGGGAAATGCAGGTTTCAAATGAAAGTAATTGGTGAGGCAGGAGGTGCAGAGAGAAAAACCAACAAGAGGCAGGCTTAAAAAGAAAGAAGCAAAGAGAAACATAAATAACCCTGGAGCAAAAATGCAGAAGGAAGAATCAAATGAGACAAATAGGAGGAAAACGATCAGTAATGAAAGCCCAGATTACTTGATTCAGTCAAGCCACTGCCTGGGCTGGTCAGGGCAGGGCAGGAAGCCAATCTCTGTGTTTTTTTCTGATATTGTTTAGACTACAAATGCCATGGCAGATTTCCCATCCACTCCAGTGTTTATGTCCATGCTCCAATCCTAACCACGATAACATGTGCGGAGGAAACACGTTCTGAGAAGAGTAAGGGCTGCAAGCGGGAGGATTACGCACTTTGGAGCCGGACGACTTCAGAAAAGCACTTCTGCATCTCCTGGCAGTTTTGCAGGATGTCTCATTCACAGAACGCTGCACTGTGAGGATTTTGATCTTCAAAATGGGTATGTTGATACCTCTGGGTTATTACAAGCTATCAGCCACACAGGACTGCTTGTATTTATACAACACTGCATTATTTATAATATCCCTTTCAGGAGAGATATTATATGAGATACGAATTCTTTACTCAACAGTTTGACTTCTTCCTCCCTCTCCCTCCACCCCTCAACTCTCCCACTTGGAAAACATTGATTTCTCCCCCTCATTTTTCCCACCAGAGCTGTAGCAAACCTGACTGGGTTTAGTTTACTTCTCTAGGCCAGATGCTCAGCTGGTGAAAATCCCCAACAATCAACCTGGAATAACAGAGCTGCCCTGATTTCCATCAGCTGAGATCTAGTCCTGCACCCCCATCAGCACCTTTGTGGGAATTGATCAATGGCTGCTACCACTCTGCAGGGGAGGACAAGTATTATTTGAGGGGATGAAGGTGTACAGAATAGTGGCCCCACTATTCTGTAAGTGGCTTCCACTTCTGAATGGGTTTCGACTCTCCCTTATTCAGGATCTGGAAGAAGCTTCTTACTGCAAAATAACAAAATATTTAAGGCTGATCAAATTTCAGGTGGAAACCATTAGAGTCAGTTTAGCTGCAAAGCAGCAGGGGTTGTAAGATTTTACAGTCCAGAACAGTGAGGAATTTCAGTGTTACATTTTCACTGTCCTGAGCTGTTAACTCATCAGCATGCTGGCAAGGCACCCAGAAACTTCCTCAAGACAAAAATAACAGAAAGAGGCTAGAAAATATTTTCTTTTTCCCCAAAAGAAATGTACCAAGGACACACGTTTCCAAAAGGGTTCTTTTAATTAGAAGCAAGTTTGCAAAAGAAGAAGTAACTCTCTCATATAAAATAGTGGAGTGGTGAAGGTGAGGCTAACAAGAGGTGTGGAACAAAAATCCAGGGCAAATCCCCAAGGAAACACTGAATTAAAAGCAACGATCCAATAACCATAGTACACTGAAGGGTAACTCAAACACAGCTGTGTAAGGTGGTCCTACCCCTAAACTGACAGCAGATACCAAATCAGAGGACGGATTCCACCCCAAGAGTGGCAAAGTGAGCGGCTACAAACTCACCGTAACATGGTGTCCTTGTATCTTTCTGCTACCCAAGAGCTCCCACCACACTGTGACAGCTCCCAGCACTGCACAGGAGCATCACAACATCAAAGGGGGAGCACCCGTGGCACTTCCTAGCTGCCCCTCCTGCAGAATGCCACCACATGGTAGCAGAAAGGTGTCATTCCCAGATCTAGAGAATAAGACATAAATGGGAAAGCGCTCCAATATAAAGCTCTGTAACCCCATTCTAGTCTCTATATCCAGTGATTCAAGCCCCAAGAAAGTGCACAGTGATCAAACAGCATCAAAATAATGAATTTCCTGCCAAGTCTTGAGACTCCAAGGCCATTTAAGATGGGAAGGTGGCAGCTTTGAAAAGACAGAATTCTGAGTCAGAGACTGAATTTCAAGTCCCAGTGGTATCTCACTTGTTGTTCAAACAGATCTCACCTGTTCAATGTGTTATGCTGTGCTTATCAGTTGTGGCTCTCTTCTACCAGGAGGAGCAACCTTTACACCTTCACAAAGTACAAAGCCAACTTTGTCTGGGAGGGCTGGGGGTGGAGATGCAGGGGAGAAGGGATACAGAAGTACAAAGAACTGATGGGACTTGTCAGGTGGAGCCATTTAACGCCCATGCCCAGCCCAAAATGTTCAGTAAATGCGCTACCAATTCAAGGGTGGCTTTCCCTAAGGTGGTTTCAATGGGTACTCTACAACCACGTGGTCATGCATGTGGCTTTGTGTAAACACCACGGCAACATACCTCTCCCCACGTGACCTCTAGTATTGCCGTGATGATGTATGGACTCCACACGTCAGCAAAACCCTATAAAAACAACCTAAGAAATGTGATTGAACTAGCAGGAACTCCAGGTTGAACGAAGCTGTTTGCAGTACAACCTGCCCATCCAGCAACTGCTCTGTGTTGGCTTTTCCTCTCCAAATACAACCCCTCATTGCATGTGCCCTTCTGGCTGCTATTGACAAAGGAGATCACTACAGATAGGAGGTCTAGGAATCATATTCAGTTTTGGATATCACAGGTTTCTAGGACTTCAAGAAGTCCAGTGGCCCTGATAAGGGTTATCTTTCTTGTGGGATATTTTTGGGATTTAGTTTTTGACATTTCCCAATAAATTCCTTTTCTGAAAAGATTTTTCAGAAACAAGTTGCCCTGCATGATCTAAAAACAGCAAGTGGGAGAAGACACCAGCGCTCTGTATGTATAAACAGCCATCCCCCCTCCTTTTTTTGGAGAGCAGACTGGATAATCTTTGGATGACTCAATGGATTCCTTGAGGGAAGCAATGACAAGGATAATAAATGTATCCCTGTGTCAAGACAGATTTGGACATTTATTCTAAACAACTGCTGGAGCAGCTTCTGGCAGAGACCTGGGTATAAACAGGAAAACGAGATCCTGGCCCATCTGAAAAGCATCACTGGCTTTAACACTCAAAATGAAGAGGGAAAAAAAAATCCTTTTGGGTAATGGATTAGTTTCTTTTTCTGGATGTTTTTTTTCCTTCTCTCCAGTAATGCCAACTGCTTCCAAAAGTGGGATCACTGGTTGTGGTGTGATTCCTTTAGCAAACACTGATGAAACCCCTTGCTCTGGGCTCTCCCTTCTTCATGCCTGGCCCATGAAGGAGTTTCACAGAGGTGACTCTCAGGGTAGGGAAAAAGAGACTTCCAATGAAAGTAAAACAGTTCCCTCTCCTGTCCCTACTCACTGCTGCCACTTGCACCCGAGCAGCACTGATAGTGCACCAAAATTGGAGGATTAAAAGCTGGGAATGGAAAATATTCCACCCAAAGGTGTGGGCTGTGCTGAAGACTATGTGTCATACTGACTTTTGGGGGATAAAAATGTTCCACTTAGAGTGGAACAGTACAGCTTTTTCACTTCTGTGCTCTTTTGCACATGATTTATGATAGGTACAACCTGAGGTTTGGTGCCGTTGGGAGCAACAGGAGCATTGCTGATGGTGATGGCTGGTGTCATCTCAGCCCTGGGAGGGGGATGGACACTTAGCCACATTTTTCCTGCAGGGAATTGGATATTTCCATGGCTACTGCATGAAAAATGAGCTCCTATTAAATCCAGCATCAAAAGACCCCAAGAATCATGGCAAAGTAAATAAACAAAATATCCTAAGAAGGTGTTTTAAATATAAGCCTTCATTTTTCAAGACTGTTCTAAACAAGAAGACAGAAACAGAAGTGGATTTGATGGGTGAAGTTATTGTAACAGGACAAGTAATGTTTAAAAGGCATATTTCAAGGCTGTGATTCCCAGAGATTACACGTATGAAATAGAGCTTTCTTGCTAACTGATGGAGTGCTTCCTTCCAGATAGAACAATTTAGCTGATATCTGAGGTAAATAAAATCTACCCATTAATCATATTTTCTAAGGACAGCACGTTAACAAGAAGGCACAGGCATCGTGCATGTAGCTATACAGGATCCTGGGCAGCAGAACAAACATCCTATGCTCATCTTATGGATGAGCAGGGCAGTGCACTTCCATGCTCTGCAATTGCTTAAGTAAAATAAAACCACTGTGGGCTGGACTGGAACAAAAATACCTTTGTTTGGATCAACAGGTCCTAAAGGAATCACACCTAACCTATTATTTTGGCAGCAGCCAGAAGAAAAGAGCCATACAGCCAACTCAGCAAGCTCAGGCTTTTGAGCAGCAGATGGTTCTGAGAAAAAAGGAACAGTCTCTTCTCCTCACTTTGTATAAATCGTGCTGCTCCCCACGCTGTCATTCAGTGGAGCAGTGGCCACAAAGTCCATTTCCTTTATTCCCCATTGTTCCCTTGCTTTTTTGCTCAATGAGGTATCAGATCAGCCCCAGGGAGTAACTGCACCCTACACCGATACAGATCTGGCAATACTCAGGAGATAACAGAGCTGCTTGCACTATGCTTTCCTTTGGAACAAACTCTTCAGTGTTCCATCTACTTCCTACTAATCTATATCCCTAAGCCCTTAGTGGTCCTTGAACAGCACTACTTCTCATACCCGTTGGATAAGCACCACTAAAATTTCAACAGCAATTGCATTGCTATGTCACATGGATATAAAACAAGGTGTTTAAAATATGTAATCTGATGCAAGAAATAACAAAAGAAAACAAATCAGAAAGTCATGTAGATGATTTTCTCTAAGAAACAAAAAAAAAAAAACAGACTGCAAAGAAATTTTGGCAGCTCAGTAATTAAAGCAAAGTCCATATGGCTTAAGAGAACAGTCAAAGTGCACAGAAGGCAGTGGGGGTTTTGTTTGCTTGGCATTCCTCTTCACAGTGAGCTCAGTCATTCTTTTAGAGCCCCTTCTCCATCCCACACATATCCTATGCAGGTGCAGAGAGGGGGATGGCTCACAAGGTTTTGGCTCAAGCTCATGTCTTTGTATATTCCTTGCCATCTAAGGAGCTGTGTAGGGATCATTATCCCAAACTCAAAAGCCCTTAAACACACCCACTGGACTTTTTGGTTTTGAACTTTTTCTTTCTGGAGCCTTTGGAGAGGAATAGCAATCCAGTGCCAAAGCTATCCAGAATGTGTATGCACCAAGAGCAGCAGCGCTTGGAGGCATTGCCAAAGAGGAAAAGCAGTTCTGAGCTTGTCTGCCCTGTCCAAGAGGCACTGAAAGGCGACAGCAAGGCTGAGCTTGCCCTTGGACCTCAACTGTTCAGGTGAGATGCCGCCAGGCTACTTCTAACCAGCCCCTGTGGGCAGGAACAGGCAGCACTGTAATCAATGTCAGGTTGATTTCACCAACCTGCCTTGAAGACACCAGCACCCTGTGCCACAGCTGTCCCACATCCCTCCAGAGAGGCCAGGGACAATTTGCAATAGCAGCAGTGCCCACACGTGCCCTGATGGGATGTCAGGAAGCAGCAGGGTATCAATTGTCCTGGCTGACTTACATTCATCTGGGAGGACATGCCAGATGCTGGAGCGGCAAGGACTTGCCTACTTCCAAATTCAGCTTTCGAACTCCTGTGGTTAAAATGTCTGGTGAGCCAGGGCTCTTGTTAGGTCCAAGGGCTGGACTTGGATTCTTTAAACTCCTGATAACTTCCTTGCAAGTAAACAACTTGCTGCAAAAATGTGACAAGACTCAGGAAAAGGACAGAAAAGAATAAAACAAAAAGTGACTTATACACAAGGATGGAAAAGAAACTAAAAATCCTCTCTCTTCTTTCAAAGGCTATAGCTTCAAGGGCACAAAGAAGATTGTAAATGCGTACAAGGTAATTCATGACCCTAATGCTTGCAGAACCTGGTTAGCTGTATTTGGAGACACTTCTGCCAGATACAAAGCTGAAGAATCAATAAAAGGCACCTGTGGACACCAGAACTCACCCAGTCTGTGTGATGTGTCTTTGCACAATCAACTCAAACAAACCCAGCTACTGTGTACTGGTTTACACACCAGTCAGCAGTACCATGGAGTCTGGGCAAGAAAGGGTGTTCAACTTCTATTGACAGGGCAGGATAACTTTGATGATCAGAAACCTCCTCAGTTAGTAGACTCTCTAGCCTGTCGGTGCAATCTTAACTGAGAGATTCCTCTGGCTTCCTGGGTTGTGGCCACTGACTTCTTAAAAGTGACCAATTCCAATGGCACAAGGAGTCCATGAGGGAGGATCAGAGCCACACCAAAAATAAACTGACCTTGCATCTGAATTCTTCCCACTTCCTTCACCCACTACTGCCTACAGCGCTCTTTTGAGTCATCTCCTCTTCCAAAGGTCCTGTAGTTGGAATATTTAAAGAATGCAGCAGGTCCCATTTGAACAACAAAGAAAAGCAGGTCAATAATTCAGTATAAATACACTGGGAGTGAGCCTAGAGCAGACACAGTGACACATCTGAGCCTAAATTGATCAGCCAGTGCTCCTAATCTGGGGAGCAGCAATGAGGAGAGAGGAGATGTCTGCTTTTCATGTAGGGTTTTGTCCTTTTTATGTCTTCCTACTTGGCTTTGATGGCAGGGAAAAATTAAAAAGAAAAGAGAAAAGCTAGAGAAAAAACAAAAGAAAAAGGAGCCTGGGAGGTTTTATGTTTTCTCTTCAAATCACATTACAAAGTCACTCATTGCATCTAGGGAATTCACCTCCTTGTCTGGGAAAGGCAGGACAGAAGGAGGGGAGAGAAAGAAAGAGGAAAGAGAAGGGTGTGGGAGCTGCTTCCTGAAGCAGTGTTACAAAAAGCAGTTAAAAAACCCCTACTATTCACAAGTGGTTAAAATCATCACTTTTCAGAATTCCTTTTTTTTTTTCCTCTTTTATACAAAGGTTCAGCTCGTTCAGCTCCACGTTTTTAGAGTTGATTGTCTTCAGGAAAAATACCCAAACCCCAGCCTCATCCGTGTTCCCATCCATTTCTACCCTGATAGAGAAGTTACCCACAGTTCACCGCACGCATAGTCACTGCGCCGGGTCCCCCCGAGTGCCGCCGGCAGTTGGGCTCCATCCTCCATTCCCATCTCAAACAAAGGAGGAGAACCCTGTCACTGGAGTCCGGGAGCCGGGCGCGGGCTGTCCCGTTGGGGTGTACACCCCTCCTGAGCTCTGTGTCGTGATGACAGTCTGGAAATAGGGTTCTGTCTCGCTGGCGGCACACTCCTCGTATCTGTAGGATGCTGGGTGCTTCACACCTTTCTGCTGCCGCTTCCATGAGTTGTAGTAGGTGGGGTCGCTCATGTAGTGGTTCACAAAGGAGTGCTTTGGCAACTCATCTTCATAATCTGAGTCAGTGGCCTGGAGCATCAGGAAAACAACAAACGTAAATCAGCCATTAGCATCCAGGATTTAGCCTGTTCCACCTTAGAAGAAATCAGAGACAAGTTTAATATCACCAGCTGACAAAAGCTGTGATTATAGGGTAGGATGGTTTGTAGTCCGAGTGTAACACATGCTGGCCTGTAGAAAAGCACTGTGCTCTGGTTTAGCCAGGCTTTGCTGCTAGAGGGAGAGTCCCCTGATGAACACTGGTGATAAGAGATGCAGAGAAATCCCTCCTAATTCATTGCAGAATGCTGTGACGGGAGCTATGTTGACAGAAGATGCACGGAAGTGTAGAGATGCCACAGAGAAACCAACAGCTTTCAATCACATAATCAACAAGACTGCAATTACAACTGAGAATCTCTTTCCTGATGCAAGGACATCCCTGCAAACATACTGAAGTTAGCCAGACGTGCTGTTGTTTGTGGTGGTCAAACCAGGGCACTTGCACAGTGCTCTGCATTGAGCTTTTAAGCATTGAAAATTAGTTCTATCACTGAAAAGGAATTATGCAAAATCACCGGGTTTTTTTTCAGGCAAACACATCTATCTGTATATGTTCAGGCTGATTACTGGTGGTACAGCAAGATGCATAACCAGCGGTGACAGAAGAAAGAGAAGGCAAAAACTGGAGAACAATGGCCAGACAGGAGGGGTGGCTTTCTTGGGACGGCTTGGGAACAGCTCTGTGTTCAGAGTGAATCTACACACTTGAAACATTGATGCACGACGGCTGCATAGCTTTAAAGCTCATATCAGTAGTGAGTGAGAGCTCTAGTGAAATATAACCAGCTAAGCTTTGTGCATCTGTCCCTCCTCTGAAGTACTGCTGCTGTGATACAGCTGGAGAAGTCACAGAGGGCTTGTGCATCTCCGAGTGCAGAGATCACAGCAAAGCCACAGTATCTAAGTGCCCGTTTTCCTTCTGTTCCCACCTATAACAGACCCATCCCATACAGCACACAAGCATTTACCCAGTCATTTCTGTATCTCATGCCTTCTCTCAGAATCAATCCTTTGAGCATGCAAAAGCTTTTATTCCCCCCCCCCCCCAATAATCCACGTAAGCAATTCTAAAGGCAATTAAATATCAAAGTAGTAGCTGCCTAAGACTTGCAAGAGAGAGGCAGGTAAGTGCAGCTCGTAACAGTTAGTTGCTGCAATCAGTTTCAAAAGGTTGGTATCATTCTGATCTATGACACCTCACAGCAAACACACACCCTTCTTGATCCTGTCTGTCACACAACTAGTCTCTCCTTCTCTAAAGCTCCTTTTTAATGGTCTCTGAAGAACAATCCTCAAATGCCTTGCAAACCATCGTTTGAAAAGGGCACCGCATCCATCATCCCACTTCTTTGCCTAGATAGCTGCTTCAATACTATTTTGTGCCCATTTTGCAGCAGAGTGTGATGGACAGAGCTGAGAAATTTTTCCCAGTTTTCCAAAAGTCTGAGTAAAGCAGGTCGTTACAGCTTGGCAAAATTGCCCTTCCTCCATTACCCATGCTTTGGCTCTTTCGGAATGATGTACTGTTTGATTATTTGAAGACTACAAAGCCTCAGGTGCCTTGACATGTAATTACTATTACAACAAAACCCTACCAGCATTTAATACTTATTCCACAAGGAACTCGACAAGTCTATCTCCTAGAAAAACACTCCTTTGCACCAACTGCCAGCCTTGAGAAGCCAGCACCCAACTCCCTCTACTGACCTTCCTGAATAGGTGTTTTTTGTGGCGTGCCTGGAATATTCCCAGATTTGGACCACTTCATAGCCAGAGGGTGCAGGCAACAGTTCCAGAGCCTTGGCACCAGTGCAGGGAACATCCTGCCAGCACTGCCCAGTCTATTTTTGTCAGGGGCTCCAACAACAGTGCCTCTGCTGACTGCAGATGTGGCAGCATGGCAGGGCATAGCAGCAGGCAGCGACAGCTCAGGCTGGCTCATTCTTAGCTGCAGATGCAACCAACTTTACCTGCAGATCAAAGATCCCCAAACCCTGGTTTCTTCCATTCTTATCAAGAAAAGAGTTGTTAACACTTTGCACCAGCCTACACTTTCAAACATTCTGCTGCAGCTCCACCGTCTACCTTTAAGGTTAAAAGTGCCTGGGAAGATGAGGGGTGATGTGGGCATGCAGAAGAGAAGTCTCCGCATCCTGAGCAGGTTATGGGTCACTCCTTCCCCAGTCCACCATCACTATGACTGACTTGGACACTCTCCAAAGAGACAAGCCCCTGCTGTAAAGATGAATTACAGCTGAGCTGAGGCATCACAAACATAACGTAAAGAAAAGAAAACCCACCACAAACTTCTAGTGGCTCCTTACTGGTCTCCCTGATGTCCCCACAGACATATAGAAACAAGACAATTTAAAGCTCTAAGAAGAAATGCTGAGAAGTTGCATCCAGAAGACCAACACAGGACTTGCTAGGTGTAATAATATACTGATGGTGGCCCTTGATTTCTGTCCATTGCTAGCAGAAAAACACTCATCACAAAACTAATATAATTTCTGTACCTAAGCCAAGTTCTTTCAAGACTGCCAAAAGTCAACATAATAAAGAGGAGAAATACTGGGAATGCTTTTAGATGGGCTGCTGCCATTTGAAACTTGGACTTACCATGAACAGAAAGAGGGAATTCAAAACAATACCCTCTGCTGATAATCTGTTCGTGATACCAAGTGAAAGAGAACACTGATTTGGTGTAAATAAGGCCAGTGCCTTTCAGAAGCAACTTTCATGAAACATATATAGCCGCATTCGACTATTATTAGCACTGATGCTGGAAAGAATAACCTACTTGTTAGTGCCAATTCAGTCTGTTTTCTTTGTGTTTCCCACAGAACAGGCAGGAACTGACTATTCCAATGTTTCTAAAGTATCTTTAAAGTTCTGCTCTGAACCATGCTTACCAGCAAGGAAATTCCTAAATTTCCATCCCACATCCCTCTCTGCCCTGATGAAAATCAAGAAGTAGCAAGATAAACCTGTTTTGCATGACAATGCAGACAGCTTATACTAGAGGATTACTTTTTAGTGGTTTTTAAACTATCGAGTAAATAGAAATGCTGCAGGGTTTTTTGCTTTGTTTTCAGTTTTCTCCCTTCCCTGACTGTGGCTTTGTTACCTTGGAAACCTCCATAGGCTGAAGCGGGATTGGGTGTGCGGTGACATTACCAACTGTCAACCAAAGGTGCATGGATGCCTTTGAAATAACAAATGCAGAAAATAGGAGCCTATTTAAGTATTTTATTGATAGCATAAAGTACCCGAGTGCTGTTCAGAGGCAAGTCAGCAACCAGAGTTGGCCAGCTTAGTGAATGGGAAATGTGCAAATAGCTCCAATTACCTTCCATTTTTTTAAAGTGACTGCATAAGGAACAACTTTATGAGATTATTTCTAAAAATGTAGAAGGCAGCAGTTTCTTCTGGTTGACATGAAATGAATGTAATTGAAATGAAATGCTGTAAAAGAAACAAGGTAGCCTAGTATGCAAAAAGATTTCTCTGGACACAAGGAGCCCTTGCTTTTTTAATGTGCCACCTGCAGCTGGTTTCCACACAGTGCCCAACTTGTCAAAATCATGAGGACTTTGTTGGAAACAAGTTAAAACATATTCCCTATTAAGTGTTAAGTGGAAATTTGTAATATCTTCCTACTGAGCTGAGAAACCAAAAGCCAGCTGCAGAGAGCACCTGGAAAGACCAGAGCACCACCAGCATTTAGCACTGACTGATAACATGTGCTATGTGGGAGAATACTATCTCCTCAAAACAGGTTTTGGGAGACCACAAGGACAAGTGAGAACACACAAACAGATACCATTCCCTTCTGTAAAACTGCTCTTCCATGACTGGGTGCCATCGCAGATATATCTTCACATTTCTGTACATGGTGAACACCAGATTTCTTCAGATTATCTGTCCAGAACCTCGTCCACTTGACTCATTATCTAAAAGCCTATTATTATTAATCACTTGGAAATTACACTCTTAGCACTCTCTTGCTCCATACCTGCCAATTAAACACTTTAACCTCATTAACAGCACTAGTGCTTGGCTTTCATGACATGGAGTAAGTTAACCTCTTGATTTATGGATACTGAGTACTGCTTGGTCTTCTTGATTTTCTTTGTTTCTCTCTTGCTCTCCTCGTCAGGAGGGAGCTCGGAGGAAAGCTCCCAGGCAGATGAATTGCAAGTGCAGTCAGTCAGCCTGAGAGTTTTTCACAGACTTCTTCATGCTCAGTAAAGCCCATGAGATTTGAAGCCAGAGAGCTTCCTTCTTTTCCATATAAAATCTTCACACCTCAGGCAACAGGGGTAAGACTAAGCAGCAACAAGATGACATGGGGGTTGAAAGCAAAAGCACAGATTTTGGCTCTGCCTGGCCTTTTGTGCATGGTGTTAAGTGGAACTTGATATCCACGCAAAGATGTATTAGAGGGAACAGCATAAGGACCCCTTTTTGCTGCAGATGACCCAACCTGCGTAGAGCTCTTATATAAAGATATCTTTAACTCTTCATATAATGGGAAACACTTCTTCTGCCTGTTAAGAGAGATGGAAATTCTGAAATTCTCAGAAAACAGAACTTGTTGTTAAGATCTCCTCTGAGAATAGAAACATACAAAAAAATAGAAAAGACAAACAGGAAGAGCTAATAGGCACAGGAATACTCAAAAAGAGAGTGGTCAAACATGTATACCCACCTCTGCCCCAACTGACCCTCAACTCCTGTCTGTACAAGCAAACACAAACAGCATTTTCAGGCTGATCAAAAGGCAGCATCTCCTATTGCTACCTCTACTGGGAGTGTATTAACATTTCATGACTAAAAGCACACCCCACCACAAGAAAAACCCGACAGGCATCAAAGACATTATACAGAAAGGCTGCATATCTAAGCCCCAAGGAAAAACAGGAGGCATATTTTGTTCAGATACTCACATACACACACAGATTCACAGAAACATTAGAATCTCAATTGAGACCTTCAGGCTTGACTGCAATACACAGTAAATAAATAATATTAATAATAGCCTGAGAAAAAAACCAAAACAAACCCAAAATTACTTTCTTCTATGATGCACAAACAGTGCATACAGAAGGCAGTAATGACACCCTGCAAGTAGACTTCTGCACATTACCAGGAAATACCACATGGGGCACTGAAATGAATGTCAAAAGGTGCCAGTGCTAAATTTGTGATCATGCTCAGCAAACTCTTTTAATGACAGGTTTAATGCCGAGTTGTTACAGTGACATGACCAAAGCACTATGGGTTTAATCTGGAGGGTAACATCGCACAGACAGCAGCTTGAGCTGCACCAAGGAAAGCTGCCTGCATGACAGGTCGGCCACAGGGCAGCACAAAGCAGCAGGCTGTCCATGGTAATTAGCAGGAGGTGAGAGCCAGGTAGCCAGGAAAAGCAGCTGTAGCTGCAGGTGCAGAAAAGCTACAGATGAAAACTGTCATCACCTTTCACTATTTGCTGCTCTTGATTTATTCTTGCTAGAAGGGTCAGGTTTGGAGTAGTTTGGCCCACTGCTCACTTCTTGCGCTGTCAGTTCAGATTTGTCAGGATCTCAGCTGACAACACAGTTTTAGAGACAGAATTACCTTTCTGGATATCCCTTGAAGTCTGCCTATTCACCCTTGGCCCCTGTCGGACTACAGACCACATGCACTTTCTTTCTTCTTAGAGGGGATATAAGACACAAGATGGAGCACTGCCAGATGGATAATGCCAGCATATACCCACCTTCCTTTGATAACAGAGGCTAAAAGCAACCCGAAGAGAAGGCTCCACTTGAGTTAAACTAAAGCTGCAGGCTGGGATGTTCAGAAACTTGAACGCTGAGTGCTCACAGCTATGGCCATGTGCTCCCTGGCAGGTTACTCATTCCCCACTTACTCCCCCTATAACAGAGGCAGTAGTTACCATCACTCAAGACCACTCTTCTGAACCTTGGTGCTTGCTGTAGCTTTCTGAAAAAGGCACTGTGAGAACTTCAAACCACATCCCATACTTCAGTCAATGCAACAGTCCAAAGTGTGTCTCCACACAGCTGGTAGCTCCAGCCAGCTGGTTATTTTGCAGTATATGTAGATTTTCCTAAAAGTGCTCCAAGTCTGCAGCCCACAGGTAGAAGGGGAGGTCAGCACACACTGGCTGACTGACTGACTGCACTTGTCTTTTTGTGTAACACTGGAAAAACACAAATATCCACCAAGGCCAGGTCTGGAATCTCCCCTGGTTAGGTCCTGCTTGTTATTCTTTCCTTTGGCACTTTAAGATATGATGTGAATAGCCCAGTGAATTGGACATTTTAAATTCCCCAAGACAGTGAGAACACAGTATAACACAGGTATGGGATTTGGACTTCAACGACCTTCCAGGATTCAGCAGGCAAATGAATGTCAGCAGTGACTGGCCACCATTTGGTAAGGCAAAGGGAAACCCTTACCTCTGACTCTGATACCTCTAGGGGCTTCTCGTTGAGGCCCAAGCCTTCGGTCAGCACAGCTCCATTGTACTTGTTGCAGATATCCTCATCAGAGTAGTGCAGCCCCCCTGGGCTTGGGCGAGGAGGAGACCTGGGAAATGTAAAGGGTGAGTGTACGGGATGTGACACAATTAAATCATGCTTAGAAACCAGAATCCCAGCCTGAGGCAGTGACTTGGGCATTAAAGTCCACCCTAGATCCTACAGACAACATTCTCTCCCCTTTGCCTATTTCACAATTGCTTTAAGCTAGACAAAAAGCCACTTCCAAGAGCTTGGTGTTGCCAGCTTCTTACCTGGTTCCATTTTTCTTTGAGAAGGTGCTCTTCATCAGGTGTCTGCTATTGAGCTCCAGAGCAGTGAAGCCTCCATTATCCAGGGTGACCGACTCTTCCACATTGGAGATGGTTTTACCTGGACCCAGGCAATGAAAGATTCAGCTGAAACAAAGGCACTTTTCCTCCATCTACAACTGCAGGAACTAACTTTCCCTTCTGTGTTCTGTATGACACCATTAATGATTTAAAAATCTCTTTACCTTTATTAGTGGCAAATGAGAACAATCAGAGTGAAGGAGAAGAGTTTATTACAAGTGTGAATGAGCAGAAGGAACCAAAAGAGGGGAAAGAAGGAGTTGTTGATGGCTGCATTTCATTCCAAAATATCTAAAATAGTATAGATGAACTATGCTACAAAAGTTCTTATCCTTGTCTTTTGACTATAAATAGAAATGAGGTGACTAATTCAGGTAGTCACTGAAGATGTCCTAAATCAGATGCTGTGAATCCCATTCATGCTAACTGAAGCAAAGCAAGAGAAAGTAAAACTACGAAAGACAGAGAAAGAGGAAAAGGAGATAAAAAAAAGGCAGGAAAGAAAGTAAGAGAAAGAGTAACTGGATAGGAAAAGGGAAAAAGATGTCAGAGCTGTAATGAGGATAAGATGTAGATGTGAGAAATCACTGGACAATGTAAAGCAGGGAAAAGGACAAGGGACTGGAAGAAGAGGAAAAATACAGCAAAGTATATTATTTTTGGTGATCAAATATAGCACGAGCTTATTCCCTCCCATGTTCATTCTTTGTAATCCCAAAGGTGCGAGCTCAGCTCGTGCCCTGGGGAGAAGGAAGAGGTTGCATATTGGTGCTTTGCAGCAGACAGGTACTTTATCCTTGGCTTCAATTTCAGTGCTACATTAAGACTCTGTGAACACTGGTATCTGACAGTACAGGTCAGACCTGTCTTTTCATGTCTGTTCCTCAAATACAGAGCAAAACTAAGAAGATGAGAGATTTCCTATGAGCTATGCATACAAATACGTAATAGTATTAACTTGGTAAAATGCCATGGTATTCATACATCTTACATCTCACGGGACTGAAATCTGATTTTCTAACACCTGTTAGAAGTGAGTTATAAAGAAAGAAAAGATCTTCACTTTGGGACTGAATTACTAAATACTGCCTGGAAGATTCCTTCATTACATTAATCACTAAGAACAAGTAGTGCAAAGACCCATCCACCTGATTCTACTCATTAACATGCCTTCTCTGGCACCTCCTGGCATTAGCACAATTTCTTGCTGGAGGTGGAGGAGGCTATCAGAGAAATACACATTCGAACAACTCTTCCAGGACTTTTTCATGTAAGGAGAAGAAAAGGTAAAAACAATACTCAGAGCTCAAGAACGAGGCCTTTTGAAAGGGGACTATTTTAACATTCCTAGTCATAGAGCAGGTAGCTCCTGTTTCCTTTCAGAAAGGAACCTGGTAGAAATTGTAACTAAAGGAAAATTCAAAGCTTGACACTCATGCATTAAAGTCTAACAGGTTCAGATATCCAAAACACCTCCTAGCTGCTTGGCCCTGTAACTGCAGCTTGGCCTGGGTATGAATGCGACTTGCAGGACACTATTTAATACAAAGGAGCTGAGACACAGTCCTCACACATACAGACCTAGAATATCTGCACTGGGTACAGCCATGGAAAAGCAGAATCTTTTGCCTTCTCCCCATCTAGCAGGGAGTCATGACAAAGCTAAATAAAGTCTCAGCTTATTCCTTTTTGTGGTCTTCTGCCAAGCATTTCACACAGGCTCCTTGGCTTTTGATACAGTCCCTGGGACCTCCAGATGCTTTCCTGTCCAAGCCCACGGTTGGGTATCATCCAGAATCTGATAAGATCAGGCACTCTTTGCCCAGTATGGCTATGGGCAAAAGCTGTTTCTCCCAAACCAGATAGAAAAAAAAATAAACCTGAGTTTTCTGCCAAACAAAATACCTATAAACAGAGTTCACACTGATTAAATCAGGGTTTCAAAAGGAAGACATTTCTAATTCCCACAGCTGTTGACGGCATGTGCACAGAATGGAGCCAGTGTCTTACCTGAACTGCAGTTCTTGTACTTCTTGCTCTGGCCATGCAGGACCAATGCAAACACCACCAGAAGGATGAGGATCAGACTTGAAAGTGCCATCACCAGTAGGAACCACCACTCCTCATAGAAAGGCGATTCTGTTTGCGCTGAAAGAGCAAAAAACCAAATAACAATTCCTTCTTTATGCTCCTTCAAAATTTTCTCTTCTTCCCCACAGTGAACAATGCATCTGGAATAGTGTTCAGGAGAGAGAGGTGCTCAAAGGAGTTAACTCAGCCTGCTCTGCAGCCAGGCTTGCTGACACTGATGGCAAAGAGAACAGAAATTTACCACAGCTCCATCTCTGCGAGCATCTTTCACACACCCAGAGCCTTAGCTAAGAAGTTATCGCCGAGTGAAGAAATGGAGGTTTCTTCCTACTGGCCTGCACACCTACATTTCCTGACTACTGTGGTATGCTTAGTACTCCCTGGGTCAAAGGAACCACCAATATATCTATCATGACCCAGAATTATTCCACTTTTTATGAGGCTTAACTTGCCAAAATTCTGCTCAGTGTCTCTGAAAAATACAGCTAGCACCAGGGAACAAAGTATGCTTGGTTCAGTGTCTTTCACTGCTTCCATTAACTCTAACTTCCAACATTCACTGCTCCTCTGTATCTTTTCCCCATCAGCTTAGCCAAGCCTGATGTGCAGTACATGGGTATCAAATCAGTTGCCTGGATTTTGTGCAATCTCAAGTCATTTCACCTCATTTGACTTCAATTGGAGACGCAAAGTGATACCAGCTTCGCCCTTCTACAGTTACCTTGCCAGTCTTGGTTTAAAGTAATAAGTATTGTTATTTTCTTGCAGTGATATTCTCTTTGTCAGCATCCCTCAGCTTAGTGGGAAAAATGCTGTTGCTGGAGCGCAACCCAGCAGCTGTATGTAATTTCCCTGTAGTCCATAACGTAGGACACCACCTGGTAGGAATGGACAATGCCAGGAGACCAACTTCAGCCCCTTACTATCATGGAACCCAGGCACTCTCTTTCCCCAACTGTCCTGAGCTCTGGATCAAAGCATAAGTCTGGGGTAAGCCTCATGATACAAGCTCAAATTTGTTCCAGATCACTGCATATTCTGCAGCAGTGAAAAGCAGCCACAATCCTTCTTTGCTAGGAGGCCAGCCCATGCCAATAAAGTCCTAAAGGCAAACTGCACAAGCCATGCTGGGCTGAGCAGATTCAGTGCCATTTATACCTCCCTGTGCTAGCTGAAGTGGCCAGCCAAAAAGGCTTTATACTTTTATGACTGTGAATCTCAATGGAAACCTCTTACTTTCATGCAGCAATTTGAGATGAACACTGAAGCATCAAAAGGAAGTGAATTAAATAGTTCTGTTCAAGTGGAGAACTTACAAACAAGTAGCTTATGTATAAAAAACATCAGAAGGAGATGCATGCCCAGCTTCAGAGGAATAATGTCTTTCAGGAAAGGGAAGACTGACACTATTACCGATCCTTTACATTGTGTTATAGCCTCTGTGAAACCAGAGATAGGAAAAACATTGACTCTAGGTGTTTGAAGTGGGTTGTCTATGCCCTTGTCCTGAAAGAGAAAAGCAAGGGTAGCACTCAGTCTGAAATCCATAGACAGCTCTCATGGGCTAAGTGGTTAATTGTGTAAGGACAAACAGAGCCTTGATGGCGACAGCAGCTTTTACTTCTCTTGCCTGCTGGTAACTGTTGAATGCTGTTTATGCTTCTCACTGGAGGAACAGAGATAAAAGCCACTCCAGGTACTGGAGCATTGCCAGGTTCTCAGGACTCTCCAGCATTTTGAATCACAAAGCTGCTTTATCAGGTTCTTTTATTCCTCTTGCCTGTCTTCACTGACACAGCAAGGGTGAAACCTGTTGCTCAAAAGGAACCTGAAGTACAGCTGTCTCTGCAAGGGTAAGAAGAGACCTGAGTAAAGCACCAAGCTCTCCTACTTCATAACAGGCCACTGAACTCTGGCTGTCTAGACATGGCAAGCTGAGTGGAATTTGCTTTCTGAGGTACTGAAGTTCCCTTCAGAAAACCAGAGCACTGGGCTGCTGAAAGAGATTTTGAAGCATGTTTAAACCGTAACTCTGTTTACAGGGAATAAGCACAATAGAGCAAGGAGGCTGGGAGAAGCCTGAGAGCATCACCAACAAGCTGTTCTGACGAAGGAGGAGTGGAGGCATCATGCTGTATTTGAACTGCCAGGCAGAGGATATCAGGAATGATTTTGTGAAACTAAACTTAATAGTTTTGAGAGCCAAATATAAAATAACACAGAAAATATTTATCAGAGAACCTTAAGGAAATAAATAAAGAAGGAAGCAGAGCAAACAAACCAACAGATTAGGAAACGTGAAAACCCAAACAGATTGTAGACTGTGTAAATTAGTCTTAGGGCAAGAGATCTCATATATAAACACACATGAAATTCCTGAGAAGGTTCTTTGTCAAGCTTAAAAATGGCACACATGCATTTTTCTTCTTGAAAGTAAAGCACACTGTAAGAACAAGCCTCGATTCACCACAATATTACTCTGGTTTCATCCTAAAACAAGTGAAAACAAGTTGTCCTTGGTTATTCATTGCAACTAGAAAATATGGGTTGGGGCTTTTCTCCTTCTTTTCTCCCCAGCCCAAGAAATTCCATTGGAAAAGATATTAAAAAAAGATTTCCATGATTACCTGATACTGCCACAGAGGGAACACTGGGTTCTCCATAGCCAAATTCATTGACAGCCACCACCCGAAATTCATAGGTCACACCCTGTTTGAGCTTGTCCAGGCCAACTGTGTAGGAGGTAGCACTGTGAGGGATGTCCTTCACAAACATATCCCACAGTCCTTCATCTAGGAAAGCAGCAAGGAGAGAAATGGCATGAACTGTGTGACTTGGCACTTCCTCTTGCTTACTGAAAAGAATTGCTATTAATGGTGTGTTTCAAGCATAGGCAGTGGACATGCTTACCTGAAGGCTGCTCAGTGATACACAAAAATGTCAGAATGCCCTGCAGGACCCCATCTGTAAACGTACTTATTTATGATGAGGTCTAATAATAATAGCCCAGATGGAAGAGGTCTCCTCTAAAATGTGCAGCAGCACCCCCAGTGACCCGAGCTGGCTAGAGCAGCTGCCAGCCATCTGGGTCCCTCCCCATCAGCTAAGATCACCGCATTAGCACGCCTGGTATTTGACAGAGCAAGTAAACCTAAAGCAACCTGCTCCATCAATGAGTCTTGATCATACAGGTTTTGCCTGCTTTTTGCATTGCAAAATCGACTTCACTTTCAAAGTGCATAGGCTTTGCAAAGTAATGTAAGATTTGGGTCTTGGTAGTACTGTGGCCTTGCATGAACTGGTGCCTGCTGGACTGGTGTCACTGGAGTGCTGCTTGCTCCACAATATCAGTAGTGGTATGTCCTTGGCATGTGCTGGCCCACAGCACAGCAAAGCCCACAAGGTGAGACTTCAGCGCTGCACTTCTGTACCATGCATTTTTAAACAGGAATGAGCTTTTGTTTGTATTATAAACCTTTGAAAGTTCTTACAAACACGAGACCACTCTGATGAGAGTGTTTCAATGGGATAATCTTGGTTCTCAACAGCCATACTGACATTAACCCTGATGCACATCCTCAGCAGGCACCAGTCTAGCCCCTGATCCATACCTGTAATCTTATATTCACTTGACTACATTGGAAAGAACTTTCAACAGGATGGATGCTCTTATCAATGAGAAAAAATCCCCAAACCAACCAGAATTAAAAATGACAGTAAATGATTTTGAGTGCAGGAACCAATCATTAATCTAACTGGACTGCTCCTCAGTAACAACTGGTGCCCAGCACTTTCTCTAACAAAATGGACTTACTGTCTATGCATAGGGCCAAACTCTCAGCTAGCTTAAACCAGTGTAGCTCTGATAGACCTGACCTCACAAGTATCCCATTGGGCTTTTACTTTCAGTTATCAAAGCTGTTCGAGCAATGTCTATTTTTCTCTGCATGTCCCACAGCAATGGGAATATGATGATAACCTCTGCATAGATACGACTCCAACTGCCTGCTTTGAAAGAAAGTCCTCTGCACTGTGAGATTTGAGCATCAGCATGACTTCCACAGCTTCAGGTGTTATCGAGGTAACAATAAAGCAGGAGCCAGCAGCATACCCTCAATGACTTGTTCCACTGCTGCAATGTAAGGCAGGAATCTGTTCTCCTTTGCTTTGCATTTACCTGAATATAAACTAATTGGAGTCACCACAGCGATTCCAGAACTGTGCTGCTGTAACAGGGCAAAATTTGGCCCTTAGCCTGTGCAACAGGGCCCTTCTGTGCAACAGGGAATAGCAGCAAAGATGGATTGATTAACACTGCAGGTGCATTTCCATGTGGATGTTTTAACTTTGGCATCTGTAAATATTGCCTCAATAATTTGTACCATGCTGCACTTCTAGCAACACACAGAGTGACTAACAGCCCCCAGTCTACATCTTTTCTGGTCATGAGGACTGACAGTCTCAGTGGATGCAAAAAGCAGGCTGAAATGTTACTGTTCCAGCTGCATCTGAGAAATACCAAAGAACAATAAAAGCATAAAAACAGGTAATTTTTCTGTCATGCTTAAAATTCAGACCAATATATTATTCACCAGCATGTTCAGAGTATAATGAAGTTATCATAATGTACCATTGTTATGTATTAGTTGGATATTACAATGGCTATAAAACAAGAGATAAAATATTGACTTCCTTTTTACAGGGCAATAGAAGGCTAGATTATTTCTACCACGTAATCTTACAATGTAATAAAAAGGGAGTTTGGGATTTAGTTCTCTGAAGTGGATGGAGTGAAGGATGTTTTTTCAAAGTTAGATTGTTGTAACCACCACCACTAGGAAGATGCATCTCAGACTATAAAATATTGCCATAATTGCTAGAATTGCCTGAGCTTTCATAAACACATTTGTAAACAGCAATAAGAGAATTTGAGCCCATTGTGAATTGTCTGAAAAGCAATTTGTTTGCATTGAAAGCTACTTAGATGGGGGAAGAGAAGGCAACAATAAAAATGAATGTTCAACACTCATTGCAACAAACACAACTGTTCACACATGCACTTTCTCACTCATTTTCTCAAACCTATCAGGGTGCGCAGTGCAGAATATCCTACGGACCAAGAAGTGACATTTAACCACTCTGGAAAGCTTGAAGTAAGTTGGGAAAACTGCCCTTAGAAGTCAACGTTGCATTTCTACCTCTCTGTCCTGTTGGCTATGGTGGCGATGGTGTGGGACAGCAAAGGCTGCTGGTGGATGCTTCTTCAGAGGGGATTCCTGTCTTGCAGGGACTCGAAGATGCTCCAGTTGGTGGCCATATCTTCTCTGGCCCATCCCTGTTTCACCCACTGAAAAAACCTTTGCTCAAGCTTATTTTTCTAGGAAACAGGGCTTGGTCAAGATGGAACCCAGTGTGTGTGACCGTGGGATGCCAGAGAGGTGCTGATGCAGCTATAGTGGTCAGTAGTCTGCAGGGTGACAGCCTGGGAAGAGGGATATCCTTTTATTTCCTCCACTGCTGACCTCAAGCCAGTGCTATTCACAGGAGAGTCTGTGGCCTCCCAAGACCTGGCCAACAAGATTTTTAATTCCAGAGCCTCAATTAATTTATCTTATCTCCATCTGGAATATTCATGTCCCTCTTCGTAGACGGATCACAATCGGATATATCCAAACTAAAAAAGCATTTTCAGTGGTGAACTTTGAGATTAAATATCAAAAACACAACTTGTGAATTCATTCACTGCATCTCTTCTATCCCTCAAAACCAGGTTTGCTCTAAATGTTAGAAGTTCAGCTGAAAGAGAATTCATTAAAAGGTCACTTATGATAGCAAAGACTGGCCTTTAAGTTCAGTAGAAAAATCATTAGTAAACTGTACACAGTATTTTCCACTGTTTAGGGAGGAAGGACACACGTGCTGTAGCTGGGACATCAGCTGAATATTAACTCATAGAAACTGCCAAGAAAAGCAGTTTGCCACACCACACTCTTGTGAAGAGGAGCAAGGCTCACCAACCCCTGCCCCTACTGGGAAGGAGGCAGCAGAGCTGTCAGTCGGATCACTAGCACCACTCAAATACTTTTCCTTCAGTAACAGCTGCTCCTTTCTTCATTTCACACTGACTTTCACTGGGCACTTGGTCTCTTGAAAAAGGCCTAAATGTGTGATGGAACAGGGAGGGTTCCTCAAAAAAAAAGTGGTTTATCAACACTTCACCAGACCCTGTCTCAGCCTTATGTCTTGCTGATGGGAGATTTGATCTTTATCTCCCAGCCTCAACTCCTTCATCCAAACTGGGAGGCATGTGCATGGGGAGATGATCTGAATGAGAGGGGAAGGTGAAACCCCTCTGACCCAACAGCCAGCCTGTCCAGCCTGTCCCAGCCACCCTCTGGCCAGGTGCTGGCTGTCCTGTGTCAGCGAGGAATCATCATAGAACGGTTTGGGTTGAAAGGGACCGTAAAGCTCATTCAGTTCCAAATCCCTGCCATGGGCAGGGACACCTTCCACTAGATCAAGCTGCTCAAAGCCCCGTCCAACCTGGCCTTGAACACTGCCAGGGATGGGGCAGCCACAGCTTCTCTGAGCAGCCTGTTCCAGCTGCAGCCACACACAGCACCCACTGGCCAACCTGGTTTCACAGGCAATTAATCGGGGTCTCCACGCCGAATAAAACTGTCAGTCAGTAATGAAGGCTCCCAGCTCTGCTAACTCAGGCCACTAACAAATAACTGCTGTGCGGCAGCTGGGGAGATGGAAAGCTGTCAGTTATTTGGGTCTTAAACACCAGCCTTCCCCTCCTGGAGTAAAAGGAGAGCTGAGCTGCAAAACTTTCTCCTAATTACACATTAGGAGGTTTATGAGGGGAGAAGCTTCTGAGAATTAAGGACTGGCTAAATGTGAGTAGTGTTCCTCCTGTATCCAATTAAAATGTGGATGGATTTGTCAGAGGCAAAGGGTTGGATTATCATGTAAACTAGTGAAAGGATGAGAATGGGAAGTGAATGCTGACAAACTGTCAGCCTTGGCATGTCGTTTGGGAGTGGAAGTGAAAAAGGCCCCATGGCAGATGCCGGCAATGCAGCTGCACCCTTCACTTTGAATTTACTGACTTCTGCTGGTTTGCGTCCATGTTTGACACTGCACTCCCTCATTTGTTTAAAAATAAACAGAAAAGGAAGAAAACAGGAAAATATTACTCAAGATACCAGAAAGAAAACTAAAGTGAGATCTGCCCTCAGGGTATGAGAAATGAAAACCAGCATTTATGGGAAGGACTATCCCCTCTCTGAGTAGATGGGTTCTTCTTCCCCAAAACGCCTGCCGCATTCATGGAACTTATCTTCTCGGAGAGCAGAAGAAAACACTGTCTTGACTTGCCTGTATCCTAAGCTCATGATCTGTGGCTGATCTCAGGTTTACTGGCCTGTTCATGCCAGCCAGCCAGGGTGCTAGAAATACTGATATTGCAAACATGTTAAGATGCAATTCTCTTCCACTGGGCTTAAGTTATCCCCTGCTTGGGAAAAGCAAACAAAGGAAGTCCAAAATGCATGATGGGAGAGGAAGCAGAAGAAGAAACCTCAGCTTGTCCTGGGTGAGAGCCTTTTCCCAAGGCAACACAAGCCATGAAGCAGATTGACTGAACACCTCCCTGGCTGTCCTGAAGCTGAGGATGACTGCAGGCCAACACACACACAAAGGTTTCCTGCTGGCAGTTAAGTATCCAAATGCACTCCTGGCAGTGTGGATCTGTAGGGTGTTATACAGCAAATACCTCCTTTGTAGATAGGGGATAACTGGGAAGGCAAGTCCACATGAGATGCTTGGTACCTGACAGGCCATATGTCCACCACTGAAGCACAGTACAGAGAGAGGAGCCTTGGATGGGGCATGGGGCTGGGAAAAGAGGGATGAAACCAGTTTCTCAACTCCTTCCAGCAGCACTGGGAACCTTAACATCAATGTGCCATTTCTGTCTTTTCCTCTGTAGGTAAAAACTGACGGCATGATGTAACACCCATTCCTCAGCCAGCCTAGCTGATGTCTAGGGAGTGCTTACAATGGCAGTGACAGAGGCTGCTTAATTGCATTTCTTGTAATGCACGAGGAGCTAAACTGGAATCCATTTCTCCGGGGACAGAGAAGTTGAAGGAAAAGAAGAACTCTTCTGTTTCCGTAATGTCTTTCTCTAGCCCAGATCACTCTGGAAAAAAAACTGGTTTGCCTGCTCCATCCCCATGTCTGAGTATACTCAAAATGCAGAGAAGGCAGTCAGCATGGTCACCTTCCATAAATCTGGGAGAGAAATGGGGAGATCAAATGAGCAATCTCAGCTGCCTGCTAACTCCATTGCTAAACCCAGCAGGGCAGCTGGAGCCCAGGAAGACACAGCAGGGCTCCGAAAAATTCAAAGGGAAGGGACAAAAGGGGGTAGGGCTTGCTATTTCTGACAGAAAGCCACCCTCCTACTCTGATGGAAGAGTCTTGGCAGGGAGCTAGAGCAGGGAAAATGAGATGATACAGCATTTAGCGTTTGGGGTAATGAGGCCTATAATAGATGACACTTGAGATGTGAAACGCTAAGGTAGTGGTATTGCATTTAAATATTGGCAACAAGCTAAAGCTTTTCATCTGTCCAATGTCCTTTTTTTTGATCTTAAAAAGACAAATAACTTTTCCTTCCTTGATTTTATGTGAAGGGCACAAGTCAACTGCTCTTCTCTTGGACAACGACTCCTTGAAAACAAAAGTTGCTCCAATCCATGTTCTACTGCCCATACAAATCAATGTGCAGAAGCAAATTCTTAGAAGGATATTAAAAAAGAAGCTGCTCTCAATGACCAGCCCTGACAGGAGAAATTAGTTCCCTGCTTTTGTTAAGCTCACAATTCAGATTTCAAACTTCTCCATGCAGAGATGAGGAAGAAAAAGCAGCACAGAAAGGAAGCTGATGCTTGGGTGAAGTAAGTAAATGTTCCAATTAGGCTGTCTCCTCTCCTGGATCACATTTCACGCTTCCTACAGCTGCAACCAGAACGAAGGATAAGAATCCAGCATACAAATGCCTAGTTCATTTCCTACAGCAGCATGAATAGGATTAAAATAATCTGGAGAGGAATTAAATGCCTCAACAGTCAGGTTGCAAGAACAGGAGAATAAGACCTCCTCTGTATGTTCCCAGATCAGTGGAGTAGGGCCAGTAGAAGTGACCCAGGGTTAATGCAGCTCAGACCTGCCTTGGAGGGACTATTTTCTTCCTACTCAAAAAGAGCGGGCCACAAATCCTACATCCTTAGCCATGAACTGTGAAATGTTTGTTCACATCGAATGGCGAGACAAGCCCAGGAGCATCAGTGTCACCATTGCAATGTCACCAGCCATATGAGCTGAATTTCCACCTTGCAGATAATGTGTACATGGGCTGCAGGTTTCCCTCTAAAATACTTGTACTCAGAAAGCCCTGCTTGGGGAAATCAAGCCAGTGAGTGAGCTTCAGTGTACAGCTTTGGTTTAACTTGTTATCTAAACAATGCTGTTCAAATAAGACAGTATATTCTACCTATGAAGAAATAAGGGCAGAAATCAATAAGCAATGTAAAAGAAATAGAAGCACAGCAGTGTCATGCCTCTAATTAAATAGAAAAGTAATCTTGAGTGCTTTGGGAAACTCCAGTGCTTTGAGAAGGTACCCATTTTCCTTGACTTTGTTTTGAAAACAATTCTCAAGTTAAATGACAGAAATAAGGAAGAAATTTTAGGGTCATGGCAGAGCCTCACTACAGAGCAAATTCTATCAGACGCAGGTATGGGAAGCTGCATTTTCAGTGATGACCACAGAAACGCAGGCCATAATTTTGTTACTGGTCTGTTTGAGTATAATTAAAACCACTGGTTTTAAATGCAACTTTACATTCGAGACACAGACAAGAAACAGGATTTTTTTATATAGCCAAATAGATAAGCACTCACTTAACCAATACATAATCAAGCAATGGGCAAGCACCTAGAAGTAAAAGAGGAAAGAACAAGCAGCCAACATGGATATGTCAAGTATAAATCATGTCTAATTTCCCTCTGTGACAGGGTAGCAGACCTCGTCAATAGAGGAGAAAGAGCAGACATCATCTATCCTGACTTCAGCAAAGCTTTTGACACCATGACATTCAAACACAGCCTATGTGAAACAAGTATCTGGTAGATGCATCATCAGCTGGAAAACTGCACTTGGCGAATGGTTACCAACATCCACTGTCAGAGTAGAATGGAAATTAGCGAGTGATATTACACTGGGGCATTCACCAGCTTTCCTTAATGACTTGGTTACCAGAAAGTGTGCACTTATTCAATTTGCAACAGGTACCAAGCTGAAAGAGGCTGGAGTATATCCTTGCTTTTAAAAGGACTTTGTCCAACCGGAGAAATATTCTGGAAAAAGCAAGAGAGCAGCTTCAGTAAAATCATATCCCAGAAGCAAAGTTGCTCTGGGAAAGCGCTAAGAAAAACTGTGGTAATGAGGGGATTCCTTTTCCCCTGCTAATGCCCTCCCTGCAGAACAAATGGGGAAACCAATGTGTATGTGATGCTGAAGTCCTGGCCCTAGTCTTAACAGTAAAACAGCAATTAGCTGTTGTGTTCTGCTGCAGAAGAGGACAGACTTTTACCTTTGGTCCTCAAAATACAGCTTGCAAGTACTTATTAGTCCTTGTACATGAAAGATGCTGTAAGCATTTAAGTAGGTTTTAATTATTAACTATATTAGCTCATCAGCTGGATAATTTACCAGTGATGTAGCACAGCGAAAGCCAGACTATTCAGGGTAATTTTCTGTGACTACTCCTAAGCAGATGAAAAATCTGATAAACTACATAATAAACCAGCAATGGTTTAATATTGGCTCACAAAATTCTCTCACAAAATCCCACTGCCTTACTGGGATGACAAACAATCTCTCCACTGCGGGATGCTTTTAGTGTTGACTGAAGGAAGGGAACTCATGGCACCAAGCTCTCTGTGTTTCCCATGCCTTACCTGAGGGTCGTGCCTCTATAATGTAGCCAGTTGTAGGTTTTTCTCCTGAGTCTCCCTCAGTCCATTGTAGTGTCAGCCCAGAAGCAGATTTTGTCACCAGAATTTCCTGAGGGGAGCCAGGAGACCCTGAAGGATGAAAAAAAGAATAGCAAATGGTGGTGGCATCAGAGACAGATTGCAGTATTAATTTCTTCCACTGATACAGGGGAAAAAAATTGTCTAGCAGTATTGATCAACATATAGACACCTTGATCCAGCTCAGTGGGTATTGACCTAATTTTTTCCACTAGTTCTAGTACCAGTATCTAGTATCCATAGACCAATGGCTGGGTTTTACAGGTACCTGTGTTAAGAATAGAAGAAAACACTCTCATTTTGACCATTAGCATGTCAGCAGGGGTTGCACATTGCCACTGATATTTCTGCCTTTAGAGGTGAACCCAGCCTCCAAGTTTCAGGGAGAGGTTTGTGAGGACAGCTGCCTGCCCATTCACTTGGGAAGATGCCATGGCCACTTTGAAGAGGATTCCCACTTTATACTATCTGTGGTGGGGCATGAGAGTTCAACTGTGGATCCACAGTGCTGTTGTCCTAGATCATGGCTATGGAGGGTACTGTGATAAAACGGAATCTTGCTTGCACCCAGAAAGGTGGAACTGCCACATGTGGCTCTCATGGAGGAAGCAAATGCTTCCCTGAGCTGGAAAATCAGAACTGTGACCATTGCACTGATGCTCTGTGATTTACTGGACAGGCTGGTATCACTGGAGGGCATCTACCTTGTTAGATTATCTGCTTATCAAAATCACTGACCAAATAAGAAAGCCAACTCTTTTATACAGACATTGAGCCAAGAGGGGAATGTTGCTGTTCTCTTGACATCTCAGGAAATTTGCAGACTTCTCTATCTGCATAAGCCAGAGTCAGGAAAGAATAATTGTAAATTCTTTTTGGCTTTGTATCCAGGAACCTCTGCTGGTTTCAGTTATTCCAGTTTGACTCCACCACAGAGCAGTACAGTCAGAATTATGCACTGTGCTGTCAGGCTGCAGCTTAGAAATCCCTGGCTAGCCCATTTGCATTATGATTTATTCACACTGTTTTGTTTATTCACATAAGACTTCTTGATTTCAGGAAAAAGGGAAACATGTTTTTTATGGGCAGTTGCAAAACCCACTGAATCATGTCCTGAGCTCCTGTGACTCAACTTCTCCTTGGCTTGGAAATTTATGTGAAACCCTGATTGCACTATTCCCCACTGTTGGACCATCTTTGTATAACTGATGCTTTTATTGTTCCACTTACCTTCTGCTGGCCCAGCTGTAATGTTGGCTTGCAGCTCAGGTCCATAGGCGATGGTTCGGGCTTGCACTTTGAATAAATAGGTCATACCTTTGGTGAGATCTCGGACCTTCAACCAGCGTTGCCAGTTTCCTTTTATGTCCACAGTCACCACCTTACTTACTCCTGGAACAGTCACACAGATAAAAAAACATAAGAGAAGGTTGCAACGCAAAAAAACGAAATCAAGTGGAGTTTATTACATCTAGATGGTAAGTAAAATTATCTAACAGTTTGCTAAGAAAGTATTTCTTACAATTAGCAGGAGTTTAAGTAGTGATAATAGCCAATTTTCAGCACTGATAAGTATAATTAGAGTTTAAGCTTGATAAGTGGGTACTGACAAGAAAAAAACCTTACAACACAACTGGGAAATTACCAAGAGACTACATGCAACTTCACTAATTACTCTGGGAAGAAAGGAGGAGGTAAATGAAGAGGACTGCATGTCGTAGATAGCTTCCTAAGCAAGCAGTTCTCCACTGCTTCTTTGCCAAGTAACCTGCAACATTGCCTGAAGGAGGAAACAAGGGCCAGTTTTTTTTTTTCCATCCAACTCATCCTGTCATTTCCACCATTGCCAACTGAATGCAAAATGAAAGATGTGTATCTCACAGGTAACTTGTGGGTGTGAATGCCACTGCAATAGAGGATGCAATCAAAGCACTATTAGCTTGGACAAGCCTGAAGTCGTGACTTCAGGGTGTTTCCCTCTTCTCACTCTCCAAGAAGTTTCCTTACACGGATGAACTAAAATCAGTGGTGTTTCCTTTATCAAAGTTCATAGCTAGTTTCACACTTAGGTTCTGAATGCTACATAAAGGGCAGAGTGGAAATGAGTGCTTTGAAAACACTGAGATTTTCTAAAAGTCAGTCAATGGAAAGAATTTGATTTATAAAATCAAATGAACAGAACAGAAAGTTTGATTTCACAGAGTCCTTTTGGCACTTTTTCTAGTTCTGCAGATGTACAGAACACATTGCAAACCAAGAAGATGGGAAAGGGAGAACTTTTTTCGCACTGACAGACAGAGAAGTCTGCTTGCTAGTTTATCTTTCCAGAAAAATGCACAAGGAAGGTATTTCTCAATCCAGATGCCTGTTTTATGCAAATTGAAACAATAAGTTCAGTTTTATTGGTTAAATAAAGAATAACGTCCAAGCAATTTCTGCTCAAAGTTTTCTCCCAGATACCATTTATAACTCAGGGAATCTTTCCTTGGATAACAAGGAAGCAGTAAAAGTGTTCCCTCCTTCCCTAGGTGTACTATTTCGTTTCTCTAAGACAAATCAGGAAGCATTTGTCATTTTGAAGTTATGGTCTCCCCAAAAAAGGAACTGTTAAAAAAGGCTCCAGGGCAATTTTGTTGTCTATTATTGTGTAAAACATAAAGCTGTAAAGCTTAAACAATAAAAGGTCAACCAGGGAGAAGGCTGTGCTAAAGAACAGATCCCTCTTAGAAAGTTGTGCAAAATGAGCAGCTTTTAAGCAGTGGCTTCTGAACGGGAGGACAGGAGATGTCACAGTGAGGACACTCAGCTGAATATAATGAATGGGTGTGAAGTCAAAAGATGCAGAAAAAAAGCTCCAGGGGGGTCTGGTCCATCCATGTTACTGCACTGTAGTGTTGGCACAGAGGAATGTAAGACTTGGGGCTGCAAGGACCCTCTGGGATCATGGGGTCTGCATGATCTACCTACAGTCAGCACCACTACATGCTCTATCTTCAAATGAGCTTGGCTCTACCTTGTTCTCTAAATAAAGGAGTATGGCTTTGCTACAGGAGGAAAATGATGGCATCAAGGGAGGGATTTCTTACCATGGTCAGAGAATAAATATGTTTGCTGAAAGAAAAATGTTGGCACAAAAGCAAATGGATAGAAACTGGGAAATAAATTTAGGCAAAAATTCAGAATCTGAGGCAAAGCCCTCCATAATGTCCTTGCTTACATCAGAAATTTCTACAGGGGAAGGAAAGACAAACTAGAGATGGAGATAGTATAGGCAGAAGTGGGGGAAAGAAGAAAAGAAAACAAAGATTCTGAGGATGTTAAGTCAAATACATACAGAGAAAACATGATCTGACACTTCCACATTTTCAGGGGAGAAAATGTATTCTTAAACATTGTGTAGGAATGAATAAAAGGCAGGAAATGCCCAAACATCCTGAACCTCCTGTATACTCTGTATACATTTCTTGCTCAGAATTAGAAAAGCTTTCTGCATTAGTTCTTTGTGCTCAGACCTGCCAGCCATAAAGGCTGAAAGTGCTTTTATTCTTGTATTTTCATTCCTGAATATAACTTTCTCAGTGCATGAGACATGGATATTTAGACAATATAGATCTTTATTCCTTACAGAAGAAGCAAATACAAGTGATTGATATCCTTATTTCTTTGGAAAAGATTTTAAAATGGCTTGGCAATGGCTGAAATCACTCTGCCTGCTGCCACACTGCCAAAGTCAGACATCCTATTGAACTACTGGCAATCTACCAGGAATATACAAATATTAATAAGACCATCCACAAACTTTTGCAATCTTTTCTAATTCTCCTTCGGAATGAATTTACATTTGTTTTCAGAGAAATTGCCAAATCTTTCTCTGTTGTTTTTCTGGCAAATTAATGAAACATTTGTGGGCACAACACTGTTGTGGTCTAGCTTAAATCTAGTGCTGGGGTAAAAATGCTGCTTGAAAACTCCATGTAAATAGACACAACTAAATCTCTCACACAATTATTCTACCCTGTCAAAAGCAGCAGAGGTACCAGTGATGACTAGCACATTTGATGCCCCTGCAATCTTTGTGATAACAGAAGTGACACATGATGTGATAAGCAAGGCAAATGTGTCTGACTGATTATTCTGGGATGGAGCCTAGTCAGCAATTTCAAAGTGCAACACAGGGAGACAATCAGGCACTCTCAGGCTGAGTTTCTCCTTTGCCCACACCAGGTAACGATGGCTGTAAAATGACTTTTCAAATCACATAGAATATAGTTTGTGCAAGAAAATGAGAGGGGGCAGAAAAATACCTATAATCCACAATATTACAGTTTGCTGAACAGTTTTGGTCAAAGTGGAATTGTTTTACTTGCCCTCTGCCACCTGGCTTCCCTTGGAAAACGACAGAGAGTAAGTAGGAAATTGGGCAGAGATAAAAGCTACTACAGTACTTTTCTGTCATTTCTCCATGAATATGTATGATCAGAGGTCTGTCTTACCCTGGATGGGAGCCAAGGGCTCATAGACTACTCGATAACCCTGCAGGACTCCATTTGCTGCTGTCGGCTCGCCCCAGGACACATTGAGTGTCGTGCAAGTGATCTCCGAGAACGTCAAGAAGCTGGGAGCACTGGGTGCTGAAAGGATGACAAACAGAAATGAACTCCAGTAGAAATAGTTAATCTGATATATATAATAAAACATTGGTTTATTTGCCCAGCCTGAATGTAAAGGAAACAAGTTGAAAATGGAATTTTTCAATTGTATTCCAATGTCTGGTAATCAATTAGAAAGCCAGGTGTCCTAAAAACACCCAGCAGTCAGCTGCAAAGCTGAATCTCAAAAGCAAGCAAGAAGATAGGACACAGAAGGGAATGATCCTCAGAAGGGTGCTGTGTGAGCATACAATCCAAGTGTACACCTCCACTGCCACCAACAAGGGCACTACCTTAATCCTCTGCTAGAACACTCCCACCACGGAACCAACACAGAACCATCACATCCAGCACAGAACCCAGTTCAACTAGGTGGCTGCTGAGCCAGCTTTAAAAAAGGAGGAATGACAAAACGCACAACAATTCTCTCACAGGACTGCCTGGGCAATTTCCAGGCACTGGAGATGAGTTCCTTTATATTTTCAGGTGTGATGGCAGAGGCCAGAAACAGACCCATAGATGCTTTCTGGACCAGCTTGTGAAGAGACTGGTCCTTCTTGGAGGTCCATTTATTTCCTCTGCATCACTCCCTTTCCCCCATGGTCCACATATTTGATCCTTTTTAACCCTCCATGACCACTGCAGAGCAATGACGCATCTGAAAGCTAAATCTGAACACCAGTGCCCTCCTGCATCCACCCATGTCCTCAGCCATTGCCCAGTTACATGCTGGTCACCACCAAGGCTGTGCTTTGAGACAAGACAATGATCCCATACCCGCCTGGTGTGTCCTGCCCTGTGAGGGGCTGCTTCTGGGGCCATCCCCGGCTGCGTTGAACGCGGAGATGCAGACCATGTACCGTGTGTGGCTGGTCAGGTTCTTGAGCCGGACAGTCGTCTCCGGAAGGAAAAGGACCTTCACTTTCTCTGTGTCATTCTGGGTGTCGCTCTCCCAGTAATAAATCTGTTGTAACACAGAGATGTTTCAGTATATCCTACATGTAGAAAATATCTGGGCACTGCAGCTATAAAAAATGAGGAAGATGGCACAGTCTTGCTCTGGACTCCTACACTAAATGGGATCCTAACACTTTTCACCATCTTCCCAGTCTTTTCTCTTCCTTTGGCAAATTCCTAGCATCAAAGTGGTCCAGTGACCACATAGCTGAGTACATCACTCAAACATAGAGCACAGGCTGAAGAATGTGGCCTAATGACAGCAGATATGAGCTGCCAGAGCTCAGCATGAGAGGGCAGTTTTTAAATTCTCCCTGAAAAGCTAGCTGCCTGTCAGCACTGGCATCCTGCTATGATGGTCCATAAATTCACCTTTGTATGCACACAATGGTTTCACCATTTGTGGTCACGGACAGCCAAACAAATGTCTTCTTGACAAGGGTAATAAAGACTTTCCTTAAAGTTTCTTGAGGTACTTTTTCCCATTCTTCACTTACGTAATTTTTATCCTGATGCCATAAAATTAGGCTTTGGAGAAATTGTTTCCAAGAGGAAAAATGGTGCCAGCCCTACTTATTGGACAGGCCTGGCAGCGAGAGCATTACAACAGGCCAAAGCAAGCCAGAAAGTTGCGAGAATGAGCCAAGGCAAGACTCCTCCTTGGCTCTACAAGCCAGGCTGTTAGAGCTCTCTATATGTACAAAAGGAAAAGAACATGAATTGATATATAAGGATGCTTGCTACTGCCAAGAAGGGATGCCAGATTATTCACACTGGCTTGGTTTTTCTTTGCTTATGGACCTAAATTCATGGAGAGAGGCAGAGCCAGACACTGAACCAAAGCCAAGCTCAAGTGTTTGTAGACTTGCCCATTTCCACTCTCTGAGGGTCCATTCTCATGCTGGAGAAGCTGAACAACATGCCTCTGAAACATGCTCATCTCCTATGAACCAAATGCAATTAATACTATGATTTAATTTTGTTAAAGTTAAGGAAATGAAATCATTCTTCCGAAATCTGACCTGGCTCAGGCTTCTAGCTTAGAGAAAGTTCTGCTTTTCCTAATGGCTTGTAACAGTTAATTTTCTTCAATACATTTCTTGCCCCTAGCTCTCATGTCTGTTGCTTTTTGGAGCAGATATGTTGCCTGCATAAGTAAAGCTGCCTCCTTATCTGCATACCCTGTTTCCCCATGCTCTCCTTCTCCACAAAAAGCAACATACTTCTTTTCTCTCCCCCTCATTCTCTTTCTTTTTGTTTTGGGACTCAGTGCCATTTCTGTACTGCAATCTGAATGCTGTTTTAATTTGCCTTATGCAGTGAGGGCAACTGTGAGATAGCTCTATGAACTACAAGTAATAGCAACGCCAAGCAAGATAAATGAAACCAGGAGAAATGGGAGATTGCCTTGTAGCCTTGGATGTTCCCATTCTGGCTGTCAGCCGGAGGTGGGTCCCAGGTGAGCTCCAACTGGCTTGCAGAAAGGGAGTTTATTTGGATGTTCTGCGGGGCCAGTGCTGGTGCTAGAGAGAAAGGAGGACAAAAGAATTAACAGTGACAAGCAAAACTAGTTCATATCCAGGATGCAATTTCCCATTTGCAGGATTCAGGATGGGCTCTGTTTACGCCACAAGTCAGCTAAGAGAGTCAGCCCTGGAGGAATCTATCACACGGAAGTCTCAGCACACGTGGACTGAGGAGCAGCCAAGCCTCCAGAGGTGGTTGCTCCCACACAGGCTGGGTTAGACATAGAACCAACTTGATCCTGCCAGCAGCTTTGAAAAAGAAAAGAGAATTTCATCTTCATTCTATCATTCTGGGTTTGCCTTGGGCAGTGATGCTGGGAGCGACTGGGAGCAAGGCAGCTCCCCTGCCACCATTAGCCTGGCCACCCTCTCAACAGCAAGTCTTTATAACAGCCTCTTTGCAAGGGTCCAAGACTTAGGGCCAAAATACTGTCCAAAATTACCTCCCAAACCAGTCAGATGCTAAGCAATTCAATTAATATTTTATGTAATGACAAAATGACTTTTAGTTGTTACTCGCTAGCTCTTTTCGATTATACCTTCACATACACACACTGGCCCTCTTTGGCTCCTGATGATATTTCTTCCTTGGATTGTGCTATGCCAGAAAACTAATCTTAGAGTGCACCTGGGTCACACCATCCTTCCCTTTGTCAGGATGCAGCTCGGTGCAGGTGGATTTTCTTCCCCAGCGGCTAGCAAGGACAGTCTGTTCTCCCGACCTGCTGTCTCTGCCTCGGGCAGGTCTCAACAAAACAGCACATGTTCTGTTTACAGAAAAGGTGCTGAAGCATGTCCTGTTCAAATTCCCGAAGTAGGGAAAGAAAGGCAGGGCGAAGGGTACACTTCTGTACGTTCACAGTGCCATAGCCTTCACCCTGAGCACCTGAGAAAGCTCCTCTTTTCTCTGCCCCTTTATGGGCCATAAATAGAAGTGTTAAAACATTCACTGCTCGAGTTAGCTCCCCTTACCCCTTCCTCTGGAGACTTCTTTCTTTAGAGAGAATGACCTTCATAAGTCACACTTTTCTACCAATACTCCCTCCCCCCGAGTTATAAAATAAAATAGTAATTAACACCCACTCAGCCTGACACCAACTATTTATTTTGTTCTAACTGTGTGGTTTCCATATTATCACTGCCCACCCTGCCGTTAATGGAAATGTTAATAACCAGCGCCAGGTTGTTGTGACAGATGCTTGGGCTCATTATCAGAAATTCTTATTTACCGCTCCATTAAACGACAGAATTGCACAAAAAACAATTCAATCAAAACTAACTGGAGGAATTTTAACAGCCACATTAATAATCCCAAACATAAATAAAGTTAATGTCTTTTGCATGTTTGCCATCGGCAACTCAATTGCAAAATTATTGCTGTACAATTAAAACGTGAACAGCAAAATTGAAAATAGCCTTTATTGCGGGGCTCAGTTAAAACTGTTTGTTTATAATATTTGTTTCTTTTTTAGCTGCACATAGTGAGTGCACAAGGTGACAGTGACCACCAGTTAAATACAGCTTGTTCAGAGGGGTGCACTCGTTTAATTGTGGCTCTGTCTTCTGGGCTTCATGGTGGAGCGCAGGAAGTTCAGGGCAACAGTACTGCTGTCAAAGACCAAAAAGCTCGAGATTTTGAGACTTCCACAGCATACAACAGAGCGTGAGGCCAAGCTGATCACACAGTACAAGCCTGAAAATGCATCGTGGAGATTTGCAGACGATGACATGCTCAGGGAAACAGGAATATGTGCAATCGCGGAAGAAAATGGACCACTTTAACAACGTATTTTCTTTCGTGGTAGTGACACTACTGCCTGTCCTCAGCTGACAGCTTCAAAGTGCTCTCAATACCCAGGTCTAAAGCAGCATCTTTAATAGTGTTTTTCTTTGGATCCCCTGCGTCAGCCTGCAACAATTGCTGCTTCTGAGATGTGACCATTAGAAGAGTCAGCGTGTGCGACCTGCTGCCAGAAAAACACCATGTTTCCTCAACCCCTTTTTGGAGCACATCTAAGAAACACAATGGTTAAAACCTGCCAGTGATCACTCTGCAGTGACACACTCACTGCTGGAGCTGCACTTTTGCTGGCACAGCGGCAGACAATTTGATGGGAAGGAAAGAAAAAAGAGGCTGATGTTGAAAACGACATTTCTTTTCACTACCCCAGATCCGCCATGAGATGTAAATTGTTTGGTTTTGTGCCATGTGTGTCTGTCCCTCTGCTCAACTTTCAAAGGCTGATGTGTACCTCCTCTTCTAAGCACAGATTTCTTGCTGACAGAAGGACAGCAGAACAGTGCTGCTGCTGCTCGATGTGGCTCTGTGCAGACAGCACATTACATTAAGGGTGAAATGAAATACTTTAAAAAGAAGGAAACGCACCCCTAAGGCCTCTGCCTGTTTGAAACCCCAAACCATTCACTGTATGTATGGACAGCCTGTGCCAATAAAAAGCAATTTTAAAGGTGAATTCAAAAGCCTATTACCTTCTAGGAATGCAGTTCAAGATTACTGAGCTCTGAGTTTTTTCATGACTGTTGAAAGCATGAATACATAAAAATCAAGATTAAAGCTAACCTCACATGGCTTTAGCTGTTAGTGACATTATCAACTATAGCAGGAGTGACACAGACCCCTGAGGGTCCAAACTCAGCCCTTGGCAGGTGGAAAGCATTTCATCTTCAGTACGTATCCATGAAGTCTAATTCTGTGCACATATCCTGCCTTGGAATTTCATGCAGATATTTGTCTGATTCCAGTTCACCTTTGAGACTGTCTCCTTGAAACACTTTCTCAGCCAAAACCATAAGGAGAAAGGCTGAGCAGGTTGTATAGTAATTTGGAAAAAAAATAACAATAACTATGGACTGGGATGAGATTGGCAGAATCAAGTAAAAACAACTCTATTGGGAAATGCGGTGAGTGTCAAAATGAGCCCATAAATAAAGTTATACATCTAAATTCACATTTAAACATATCACTGCCCTCATTTTCCAGTCGTGCTGAACAGCCTCTGCTCACACTGCAGTCAATTTGAGCTTGCAAATGCTTATAACCTTTAAAGAGAAGGTGCTTAAAATCCCCAGTGGCCTGCCTGTGACAGAGCTCTGTGCATTGCAGAAGGTTCACCTTACTTTTTCTCACTGCTTCCTTGGGATATTTGCTCTCTGTGTCACCCAGAGCTTTTTATCAATACAAAACTACTATTCCTTTTCTCAGTGACAGTTGCCACGATGCTCTGTAGCACAGGTAGGCTACAAATCCTTGTGATTCATTTGGTATACTCGGTAACTGTTTTTATGAAGCACTCCTTGCTGCTCTTACATCTGCTGCAATTGCCAGCTAGGAAAAGATTTCTCCTCTACTGATTTTCTAATTGCTTCTGTAATGCCAGTATTATGTCAGGAAATTCACAGACAAGACTGGGACAAGGTTTCCTGACACTCATGCCATTTAAATAAACATGCAGGCGAAAAAAAAATGAGGAGAAAAATGCAGTGAAAAAGAGACTGAAGATTTTCTGTGCATCAGCTTGATCCCACAGTTCCCAACAATCCCAAGCAAGTTTCAGTTTTGTAAAGGCCTCTGATCCTTTTCTGTCTAGCAAGCACTTCCTCCTTAGTTTATCAAAGCATGCCTTTGTGAACATGCCTGCTTTTATTCCCTAGTAATCAATATATTTGCATTTTGGTGTTAGCACCTAGAGGCCAGAATCTCATTGCGAAATGTGTTGCATAAACACAGAACAAAGACACAGCTCCAGGCCTAAAAAGCTTCTAATCTGTATGTCTACACATTATAATGGAGGGGTGGTTCTGACATCCCAGCTGTAATCTTATCTACCTAGTAACAACAGAAGAGAGAAGACACAGCAGTAATATTCAGTTTAGCATGTGCTGACAAATCTTGCATATGCAGCACCTCTGAAGTTTACACACTGATTCCTGGCACACACAGTCATGGAAAACAGAGGTGGAAAGCCTTTGGAAAGGGCTCAGACATCCATCCCCCTGTGTCACACCGGGATCATCTCTGCTGCTCAGATGTTGGTGTAAGCTCCATCCATGACCTCTCCCCGGATTCCCCGGCCACCTCCACACAGATTCTGCCAGCATTCCCCTATTTTAATAACTCTTAAAATAACCCTCATATTATTGTTTTTCAAATGTCTAGCCTATCCTATCCTCATCTTATTGAACTTATGTCCCCAGTGGCATGGAGAACAGATTGTTTCTTCTCCCGCTGCAGCCACTGCCCTCAAGTTATGGAGTAGGCAAGCAACAGTTAAGTGGATTTTAAAAGCCAAACACAACATAACAAACAGAAGGACACAAGATAAAACAGCAAGACTTGATCTGCAGAATGGGCAAAGCAAAACGCAAGGGGCTTTCTTGCAGCATGGGTTTAGAGAAGGAATGCAAAGATGATACCTCCCAAGAAAGAACAAAAAGGTGCATCTGCAGATGTTCGCAGTCACTCCTTCCACGATGGAAAAGCAGCATGAGAGAAACATGTTCAGTGTTTATTGGCCATTTTCTTGCAGTGGCTGGGAAAGAGAGGTGGGAGTGAGGCACACTTCCCCTGTGCAGCAGTACCTCTGCCATAAGGAATGCTGCGTGAGCGATGCTGATTAGTTCAATAACAATTAGTTAATTGTGCTTTAGAAACGGCTACTGCGAAGCAGCTTTCCGCTGTGACAAAGCAGCACAAGCTATCTTTAGAATGTTTCCCACCATTTTCTAGCTGGTTTAGGCTAGGATATGTTTTGTGATGGAAGTATGTGCTTTTTCCAAAGACTGCACTTTCTGGGGTTACTTTGTATTTCAGAGGCAGTAAGACAAGCAGAGACACATATAAAGGATCTTAACTCCCTCGACACAACTCCATTTGCTAATATTAGACTTGAGTGCTCCTACCCTCATATTCAGGCATGACAGTTTGGCACCAAAACCTGGTGTTATTAGCTTACATAATTATTAACCCAGTTACTAACTTTGCCCGCCCTGTGTTACCCCCTGTGACCTGAAATGAGTCTCAGGAAAGGAGCGACCTGGTCTCCCCCACCTTCTACTGGGTGGGGAGGAGGTTAAAGCAGCTGGAAAAGCCAGGTTTTAGTAGGAAATAACCCTTTTTTGGGGGTGTTGATAGATGTGTTGATTTACATGATTGTAAGAGAAACTGAAACATTTCCTAGGGTACAAGAGACCAATGGAAGTCAATACAAGACTAACTGGAACAACATCTTTCTCACCGTCACGAACACTGATGAAGAGGGAACACAAGCTAACCAATGCAAAACAGAAAGACAAACAGGCAAACCTACCTTGGTGGACAAGAAGGGGTGGAGAGGAGGAAAATATCTGGATGGAAAATTTGGGAGTCTAGCACACCCACAATTGCTTTACTCTGTGCCATATTACTTGGGTAGGCAAACACTTGGTCCCCTCCCTGTATGCTACACTTGGTAATTTAGCTGCGTTCTGACACATCAAAATTTTAAGGGTACTGAAGTCATGAAAAAGCATAAATAAAAGCAGCTGCAAATGATACCCAAATGTAACATCCCCAGCTTCTCTGCTTAGTACTGGGAAGCTTCCCAATATTGGCTAGGCCTGTCTTCAGCATCTGCAGAGACATGAAAAGGATGTGGGGGTGGAGGGAGGAAGGAGGGAGAGATGACATTAACCACACATAATGGAAAACACTGCAATGAAACAAGGTCTAGAAATGGAGTATCCTTTCCATGGACACAGACTCCATGGAGTGGAGCCATTTTTTTGAACTGAGAAGGCTCAGGAAACCTCCATGGATATGACTTATTCATGAAGAACCTTCATAAACTGGCAAGTGACTGAAGTAGAAGTAACTCGCATCCTAAACCTCACTCTCTCTTCCAGCGGTGGTGAAATCACAGTTGCTGTGATTGCTAATCTTTTAATGTGGGGTTCAGATTTTCCAATTCATGTGCAATCCAGGATTTTCAGGGGACAGACATGATCTGAAGTTACTGTGACTGCATAAGAAGTTACTGTGACTGCATTACCATGCCTACAAAGGAAGCAAATCTCATGGAGCAGTACTGTGAAACAGTTACAGCCTTCAAGCAAAACCTACACACTTTTCTTTTGCTGAAGCTCACAGTTCTACTTAGCTAATATAAACCTAAAATAGGCTATCACATTGCGTACTGAAATTATCCATCAAGGGACTGAGAGCTGTTGGCCCTAAAGTAAAGCCCTTACAGAACTGTCAGACTGCCTCTGGAAACAGCATACAGGTGGCTAAATCAGGAAGGGGATAAATAATATAAGGAGTTTTTTCCTCTTTTTCTTTTGTGTCAACAAGGATACGATCACACACAGGGAGGCAGCCCATCAGTCAGCAGAGACGGCCCCATGAGCAGGAACAGCAAGAGTCTGACAAGCATTGGTATGCACAAACAAACACACAGGCATAAACCTACAAGCTAAAATCCCCTTTCACTTACATAAATGCAAATGAGGATTAGGTCTGCTAAAGCTAGTAGACCTAAGCCAGTGTGTAAGTGAGAGCAAGGGTCAGCTCAGATGAATGCAGGATTCACCCACCATGATGTATTGAAGATTGTTCAAGGGTGAAAGGGATGGTGAAGAACTGCTGAGTGTTTGATACTCTGGCCTGATCTTCTCTCGGGAGCACTGGGAGGAGCAGGAGCAGCAGGTGGGAACATCCTGCTCTCAACTCTCTCAGAAATGTCTAGCCATTAGGCAAAGGCAGAATTACCTACCTACTTCAGACTATCTCCCCAGGCTCTCTGGTTCTCAAGACTCCTCCTCCTCCATTTAGAGCCATGTCCCAGTCATAATCATTTATTAATCCCACACTCTAATATCACAATACCACAAGACAGGAAACAAAAGCACCCACTTAATGTTCAACTGTAATGGTAGCACCTACTAAAGCCTTAAAAGCACCAAGAACTCCTTATGCTGCACTAAAGCCAAGAGAGCACACAGAATAATTAGGGTGAATCTCCACTGGGTTTGCCACAGACCAAATGTTAAAAGCCATATTAGAAAAAAGTCCAACTGAGCAGGTGAGATCTGCCACTGTGAGAACCTTTTGCTGTGGCTTTAATGCAAGTTTGGGTAGCTCACCTCCATGAGGGATTCATTTAGGATTTACAGATTGCAATGGGGAACCCATGGAGGGCTGTAATCTTCTGCTTCTGAGAGAGATTTCATTTACATTTTCTCAACTCTGAGTGAGAGTCTTCTCTTTCTTGGTTTATTTTGCAGACATAGCAACCCTGAGTTGAAAACAGTGGTCCCATACCCGCCCAACATCATCTCAGTGTCCAAATTGCTGCAGCCAAAATATTTTAGGATATTGCTAATTCATTCTTTCATTACAACAAAAGGCAACTGTCTACAACAGAATCATAAAATCATACAATCGTTAGGGTTGGAAAGGACCTGAAGATCATCCAGTTCCAACCCCCATGGCATGGGCAGGGACACCTCACACTAAACCACAGCACCCAAGGCTCTGTCCAGCTGGCCTTGAATGGAGGGATGGAGCATTCACAACTTCCTCAGGCAACCCATTCCAGTGCCTCACCAGCCTCACAGTAAAGAACTTCCTCCTTATATCCAATCTAAACTTCCCCTGTTGAAGTTTTAACCCGTTACCCCTTGTCCTGTCACTACAGTCCCTAATGAAGAGTCCCTCTCCAGCATCCCTATAGGCCCCCTTCAGATACTTGAAGGCTGCTATGAGGTCTCCACGCAGCTTCTCTTCTCCAGGACAAACAGCCCCAACTTTCTCAGCCTGTTCACAAAAAAAAAAAAAAAAAAAAAAAAAATAGAAAAAAATAGAAAAACAGAAAAAAATGGACAAGCTGAAAGTTGCCAGTTCCATGACTGACGACAGACACAGCAAACAGATGTCAGAAAAGAAAACCAACTGTGTTTTCTCTACAGCTGGCTTCACAGCAAAGCTGTACAGAGGAGGCAAAGCCACAGGAGTTGAGACCCATATGAAAATATGATGTTTTGCTCACATGTCACAGGATGACTGAAACCAAGCAGAGCAGGGCCGCACAATTAGAGGCAATAGAAATTTGGCTGCAAATATAACCCTTTAGTCAAAAATACTCAAGCTCCAGCCTGCGTGTCCTTGAATATGAGTTATCAGCCAGGGGCTTCCCTACTTCTTTACCAGTGCAATTTATGGTTTGTCTTACTTTACTACTGATTACTCATATATTTGAAAGGAAGGTTAATTCCTTTGCTTTTAATGGAGTAGGTCTGCTGTTAGTTCAATACAGCTTTGCATACATGATTAGGCTTCTCCTTCCTCCACCCTCTGTGCACTGTGCAGGGATGTCCCTGCACTCAGTTCTTCACAGGCTATATAACACTGCAGCAGAACAGCTAATTTGTCCTACCACTCCCACTGCTGCTTGCACCTACTACAGAACAAACACAGGAGTCCTGATGATGAATTTGAGTGCAGAAAAACTGTCTGTCTGTCTTGGGTTACAGTCAGTACTAACAATTGACATCAAATTGTTGGCTTTGCGAGATGGAAGTTCATCACCTGAGCAAAACGTTGCATGGCAATTGCAGCCTAATGCCACCCTCACCAGCAATAGCAGTGACAGAGATATAAGCACATGCAGTTGATCAAAAACTGATGATATTTTTGCTTGGACAGAAACATCTCTCCTACACTGAGACGTGATAAAGAGAAGCAATTACACCACGGCTAGGCAGGAGCTGCCGCACTGTATAAAGCATTCTGCTGTACCAAAGACTGCTTATGACCAATATGAACAACTTAATGAGCTGTTAATGAAGCACGCATTCGGCTTTTACTTGCAGCATGAAAACATTGCAAATCATTTTAGGGGGCTTCTGGATCATCAATGGAGAATTAAAGATGTCAAATAAGCCCATCAAATCTATGTCTCAATCTGGCCACTGCTTTCCACTGCATTCTCTTAAAATTCATTTTCCTATATGGTAGAATAACTTGCTTTGACAGCAGTACGACTCTAACTCAGACCTCGCTTCCTTCTGCCTTGACATTAGATTTCAGTCTCCAGAGAGCTGCAGGGATGCCTTTCTGACACATTGACATTAAGGACACTTCCTCCACAGACTCACATTGGCACAGTTACTTTCTGCCTTACCACTGTAAGAGCAGCTACTGAGCTAAGCTACCAAATTTGGAAGTTTAATTATGAAACCTTTGTGCTTATCCGTAAACAGATTAAGAATGCAAAAGTAGCCTTAAAAGAAAAAAAGCCAATTTGAATAGGAAAGGGAGCAAGGTTTATATAGAGAATTCATATCCAGAATTCCCCAGCATTGCAGCAATACCAGTAACACACAAGGAATGACTAATGCTCCAATGTAGGCACATTTTAGTTATTTTTTAGGTTGTTTTTACTCTCCTGTCACAGCCCAGTGGGATTAGATAATGCAGCCAAGTGCTATCTATACTGCTATTACAACCAGTGGAGCTGCATTGATGGGAACAACAAATCCAAACTGGATTTGCTGCAGACAAGCCCCAAGTGGAAACCAGCTATAGAGGGAGTCTGGAGGAGTTTAAAATCCACCAAGAAATACTGATGAGATGTACCCAGTGGCTGAGAAATGGAATGCTATTGGCATACAGGTGTAATGGTTTCCATTAATGCAAGAGAAACTAAAGAATTTTCTTCCCCAAACAGGAAATGTCTCACCATTTCTTTTTCTTCTTCACCTTCCTGTGCTTTCCCTTTCCTGCTCTGTCTGACTTTACTCTCTCTTTTAGCACACTAAAGAGAGGTGAAGAACACAGCTGGGATCTTTAACTCTGAGCTCAGATGAGAAGTTCTCCTTCCTTAGGAAGACAGACACTGGGGTCAGCATGAAAACCCAGTGTCACACCTGGAGCAAGGCATTTCCAGAACAGCTGCTTAAAGATCATTCACAACTGAGCATGATGTTTGAACAGCTCTCCAGATTGAGGGGAGGGGAAAAGGAGACCAATGTTTTAAACACCCTGCCATCCTGCAAAAGTAGCCTTTTGCTGATGCTCAGAAGTGTCAACAATTAAAAGGTAAATACCTGAACATTTCAAAGGCTTGGTGCTTTTAAAATGCCAAGGAAGGTCAACTCCCTTTGTTTAAAGTTTGAGGAAGTAAAAGCACAAAGTTATTTATGATACTACTTTCCAATAGCTTTCCTCCATCCCCTTTTGTTTATCAAGGGAAAATACTGTCCCTAGGCTGACAGGTTTTAGACTATGCGAAACGTGAGATTTCACTTATGTGAATTGGCCATGATAATCCTTCTTCTTCCCTCCTTCAGTGGCATCTGGGATGGAAATGCCCACCCAGTTCTCCCAGCTTTGCCAGCAGCAATGTGCTCCCTATCTGCATACGCACAGTCGGCCACTGAGAGACATGGCCCACGTGTCCCAAACAGATAGGAGAAAACAGCCAAGGGGGCCACAGCACACTGATGGAAGCTGCCAGCTCTAATGCACTGAAATGTTGTCATTCCTCTTGTAGGCTGCTAACAGGGAAGCACAGGGGACTTCTCTGCACAGCATCGTCTCAGCTACATTCAGGGCAGGGAAGGAGATAAAGCTTCTGTGCTATACAAGAAAAGGAGGTAGTGCTGAGGGAATCCCTAGAGTAACCTATGATGGAGAGGTGACACCAATTAGGGTATTTTGTATGAACACAGGAAGAGAGTGAGGCCTGGAGAAAGAGATGAAAACACTGAAGGACAAAGAAGCCTTGTTCTGACAACCTTCTCTGGCATTAGCATGAGAGACAAAGGGACATAGTCCAAGCACATATAATCAGGTAAGAAGCGACAAGAGCTCTTTGGTAGAAGCAGTTTATAAAGGGGAGCCAGGTGCATGGAGTTAAGTCTTTGCTTCCTTACTCTTTCCTCCTTAGGAGGAAAACCTAAATCACTATCTTTGGCCTTGGAGCTTTCCAGATGGTTTTTATTTCTTGCCTGTAAAATGCTGGACATGGTCAGGCAGCTCTGAGTGTGTCCCCTGATGCTACTGGCAGAGCAGAGCTTCCTTACATATGTCAGCTATGGTGAACAAAATAAAGACTGTGAGCTTCAGGAACAGGTGTGGAGCTGCAGGCAGAAGGGCAGAGGATAACTGGAGGTAACAGTGGGACATTTGCTTTGGTGTCTCCTAGCTTTGCACCAAGAGGTAGACTCAGGTTTTCTAAGACAGTAAGAAAAGAGAGGTAAGAAGCAGCTGACCACCTGTCCCACCCCTGTTCCTTTCCAAGCTACAATTTCACTTGGAAGAAAGCAAGACAGCCACGAAACCTTTTCTGAAAGATAATGGTACAACCAAGGCAGCATTTCAACAGCTGACTTCTAAGAAGAGGATCTGTCTCCCAGCTCTTCTTACTGCTTGTCTTTCCCACTGCTCTACCTGCATTCAGAGGTTGTTATTAAAAAGAACAGTAACAACAACAAACCACCCTCATCATTTCTTGTGAATTCTGAAGGTCACCAATGTCACCATCAGTTATAATGACACAAGTCACTCCCTTCTTCACACAAATGGATTTACAACCAGTTTAAAGGCTAGTGTCTCTGGGTGCACTTCACCCCTTCTGCTACTTCCTCTCCGTGCACACACACTCTCCTCTGGCAGCAGCTGCTGGAAGAAATTATGAATTCCATTATTTTTCATCCAAGCCAGCTTTGAGTATATGGGAGAAGCACTGGAGGCTGCAGGCTCGTTAGCAGAGGATTTGTATTGTTACCTTCCATTTTATTCACCTTCCCAGATTAGGTGAAGCACGCCTGCCCCAATCTCTTTAATTAAAATGCAGGTGGTGGACTCTCCTCAACTCCAGAGCCCACCACACAATCAGATAGTGACAGCAACCTGGTAGAATAAAGCTCTTGATATAGTGGCTGCTCTAACAGAGTCTTAATTTCAGTTGAGCAGAACAGCACCTCTGGTAGCAGCTGCATTTAGGGCTGGGATGAATATCAGTACCCAGCCTCTTGCTGAACACTCACTGACTTTCCAATCAAAGCCAGCATCCCTGACAGCTGAACTGTTAAATGAATTAACAAGGCGAGAAGGGGGTTTGCAGTGGGGCTGTGACTGCCTTCCTAATTTCTGCAAGTGGTGGCTTTCAATTTTTCTGTCATTTGTCAGGAGATGCACATGATTCTCTAATGAGCAGGGCAGAGCTGCAGCCAGCTCTAGAAAGGCAAAATTACAAGAATCTTCTAGTCTGTGAAGGAGAGAGATCCAGATGCTTGAGGCAGGTGGGGGAAGGAACTGGCTCTGTTCAGACTGAGCAGGCAGCGCATCCTTCCTGGCTGTGCTGAGAACAAGGAATCCCAGCCCACCCTCCTGACATGAGGAAGAATTGCTCTCCATGCCAGTGAGTTTTGCAAACATTCAGGCAGAACTCAGTTTTGAGCCTTTGATCTTATGGGCTACTGTAAAAAGAAAAAGGTTTTGCTCCAAACCACATCACCAAACCCCAAACCATTTGCATCCAGCTCCTTTATTCACCAGGCAAGTCAGGATACAGAGGTCTGTCACTCTGGTCTGGCCTGTTGCGTACGAGCAGGCTGTTCTCTCTCCAAATCTCCCCCTGCTCATCAGTCAGAGGCAAGTGAGACCTGAGCACTTGGGCTGCCTAGGGAGGCTGTTGACTAGGGTACAGCTCAGTGGCACTCCAGGACTTAAGGGAACCTTCCCATTGGGTGTTTTTTGTTTGATTGGCCAATCTGGCAGAAGGTTGGTTTTAATGTTTTTTCTGTTCCAAATTTGCCAGGAGGTTCCATTACTGGAGCTTTTATTGTAAAAATCCAGATACGAGGATAGGAAAATCTTCCAGTCTAACAGAGGAGAGGACAAGGAGGAAGCAACGAATTAGACACATTTCCTTCTGCATCATTCATCTGCCTGCACCAGACACAGAAGCTGAACAGCCCATCAACCCTCTGTATTATTCCCAAGTGCCCCACACTGTATGAAACACCAACCAAAACTGCACAGTATTGGGTATTTGACTGAGCTGGTCTAAACCCAGCACACTTTCCCAAAGGCAAGTGCTGTATATTCTTTTTTACAACTGAGAGAGGAATGTTCTTGCACCTACCTGAATTACTGGAACACATATGGAAGAAGGAAGCGTTATTTAACAATACTGAGATACATGCTATATGGGCCTTTCAGCCTGGAGACTGGTTCCCTTCAGTCATTTTGTGTTTAGTGCTATGCCTGTGTTGTCAGCACTTGTTTATTGGGCAGGTTTTCTCTATTTTTAACATGGATGCTCCAGTTGCTGAAGCTAAGCAGACCCATTTTTTCCAGCTTACTGCTTAACTGCCTTTACCAGGGGTAAGAACATCAAGCAAACAATAACAACAAAAAACTTGTATTTCCACAGCACACTTAAACTCAAAGGTGTCACAAATCAATTTGAAACTTAAATTGCAATACCAGCTCCAATCACTTTACTCACAGTATAAATCACAGCCAGTTCTGGAGGTGGAAGAGGCAGTTCTATAACAAAGTGTAATAACTTCACACAACAAGAGTGAAAATTGGCAGGAAGATCCTACATTCATCATTTCTACCACATGAACCTGGCTTGTCCCTAACCAGAGGTAAATGCAGGATCTCTAAAAAAAACCATCAGAGGCATGCTAAAACTTCAGATACACCAGTCCTGCCTGTGAAAAAAAGCCTTCTGGATGTATCAGTTTCCTCCCAAGTTTGGCTTCTTTCACTGCCTTGTTCTCTATCTGAGTTATGATAAGGAAGACCTGGACAGTGGGATTAAAAGACACTATGTATCAGCATTTCCTTGTTTTCCCCATCTGACTTTCTGTGCTGTGTACATGTGTATAAATGCACGTGCTGGTCCATTTGCAGCAGTGAGATATTGAGCTCTGAAACAAAAAATGTATTTTGAAGCCAGCTACAGTTGGCTCCACTTGGGGCTTTCTTCACTGCAGTTGCACAAGTAAGAGCAGCAGCAAACTAGAAAAAGATGTAAATATTGCCAGCTGCCTGCAGAACCATGCTGCTCTGATTAATTTATGATGTTTTCAGAGGCAGACAGTGAATGTTTCACCATATTTGAAATGAAAAGGTTAAGTAGAGTTTAAAAAATGTGCAGTAGGGTTTAAAAAAGATGTGCTTTGCTTAGTTTTCAGCAATAGAATATTTAATGAATAAGAATAAAATGAATTATTGCTGGGTTTGATAGCTTCTACATCCTAGCCTTGAGACAGAAGAACAGAAGTGTAATCAGATCCCTTCACAGCAGCAGAGTGAACAACAGGAGGGTGTGTGTTGCCTATTCTTGTTCTAAGCTTCAAAAGATACTGCTGCAGAAATTGATACCATAACTAACAACTATTTCAGCACCAGCCTCTTCCCAGCTGGGGTCACCATAAATACAGCACTGCTGCTGTGGCTGTGAAGAAGACATCAGCTTTCCAGTCCTGCGCTTCTCTGGGTAGAGTTACCCAGAATAGACTCAGCTGCAGGTTATCTGGGCTCTGCAAAATCACCAGTTTCACAAAGCATTCAAAGAATGTGTCTGGTTAACTGTCTCATCCTTATTTCCACCTCCAGCCTTTCAATGGAGGGATTTTAACATGATGGACAAGTTACATTTCATAAATACAGCCTGGATTCATGCAGTAGACCCATAATAAGCAAAGGCATGACCCTCAGCTTTTGTAGAGGCTGGATGCAGCTATAAAGTCTGTATGTTCCTAGTGTAATCATCATCTATGCCTCCAAAGCTAGCAGTAAACTAGACATAGTGTCTTCTTGACTTCAAGAGTATAAAAATACAGCAAGGTGTGGCACAGGCATGCAGGCTGTATGTCTCCACACAGGCAATGTCTCTACACAGAGAGTTATAAAATAAAAGAAGCAGCTTTTCAAGCCTCCCTTGTTTTGTAGTTTTGTTTCTTTTCCCTTGTGGCTTCCCTGTGCTCCACTTTTCACTTCTTTAACTTGAGTCAGTTTTTCCCTCAAGCTAATTTGGTATGAACAGTCATCCTCCTGCAACTCCAAACAGATTTTCTCTTCTTTCTTTCAAATGCCTTTTCTCCCCTTGTTTGTGTAGACCCACTGGCTTTCATATGGCAAGGAACTGTCAGTGACAACCTATTCCTGGAGAGGATGCTAAAAGAAACTGTTAGTGATCATGACTGGGAATTTTTCACCATCCCTTTTCTGGGACAAATATTGAATATTCTCTGGAGAATACTAAAACATTCTGGTAACTTAAAGAAATAAACTAAACTGATTTTCCTTTACCTACCTGCTTCACCCACAAACACTTCCACTGGTGCGCTGGTAGGGCTCTCACCAATTATATTATATGCTGTCATTAATACTTCATATCTCTTGTATTTCTTCAACTCTGCAAAAGTAAAATATTACATTATTCTATTACATATTATAGAATATTATTTATATTATCAAGACTTCATCACCCCTTTATCACCAGACTTCCCTCTTGTGAAACATGGCATTAGAACAGTACAATGATGCAACATCTACTTCCTTTCTTCCTTAACTCACACATCACTGCAGGATTTGCCTAATTATGAAAGATCTTTGCAATGAAACGGCAGGGTTTTCCAGTGTTTCCTCACATTGTTGCTTCAGTAGGAGGAATCATTCCTGATGAGTAACTAGCTAGAAGAATACTGCCAGGTCATTTTCAATGACCCCAAAAGGCAGGACTTTGCTTTGAATGAGCTTTACCGGCTCATTGTGATCTCGTGGTAGAAAAGCGGTTTCAAGCCTTTGCCTAACCCCAGGGACTTTGACCTAAGGAATGATTTAGCAACTGCACGGCTCAAGAATGTCACGGCTGAAGCAGGCTGCAGAAGATCTCCAGTGGGGAATCTGGAGTCCCATCTGAAGCACTGCATGGGTAGCTCTTCTTCAAAGTGACCACAGCCTGAACATCAATCACAAAGAGAAAGGAGAATTTGGAGTCTAGACTCAATTTGGCAACCAATTTCTTTGCCAACATACAGAAGTTACTCTGACAGATGAGGTAGGAGAGTGAGAGCAGTGCGAACAGATCTAGAGAACCCAATTGTATGAGGGTAATTAACAGATGCAAACAAGGGTGAAGGAGAAATCATGTCAATGTCAGCAGGGGAGGCAGCGCCTGAGCAGTTTCAGACTTTGCTTTTTCAGGATGAAAGAATCAATCCTAACAAATATTTATCAGCCACAATATTTAGCAGTGAAATTAAGAGTAAGGGAGAGATCAATAATATAAATTGCCCTATTTAGATGAGCACTGAATTGATTAAGACACACATGGCCAGGGGTCCAAGTTTCTCCCTTTGCCAATAACATCCGCTGCTATTTATGAATCAGATAGTACCTTTAACTCTGTGGCTGACAGTATGCCATCAGTTTGGCAAGGTTTAATAAGCCTAATCATACAGGTTCATCAGATTCAGTTTCATGGAAGTGTTTACAACTGTTGTGCTCCTGTATGTGACTCATAGTCCAGCATCATTCCCCAGTCTCAGGCACACCACAAATGATATCTGATATATGTGATACCATTAAACTCAGATGGACTGCAAAACATGGAGCAAGCACACCAGCAGTAACGCTACTAAGTTTGTAAACAAACAAATAAACAAACCCCAGTAATATATATAAGATATAGTACTGGGTAGCTTGTACAAGGAAACTTTAATTGCTGCCATGAAAAGTCAGAAAGGAGATGTTAGTGTTAACGGGATGTGGACGAAAATGGAACACGTGAGAGTTCATGCATGCAAGTTTCAGTGGGGATAGGGCTTCATTTTTTTTTAGCTCATCACAATCTGTGACTCAAAAGCCTTGGGCAAAACCTATCTAGTGAACCATCACCACCACAAAGCAACTTGCCTTTTAACTCTGTCGAATGCTATTTTATTCATTTCCAATTGAAAACACCTCTGGAGATGCACATAAATTCATTGGGCTCACTCTAAACTGGACTCCTACTCCACAGAATGCCTGAGCATTGCAATGCTCGAATCACAGGACTAATGATGTGATGCAGCTAAACTCAGATGGACTGCAAAATATGTAGCAAGCGAATCAAAATTCATTTAGCATCAGCAATACTGGGTTGTTACAGTCAATAATGTTTTACCTTCCCAGCAGCCACATTTTTACAACAGCTACCTACTTGCATCATCAGTGCCTCTTGGTGTAGGGAATGCTAAGGCTTAAAGAAAAAGAAGCTCAAAGAAGCAGAATCATTAATCTGTGTTGATTTCTACTAGATCCACTGAGGACAACCATAGGAGTTTGCCTGTAGTGTATTTTGAACCATTACAAAGAGTCTCATCTAAAGGCAATATGCACTTACGTGTTAATTCATACGTCGTTAATGCAGAGCTGCTGTTCACTGTCTTGAAGCTGCTTTGGGCTATTCAGGGTAAGCAAAGCAGAAAGCTTGTTACAGTGCAAGGAAATAGTTATTGCAAATGATGTACAGCAGACAGAGGCAAATGATGCAGCACACACATACACAGTTTGAGCTTTAGGACTATACCTTGAAGGGCAATAAAATCACATCACTCTCTCATAACACATCAAAAGCATGTCACTCACACGGGGCTGTTTCATTTCCTCCTCAAACAGAGAATCTCACAAATATACAACACAGAAATGTTCTGACACTTCTCAACACACAAAATTCAAAACCTTAAGAGCTGCAGGGTAAAGACCTGGAACGTGGGCCACAAAAAGCCAACACTTACAATAGAACAGAACCTATTTCTTTAAATGTGTGTTAGATTCCCCACAGCTTCACTTACAGAATTCAGTATTCCTGCTGTGAGTGAATTGTAATAATATGCTAAGCTGTGCAAAACTGCAGGTCAGTGAGTAACAGAGGTGTTAAGGTGAGGATTGTCAGATTATGAGGAGAGAGAGGGAAATTCCTCTTAAAATACACTTTTCTCCACCCCTTTCTCTCTTGACTTCCTGGAGAAGTACAGCACATTTTTTTCTACTCTACAGCTATTATGAACATAGCTGCAGGGCCAGCCAAGAAGAGGGAAGACAGGAAACCAGTAGGTTTCACAGGTTCCCTGGCTTGTGAGACTAGAGAGCATCCAAAGTCATTATTTCATGATTATATACATAGCCAGCTTTTGTCTGGAAAAATCCCTTATGAATACTTACACCTGTAGGAGCTTTACATCTCTACTCTCTCCTGGTTAAAACTGCATGCAGTCTGAGAAGTCTCATTCATCACTGACTGCATAAGTGAGGTCAGAGTTAGGTGCTTACGTTATATTTAAAGCATCCACTTTTTCCATACCTCCATACAAACTACTCTCCCTCTGTAGAAACCACTTTTATGGGCTCAGGGAAACATGGAAGAGGATTTAAGATATTAAAATAGTCTCACTCAACCCTATTCTGCTGCTCTTGGAGTATTATCTTATTCTGAATATTCCACATCAAGCAGGACAAAAGCTGACCCCTCTGTGAGCACGTCTCATTCCTGGGCCATACATATCTGTCAAGCTACTGAGTGCTCACATCTTTGCCTCAAATCATCTTATTCTGCCTATTCTTCCCTCTGATTTCCTTTCTAGCTTTTACCTAAAAATCCTTTTTATTTTTCTAGCATTCCTCTGCACCTTCCTTCCATGTGAGCCAAAAAATCCCAGTGACTAACATGGCAAACATGCACCTTAAAATTCTTGCTCATTTTTGCTATTGACTTCCAAAGTAGGGACAAGCACTTTGAAATTCTAAAAATTCTGTTTAACATTTCTCCTCATCTGTTTTCTGGTACTACAAAACCAAACTGTCAATTATCAAAAATACTAAAAAATAACAAGAAAGGAAAAGGTTCCCACTGAGGAATATGTACTCCCTCTTCTGACTGATGGCAGAACAAAGTATACCAGGGTAATCATGAAATGGAGGTAGCAGAAAGCAGGAAATCAGAGGCTATATGGGGGACAGAACATAAATTTGAGCATGCTGGCATAGATTAGCAGGTACCGTTACAAGTGATGCTGATTAGACAGAAGTTACAACCATTTTTCAGCATCTTCAGCCTCAGTTTGTAAAAGTTAGATTATCCCAAGCACTCTTAGACATAAATGTGTGTTACTTCCATGGGGCAAGAGAGCATACAGTGCTTGGCATAATGACAGATTACCATTCGGGGGTATTACAAGGTCCAAAACACAGGCTTACGTGTGAGCTCTGCTCTTAAAGCTGAAGGGCTCTGGATGTTTTTGGTTTCTGTTCCAGATCCAGTGTCATAATCCAGCTCCCGATAGTAGATCCGGTATCCCAAGAGCAAGCCATTTAGGCTCTCAACTTTGGGTGGCTGAAAAACATTCGTATAAGAAAAGGCTTGTTAAGATGAGCATTGCAACAAACATCCATCACAAGAGGCAGTAGCTGACACTGGTCCTGTGTAAAGGGACATAGTGCTCTCTGGTGAAAACAGACATGAATAATATAAAGGGAATATACAGCATCAAAGGTTCTGTGATTTGAAAAACACAAGTTAAAGGCAACTTTGATGATTTCACTCAGCTGTGGCAGTTACAAAAGGCTCTTTATTCAAGACTGACACCTGATGCACTACACTAAGAGCTAAGCTCCTTTCCTTCTTGGTGCACAGAAACTTGTGTGTGACAAAGAACATAAATAAGCATGCCCCTGAAAGTGCATAGTGCTGGCCACCAACAGTGGAACAGCAAAACAGTATTTCACTTCTTCTGAGACAAAAGGAAAGAAATTATTTTGTCAAAGACAGCATTTCTATAGTGGTTATTTTCCTCAGGGACTGTTCATACAACATTCTTCATTTGGCATGATTTTACTGAAAAGACATGAGAAAATAACAAAGAATTGGTGTATTCCAGCTATGATTAGGAAGATGAAAATACATCTAGTAGCCTCAGACAGGTATTTAGGGAAGAGTCACAGTACAATGGACTCTGGTGTGTTGCATAGGTCCAATCCAATAGGTCTCCCCCATAACAGCTTGGAGCAGTACAGGATGTATGACCACAGAGCTGACCTAGATATGAGGTTTTTTTCCTTCTGCAACATCCTGGAAGCTGCTCAAAGACATAGTACCTCAGCAAGGATTATCAGCAGCCCCTCACATCTTGCTTCAGATAGAGATACACAGCCAGAACACTGAAAAGGAGATTTTTGTCTGAATGGCTTGCTTAAATAGAGACAAGCAGAGGGATTCTTTATGTTTGGTGAAAAAAATTACTTTCATGAGTCTAATACAGGCTAAGAACTGCAGAGAAGAAAAGATGCCCTGAGCCATTTATCTTCTAAAGATTCTTGTACTGAAATTTAAGAGGCTGAAAGTATAAATGAAAAGGATTTTAATGATGATCTCACCTTTAATCCAGAAAGATCCCTAGCAGTCTTGAGAACTCTACTAAGGAAAACCAGCCCAATGTGGCTGGTGTGTAACGCTGTCACAATACAATGTAATACCACATGTAATTTTAATGAAGAAAGGAAGACTAGCAAAGGGGGAAGATATTTGGTAATAACCTAGTATTCTGCTTCCAGAAATGACAAGAATTTTCCATTACTTCATTATGATGGCAAGAGGACAGCACGGGCAGTCCTGTCTCAGGGCAGAGGCTTTGCTTTGGCTGAAGGAATTAAGTAGAAAGATTGTAGTATATGGAAACCAAAAAAGAAAATTACGCAAAGCAGTGTGTAAAAAAGCTACACAGCTACTAGGAAAAGGAGGAGAAATACTCCTGCAAGAAGCAGCCTTCTTTGGCAGTTGCCCTGCCCAGAGCCTGCTGAAAGCAGTCCAGTAGTCCTAAGATTTTGCTGTATTTGCTCTGCATGGTTGGAGAACCTCATTCATCATCATTTTATGCTCATTATTGTGCTCTATCCCTTGGAGAAACTCTGACCACCTTTCATTATTACTTAGCATCTGCCTTACAGAATGACCTAGGAATGAAGATTGTGAAAGACCTCTGGAATCATCAGGACTAGGCCTTCAAGATTGCAGAAAGTCACCTTCTTAAAGTCCATTTCACAATCAGAAATTCCACCAAAAAACATGGTGATTTTCCTGCTTCCCAGTATTTCTACTGGAAAGCTGTTCCAAGCCTCACTACCTGGGTGGTTAGAAACCTTCATTTAATTTTCAATTTAAATAATTCATAGCTAGTCTATAACCATTTGTTACTGTGCTAACATTGCCTTTTGGGTTATACTGTTCTTCTCCCTAAGGGGTGTTTACACCTGTGATGTATTTTGAAAAGGGCAATCATATTCCCTCTCAGGCTCCATTGTACAAGGCAAATAAATCAGCCTCTTGTACAACAGCCTTTGCTAGTCTCAGATTAAGCCCCCTTGTCCAAGAGACTAAGCAAATAGACCAAACAAAGTGACAGCCTTCTCCAGGGCTGCCTGATGACATGATCACTCATGGACCAACTGAAATGTTCTCCAAAGGTGGAGAAGATGAGATCTGGTTTACTGGAAATTACTCATGTATCTATCATGATCCTTTTTTTCTTTTCCATTCTTCTGACTTTCTCCTTTGGTTTTCTGTATTACACTGAAGTTGCTTTAGCTCTGACGATGCTGTAGCAGAGGGCTCCACACCACAGCAACATCCTTGCCTCCCTCTATCCTGGCAGGGAGAAGTCACAACACAAAGCATGAGGTGCATTTTCCAGACAGGCTAGAGGGAAGCACTATCCTACCAAGATACAACTTGAGTGCATCACCAAAAGGAGAAGAGAGGCTGCAAGAAAACAAAGCCTATCCAGCATGGACATGGACTTCACACAATGAAAAAGACAGTGACCGTTCCATGGATTTGTGTTTCACGTAATTGTTACCTAGAAGGAAGGTGCTCTTGGAAAGATCCAAAATCTTTTCCTATTTATTTTAACTATTAATATATTTTTAAATAATAATGATAATAATAATAATAATAAAGGTTGAGGTGGAGTATCTGACAGAATCCTAAAAAGAAAACACTGCTGAAGCTGAGAAAGAGATTGTTACTCCCTGCTCTGCCATATAACAGCCTAAAGATAAAGCTTAATCCCTCATTGTGGTACAACACTGATTTGTTGATAGCAAGCATTGTTTTCTTATGCTTTCATATGTTTCTCCAGTTTTTTCTTCCTTTAAATTTAGGACAGGAAAGCTTAGAAAATAAATGGCTTGAAAACTGCCTTTCTCCTTGCCATGGAAATGATAATTCCTTCCTGAAAAGGGTACTCTGCTAAAAGGTCAGGTCTTCCCCTTCCTATCTGTCTTTCACGGACAAAACTCTGCTTTTGATGTAATGGATTATTTAGGGGTTTGCAGGAAGGCCTGAGGGATCTGCTGAAATACGTAAAATGATTACGAGTGGTAGTCTGTAATGTTGTACAGAAGTAAGAGAAACATTTTCATGCTGCTTTAAAAAAAAAAAAGAAAAAGAAAAGACTAAAATGTAAGTTTGAATAATTGCTATCTCTAAGGTAGAAGCAGAACTACATGATCCTGATGTTAACCGTAACATCCTCCAGAACATCTGAACTAACCTTGCATTATTGATACCACAGATCTCAATGGAAATTACATACTTTCTTCTACTTGAAATTTAAAAATTATGGAGTGATTGGACCCAGCAGCTGAAAGCCCAGATAGTGCATCTCCAGTTTGTTTGGTGAATTATTAACACAGCTTCAAGTTAAAAATGTAGCTTTGCTCAGAAATCTACTCCCCATTTAGCTCAAGTGCTGGTTTCAGTTTACAGTATTTCTTAGGCACTGTTGTGAAACTTTCTCCTAATTGGAGGCTATTGTGGGACTTGAAGATTTTTGTTTATTTGAAAAATATAGTATAGTTGAACTACCAGGACCTATTAATACACACGTAGTAATGACATATAATCGCCCACAACTCCCTTGAGAAGGCTCTGGCACAACAACCCCATTTCATTTTCGTGAAATAAAAAGCATCCAATTACCTAAACAACCATCTATTTCACATTAACTACACACCGATAATCAGTCAGTTGGGGGAATGTTTTTTTCTGCAGTATATCATGCCTCACATCCTCTGTCCTCTCTTGGTATACCTTTCTTCCTTCACTGGGGGCTTTTATTACTAGGTGGGATGGTAGATTTACATCTCTCCAAAATTCCTTTGGTAAACCTGTTCAACATATCTCCTATTTATTCAACATGCTGTAAGCAATGCTGCTGCTCAGTATTCTGCTGCATAAACTTGGGCCAGGAAGCCAGCAGTACAGCCAGGCATATTTTTAAAGTGCTGCTGCATAGCAATAAACAGACCCTCATACATATATTTTTCTTCCAAAAATGCAAGGAGCCTCATCTGTACTGTAAATGCATATGTACATTTTTCACTACAATGTAATCTGTCCAAAGTTATCCTTATTATGTGTGTGGGACACTGTCCCGAGAGCAGGGTGGGCAAAGGCTTTCCAGGATAGGTTATGGATAACGTGCAGTACCCCACTGGGTTCCCTCTGTTAATGCTCACTCTGCAAAAAGCAGCCTCAGGCACTGGGGTCACAAAATGTTCCAGCATCTCCCAGGAGGCCACTATTGAAAGATAAAGGAAGGCAGAGGAAATGCCTGTATAAAACGCACACTTGGCATGAATAGTTTCATATCCAACTCAGAGATGTTACGAAGAGCTCAAACTTCCTTTCTTTTCTCTGAAGAAATCTCAGATTTTAGCCCTCAAAGAGCCAAAAGGGCATGTGGAGTTCCTCACAGGTATGAACAGGATCTCAGGCACAGCAAGCACTTCTGATTATTTCAGCAGCTGAAGGAGGATAATGCGACGTGAGTGACAGTAAGCTTTTGATTACCTGATCTCTACCAATTCCACACTCTGCTAAATGTTTTCAGTGTAAAGCTGCGCATCTATTGATATCAATGGAAGGACAGGAGAATCTGTACAGGCAATGAACTTGGGCACCGCTACAGCAACTCTGTTAACTCTCAAGCTTCCCCTCATGGGACACAAAGCAGTAGCAATTGCCAGAAATTTCCATCCAGTGCTAAAATATATGCCATGATCAGAAAAATAAGGAAGTAGCTGCAGTCCTTCAACTTTACAACAATGCTTCCAAGCTCAAGAAAATGTCCCTTGAACTGTACCACCAAGTCAAAGCAGCCAAAAAATTGTTCCAGAAACATCAAAACTTTTCATGTTACTTACCTGCCACTGCACAAGTACAGATGAAGTTGTATGAGGAGTTACTAACACAGAACTGGGTGGTTCACCTGGAACTAAACAAGAAATAAGAGGTAACCAAAGCAGTTATAACATCAGGGTGGAAAAAGGGTGGCTTTTATTCATCAGGTTCTCTTTCTTCACTGCTGAAGAAAATCTTCTATCCCAGCTACTACATGGTGGGTCTCAAAAGCGACGTGGTGGATATGACTATTACAATCTGGACAGAAGCCAGCCACTTCCCATACATTGCTTGCTCTACCTGTGGCCTTGGCAACTTGAACAGGAGAAAAGCTAAGGGCATAAATCTGGAGGGGGCTGCAGCATGCCAGCTGCTCATAAACAACTGGATACACATTTGAAAGGAAGTTCAACCAGCTGCATGCAAGTGTCAATATCCATGATATTTTTGCCCCAGCTGGGGGAAGCCCACCTTGTTTTCAGGAGTCTGTGCCACATCATCACAGACTATTTTAGGTAGGACAGCTTGATTTACTATGGATTAACCCATTCCTATGCCCACAGCCTACAGCACATACCCCCACACACCAGAGCAGCTCAAATACGGCTTATCAGGAGCTGACAGCCCTCCACAGTGCAATGCTCTAGTGGCAGAACCAGGTTTGCTCAGCAGAATAAATGTACAGTTTGTAAGAAGGTGAGAAGCTTTCCCAGCATTTCCCCATTGCATTGTGAGGAGGCCAAGCACAACTCTGGATCCACTGTAACTAAATTCAAAGAGAATTGAAAATAAAATCTTAAATTCTGAAAGAGACAGTGCTGCCTCATTAGCTCCAGCCTGCACTGACACAGCAGCTGCTGTTGAGGAAGGGGGAGAGGAAGGATGCATTTAAAAGGCTGCTAGGCATGTTATTCAAGTATTACACAGGTTCTTTTTGAACTTAGGATACTCCTGAGCTCTGTTCTCTGTTTTTCTGACTTCAAGACCAGCTTCTTGAAACATTCTTCTGCAAAACTGTTTCCTGTTTTTATACCTCAGTGTCATATTTAACTAGCCATTCCTTGAGCTTCATGAAATACTGGTTACTTCCCAGCATAATATATATGGATGCACACCAGTATTACCCCATTTCCCAGGCCAAGGGTAAGTGGTGATGCTTTCCCACACTTCACAGAGTTCCCTTCTCCGTTCAAGACATCAGAGCTACTTCTGCATTCAGGCACTGACTTTATACAATCAAGGAATTAGAAGTTGATCTCTAAGGCTAAAAATAAAAGCCTTGTCAATGTCATTCACAGTTTATTAGCCCTGATCTGCAGAATTATATGCTTGTGTTTCCAGGAGCTTCATACTCTTTCTTACCTATGCCTCAGCAATTTTGCCATATTGCAGACTGATGCAGATTGTATGGGAAAACAATTGAAGAAACTTCTTCAAATGTATGCATGGTTCTGCATCTATTTTTAATGATATCTGGTAAATTATTCAATTTCTGCAAAGATAATGGTTAGTGCAAAGTCTGGAAGCCAATCAAATGGAACTTAATTCCATTTTGAGACTCCTGAAAGTATGATTCATGATAAGAGGACACAGCAGGACACTTAAGGTTGCCTGCTATTAATTCAGCCACATCTCATTACTACCTGTATCAATCTCCTATGAACAAAACTGATTTGGCTATAGAATTTTCACTCCACAGTCCTAGTGGAGAATGCATTGCAGCAGATCCAGCAAGCCCAGGAACAAGCCCATTGCCCATCCCATGGTGATTCCCCTCCTTGCTTACCATCCTGCAGAGTTGTGACTGCCTCAGTCTCTGCACTGAAGTCACTGTCTCCAATGTCATTGGTTGCTTTCACTCGCAGTTTGTAAGAGGTGAAGGGGTTCAAGCTGTGGAATGTCAAAAAAAAGGTTGAAATCTCTCTGCATCATTGCAAGGCCTCAGAATAAGCCTCTACACAGAACCTGCCCGTTGGCACCTAAAGACATTGAGCAGTTTGTCTCTTCTCCACATCGCCTTTTCTTTGCAGACTCCCCCAGCTTCCTCTGGACATGGGGCTGTTTGCAATCTTGCTGCCATCAGCATCAACTCAGATTTCCATTAGCCTGAGCTCCTGAAGACATTCATGGATTCATAGCTGAGTTAGGCTCCAGAAAACAGCCATGAAGTTGCAGTTCATGGAGCAGCCTATGACTGGGGCTTGTTGGAAAGGACAAGATGTGCTGACATTCAAGTTTTCCATGGCTACGCAAAACCTGGCTTTCAAGGAGCTTTGCCTGAGATGTCCTCAAAACAGATCTGTGGGTCAGCTCATGCTCAGTGCATGGATGAGGAGGATAAGCAGAGAGGAGCTTGGCAATGTGCCCAGGGCCAGCCAGGGCACAACAGGCACTGGAATTCTGAGCACCAGCCTTCTGGCTAATCCTCTACACTATACTGTTTGATCAGTGTGTTTTATTCCTACTGAATTTCAAATTAATGCTATTACCTGGATTATTTAATAAAGAGCATAACAACAGGTTCCCTACAGATCTTTTATCTATGCAGTGCTTTAAGATATGCAAAGAGTGATTTCCAGCTGACATAACCTTTGCAAAGATCCTTCTGTCTTGGCTTGGCATAGGAACGTGGGGGGGGGGGGGGGGGGAAGGCTGATTTTGAGTCACTTGCAAAGGCTAGAAATGCAGAGCTGTGAGTTATGGGGGATTTAGCTAATTAATTGGTAGCGTCTAGCCATCAGCTGGCAGATAGAACACCTACTACAAACGCAAGTTACTTGGAAGGAATAATTAAACAGCAAGGGATAATGCATTCTGATGGGCAGCACTCCCATCACCTGTGTACTTCTCTTCTGGACTTTGACAGGAAAATGCTTTTAGCAAGGGGGAGAAGAAATCTCCTTCAATAGTGCCACTCTATTAGGATACTATTAATTACCTACAGCAAGTTGAATAATTTGAGCAATCTCAGATAATTTCTCTATCTTTTGCTTTCAGTAATGCCAATGTCAAGTCTAAATGACATGGTTGGTTTCCTTGATTTTACAGGTTTTGACTGGAAAGATACTGTGTATAATTCAGGGTGGCTGTAAGACCTCAAACGTCAATGTATCAGGTCTATATTTGTACTTACAATTAACAAGATTTATTTTTTCTGCATTTAAGACAAAAGAATAGCAACAGATCTGTATTTTTTGGCACATGACCAGCGAGCTGCCATACACCATAGCCACTGATATTTTTCTAACAGACCTGAAAAATCTGCATCCGGATGCTTTGAATACTTGATTCTCCAAAAGCTCATGGCCTTTTAGAAATAATCTGATTTGTACTAGCTCGTCAACAGAGAAATGGACAGCAAAACAAGTACCTTTGCACAGACATTCAATTGCTTTCACTGCTGTTCCAAGGAGTTTAATTACAACAGCATCACTGAGGATATAATGAAGCCTGAGTAACAAAGTTTAAACATTCTGATGCTATCTATAAACTTCAGTATGGAAAATACAGATAAAAATGGTCCTCATTTCATCTGGAAAAGCTTATATAGAGATAATTGCATTGCAGCATTGAGAATGGATTTTAATACCAGTCACTGCTGAAAGGATTTTTAACTAGTTGTGTATTTTACAGAGCATTGTGTAGCTACCTATCGTTTACAGCCTCAGGAACGTTATCTATGGTGCTGAGCTTTCAGGAAAGGCTTCAAAAAGATGCACTGCAGTCCAGCTTTAATTAGATTTATTGCATGACCTTCCCCAAATCTCTCAACTGCTGTTCATAACACCACCTCTAAAACAGGAACAGTGGCCTCACTTAACCTCTCTCCCCCCAAAAGACTATGAAGCTGAGTGACGCTTGCTTTGGTTTCCTAACTCTTGGAAGGGGAAAGCATGGGAATTTCTAGGCTGGCCTGAGATCATATGGTACCTTTCAATAATGCAGGATGTTGCCTCATGGCTGATGGAAGAGGAGTAGGTTTGCCAGTCTCCGTTCGGCAGCTCTCGCACTTGGACTGTAAAATACCGTATTGGTGAAGATCCATCACTTCCAGGGACCCACGTCAACAGCAGACTCCGTGATGTCACATCACCCTGGGGGGTCATCACCTGCCTGGGAGGTGCTGGTCGTTCTGCAAGTAAACCACAATTTGGTGCTGCTTTGACAGGAAATTCAAGCTAACATAAAACGTGTCAGCCTGATCAGATTTTCATAGTGGTTAACGCCACAGAAGACTGAAGTGTTGGATTTGCCCAAAGTATAAAAGCCATCCCATTCCTTAACCTTCTACTGCAAAGATCAGTAAAACCGATTCTGCATACAAGGTCTCAATTGAATATATACCTTCCTAGAAACAGACCTCAAACTTGGTCTAAGCCTGGCAGGTTAAGGAAGAATCACTAGGACCAGCAGCCAAGCAAATTAAGGAAACCTCTAATTAAACTCAGCTATGCGTGTACTGCAGTTGCTCTTTTGACTGAATTTGCCTGTAAATTAGTTAACTTTTTAACCTGTGCTTACTACTTTTTTAACTACTTACTACTTGGTACCATGGGACTATGTTCTCCCTCTGCTATGTAGCATCCTTTTCCACCGGCTGCTCCCCAGTTGAGGCATGAAGAAGATGAAGAGATGAGCTGGAACAGGCTGCTGTGTAGGGGACTCCAAGTGCATGACTTACATCTGATACTGAATTCCTGCACCAGCTCACTCTGGCAAGGAACTGGGAATCATCAGCAGCTCCTGCTGCTGATGATTCCAAACCCAAGCTTGGATGTGGTGCAGAGCTGGGGCTTCAGCACCTGCTGCAGTTCACTTCCAGACCTCCCCAGTTCTTCCCTTCATACCCACTAACCTTGAACCAGCAAAGTCAAACCAGCCAGTGCCAATGCTAAAAGAGATCTCTCCAGAGTAATTACCCGTACACCTTTTAGATAAGACAGGGAATGATAATGCAGGTGTAAGCATGCCAGTCCCCAACTGTTCCTATATAGATCTCCTTTCCCGTCACTGTGTCTCTGCACTCCATCGATTTCAATAGAGAAACTCTATAGAGTGAGGAATAATTGTTTAATTGTTTATCATGAAGATTATTGATTCTGATTAAAATGTGTGGCATGTAATAAAGCAGGAATTGATTGGAGACACCACAGTGACTTGCTTTTGAGAAGCAATTCAATTCAACTTCATCAGCACTTGTTTCCATAAATACACCTCTGCCTGCCCAGTTCCTCACAGTGCCGGCATGGCGAGCACTTCATTTCCCTGCCACCCCCTAAAACCATTTCCTTTATGTTTTGGCATTTCTCTGCAGCATGCTCTTGCTGACATCAGTGCCCAAACACTTGTAAGCTATTAGCTGGAGGAAGCCCTCAGTGCCAGCAGCCTGTGAGCCAGAGCACAATGCAAAAGGTCAATGCCTTACACTGACAGGCTGAGACAGGTATTCAGGGTTATTCTACCAGGGGAAGCAAGTGTCGTGCAGGGATTTAATACTCTCTGCTGATAAGCTTTAACCAGCTTGCAGTTTTGGGCAGGTCAGATCTTGCAGTCAGTCTCCCATGATTGGGTTTCCTTCTGCTGCTAATGGGAGATCTTAAGATCTCATGTGTTGCAAGATACACTTCCTGACTGTTTGTACAAATCCATTTGTATAAGGAGTTTATTTATGGGCGTTTAGCCACAAGCAAGTGCTAAGGTGAGCTCTTTGTGCAGGAATGTAAGGCAAGGTCATATGACTCAAGGGACTACTTTTAGTTTCTCACTACATTTACATTTTCTGACTCTCTTCTGCCCTGATCACTGGTGTTAACCATTGTGGAGGGCATCACACCACTGTGCAGATTCAAAGCACTACAGAAGAACCTCAGGAGAATACAGCTACAATGCAACTTGGGATCTATAAATCACAGGTATCATTGCAAAGATTTATACTGAGATCATCCAAGGAATTTCTAATGACAAGAGTGACTGATTTTGCTAATTTTCAGGAGAATTTCTGTGACTGCCATCAAGGACTATAAGGATATTAAATGCATTTTTATTAATGGAAATAAAATATCGTTTCACTGTAGAGTATTTATTGCCATATATACAAGTTTCAGGTTGGTTTGTTTGTTTCGTTGTTGGCAGAATAGCTGCAGTGGATAAATTTCTTTATCATCCCCTCATCACTCTTGCTGATGTGAGATTACACATTCTTCTCTCTACACTTTACATATGGGATCACTTCAGTTAACTCTCAGTGCTTTGGGACTTGGTTCCATAGCATGCACAGAGACACAGCAGAGCCATCCATCAAACAGAGAAAGGGTTCATTTTATACTATGACTTGTCTATTCAAGATAACCTTAGAACATTGATAGCAACAAGGGATCATTGTTTCCACAGCGGAGCTGGAAGTTCTGCCTTGAGCTACTGTGTATCCAGCAACAGCTTGCGCATGTTCTGAGAAATGTAAGCACACTTCACTGAAAAGGAAAGGCTCTGACCTTTGAGTGCTCACATTATTGGCATGGTGGATCATTTTTGAAACTTCCACATACTCGACTTTAAACTTTGACAGCAATCAAAGACAACGGTGGGCAAAACCTTGAGCTGATAATTCTCTTTGATGGACAGTATCTTTAGCAGAGGCAATTTAAGTTTCCTAATACAGACCTGGAGGTTCTTTCTCTCAGGACTGCACTGTTATGCACTGGGGAGGCTGCACATGACCTGGACAACTGTGCCAGTGGGAATTTTAACACCAACCACACAGGACAGAAGCAGCTGAATTGCACCCCACAGCTCCTCGCTGCTGGTGGTTGAATGCCAGGCCAGTATCTTCCCTTTTAGAAGAGTTATAGGAAAATAATAAGGAAGATACTGTGGGCAAATAGCATGGGAAATCCTTACTCTTGCTCTAAGTGACTTGCAAGGTGTAGAAAGGACTTAATGCAAGAGTTTGCTAAGTAAGCACACTTTAAGAGCTAAAACTAAATATAATTGGTTGTATTATAGAGCAAGGCTTGGGCAAAAGCCAAGACCAGGCACATAAGCACACGCAAAAGCGGTAACAATAGCTGAAAGACATCAATGGAAGTCTGCCCTAGTTACCTGTTGAAGTGTGCTTCTCACTGAACTATAATTTTTATGAATCTCAGAAGTTGAATGGTTCTAATTTTTGAGGACATTTTCTTAAAGATCAATATTCAACAGTGCAATGGGTGAGGGTGGCAAAAAATCCAGTGATGCACAAGGGAGTCATGTTGGCATATGGTACAAGACCAGAGGAAAACCCACACTCATGCTCTCTATCAATATATTCTCTTTTAGCACTGAATTTTAAAAAATAAGAAATGCTCATGCAGAGGTAGAAAATACATTTTTTTCTAACTGGCAGCTCTAGAGATCTGTTCTAAGGCTGGAGAATGGAGCAGTTACTTGAGCCAAAGCATTAGAAACAATAACGATGCAGAGTGGATTCTGCAATACTTTATGTCTTTCACATTTTGATATGTTTGGTATCTAAGCATCTGGCTTCATTTATACACATGTAACTCCTGCTTTCTTCAAGTAAGTTCCCTACAGAACAGAATTTGATCGGAGATTCAGAATGCAAATAACCATTTTATGGCTGAGACAAGAAGGAGAAAAATTCTGGGCAATCCAGATGCAAACACTCTGCTTGAATGTGCAGCAGAGAAAGGCCAGAATGATTACTAACACGTTAGGTCAGGACTGACATACAATGGAGGGGCTGTGGAGAAATCCTGCAACATCACCTCTCATTTTGCATTCCCTAATCAATATAATTCATCCATCACTTACTTTCTTAAGATTTCAATCTTTCTAGAAAATGAGAGAGTGGAAAAAAAGATCTGACTGCAGAAGGAGGCTGCATATGGCCAATATAGCAGCTGATGGAAAAATCAATCTCTAACAGCCTGGCAGGTTAGAAGAACTGTGCCTCATAAAAGTCTGTCTTACTCACCCGGTTTCTCAAATCATGATGTTGCTATGGTTTGGGGCAGGTTTATGGGGTGAGAAGGAGGAGGTGTATGGGCTGTAGCCTGTTATTAAAATTCCCCGAAGTGCAGCACAGGCTCCAAGGCATGCAACAGGAAGTCCTTCAACTTGTGGCTGCAAGCATTACCTCTTTTTTCTGTTGTGATCACTGTGGCTTCCAGAGGCTCCCCCCAGCCCTGCCTGGTCTTGGCAGATGTCCGAAAGATGTATGCTGACTCAGGGGTGAGATCTGTAGCAGTAAACTGCCTGACTGTAGAGCCAACCTCCACCGTTGTGAACTTGTTCGGGCTGCTGCTGGCCAGACGGTAGGCGATCTGATACCCTGAAATCACAGCAGCAACAGGAGAGAGGAAAAGGGTTAGGATTTTTTTCCGAGCAGGTACAAAAGAGCACTAAAACTATTAGTTTATCATCATTACTTGTTTATCTGATAACCAAGTAAGTTACTTCCTTTAGTGCTATAGAACTGTTCTATGGCAGCTCTCCTCCAGTCTGGCACCATATATTAAGAGGTGAATCACACAGTGGCACATAAAGGTCTACTGAATATTATCTGCTATGAAACTGATTTCACTTTCCATCCTTTATACCAACAGGATGCAAAACCAGCTTTATCTTTTCTGAGCATACTGGTAACATTTTGGAAAGGCAAAGGAACAAACTGAGTCTGTGCAATTAATGTCACCTGGTTAAGCATTTCAAGACAACACTCTGTTTCAGTTTTCCACCCAAGCACACCTGTGCATGTGCAAGCACACATGCTTACATGCTGTTCCACCCTCTCTCACAGGCTCAAACTAAAAGTTCTTCAGCTGCAGAGCAGTTGGATTGCCCAAACCATGCAGCCCCCACAGCGCTCAAGTAAAGGTTTGCTCCTGCTTTTAGCGCTGTCTTTTCCTCAGTTCTCCCACTCCCCTGTATCTCTACAGCGAATGCCAGAACTACCAACAAAAGCAACCTTCTTCTGTCATTCCACATTGCTTCCTCTGCCCACAGCCCAGGGAGGAAGCCTGCATGCTGTAAGGTCCTGCTTCAACCAGGCAGCACTTAATAATCAATTCTGTTGATGCCTGTAAGTGATAACCCCCATTCCAACCTGCCTGATAATTAGGCCTTCACAGTTTAGTCTGTATTATTAATGATCCAACAGTGCAAAGGAGGGTTTCCAGAGTTCTCACGCACCACTAGCAACAACTGTCCCCCAAAGAGGGGAGGGCGTTTAATATTGAACACTGCCAAATGTTCAAACCCATTCTGTAAACCAGCAATTGAATCAGGCTCTCACTTCTGGAGCTCCATGGTAACTTTCAGTCCAGCTGCTGACTTCCAAAATCAATTAATATCAGAACTGGCGTGGGGTTTTTATTGCCCAAGCTGAATACAGTTGTATGATTAAACGCTTCATGGAGTTACACAGGGCAGAGGGCAGCCAACAAATCCAAGTCAAACCAGCTGAAAACAAAACAGTCATGACATGATTCTGCCAGCCCTCTGCTCATCTTCTGAATGAGAAAGGGATCTGCAGCACCTGAGACCATCTCTTTTTCTTGGAATTAATAGCCCAGATAGAGTTTGAACTCCCACCACATTTTGGCTGTAACAACAACAAGGAGAGCCAAACCTGGTGTGCTTCATTTGTGAAGGTCAGTGCATGAAAAATGTGATTTTCAGCTTACCTGTGGCTATTACACGAAATCAATGACATTTATTTTCCCACTGTGAATACGCAACAATTGCCACATGCCTACTCACAGACAAAGCACAGAGTTCCAATGCTCTCCTGAATGAATGCCATACTTGCATGGGGTGCACGCTGTCACAAACAGTAGAAGTTAATTGGGATACAGATGGTATTAATTTTGGTGTGCTGACTCTCACAGTGCCATTGACGATGCACCAGTGTTTCCCTGTTCTCTTTTCTTTGGCAGCTGCTAGGGGATGTGGAGCAACAGCCGTAGCTGCCTCACATGGAACAAATTTAATGGCACCAACACCTCAAAGAGTGACTTGGTTTTTCCAAGCACCTGAGGCTTCAGTCTGAGCTCTCATGGGCTGCACTTACAAATAGGTTTGGGTACAGAGCTGATTCACTGCAGTGCCTTAACAGGCTGTGGGCACCCATGTTTGAAAAGGGGCATCAGTAGTGAAAGGCTCCCAGCATCTGCGCAGGCTCACCTTGTGCTGCCTGGGGTATTCACACACCCCATAGCAGCTGCTCTGTCAGGCATATTTCTACAATAACATCTCCAGAGATGAGTGGATAGCATTAGACTGCTTAAAGGGCTGGAAAGAATGTCCTGTGAGGAGCAGTTAAGGACTTTAGGCTGGTCTAGTTTGGAGATAAAAGAAGGTGAGAGGTGACCTCATCACTCTCCACAGCTTCCTGAGGAGGGGAAGCAGAGAGGGAGATGCTGATCTCCTCTCCCTGCTGTCCTGTGATATGACGTGTAGGAATGGTTCAAAGCTGCACCAGGGGAGGTTTAGACTCAGCATTAAGAAGCATTTCTTTACTGAGAGGGTGAACAAACACTGGAACAGGCTTCCCAGGGAGGTGGTCGATGCCTCAGGCCTGTCAGTGTTTAAGAGGCATATGGACAATGCCCTTAACAACACGCTTTAACTTTCAGTCAGCCCTGAAGTGGTCACGCAGGGGGACTGGATGATCACTGTAGGTCCCTTCCAACTGAAATAGTCTGTTCTGTTCTACTAGCTAAAAAGTGGCCTAATTTTTCAGTTCCTGAGTGTGCTTAGATCCCAGTGAAGTCTCGGGGTCTTAGACTTTGAGCATTTCTTTTACCCACCTTCAAACTACCTTCTTTTATCCAAGACACCAGCTCTCCCGTTACTGACCCAATATATCTCACCAAAGTATTTCTGTACCTTTAATACTACAATATTTTGATCATTTTAGACAAATAGCAACGGGCACAAAGAAGTGATATACTAGGATTATTTTGTTTATACAGATAGGAAAAATGCAGGAGTGGAAACCCTGGTGTAGGATCTTTGTAAGGGGGAAAAAAGTCAAAGAAAAGCACTGGGGAGATTTTTACAGCAGCAGAGAAGATGAAGAAAGAAGCAACAAAGATGGCTAAAGAAGTTTGATAAAGGGACATAAGACAGAAAGAATAAGACCTGGAGGGAAACAAAGAATATTAAAAGAATAGAAAAATTGATTTATCTAGTTATTAAAAGATAAGTCTGATATCTGGGACACATCCTTGTCGAGCAATTTCCTCACTTTTCTAAACCTCTTAAAATACAAAGTGTAGTTAAAATGTAAAGAGGGAATAGAAAGATAACTATTTATTGCTAACTGGTGGTACTTATGCTGGAAAGCCAATTACGAACATGCTCAGATTAGGCAAAGCAACACATACATATCTAGGCCATTATAACTTACACAAGACTGGATCCTTGGCTAGTGTAAAAACTAATTTAGCCATGAGAAAGAAGAAATCACTTGTCACAGCCTCTCTCTGACATGCTCCGCAAACTCCCTTTCAATGCACCCCTGTGAAAAACACTATCAGCCCTCACTGTCCGCTCCTGTATCTGCTGTGTTGGCTGACAGGTTGGGTAAACATCTCTTTTCCTGGATATCTCAGGCAGAATTTACACAACCAGAGCCATCACCTTTACAGATGTCTTCAGAAACTCAACACTTCCCTTGCTCTGATTCAAAGGTACATATCCAACCTCTGCACCTGAACTCAGTTCACTCTTGTTGCTGCCTACAGCCCACCTGAGAGATACCCTCTATCTTCATTCTGATCCCCCACATCACCTTCTCCTATTAGACAATTTGGGACAGCCAGGATACAGACTAGCATAAAAGGCATCACTTTTCTATGAGTGGTACAGAAGACACAGTATTTAAACTACAGCTTGGATGATAGTTAGGGCTAATGTAAGATCAAAAAGATAAAATTATTACGTTGATGAATTTCAGCAACAAGGGAAGGGAGAAGACAGGAAATGTTAAGTGAAATCAAAAGGTAAATCAATAGAGGTAAATGGAAAGTGTTCAAAGAGAAATTAATGTATGCTCGAGGGCTATGAGAGGCAATAACTGCAATTGCTGCAACAGAGGAATAAGGAAGCTTCTTTCCCTTACTAGATTATGACAATAAGATGTCACAGGTATTTTAGATTTTAAAAAATTAATAAAATCAAAGGTTATGAATGAAGTAAAATCTTTGAAAGATGATCAGTTCTTTTTGGGGAAAAGAGTATCTTACAGAACATGAAGTATCTGGATGGTCTATAAGAAGACTTCATATTGTTTTGCTCATTTTCCTGTCTCGCCCCCAGCATTAGATCCCAAATCTCTTCAGCTATTGGGAGTTCTGCCATTCACCAGGCAAAAACAGCATTAAAAACCAAAAAGCCCCGAACTCTTCAGGAGTTTATTTATTCATTGAAACTTGGCTTATTTTTTGCATTAGCATTTTCTTAAGTATTTTTTGCACAACTGCAAGAACTTTCATGAGCTGTGCTTTCTGAACTCAATAAATGGCAACAGTCTGAAATGCCTGTTAAATGTTAGGTCATTGTAACACAACCAGTAGATTCCCCAAAGCAAACAGGCAGGAAGATGACAACACACCATGAATATAAAAAAGCTTTCAAGTTCATCACCATACAAAGCCCTTCAGAACTGAAAGCACCCATTCATGCAGGCCGTGGTGCAAGCAGAGATACAAACACTTATTAATTTGTCACAGAACTTAGGGAAAGCCAAATAATATATTGGGAGGTGATGCTCTGCCCAGTGGAGCAACAATCCAGTGTGTTGATTTTACTGCTTATCTGTTTAAGGGCCAGTGGGTGTGCAAATGCAGTCTAGGATCAAAATATGAATTTGCAAATATGGATTACATTCAATTGCATTCTAATTCTCAGTGAAGTTCTTACACTCTTTTGCAATAAGCTTCAGGTAAACGCTAAATACAAAGATACCATGAGGAATACTAACCAGGGCCTGGAAGGAATCAAATTAAGCTCTTGCTTTTAGGGGATGCTCATAGCTAGAAGTGAACATATCACATTAACACATCTTTTTTCTTTAATAGTATTTGAAGGAACTAGGTTGGGTGCTATAAGAACTGAGTGCAAAGAAGAGGGAGTGAAGCCTCAGTCTAATATTCCCAACAGGATTAATGACCATACCTAGCAGTCTTCCACAGTGAAAGATTTAAACAAACAAACAAGTAGTTTTCCCTCTTGGTGCCTGCCAGCATTTTCATCCTGCTAATCTCTCTCTGAAATGCTGGAACGTGTTTTGATATAGACTACAAAAATGTTAGCTGCAAAGGTGCTTGTATGCTCAGAGGACAAAGCTAGAAGAGCAGGAACATTAGTTCAAAGGTTTTGAGTAAAAGTTGCTCTTGCAAAGCGAGTGTTTTTTCTTTCCAACCCCACTGGTGAATAAAAGGGCACTGCACAAAATTATGTTAACTTATTTTTTTCAACAAGTCTACTTCAGTGCACTTGACTGGGCGGGTTACAATGGTGTTTTCAAAATTCATTACAGTAAAGGGATTTAAAAGGTGTACAGGAAAGAAAAAATAAACTTGCAGCTTTTATTTAGAATGCCACACATGGGGTTTTGTCTATTTTTGAAGCACAACTTCTTAGGAAAGATCACAGATGTAGCCAGCATGAGCAATTTTGACTTTTCTCTCTGCCATTGGCAGCTACTTCTTCCGTGAACCTCAATATTCTGCTATCAAAAAAAAGTACGAGTGAGAACTATTGAATAAAGACAATCGACTTCAAAGAGGTGGAGTGGAGGAACTGGCAGGTAACGTCCCCCTGGGAAAGATTTCTAAGGGAAAAAGGAATTCGGTTTAGCTGACAATTTTAAGAGACAAAAAGAAAAAAGGTACAATATGTTTGCATTGAGAGCTCACTAATGACCTGAAAATCAAAACTGAATTGGATAAAAGGTTGAAATAGGACACATGTCTAAGGGAGTGTATAAATATACAGCACAAGCATGGAGGGACAGAATCAGAATAGCTGAAGTGCAAAGCGACTTATAACTTCAAGGGCATCAAAGGCAATGAGAAAGGTTTTATAAATACATTAGAAATCTGAGAGACAGGAGGAGGACAGGTCAACTACTGGGAAGAAAAGGCTGAAGGAGCGCCAGAAAAGAATGGAAGGTTGATACCTCCATTGTTTCATTTTCACACACACAGAAAGTTGATGCTGATTAGATACTTAACACAAATTAAACCTGACAACAATGTAAGTAGGGATGTAGGCTGGAATAAAGAACAGGTTAAGGAGTATTTAGCTAAGTTAGATGTAATCAAGTCAGAAAGGCCTGATGAAATTTGCCCCATGGTGCTTTTATATCTAGCTGGAGCCATCTTCAAATAATTACTGATTATCTTCAAGAACTTGTGGATGACAAGTGACATCTCAGAATAATAGACAAGAAAGAGTACCCTATCTTTTAAAACAAGGAAATACCAACCAGAGGAATTATGGACAAATCAACCTAAAGTTCAATACCTAGAAGGATCCTGGGAAAAAAAAGTCAACATAGAAGCATCCATGAAGATAATATAGTACCAAGACACAGCCAAAATGTATTTGTCTGGAGCACATAATAAATATCAAATAATCTGTTTTCCATTTTGCCAGTGTAACTGGCCAGGTGGGAAGAGTAGATATGATCCACATTGACTTTAAGTCAGGATTTAATGCAGCTGCACACAGCCCCATCAAAAGCAAACAAAAGAAACAGGATCTAGGAAAAATACTACATATTTTGACATGAACACTTGAAAAAATAGGTCAAAATATTACCAATAGTTTTTTCCAACAAATTGGGAAGACATTAAGTGAGCTCTCATGAGACCTCATGGATTGAGTGGTCCTGCTCAATATCATTAATGACCTGGCTGATGGAATTGCAGTCTACCTGCAGACTCCAAAACTGAAACCAAACTGAGTGGCTGTGCACATTTTCAAGGCCAAGAGTGTCATTTAAAGTGATCTCGATAATGAGGAGAGATGGTCTGGAATCAGTAGGATGAAATTCAATAAAGGCACCTGCAAATTATCATGCTTACAAAGAAAAAGCTTAATGTACCTATAAAACAGGGACTGACTGACCTGGAAGTGTACTGCAGAAAAAGGGTAAGAATTAATAGTGGGTCATAAACCATAGTTACACCATCAGTGTTGTAAAAAAAAGTCAAGTCAGAACTGTATCAAGTATCTGGGATACGTTACTGGGAATGGACTGAACTGTGCAAGACATCAGAAACATCAGTCTATATGCTAAGCATGTAGGGGACATCTTTCTCCTTCCCTCCCAACCCTGCATTCGTATGATCTTATCAGCAATGTAGTGGCAATGAGCAAGAACAAACTGAGAAGGGGATGAACTGCACAAAACACTCTGCAAAGACAAAATAGAACAGAGTTCCTACTCCACCAAGCTTGCAACTTCAGCAAATAAGGCTGACAAAGTGCAGCAACATGAGACATTGAAACACAGTGGGGAGAGCAAAATCGCTTTTGTACCTTCTCATCATTTCTATCAAATGATTTTTCTTCCTCCTTAACCACATCCTGTGATTCAAATCCCCATCTCTACTGAGAACAAGTTCTAGGACGCAGTTTCTTAAATAAAGCAACAAATCAAACCCACAAGACAACCTGGAAGTCAAGCTTCCTCAAGCTGCAGAGAAACCCTGCATGGATCTGTCTCTGACTGCTAAACTCTGCCAAGCTTCACATGGACTCTTTTCGCATGCCTAGAAAACCCCTGCAGCATCTGCCTTCGAATCCCATTTGATGATTTCCCCGCAAATGCAAGCATCATGATCACTTTGGGAAACTATATACTGGAGCAAACACTTTGAGTTCTTGACTCTTATATGCAATATAAGACTGGTTCGTTATTTTTAGGGATGCCACCAAGGCAGCAGCATTTGAAGCAAGCACCCTCCAACAACAATGAAGGCTTTTGGGAATATTGCTAAAACACACAAGCCTGAAAAATGGCAGTGAAATTAGAAGCAGAAAGGCCTGGCAGAGTGAGAACTAAACAAAACCCAAAAGCTTTTGCTTCTGTTTTCAGAATTGAGAGACAACTCTTTACTCACCAACTAGAACTACTGTTAGATATGTTTACCATCAGCAGAGGACAGAATATTTCTCGGTAACTACTAGCTACTATAATTTTAGAGGCAAGAATGAATTTTTACATTGTAAAAGCCTTCACGTTTTAAGTACAAGTAGCAGCTGGTGTGCATACTGCAAAGGCAACCGAGGAGTTAGGAGAGCAAGAAGGTAAGAAGGTTTTTCCCAAATTCCTGTCATGCCTTGCTGCCTCTGTATCCCTTGATGAAAAGCCAAGCATGAGTTAACTCCTTGCAACCTGTCAGGCAGTATTATCCAAAGGAAGCAATAAAATGGAAGCACACATGAAACAAACACTGGGCATGCCTGGGAAAGGGAGAGAAGGAGGGGGAGATCCAGCTCTCCCCTGCTGCAGCTCTGCAGGCAGTTTGCCCAACAGCAGCCAAATAGGTTACAAATCCCAATGTGGATGGGAAGAGAGATGACAATTCAGTGACATGTGATCCTGGCTGTGGAAAACAAACCCTATGGAGCTTGGCAGACTTCTCCTCCTCACCACAGGATACCATGTCTCTCAGCTGACACCAACGTGTTTTCTTTTCTTTAGCCACAGATTTGCTTATGTGTGGTTTCTAATTAAACATGCCAGGGGAAGGAAAACCCAACAGCCAGAGCTCGCTCTGGTCTCCAGCCCTCTCCTCCCAGCCCTGGGTTTGCAGCTCCCCCTTACCCAGAATAATTCCATTGGGCTCCTCCGGTGGCTGCCAAACGATCCGTACGGATGTCAGCCTCACCTCGGGGAACACCAGCCTCACAGGTGGCCCAGGAGCTGGAAAGAAAGACAGAAATCATGCTAGCAAGGATTGCATGTCAGAATTATAAGTCTGCTGCTCACCTTGCACAGAAGCAAGATCCTATTGGTATCTTACCAACATTAAGTAGATAGTGAGGAGTGCCTATGTACATACATAACACACGTTTTTTCTGAGGAATCCTGTCCATGGCCAAATTCCTATAGCACCCTCGGACACCAAACATAATGCAGAAACAGTGCATCCTACAGTGTATTCCTACACCTGTGTTTAGCAGGATGCTCTGACAGAGGAGCTTTATGTTACCTCCCAGCAGTATAGTGAGGAGTCCCCGTAACTGACTGCATACTACAAAGCAAGTCATGAACCTGCCTTTACAGAGAGTTATGTGTCAGCTTAATCCACTTCATACCTGTTGGAATTGAGTAATATCTCCTTTCTGTGTCATCAGTACCAGCTCTGAACTGCCTTCCGATTTTACATGTGCATTTTAAGCACTCAGGTCTGAGCAGGAGAACCTGAGGCAGGCAAGATGCACATTAATACAGAAGGCTGGTGGCTGCACTGACCATCCCAGGTTCACAAGGTGAGGAGATGCTAATTCATACATTAGCATCTGCAAAATTTCCCCTGCAGCACAAATTCCACCTGCATTACCCCTGATGATACTTTTAATTAAGTTGAGCCCAGAGGAGACACAACATATTTCTGTCAGGAGCATGGAGATGGGAGTACAATTTGTATCATTTGCCAACATGCACTTAAGGAGGTAACTGCTATAATGGGGTTATCCTAAACAAACAGTTTTAAACATTTCTCATTATAGCCTGATATGTACATTTCAGTGTGTGCTTTTTCTCTCCCTGCAGAGTTCTCCTCACAGTAATTTCTCCTTGTTTCCTTTCAAAGAAAAGCCATGTCCCCACACAAGCAGTATGAAGAGGAAAGGGCTAATAAAATGTCAGGGAGCTGCTGTCCCTGTTGCCATCCCCATCCCTGTTCCTACATGCTTTTACTCTTTCCTTGCACTTCACAGAAAATATCTTGTTAAGCCAGAAGTCTGAAGGTGTTTTCAGCCCAACCAAATCACCTTAATGAAGTCGCTTGTAGAAACCAATGTTTATTCCATTACTATGCTGAAAAGATTTTGATGAAAAGAGAGACATTTCTTTTAGTTCATCTTCATTGGGAGCAATAAGCAGAAGCCTCTCACACTGACATTAACCTTCACTTAATACTAAAAAGGTAATGAAGCTAAAGGTAACTTCAGCATCTGCAAAGCCAAGAATATTTTAACAGTTGGACTGAATTTCTGTAGAACTCCATCAGGAGGAATGCTCCCTCCACACTGGTGTGATCACACAGCACTGAGGTAAGGGGCTCACTTCGGACCTGGGAGTGCTGGAGGCACTTGCGAAAGAAAACTGGTATGATCATCTTCCAAGGTAAGTGCCTTATTCTTTTTGGAAATCAAATGGGAATGGATTACTGAAGCTGCAAATTCCATCTCTCTCCTTCAATCCAATCAGACCCAAATTTGTTTATTGCTTTCAGTTGCAGCACTCTACTTCTTTGTTTTTTTTGAGCATGATTGAACTTCAATAGGAATTTATAACTGGGCTTTAAAAATTGTCTTCAGTATAAATTGTCCACACCGAGCACTGGAGAACAATTTTAGAAGTCTTTTTCTTCTCCTGATCTGCAGGGAAAGAGGAATGGAGGGACTCTGGGTCTCCATGGTTTTGCTAAATCCTCAGCCCTTTAGGTTCAAAGTTGAAAAAAAGATAATATATGTATCTCCAAACAGCCTTAGTTTAAACTTACCATCATCCTTTGTTCTTTCTACAACTGCAGGAGAGCTGGGGACTCCATCTCCGATACGAGTGAAAGCCAGTACCTGGATCTCATAAAGCACATACTTCCGCAAACCAGACAGGAGGAAAGACTGTGTGTGGTTACCTCTTACTACTTGGCTCTTTGGCTCAGAGTCTAAATCTTTTGCTTTGAAAAGTATCTGCAGAATAAATGTATATAAAAAATAGAAAGAAAAAGGTTGCTACATGAGGACTGAAAAGAGGGCTACACAGTTTACATTCACAGAGTCATAGAATGGTTTGGGTTGAAAAGGACCTTAAAGATCTTTCAGTTCCAACCCCTGTCATGGGCAGGGATGCCTCACCAGACTATGTCACACAAGGCTCTGTCCAAACTGGCCTTGAAGACTGTCAAGGATGGAGCATTTACCAGTTCTTTGGGTGATGTGTGCCAGTGTCTCACCACCCTCACAGTAAAGAACTTCTTCCTTATACCTAACCTGAACTTCCCCTGTTTAAGTTTGAATCTATTATCCCTTGTCCTGTTGCTATAGTCCCTGATGAAGAGTCCCTCTCCAGCATCCAAACCCTCCTTTGTCACAAAATATGAGATTATAATCACCAATCACCCCTTTCAAACAGCATACTTCCTACATCTTCTTCAGCTGACTTATGAATAATATAAATAGCCAGCAGGTGAATAATGAATAACAAATGAAAAACATATCTAAGTAATGCATTAAAAATTAAATAAGCATGAAACTCCCATTGCATACCTTGTAACCCAGGATAAGACCATTCTGCTCGGGCTCGGGGACTGCGGTCCATGTCAGAAGGATCTGGGTTGAACTCACAGCTTCAGCAGAGACATTCTCAGGAGGAGCAGAGGGAACTGGAATCAAAAAGCAGAAATCGGTAAGATATAACAGGTCATTTTGCTCAAGATTGTGCCAGGATCCCATAGAAGAGTATTCAAATACAAAAGGACTGGAATAGGTTCTAGATAATCCCTTCCTCTCTTGTACTGAATCTGCACCTTTGTTATATTTCAGCCTGCCTCACAGTTTCTTGCCAGCTCATCTCAGAAACCACAATGCTTGTAAAAAGCTAAACATTTAATCCTAATCAGTGTCTACAGATAGTACAGATGGACAGATATTAATACATTTCAAGTTCTCTATATTTGCATTAATGAGAATTAAGTTTAAATAGCTGGACTTCCACAGAAGTCTATCTCTTTCCCATACATTTCATTTCCTTATGCCAAAAGTTAGAAATCTTTATGAATGGGAGTTTACCTTATGGTACTATCTGTTCTAACAAGAAGTTTTACACCACCCTAGCTTCCTATATTATCTGAAAGGAAATTATAGCATCTTTTCTAGAGTTAGCAATAATTTCAATCACTGCACTGCACTCCCCATTCAGTGAGAAGTTCTTTAACCTCAAAGCCTTTTAATTATGTGATAGTGCTCAACCCTTGCAATATATCATTTCTAGGTGGATACATTAACACAAGGTGTATTTTCAGGGACTGGTACAGACTAAATGAAAGACATGCCTATTTCATTTATGATGCAAAATTGGCTCTTACGAAATGAGAAACATCATTAGAACTGATGGCACAGGAACACTGTAATTTTCTCTGACTCCAAAGAGCAAACTTGCATTTTCTCATGGCATGAAAACTCTAACTGCTGCAAAACCACCAAACAACTGCAGGCTTTTGTAGGCAACCTTAACAGCATGCCATGTTACACAAGCACAATTTGAGGCTATTTTTAAGAGTTCACATTTTATGCTGCCCTTTTGCATCTTTTTTTTCCCTGTGGCATTTCCAACATCCGAAGGGTACAATCTTTTCTAAAGCATGATACACCTGTCAGACCTCAAGGGAGCATTCACCAACTTATGTTAAATGAGCACTTATGGACAGTAAGGCTTGATTAGGTCCTGAGTATATCACAAAAAAGAGCATGAATCACTGCCAAAAGTAATGCTTTCCTGGCTGTCCGAATAAAGGAACAGATCTGCTGCTGTAAAGGCGAGCTCCTGAAGCTCCTAGCACTATGAATGAAAGAAGTGTGATACCAGAATTAATATCAATTGAAAACCAGACTGTACCACTCCCAACCCTTGTGCACTCCAGGTTAACCACAGAGGTGGTAATTTCTGAAACAATTTCCCTGCTACCAATTATATGGGACATGAGAACCAGTGCACCAGCACATAACTGCAGCAGACTAAAATCCAATCTTTTCCTAGCTCCAATGCTGAAGTGCCCTTTCTTATTTCAAAACAATCTTACCCTAGATTTATCCCTCACAAGGATACAATTACGTTAAAGGAAAATAGATCGCCAGGAGCCATGAATGTCTTTGCAGAGCAGCCATAACATTATCTGTAGATCTCCACAAAAGCTACTCCCACATGAATCATTACTTCTGGTGAAAGGGTGTAGGTGAGTTGCAGGAAACCAGGATGTGTAGAGGAAAGAAGCCCTTTTCCAGCCACATTTATTTTTATTTTATCTGGTTTGAAGCCTCTGAAGAGAGAAAAAGTTTATTTTACCAGTATTTCATTTCCTCTTTGATCAGCAGCCCTGAGATTTCCCCAATTCACAGAAGGTGGAGGCTGTGCCCTGAGTGCATGCTCGCTTTAAGGTGTGTGTACAGCAATACTGCTGGCAGGGGCACTCAAAAGCTAACAAAGGAGAGCATGGTCTATCTGAAGATTTCTTAGCCCATGTTCCTCTTAATTCCCAGTGCCAACCAGAGCAGCAAACTGTCCCTTCTCTGTGGAAAAGAATCTAAGCCCAATGCTTAAATGGCAGAAATAACTTGTGTTCGTTGAGTGCGCTTTAGTTCTACAGTTCTTGTATTAGTGTTGAGGATTTTATTCTAATGTGACTGTATGAATTCAGGACGTGCAAGTGATGGATCTTGTTGTTGTTAGGCTTTTATCAAGTAACAGACTTTGATCAACCCTTTAAGAACTAACTGAATCACAACATTCATTTCTCTGACCTCCCTCCTCTCTCAGGATATAGTAATAAAAGAAATTACAGTTTGCTAAGACTAATTATGGCTTAAATGAGACCTAAAGAGCCCTCTTTCCTCTGGCAGCTCCCTTCTGTAATGCTGGTTTCCTTAACTGTTGCACTGAAGACTTTATTACAAACTCCAAAGCAGAGTTCTCATTAGTAACCTGCAAGAAGAGTTCTGAAGCCAAGCAACAGTGTCCAAAAAAAAATAATCTTAAAGCTTGAACAAAATGAACCATAAATACTGAAACTAAATGATGAGCTAATCCAGCAAACTGCCAGCTGCACAAGGTACTTCAGAAGATCAGACATAAGAAATTATAGAGCTACTGGTGCTTTGTACTGGAATGTCAGTAAGAACTCAAGTTTTTAAGGTTATTCCTGTTTGCATCTGGGATCATGCATCCTCTTTCTACATCTGACATTTGATATATAGCAAAAGGTGCTGTTTCATGTCTCTAACAGGGCCAAAAGCAGCTTTTAATAAGCCAGCCTGCATTCTGGCTTTCTAAGAAAGCTAGTGGGGTGCAATGGTTCTCTCTTTTGCAGCTCGTTTTAGCTCAACATCCATCACTGTTTTTTGACAGTAAAAATTAAAGTGGCATATTGTACATCTGATGTCAATTAAGAAGTGCAAATTTAGAGCAAAGTTCATGGCAAAAGCAGCAGAGCTGCAGTACACAACCATTTTGCCTATAAAATTAGCTACCACAGGCCAAATTCACTGCTTGTATAAACTGACAAATCCCCACAGTGACATTGGAGCACATTTGAATTACCAAGCAATGCTTTATCACACCAAAGTAACTGCTCCATGAAGGTCAGCCGCTGAAAAATCCAGAGATTGATCCTTGCCATGGATATGTGACCATGCTTGTATAGTAGGTGCTTTTTGTAAGGCAAGTGTATACACATTTATATAGATGAATACTAGAAGCCAAAAAAATATTACAGCACTGGTTAGGTGTATTTGAGATGAACTGTTTGAAAATAAGAGGGTTTGTACCTAAAAGGAAGCAGCCCTGTCAAGGTTATTCTAATATATTAGAGGGCTTAGTGTTTTTTTGCTTTCTCTATACTGTACCTACTAACAATGTCAGTTATTGAGCAGAAACTGAGCTTGTTCCTCTGCAGTTATTTTATACTGTAAAATTTAATGAGCTATTTAATTTCTAGCGTTATAAAACATTCTGGATTGATAAAACCTGTCCTGTTTAAGAATCCTAATTCATCCCCCTCCATCTTCAGCTGCTTGCAACTCTTATCCTAGATTTTCATTTTAGGGTTTTCCAACTGTTTTTCAAGCCTGGATTACCAAAACCTCCAGCATTGTTTATTTTCTCATAGCTCCTTTAGTTTCAATTTGTTTTATATGCAAAAGCTTCACAAACCAGAGAGTACCTGTAAGGGCATGCTGCTCCTTTACTGTTAGCATGGGTGCTCAGCTATTAGTGATAGGACCACATATCCCAGAACAAACAGGAGTGCTCAAGTACAGCTTTATTTTCAATAAAGGGTTTGGACTCCAGTGGCTGCACTGTCATTAGATGCAATGAGCTGATTTAGTGCCTGGACTCTAACTTAGGCTCTTTGGACAGTGTAAAATACAGAACCATGAGTTCTGCCAATGAATAATCCTGGCCAAGGCACCTCTGGCCAGCTGTGAGGGATGTTTACAATCTGCACCAGGGAACCCTAAGATTCTGTCTATAAAATGGAGAAAGAAATACTTAAGCCATCTGCTTTTAAAGCACTTAGAAAACATACGTGATACAGAGAATTGTTCTTATAGTTCAGAAGACAGACCTAAAAGTGCTTTGACCTTTCTCTCTGACTTTAGATATTTTTTATTTGCATTTTAACCCCATTTGATTCCATACAGGTTAACTGCAGATTCTCTGAACTTCTCCCATGCAGCTTGCTGCTATGCCAGTGCTTCTTCTATATTCTAAATCTAAGAAGATACAGCCAAGCCTGAGCCCTGACTTGCTCTATTCAAGAAATCAGATGTTAGTATCAAAGAAAACACATGGAAAAAAATAAATGAGTCTTTATGGCCTAGATCACAGCTTTGTGTTATTTTGATCCCGATTTCTGTGTGCCTCCTATCAGTTTCAAGTCAGCCTTCTTTTAATACTGCTAGAGGAAATGCCAAATACACATGTAACCTCTGATCTTCAGATGCTCAGCAACAGCACTATAAACCTAAGGTTTTATGAAATGACTTAATCTTAGTGTTTACTACATTTCAAAAGAATTGTTTGAAGAACAGTGGAAAGGAGAAAGTGGAGAATGCGATATCTTCTTATTATAATACTGAACACTTCAAAACTATTCTGTCTGGGTCACGCTATCTCTAACTCCAGCACAAGCATGCCTTGTTTAGAATACCTCTGGCAATAGCTTTTCAATTACTACTTCCCAAAAAGCAACACTTTAATGGAGGGGGGGAGATTTTGTTTAGACTTCTTCTCAGCTAGTTCAAAGGGTAGTTATCTGCACCAGCAGACCAAATCCTGCTGTGTGCAGTGGGTTCACACTTCCCACCAGGTAAGGCTGCGTGGTACAGAGTTCACAGACATGCATATACATGTATCTATGACTGTAGGGTATGCACAGGATTAAATTCCAAAACACATTTCAGGAAGAAAAATGGGGAAAAATAGTAAGAACAAGTAACAGTGTTGAACCTGGCATAACTAAAGCTCACTATAAGTTTTTATGATTAAACTTTTAAACCATATATGTCATCCACTTTGTTATTCCCTTGCAATATAAATTTTAATCTATCAGGTGCATGTAGGGTAGGTTTGGAAATAGGTTTTGTGGAAGTTAACAGCTGGAGAGCAGCTTCTCAAGATCTGTCTTTACTGTTGCTACTAAGCTAACAATAATTTACTGTTCTCTGAGACTGAGAGTTTGCTTCTGATATTTGAAGTCTCTATGCTAGTATGGATAATTCAGCAAGACAAGACAGTACTTGTGCTCTAGGTCTATATGCAGGTTATGTCTATATAGCCTTGTACACACAATTTGAGAAGGCAGTTTTGAAAATGTGCTATCAAAAGCTCAGATAATAATTTTATTTCAGCTAGATAATGATTTTATTTCAGCTCTCTAAAAGAACTTGTGCCATTTTAGAGCTACTGGGTGCTTGAAATTAAATTTCAGATAATCACAACTGCAAGAAAATCCTCCTGAGCCTGGAAGCAGACAGGGAAAGGTGGAGAATGAGGGACAACAGTGCAGTGAGGAGGGAGAGGAAGTGTGAGAGACCTCCTCAGCCAGACAAGGTTCTCTTTGTGTTGCCTGTACTGCTGCCAAATGAGGGCAGGAATGGGGAGAGGTTGTTTTGTTTGCTTTAAATACATAACCTGCAGGTTTATGCAATAAAGCAGGGTAGGAATAAAAGAAATAAATAACACCCTCAAATGTCTATATGTCTTTTTGCCTTCAGTGCAACTAGAGATTGATTCTTTTCCTTTCATTTTAGATTTAATGGATCAACAAGCGAAAAACCCCACCCGAAACCAACCAAACAATCAAGAACAAAAGGACAGAAAACACTGAAGTTCAGATGTGCCCTTCATAGCAGCTACAGTGCTTTGACTTACCAGACTCCCGTGTACGACCTCTCACTACTTCGCTCCATGGTCCTGCCCCAATGGCATTGAAAGCCTGGATCTGCAGTTCATATTCTGTCCACTCCTCCAGATCTTCAATTGTGCACTCTCTTTCCAAGCGGTCATTAATAACCTTCATCAGGGCGGGAGACTGCACATCCACACGCCAGAACTTTATCCTGTACCCCACTGACTCTGGATTGCCATTATACTGTGTGTCAGGGAGGGGCTGGCAAACAACAAAGAAAAGGACAATATTCCTATAGAGACCACACTTCCAGGGCTTTCCAAACTATATACCGAGGCTGCCTGAATTCATATAAGACTATAGGAAAGCCAAAAAGATCAAGAGGTTGATTTTCTGTTTTCTTTATGTTTCATGATCTCCAAATTTCTGTGTTGCTTGAAATTCTCTTTTCAATTTTTTCCTTATTTTTACCAAACACATATGCCATTGCAGTGGGTGTAGCAACAGAGATGATATGAATACAATGTATTTCAGAGCTTTGTGATTAATTATGGAAATGAATGATAAATTGCTGAAGCATGTGACAAATTCATTTATCGTAGAGTTTTTACTGATTCTCTGCCTACTCATTTATCAGCAGAGATTTCTTCTGGTATTCTAAACTCCCCAAGCAATTTCAGAGATTAAAATGTGAAATAATTAGCCTACTTCATGAAGTTTAGAGTTTTTCCCCTGTTAAACTATGTGATGCCATGGATGGCTGAGATTCAGTTCTGTGTCATGGGAAAGGTTTGATACACATTAACATTTCACAGCTTAGAAGACTATCCCGCAGGTAAGCAGGGCTAGAAATGTGACCCTTATCCCATATGAAGACAGGCTGAGGAAGCTGGGGCTGTTCAGCCTGGAGAAGAGAAGGCTGCGTGGAGACCTCATAGCAGCCTTCCAGTATCTGAAAGGAGCCTATAGGGATGCTGGAAAGGGACTCTTCATTAGAGACTGTAGTAATAGGACAAGGGGTAACGGGTTAAAACTTAAACAGGGGAAGTTTAGATTGGATATAAGAAGGAAATTCTTTCCTGCTAGGGTGCTGAGGCACTGGAATGGGTTGCCCAGGGAGGCTGTGAACACTCCATCCCTGGCAGTGTTCAAGACCAGGTTGGACAAGGCCTTGGGTGATATGATTTAGCGTAAGGCGTCCCTGCCCACGGCAGGGGGGTTGGAACTGGATGATCTTAAGGTCCTTTCCAACCCTAACTATTCTATGATTCTATTCTTCACAAAGGAAGGAATTCCCAGCTCCCAGGGGTACACAGATTCACTGGAGGGTCTTGAATAAAAGAAGATATTAAGCACTTTCAAATACTGATATTATTAAGCATAAAAAAGGTGTATGAGGTCATTTTTAGCTGTGGCTGTTGCTCCTCCTGAACACTGCACAGTCTGACTCACGAAAAACAGGCTTCTAGGTAGCACAGAAAGGAAATATAATCCTAAAAATGTTTTGAAGTGTCTTAAAACAACCTTAAGTGAATTTTGATGGGAAATATGTAGGTCTGGATAGTACCAAAGTTTTAATGATGTGGGCATGTTGTTCACACGGTAAAGCCACAAGTGAGTGATGTGGGTCTTCTCCAATGAACTGCAACAGCTTTACTATGGATAGCGAGGTGACACCTTCGAGTTTTCAAGGTTGAGATATAAGTAGAGTGTCCCTCTGAAAAACTGCAATTATTCCTCTCTGACAGGAAAAAAAACCTCTTGTTTTTAAGCCTGATTTTCTTGACTTCCAGCCATGATGAGTTTATGCATGGAAAAGCTAACATTTGGGCAAAAGAAAACCTGTGCTTCATCAACTTCACACTATAGTAACCCCAGTGGAAAATTCTGCCTAACAGGGGAGAAGAAAAACCATTCTGGAGCAGGTTAATTGCCAAGTAAATCCCAGTGCAGCAACTCTGCAGGCAACTGAGACAGTCAAAGGGGGATAACAATATCAGCAATCACTGCAACTTCCCAATTAATCATTTCTTTCTATATTTTATCACATAACTCCACACCTTTTCACATAAATATAATATTCCTACAGGAGTGTAATGTGCTGCCTTGGAACTGTTAGCTCAGTATCTGCAGGATGATTGCCAATGGCTGGTGTGTACCTTCTGTTTTGTACAAACAACTGAGCCCTAGAAAACTGCAAATTGGCTCAAGTGTTATATTCCTGTCCCACACGTTGACCCAGACCGTGCTACTAGACTCTCAAAAGCCAAGGTTTTACACACAGGCATATATTCATAGATTCAGAATGGTTTGAGTTGGAAGAGACCTTAAAGACCATCCAGTTCCAACCCCCTGCCATGGGCAGGGACACCTTCCACTAGAGCAGCTTGCTCCAAGCCCTGTCCAAACACAAACACTGCCAGGGATGGGACAGTCACAGCTTCTCTGGGCACCCTGTGCCAGTGCCTCACCACCCTCATAGTGAAGAGCTTCCAAATGTCTAATCTACATCTCCCCTCTTTCAGTTTGAAACCATTTCCCTTTGTCCTGTCACTACACGCCCTTTAAAACAAAAAATCCCTCTCCAGCTTTCTTGTTGGCCTCTTTAGGTACTGGAAGAGTATATCCTCTGATGAAGTGGCAGAATAGGGGCAGTATGCAATTTCTGTGATTAATAAAGCACTTAAGGTAAGTCTCAGATTTCCGACTATTCTGAAAAGGAAATAATCTTGCTCTTACTCCTTCTGCTGAACACAAGGAAAAGGCATTCTGGAGCACTGGCCTGACCCCTGGGGAAGTGGCCACATCCCAAGCACCAGTCCCTGGCTCCCCTCTGCCCCGTTCCCCTGCCCAGCTCACCACCCATCGCAGCCGGAGGCTGGTCTCGCTGGCTGTGCGCGCGGTGACGCTCCCAGGGGCCACGTCTGGTGGGGCCTGCAGTGTCTGGATGACACGGGAGGGCTGGCTCAGTGGGCTGGGGCCCACCACGTTCACCTGCCTCATCCGGAACCTGGAGCGGAGGAAAGATGCAGTGCACGTTGTAACAGCTCAGTGAATGGTACCTCTCTATCCAGAATCAGAAAAAAAAAAGATGGAAAAGTACAAATTAGGTCTTTCTAAATATTCCACAAAGGTCGTTGCGCACTGGTCCCCTTTGTATTCACTGCTGAATGCTTTATGGTAACTGCTTTCAGATCCTCTCAGGTATTGAAAAAAATGAAAATGAGATTAGCTGGAGGTCTATTAGAAACGTCAGTATTTGTGTGAGAAATTTATGTTAATTATACCAAGCCTGATGAGCTTATGCTAGCGGTAAGTGATTTTCTCTTGCAATGCTTGTACAATACATTCAGAAAGGTATTAAAATATCAAACTTCAGATATTCTCATTCCCTGTCAATATAAAAAATATACTAGTGATAACATTTCCCCTCAATTACTGCTTGAAAGAAGCTGATTTATCCCTGTGCTGCATTTTCATCCTTCCTGCACGGGAAAGATTAAGTTAGTTAATATGGGTATGTGCCTTTAAAAAAATACCCTGTCTGCTTGAAATGATCTTTTCTGCAACAGAAATTCCTACTGGGTCACAAAAGATTTAGGGAAATCTTTTTGTTAGGAAGCACAAAATAATTAAGACGTGCTGTGTATTTCAGATACTCCTATCCATCATAAGCAATGACAGGTATCCAGCACTTGTACATACATATTTAACCTGTTCATACTAAGCACAGCAGTTTGGGACCTAATGACTAAGCTTGGGAAAAGGGTGAGTTAGTCAACATCACAGTGTTTATTTATCTGCTCTGATCTCCCTATAAAATGCATTAAAGGAAACACATTAAAAAATACTGTTTGTTATAGATCACTCTCAAACACTGGCACCATATATAGAAAAGAAGCTGGTTGATAAAGACGTGGTCTGAGAATTAGCGCTCATGATGTATTTGCTCAGTAGGCAATGACTGAAGTTGACCAGAAGACAACAAATCCATTTGGCAACAACTTTCTAGGTTTCAAACTATTATATAAAATTGCCCTACACTGAAAGGAAACAAAATAAGGTCATAGCTGAGGGAAAAAAAAAAAACACAGGAAAATTCAAGGAGCTGATTAATGATGAAAAGAATCAGAGAACTGGAAGTGTGAAAGCTCCCAGCATAACTGAGATCACTCCAGAATTCAATGGATACAAGACAGAAATGGCATTTAGCAGTAAAATAAACCAAGAAATTTAAGAATATAAAAACCCAACCACTCTGAATGCCTCATATACTTCCTCATTATTTTTTTATCCCAAAAACATTTCTCCATCACCTGCTAGATGTGCAAGTCTGGCTTATTTTGCATGGACACTGACTGCTGAATTCTGGTACGACTGCACTTTACTATTCACCTCTGCCTTTTCAGCTTTAAGGATCCACCTTTATGAGAAGAAAATCTTCTCAACCTGAAGATCATTTTTCGAAACCTCTGCACCAGAAATCTCTGCTCACACTCAAAAACTTTCAAAGAGCTTTCAGTAAAATGTTTAGCTCTTGAAGATGGGGTTTAAAACCACTTCAATGGAGAGTCTGTGAGAAATTTAATATTCTATGCTGCTGACAAAGGGAAGAAATTAGTGTACCAGCACTGAATTAGTTGTAAATCATATGAGCTTTACTTGGTTGCACCTAGTACTAGCTCACATCACACTGGCAAGCTAAAAGGCGCTACAACCAGCACAAAATGGGCAAGTTTCTAGTAAGCTGATGTAACACTTGCCTCCTTGCAACCCCAGCCTTCACATTATTTCATGATATTTCATGAAACTATTTCCTGAACGTATTTTCCATTGGGATTAAGTCACTCAAATACTCAAATCTTGTCTATATTAAAGCAACATATCACTTGAATTTAATTGATTTAGAAATCAATCTTGTTTAACTGGGGTGCACCCGTAATGTAAATTCACTTGAATCAGATTAAGCACTGCATATATCTATTTAGCTTAAGTTGGTAAATTCTTATAAACAAAGGTTTCATCTAACTGATGTTATCAAATCAAGCTAAATCAATAAAATGACGTTTAAACCGATGTAAATATGTAATCACAAGTTTGCATCAGTTTAACCACAATTGATTTGTCACTGACGGATGTTATGCTGGTGTGTAACCCCTTAGATGAGGGAAGCCAGAGGATATCAGTTATCCTTAAAAGCATTTCACTGTGCACTTGGATTTCCTTTTAAAGTTATGAAATGTATTGTATGTAAATTGCAATTAACAATATTAAGCGAGTAATTTTAAGTATAAACTATGAAAACAGGAAAGCTTTTCCCTTTTGTTTAGAATATAAACCACAACCAGATGTTTCTGATTAGGAAAGCTGTTCCATGCTGCTATTTACTAATTTTTTTCATGCTGCAGCTAATTACCTGCTGTTCTTACCTGTAATGAGTGTAAGGAGTAAGGTTTGGTACCTCTAGCATCTGAGCATCAGGTTCATTCTCAACCTCACGAAGGCTCACCCACTCTTCTTCATCACCCAGTACACCAACCTGTACATGGAAAGTCAGAAGGAACACAAAGCAGAATAAATACAGATAAATGATTATATATATAATATATATATTATATATATAACCTCTTTTAGAAGGTGTGCCATCAAAGCAGTGGAAGGACAAATGCTTTTAAAGGCATATTATCTAATTAATAGTAATTTTTATATGACAAGGAACTAGCTATTTACAGCCTAATTTCCTTGTACCTGCTGGGACTTCACTGGGATCCTCTGATAAGACCTATTCCAAAAAACCACTGTGGAAGCACTAATACCCTGTTCAATCTCACTGGCACAATACAAAAGTATTGAGTAGTGATATAAGGAAATGAAAAATAGCCTTGCTAATAACTTGCAGGAACTGATGCATACTAACCAAGTCTCAATGGAGGCAAAATGCCACAGAAATGAAGATCGAGAGAGAAGAACAAAGTCAAAGAACAAAAGTGTTTTATCCTTATCTGCTGGTCTGCACTTAGACAAGATTTTTCCATATGCAATCCTTTGTATTAATTAATCACAACATGTTGCCCAACACAGTCCCTCAGCTACGGCAGTGTTAAAAGGGACAAAATGGTGATGAGAATTGGGAGCATTACTTTCCATACAGCTTTCTAGAGGAAAAATGAAGCTGAATTGGGACTTAAAAGGAAGTCAATAAGGCATGATATGAAGATCAGAGTCTGACTCAGGACCCTGGACTATGGCAGCATCAGTAAGCAGGGCTGTGGAGGAGACAGAAGAGATGTGGTAGAGGCTGGGCTTTGGAGATTCATAAATGCTGAAACACAGGGGATCCTCAAAAACACTCACCAACAGAATTCCCTAGCACTATGTACATTTTCTCTGGTGCTTCAACCATAGTACAAAGGGCAGTACCTGTGGTGCAATTCCTTCTCCCTACTCCAGTATCCACAATCATGGACTGAGGGATATCAGAGGGTACATAGACAGCTATTCTCTTTAGCATCTATTTACAGACTTATTATTATCCCTGAAGATGCCTAATCCTTTTTCAACCTAGTGACACTATCTGCTCCCACAGACTGCTGTGGCAACAAATCCAGAAGCTCACAACCCACTGTGTAAAGAGCTATTTCCTTTAATCTTTTTTAAACAGATGCCTTACGAGTTCTGAATACTGGTTACAGCCATAGACGCTGTCAAAGCACTCAATAGCCAACATAGACCAAGTACTTAGAAACAAAAATTAGGTTTCATTCACTCTTTTTATTTTCCCCTTCAGGAGAAGCAGCCTGATTTATTTATAGATGTTTTAGTTCTTTGCTCACCCAGGACTTGATGTGCTACATATTTATGTTTGTGCATGAAGAAATGACACAAGGAAAATTAGGTCAAAGAAATAAGTTCTGCATTGCACTGTGAAAAGAAGCCTCTGTGATCTTCTAGCAAAGGACTGCTTTCATGAAGGGATGTGGTTGCACAGGTCTGGATGGGCCTTTCAGTCTTCTTGGTTACAAAGGACATTGCCACGCACCAAACAACATATAGAATAGATGTGAGTGAAGATTATGAGCCTTTCAAAATCCCCAGTCCCAACTGAACTCCATAAGTTTTAGTAGATTTGAGACAGGTCTGCACGGTGAAACAGAACAGCCCTAAACTGAACCCAGAGAACAGAGAGATGATAAAGAGCATTTTTCAAAACACCCTATCTGAACAAAGAAAGGAAGTGACAGCTGATCTCAGTGAGGGAAACAGAAAACACTTTTTATTGATGGAGTTTTTGATTAATACTTTAAAATGTCTGTAGTAAATGCTTATTTTTGCAAAACTCCTTGCTCTTAACAACATCACCTTGAAGTGCTGCAGTAATTCTATAGCAACAATCCGCAGTGCTTTGGAGGCAGCAAATAATCTCCAGTAGTGAGGTAGCTGTCCTTTTGTATTCTAAGAACAGTAAGAGCTTATTAAAGTATTTCTTGCATAGCAAAAATCAAAAAAAAGAAATGAAAAAAAAAAAAGACTGCAGGTTTCAATTGTCATGCAGCAGCAGGCAGGTCATTAATACCCATTAAGGACCACATGGTGCAGACCCAGAGCCCCACAGGGCTGTGAACAATTGACATCGACTCAAGCTTGAGAGGTGTCCAAACTCCCATCCCACCCTGCCTGCTCTGCAGCTAGACATTTACCAGCTGGCTGCGAAGGTGGAAAGATTAAGGTTTTTTTACTGACTGAGAAGCAGCAAAAGCTGCCATGTGCCCAGGACTATGGCAAACCCCTCAAAAGCTATTCCATGAGAGAGCTTTCTGGTTGTGAATGCTCTAGGAACGATGGGTGCAGCCTACTGAGGAAACGGCAGATGCCAACCACGCCCATCACATTTGGCTGTTCCTAAGCTCTGGTGGCCACCACCTGTACCGGGAGGTGGGAGACCCTGGGGCAAAGCATCAGTGCTGACAGTGCCCATTAACCACTTTCAGACTCATTTTCTGCCAAATCATAGTGATGGAGAGGCAGCAAAACAATCAACCACACGTATAGTTCTGTGACTCAGCAAAAGACCTTAAGAAAAACATACTAGGAACTTGCTTTAGTTAGAATAATACCTTGTAATGTTCCCAGGATCTGGTGCCAGCATTTGGGAAACTAACTCAGCAGGTTAGATCTCATACTGAAATCAGCAGTATCTTTTAAGAGAGTGCCAATTGTGTGGGGAGGATTAAAGGGTGAATGTAGAGCAGCTTGGTGAACAGCCTGGGGACTTATGCATGACCTCTGCCTTGTACAGCCAAGCAAATCCAGGTCAATGTTACTCAAAATCAGTTTAATTTATAGCAATAATCTGAGAAATGAGTCTTAGAAAAGAACTTTCAGTGATGGACTTCCGTATTTTTAACTTCCACGAGATCTATAGTAGATTCCAATTTCAGGCTCTTCAATCAAAAGGAAATTATTTCTGCTGAAACACTCTGATGTCAGATCAGAGGAAACATATCAGTTTCAAGAATCCGAGTACAAAGGGATTCCCATGGGGCAAAAAGAACTATGGGCAGTGGTAAAGATAAAAGAGTCCTCTGAGGGGCAAGAGAGTCCACTGTGAGCTGCTCTGCATAGAATAAAGTCAGAGGCTTCTTCCTTGGAACTGTTTTTTGGATAACACTGTACGCAGACTTCACAAGAGGATCATGTTTGTTGAGAGATGCACATGTGTGCGTTGGTTTTGGAGGCAGATGAGAACACCAACTGCTTTTCTGTTACTCTTGGCATTAAAACTCCTTCAGAAATGTACTCTGCATCTCCACAGTTCTCTGTAGGATAGGGCCACAATCCCCAGGAGGCGCCAGGACTGCCACAATGTAAACACCTATGTCCACTATGACACTTCATATAACTCTTCATAATGATCAGCCACCGCAAGTTAGCACATATCCATTCCCATCTCTCAGGGCATTACATTCAATAAAAGGGCATATTCATTTACTATTACGGAAATGAGGCAGTATAAAACAACCCTGGGAGTGATGGCAGAACCCTTCTCCCTGCATTAGCTTCTCCAAAAAGGAAAACAGTACACATTTTATAAAGCAACTCAATGTTTTCTGATGGAATGCACTAGATGAGCAAAACTGCAGACATGTGACTTAAAAGAAACCCAAAATAATTAGAATTCGGAGTGAAAAATTCATTTGCTATGATATTTTGTACAAGACTGTAATGCTTCCAAAATTTTGACCAGTTATGAAGTACTAACTGCAGGAAAGGAAAACACAGTGTTTCTGTACATTATAGAAGTACCCTGTGTTCTACTATAGTTCAAGATATGTCACAGTTTTCATTTTAGAGGTCCATAACTCACAGTCTGAAGCTACTCTGGGAGAAATCCGGTTCACAGGGTGTCAGCCTGGGTGCCATTTTTTAACTTACAATATCCTTAAATCGATTCAGCCATTTTTGATTTAAAGATTGGCGAAGGCATAAAATTGTCAAGAGTTTCAGACACTTTATTTATCAGGTCCAAAGTAAAACAAGACACAGCAAGAGACATCACCTTGTACAATGGATGAAGCCTGTTCGGGTCACTGACTTAACCCACAAAACCAAATCAATTCATGGTTAAAGTTACAACGTCTTTCCCAGCTCACAGCTTTACAAGCAAATACAGTGATAATACTTTAAAGGTTTTACTATGCTGAAACTCTGCTTCTGCTCACCATGATATTCATACAAAACCTCCCTAAAATCAGCAGAAAGGCTTTAAGCAAAACCACTCCATATTAGTGCATATATTCATGGCTTTATGACTTGCAATAACTCTTCCTAAGAGGCCTTCAGCCATTCCACAGGTCATCTGCTGTCTGCACAGTAGCATTAATCACCAAAACCCACACCAAACTCAGAAGTTAGCCCAGCTTTTCTAATCAGCCACTGGAAAGACCCAAGCTGTGGACTTGTGCCCCCGCCCACCAAGGGGCACTCATGATGTCACTTACGCACTTCTCCTGACAAAACCCCAGGAAAAATCCAGTGTGCAAAGAATAAGCTGAAACTGGATTGCAGCAGACAGAGACTACAAACATGAAACCACATGAACAGCAGCAGGGATTCATAGTCATGCTTGGCTGAAAATTGCCAGAAAAAATATCAGCAATATATAGTCTAACTGCATCTGAGAGTACAAGATGATTGGAAGGATTTACTGGAATTCTTTGGGGATCTACATATTACCCGTGAGTGTCAATGCCACAAGACAGTTGCTGCTGGTCCCTCTGAATAAGTCTCAGCAGAACCTTTATATTACATTACACCCTCCTCTCTTTAAATTATACCGTATGTAATGGAAAAATAATGTTAGAAATCTTCTTTAAATAGCATTCGTACATTTTTTTAGCCCTCTGGAAATCCAGTTTCCTCCACTCCTCTGAGTCTAGATTGAAAGATGGAAAAAAACCCAGCCTAATGTTCAAGAAATCCCTTCAGAAGTACAAAATGCAGCTTCAGTGGAAACACAGACACAGGATTTTTTTAAAGCTTGATACTTCGGTATCTACCAGCCTAAAATCTTAAAGACCTGGTTCTCTCCTCATGCTCACTGACATAATTGAGAATTAGCTCCACAGTGGCCTCTGTGAATTTACACCCCAGCACAAAAAGCAGAAGCCAAGGCCAGATGTACAAAATTTCACGTCATCTGCAATTCCCAGCTGTGTTTTTCATACAAATTGTTCATGAAGTATCAGACTTCAGAAATGGCACTTAGCCAAAATGGAATACTTGAAACATTTTCTACACCTGCCCTTATCTAGGAAGCTTCATGCCATATAAAGGAATAAAGAAAAACATGTCAGTGGCAGGCTGTTTGTGTGTGTGAATATAAAATAGCTGAAATTTGTCTGTAAGGACTTGGACATTCAGAGTAAAGAGTGTATTCCCAGTAGATACGGAAGAGAAGACAGAGTATATAAGGAATGTCCAATGGAAAGCTATCACCTGGCCACACAGTCAGACCCCAGATAAATGCACGACAGTACCAGGTATTTGTTGGTCATGCTTTATATTGAACCCACCAACAGCAGAAGTACAGTGCAGAAGGAACAGACCTGTGTGCGAGATCAATCTAGCTCTCCTTCAGGAGAGGTCATGCTGCACAAGGACTTAGTAAACTGCATCACACTTTTTCGCAATCTATTAGCTGTTTTCAGCTACTGTGCACCTTGTTGCAAGCTTTCAGAAAGGCCAGTGGTCAAAACACTTGTGAATGGTTGGAGATATAGTGCCTGTACCTGCTTGGACAGATTATTTACTCTCTAATTCGACTGATTAATTGCAAAGTAGAACACATAGATTAGTGTTTTAATAGTTAATTGTGATCCTAACACTTGGCAATTTCACCTGTTTTAAAATCATAGTATGCAAAACCACACCTTAAGTGGCTTTTAATTTAACGCTAAGGCATGAAACACAACGCTGCTACTAAAAGCTGTACACAGGCCAGTGAATAAAAGACCCAGCAGGAAAAACATCCTGCCTATATGCTCATGTTCAATGTTCATAGAAAACACTGGGGTGGCTTGGGTATACCTACTGCCCTCCTATCTAATGTGGTCCTGAGGAACAGTTATGGTTGTCTATGGTAAAATAAAAGTGTTGCAACAGTAGACTGCATCCCAGCACAGATTAACTCCTTACAACAAACTACATGAAAGGCAAAAGTGAACACTGTGGTGTGACTTGCAGCTGTTTTGTGAAAGCTTGCATGTCTTTGAAAGGTAGGCAGGGAAACTTGTGAAGTCCAGAAGGCAGGTTCAAGGCAGCTTAGATCAACGTCATTTTTGCCCTCATCTCTGCTCCCACTACCATATTCTCATCTCCTCCCCCTGTAATGGTGCTCTTCTGATCATACACAGCCTGTGCAGAGTTGAACTGTCTGAAACTCATTTGTTCTTGGCTGGATCAAGTTTTGTAGCAGCTCTGGGTATGATCACACCAGAACTGGTGTGTGCAGACGGCAGGAGTAAGAAAGTCATTACAAGAGTGATGAGGATGAGGAGAGAGAATGGGAGCAGAACACCAGAGCTCTGGTTTAGACTGGCTAAGGATGCTGTGAAATGCCACTTGAAGAGAGAGAGAGTTTGAGCGCTGGCAGAAAGGGGCTGTGAACAGAGGATTATATGCAGCTGTCATGCTGGGAACAAGATTTGCTATATCCTTAAGGAGCCACCAATTTACCTGCATATCTGAAAAGATTTTTGTTAATCACGGGAGCAAGATTACTCTTTCTTTTGCTTGCCTAATTGAATCCACTTGGAACAGCATTTCTTGTTATGCCAAAGCCAACGAGGTACAGTGCACAGAAACTTGCAGGGTAGCTGGTGAAAAGAACTGCCCAGGCTCCACAAAGATTTTGCTGTGCTGCTTCCCCAGATGGAGCAAAGACTCCTGGATCCAGGATCTATCAGAACCACTAAGCCCCTGACTTTTCTAGCAACACATGAGATGATGGTGAAGTTTGTGAACAAGATCGCCGTTCCTCCCTGCACACCAAAAATCCTTCAACCCCTATTTGTACCTGGGACGCTTCAAGCATGCAGATGAACTTAATGGGAATTATTATCGCAGTTTTAAAGCATTCATTTCACTTCAGTGGTGCTCTGAAACTCACAGAATTAACAAATTCCTAGCAACAACAATTTATCCATCACAAAAATGCTTCTCAGAATGTGCCAAGCCACCATATTACAGGATTTCAGTGTTTGATTCTGTTATATGCATTGTGTATGTAAATGGTACAGAATGTACCAACTTGTTCACAACAATCGCATTACCAAGTAAAGTGATTGTATCAACATGTCGAGGTGGTGACGATGATTTAAGAAGTCCAACATTTGGTCTTAAAAACAGATTATATTATTTATAAAGATCTGTGGGTGGGAATGAAGAAGCAAAGCTCATCTGTCAGGAGAACAAATGAGGAATGTGTAACTCCTCCAAGGCATAATGACAGCAGAAAGAGGGATACTGTTTAAAGCTGATGAAGAAGAGAATTCACCCTGTTCATATATAGAAGCCTGGACAGAAAACCTCAGTATATTTCATTACAAGATAGAAAAATACACTCGGTCTCATGAACAATGGTATCTTTACTGTTCAATGCAATTCTTCCTATACCTCTGCATGTCTGAGATAATAATTCCAGGTTTGCATCTGGTTTGAAAATACACCCAACAGAACCTAAATACAGGTTTCAAATCCTTTTTGAAGTAAATGGATGGACTGAAGTTCTACTGTAGGTGCTGCTTATGATGCATCTGATGTTATTGTGAACTTAAAAGCTACTTTACAAAAATCCATATGCATTATTTAAAGGATAAGCATTCTCTCACACACACACATATATATAAATACCAAATATTTTTCTTTTGTTCTTTTGAACAGAGGTTACAGCATTCATATGTCCCTTTTGTCACACAGACATTTCTCAGCTAAGCCTCTCAAGCTACCCCACACTCAAACCTTTCCAGAACCCCCTGGACAGCTACCACCAGGCCATTTACTGAAGAGCTTTGATCCAAAGTTAAACAAAACTTGTAATCAAACAGCAATTCACTAATTAGACCCTTTTTAACTCCACTGAAACTTAATTAAGAGCTTTTTGTCGGGGACATACCTGGCCTTCAACTATCCACTTGGAGATGGTGGTTTTGCCATCATAGCCTGGCCGGAACTGAAGCGTGGCAGAGCGAGGGCTGATGTTGGAAATCACCAGGTTGGATGGAGGACCTGGAAGCTCTGAAGAAATAGAAATGTAAATGAGTGTGGAAAAGCTCTTTGTCTAGGGCCCTGTAACACAGGCTGACGTTCAGTGTTTCAGCATATAAAATACCCTGGTAACAATTGCAACAGAACAAATAGTTGTGGGGTTTTTCTTTTTGGTAGACTACTACTATATTTGGTAGACCATTACAGCATTACTCTTTCTGCTGCTCTGGGCACCCACCACATCTTTACAGATCAAATGAGAAAAGTAAGAGCCCATCTACAGGATTACTACTACTATTTTAGAGAAGCTGCACAAGTGACAAAGCGTGGCGGCTCAGGGAGGAAGGTACTTCCCAATTCCAGATCTGCCAGTCACTCACCAGGTCACCTAATTCCACTGTACTTCTGTTTCTCTAGAATCAAAGAACAATAATTTTTACTTACCTCTAAGAGTACAGACAACTATGACGTATTAACAGCAGAATAAGACTCTAATTTTAGTGTAGTGAATGGGGAAGACTTTGTGATACTTACATTAGCCTATAATAAGATGGGGTTTAGAGAGCATTTCTGATGCCTGAATAAAGTAGATTTTGTTGTTGTTTCACTTCTATTCCGGATAAAGAGGGTGACCTTCTACAAGGAAGAATCTGTGGCCTCAATCAGATTTTTCCTTCCCATCAGTCAAGCTCACAGCAGTATGTACATTTTTAATATTATCTGAATTATCAGCAAAAGCAAGCCCAGCAAAGAGATTAAATATAGATTGCTTAGAATAAATTCCCAATAGTACCTGCTTTGGTAAGTAATGGAAATTACTTACCAATTATCAGTAATTATTCATAATACTGCACTATGTGCAAATGCAACAGGTAAAAAATAAACAGCTTTTTGGCATATACTTCAAGTCTGCACAAACCCACAGTATTTCTTGATTCTTGGTTCAAGTTTGTGGGAACTACAATCAATAAACTAACCCTGACCAAGCAGGATAATGCTGTTATCTGGCTAACAACAGGGAGCATGGCATTGATCCAGTCTACAGCTTGTCACAATTACCTGTGATTAGGGAAAAGAAAGGCAAACATACTTCAAGACATACAGAAAAGTTCAAAAATACCGGAAAAGGTAAAATGTGGATTACCCTCAGTGATGTACAGTAACTGCTCCACTTTTGGAAATTCTACTTCTATAACCTATACATTAACTGAAATTGCTTGTTTGCGTGAATTGGCTTTTCAGTTTCCTTTCTAGACTGGTTGAGGGAGAGGGTAGAATGTTAAAACCAAAATGCAAACAAGGCTGAATTTAGAGGTGCCCAAATGGTAACTCAGACAGTGCAGCACAGGACAACCTCCTCCCAAATCCTTCTTGGGCCACAACTCCCTAATCTTGTAAATAAGATTTTAGTTTCTTTATACAAGTGAGCTCTTATAGGTGACATAAGCTATACAGCATAGAAATGAAAAAACCTTTCCCATATACAAACTCTATTTCTCCCCCAAAGCAACACTTTTTCAAATGATTCAGGTACATTCTTGTGTTACTTTGTAAATGTCAAGAGATTTTGTATGGCATCCACTTTATTACTTTGTCCATTCCTTCTGCCACCCCTGTAACTTTTTTTGTATTTGTATTAAACAGCCTAAACTTTCCGGTAATCTCAAATTGCAAGTTTGTCCATGTTCACTTTTTCACCTATTCTAAAAATGAAATTGGTGCAAAGAATTCCAATGCTTTATAAATAAAACCATTTTTATTATTACTGAATCAAAATAATTTGTGATCTTTGGAACACAGAAACTTGAAGATTCATAGAATGGTTTGGGTTGGAAAGGACCTTAAGATCATCTGGTTCCAACCCCCCTGCCATGGGCAGGGACACCTCACACCAGACCATGCTGACCAAGGCTCTGCCCAATCTGGGCTTGAACACTGACAAGAATGGAGCATTCACAACCATCTTGGGCAGCCTGTTCCAGTGTCCCACCACTCTCCCAGGAAAGAATTTCTTCCTTATGTCCAATTAAAATTCCTTGTTCTATCAGTACAGTCTCTGATGAATAGTCCCTTTCTGGCATTCTTTTAGATCCCCTTCAGATACTGGAAGGCTGCTATGATGCCTCCACGCAGCTTCTCTCCTCCGGACTAGCCCTAGCCCCTCCAAACAGCCCTATTTTAACTTGTTTCATGCAGTTTCACCAACCTGGAGGCACACCAGAAGAGATGGTGGAAGACGTAACCCATCCACTCCCTTTTGCAGTCACAGCTGCCACCTCAATGGTGTAGGTAGTGAGTGATGACAGCCCTGTGATCTTGTACTCCAGCGTGGTGTTAGGTAGCACGCGGGCAAAACGAGACTCATTCCTGCCATACACCTCCCAGGAGATCTGGTACCCTGAAAAGCAATCACACAGAAGTCAGGGGGCTCTGAGCAGCGGTGGGCTCTAGTTTTTCTTCTAAAGCACAGTTGCACAATAACCTAGACACTGGTAAATTCCTTCATCTGCAAGACTTGCTTGTGATCCATGCTGGTATGACTTTTTTCTTACTCTGCTCCATTGTGGTCACCTTTTATAAGCAGAAAAAAAGGTTGAAGTAAACATTGGCTACAATACCCAAGTATTTTTTCTAATCTTCTTATTTCCAATACACAATTGATGTACGTACCCCATCTGGTATCATCTACCCCCCAGATTACAGAGGGAGGAGGACATGGAGTCTCAACAGACTGTCTCTTTTTATGATGATAAAGTGCTTATTATGAACTGGCTAGAAAATCTGGGGATAATCTTTCTGAAGGGTGGTCTCGCATTCTGTGAACTCTGTGAAACAAATAGGAAGAAACACTGGAAAATACAACATCTTCTCACCAGCTGGAATACCTAATTAAAAATCTGTGTGTGCTTAGTAGGGCTATCCCCCTTCCAGGCTGAAGTAACCTTTGCTGCTGTATATCTAGAAATACTTACAAATCTGACAATAACAATCAGGCAGGAATAATGTGGAAATCTTCTAGGAACTGAAAAACCTCTACTTCCCACTGCTTGTTCCTTGCACAAATCTTTCAGCATGGTGAATCATTATCCTTTCTTTCAAAACCACAGTGTAGCCCATGTATTGTCCAAAACTGACTCACCTTGACCTCTGTATTATTCTTCTCTCATAACCAGGCTTTCCTTTTTGTCACTTTTATAACCATTTGCCTTGCAAGAACTTTTGAAACTTTCTACTGGCTGATTTGCTCAATTTTACCTCCAGATCTGCTTGTCCTCCTCCTGCCCAGCCCCACTTTATTCTCGTTTGAACCCATTTGAACCTCCCTGTGCCAGTCTCCAGAAAGATTGTCTGAAAAGTTTGCCTGATTGCAGCTTTCTTTTGTGATTTGACTCGGGGGGGAAAAGCCACAACACAGCTCTTGAATGCCTGTGAAATGGAAGTGAGTGTAAAGGACTAACAGAAGGGAACCCCACTGAGTGAACCATGCATGAGGCAAGCTAGCTAGAGAAACTCCCTACTGGGTTCCTGTTCCCATCATTTAAGGTGAGGAATTCAGCCCAGTTGGGGGGCTTGAGGGTTTTTTTTTTATCTTTAAAAATATCACGACAAGCTGATTAACATATACAAATTGTCATAGCAAAATACCTTATGGCATTAATCAACACGGAAACATCAACTCAAAAAGCATGGTGAGACAAATATTTCTGTGAGTTTAAGAGGTGTGAGCTGTTATCCTTCCTCTAAGCTAGCTGCCATCACTGACAAGGATTCATGATAATCTAATTTTGCATGAACAAATAGTCACTAATTGCGTTTCAGGTAGAGGGCAGAGATACAGAGAGGTGATACTTCACTGCAACTGCTTGCCTGACTTTGCACTAGCTAGGGGAAAGGGAAAACCTCCTGAATGCTCACCTGGAATCAGTTTTAAGCAAGTGTCTGAATGGGATTTGATTAAGTCAGCAATTTATCAGTATCTCGGCGATACTGTGGCATTCTGATGCTCTCTGAAAAGGCTTGAGCATTGATTACCAGGGATCAGAGTTTATATATTACAGGCAAAATTATAGTCTATATGAAGTTTCTGACAATGTTTAAGCACTCTACTGCTTTTCTTAACAGAGAGCAAACAGAAAGGTGGAGGGTGGCTGTTCACTCTGATGCTCAGTGAAAAGGCATGAAGGAGTTGTGAACAGAATGATGATCACCCTCCTACACCCTTTCTTTTAGAACCTGTGGGCAATGTGGAAGAATGAGGAGTCTGAGGAAGGTGCAGTTGTGCATCTCCCCGCTTCCCAACAGAGGACACAAACCCAGCAGCTGTGCCCCCAGCCAGCAGAACATCCATGTGCAGTCATGGATGGAGCAGAGGCTGGGCAAGGGCCGTGATACAGCTCATCTGTCTGCCTGGGAGCTGCGGGTGACCTGGCTACGCCTGCTATGAACCTTACACATAGGCTGGCAGAGGGAATTGAGGAGTGTCACCTCAGAATAAAACAAAACAGGTTGCTCAAAGCAATAAATAACCAGAAGCAAATAAGCAGGGAATTTTTAATGCTCTCTCTATCCATTTGTGGCTTATGAACAACAGAAAGCTTCATCCACCATGCATTAGGCAATATGAAGTGATTGAGACATCTTCTCTCACGTCTAGTAATATTCGGATATACATCAAATGATGGCAATTATTCTTTGAACATTTTGTTTTCTCCCTTGTGACCACAGGGATGAGACCCAGCTTTCTTGCCCATTAGGTATATAGTTTCTATGTATTTATTTTCTGAGAAAATATTCACCAAGAAAAATATCCTGACTTCATACGCAAATTGAAGACAAGGCAAAGAGGCATCATTTACTGTTGGATATTTCAGTCCCAAATGTACAGTCAAATTCTAGTCATATAAAAAAATGCAAATAGAAAACAGATACACACAGAGCAGACACAAAGCCAAATGTAATCATGCATAGCAAAACCACAAGAAAAAATGTTGAAGGAAAAGAACAACATCCACCATACCCCCAAGTAGCACTTAAGCCACAATGACTGACAGATGGGCAGGACTTTAGGACATGTGGTTGGTAAAAATGTGCTTGCTGTTTTACAGATGTGAGCACTGCCAGAAATGTGCACAGGGGAGCCCACGGCCTGCACTGAGAGTGTTTCTTCTGGCTTCAGTGTAAATGAGAACAGAATAGGTGCCACAGAGCCTTCCTGTATGCTTTGGCACTCCACCCTCGCCACAAGATGCTGCCTAACGGAAACTAATGACCAGGGGAGTTTCAGAAATAATTTTCTGTTGATCTGGAGTAAATTCTCTACAAGAGAGCAGTACATCCAATCACAAACTGTCCGTCTACATCCAGATCCTCATAAATCAATGTTTACCGAGAGAATGAGGAAGATACTGAAATTTATAGCCAGAGTAATGGGCAATTTCCCAGCACAGGCAGCTGCCGGGCACCACCCTTCGCGCCTTCTTCCTCCCAGCTCTGGTGCAAGGACCAAGAATGTCCAGTAAAGGTATCAATGAGCAGAAATGATGAATAATTGCCTCTGTGAGCCCTCAGGTCTCCAAGCAGCCATCTATAAACCTTTCAGGCACTCAGAGCATGAACAGTTTTGCTGTTCTTTTCTTCTATCCCAAATGCAATTTGCCTCATTTAAGGATATTTCTTTTTCCTTCAATACTTTGCTGGCCTTTTTTACTCTGGTGTTTCTTTATGAACTACAGAGCTTATTGAGTTCATTCTTTCTGAAACAATTTGCCCCAAAAAGTCCATCTATGTGTTCCACCAGGTTTCAACCCATTCTGGGAGGCAGCAGCTTGTTTCTAGCAAAGCAATTCTGGAACAATAAGCATAATGCTGCTAACTTGTGCTTAATAAGGATGAGTATTACATCATCTTAGAGAGCTAGGCTGGATTTAGGTACCAAAATTTAAGCACTCAGGCTTGAAGGCTTTGGCCACCTTCACTGAATCAATACTGCTCTTCTTTCAGAAGTCATTAGTTTCTGTTCTCAAGCCACTTAAATCAATGGATATTTCAGGGAGGTTACCATGGTATACAGGCATAAGGTGATCTGCATAAAGACTCCACATACACTATAGACAGCAAAAAGACACGTACAAATGGTGCATGTTACAGGTGCACAGAGAAAACATTGACAAGTGCAAGTCCTACCAAAATAATTAGACCTGTCAAAGTTAAAATGCTTCAGGAAATCAGACTGACAGAACATTTTAATGTTCAGGAGCCAGAAAGTCTGATATTTTTTTAACTGCTGAATCATATTTTGTTCGTATAAATTATATATATAAATTTTTAAATGAAACATTTCAACGTCAATGCTCCCAAAGCAAAATATTTTGATCCATGTGAAATGATAGTCTTCCTTCCCAAGTATGATTTTTAACTCCAGTAATTTAAAATTGGGAGCTTTTCTGTACTTCAAAACCTTGAAAGCCTTTGTTCAATGGAATGTCTATCCTGTGCAGCTCTAAGTTTTCCATCTGAAAACAATATTGTCCTGTTGATAAGAACTAGGGTTTTTCTCAACTACTTATAGCTTCCTTTATGAAAAATAATGAAGTTGCTGATGTTGTATCTACGCTGGCATAGAGTAAATAGATAAATAGATTGTCAAATGGTAAGCTCATCAAAGAGAAACAAGAGAGGTTTGAACCCTTGTGATGGTTTATACAAGATTAAGTAATGACATGCAAATTCTGTTACGCAGTCCACAGCCAGACCACTTGATCACAGATGAAGGATTCCACTGATTTCAGGCTCAGGCTTGATTGCAAATCTTAGCAATCCCAATACAGTTTTTGCAGCTGTAAACTCCATGTAGGAACCCCCCACCCAAACAGCAAAGACCAAACACTATCTCACCAAGTTTCAGAGATGCAGTAACACAGGTGGTAGTCATGGAAGATTTAACAAGACCAGAAACTCCATGGGGTGCTGATTTCCAATACAGAGCTGCCAATAGTGACCACAATCATGAAGTACCAGTAATTGGACCCATACTTTTTATAACGTGTCCTAACTGACATTTCAATTACAAAAAAGAGGGAGCAGGAAACCAGTGCTTGCAGTAGCCAGATCTCCCTAAAAGATCTCCCTAAAAGCTCTATTCCACAAACATTTTTTCACTGCAATGGTACATTCCACCATACACGCACTTAAACAAAAAGAAAGGAGATAGCAGCCGATACTTGCCTGTAATGATGCCATTTTTCTCCACTGGTTCCTGCCAGCTGACCTTGAGAGATGTGTCCAGAATCTCAGTAAAACTCAGATGTCCCACTGCTCCTGGCTCTGGCAATCAGAAAAGAAAATCTGTTAACAGTAGAACCCCACTTACTTTTGATCTGATTCATGTGGCAAGGGTAGGGCTGAAGAAATTAAACACTGAGCCAGGGCCAAGGGAAGCCTTCTGGAAACATCTGTGAAAGCTGTAGGGAAGAGTAGAGAACACAAGGTGGTAAGAAGCTCTCTGGCTACCATCTCAAAAATTATTTTATCCAGTATTCATCCTAACTGTGCAGCGAACTAAAGAGAGTGGCAGCAGGAGACTTGCACACAACTTGTTCACTGCCTGCCTTCTTGAGCTAACCTAATAAGAACAATCAAGCTGGCTATCCTGGAAGTGCTTGTGTTTGCTCTTTTCCCTTAGTGATGGCATTCAGCATTTCCTCATGCCTCTGTGGTAGCTTATCTAGCCTTAGGTCTGTAGCAACATCACCAGCACGCCCCTCATATGAAAAGAGCCTTTTGCCTCTGCAAGGTCAAAGCTACGACAAAGTCACCGAGCCTCTGCTTGGATAGGTTCTCCTAAAACAACCCTAAAAAGTCCAACATAATGGCAACTGTCTTTTGGAAAATGAACACAAGTGTGTGAAACTTTTAAAGGATTTTTATGATGTAGCTCAAGAGCTCTTAAAAATTTCAGCTCCCCAGTGTGCAATGAAAGAGTATAAAATGGAATGACTGTCAAGAATATGCCATCCTGACTCAATTTTGATCTTCAAGGAAGACATCCTGACTGATTTTTGATCCAACTGCTGTTCTCTCTTCAATCGTTGTACTGGAAAAAGGAGTTTTTGTTCACTTTATATTCACTGTGCTTCTGTCACTGGATCCCTGCCCGAGTATCCTCCAGCTCCACTGACATCAGTTGGCAATTTCTCGTCTGCAATTTCATATTTTGTTTCCTCTTCAATTTAGTCCAGTTTCTCATTCCCCTCCAGCTATGATGAAAAAAAAACCCCAAGCCTGCCAGTAGGTCAGCTACAACCACATTTGCAATTCTGCAATCCTAGTGAGGAAAATTTCCAAATCCATTCTGCAGTATCTAGTAGTCTAAGCATTACAGAAAGAAGTGCTGATCTGGTACTGATCTCGGGAATACCCAACAAGAGCACAGCAATTATGTGCTATTCAGGACTATGGATCTGCAGACATGCAAACCTCATACTCGCAAAGCTTTACTCCAATTAGCTCCTTCAGTTGCAGTCCAACTTTCATGTCATCATGAAAACCAGGTGCAGGTTACTCCAAGCCAGGATGCAATGCTTCTGACTGGACATCAGATTTTATTTGACCTACAGTTCATCAGCAAACGGATCTGTTTGCACTGTTTTTTTTTTCCTAAAGGATTGCCTAACTTTGCTATATAGACAGGAAATTATCACCTGAAAACATGAACATCAGTCCTTTCAAATATTTTTTCCCCACCACATAAATCCTGAAGCAACTTAGATTTAACAAGTTCTCTGCAAAGATGCATTATACCATCCTGCACTTGACTTCTCTGCCACCAAGAAAACTGAGGAAAACAACTGTGAAGGATTAAAAAGGAAAAAAGAAAACTGCTCATCTTTACTGCTGAGGCTCCTTGCAGCATACAGCTGCCTGCACCAAGAAATGTTTTAAATGTCTTACAAAATACAACTCTAGTTTTCTCTTGATTTATGCTTCATGATGGAATTTCCTTGTGTTTAAAATGGCACTTGATCCCAACCTCTCTCTGAGATACCCTCAAGGTCTTTGCTGTGCTCCTTCTCCCACTTTTCTGCAAAGTCTTTAAGGCTCATTTCTGCAGCCTTGCCTTCAGCAGAAATATTAATAGACTCTTTCCTCTTCCCAGCTGATCCATTTTCACAAAATCTTAGTAAGTCATATCTTTGGTTTCTTATTCTTCTTTACTCACTGAAATTAGCCACAGGTTTCAAATGTTGTTGGAGGGAGAAAGACAGATGAACCCAAGACAGACAGTCGAATATATTTACAAACCCTCAAAGTCAAAAGCTCAATTTCCGTAGGAAAACAGGCAAAAAAGTTAATACTACACAGAGGAATGTAGTGCATGTTTCTCACAGAATCATACCTTTTCTCCACGCTTTCCCTTTAACCACAGATGAACAAGTATGAGTTCATATTCATGGTTCACATGGATTTCTGTTAGGTAAACTGCTATCTCTGTGATCTTCTAACAGTCAAAGGTTTAAGCCTACAATCTGTTCTTGGGGCACAGGTCTGGCATATGGAGAAGACTAACCACAAAATGAAAATCCATGGGGAATTATTTGATTTTCTTCATGTTCTTTCGGAATATCTCATGAAAAATTGGATTAGTACTTGGAGACTTACTTCTGTGAATGTAATGACAGAGTTATCTTTACAGGAACACTGACTAACATAAAAGATGCCTGTTGAAGCAAAGCACAATTTCTAAAAACAATTCCTTCATGGATTTATTGGACTTTTTTTCCTTCTGATTTGGATCTGTAAACATGCAGCATTTTTTCTGATGAACCATGACAGGAAGATACTGAAGCACTGGCCGGAGCCAAGATCACTGTGGGGACACAGTTAGCTGTGAAGGCCACCGCAATTTAGTTGTTATCTGCATCAGATGCACACTAGACTTGTTAGTTGCAAATATGTCTTCAGCAAAAATTTCCAAGGGGCCACAGAGGCCAAAATATTTTCTGATGCAGGGAAGAATTTATATGCTGAACTATCTATTTCATTTTCTTTCATCCTGACTCCAGTTTTGCAGAATGAAAGTTACTGCATTGTTATGATTCTGGTCCCTTTATACAAATAATTGCAATATAACATAAATACAGATATTTTCAATATATTGATTAACAGAAGAAAACAATTGAAAATTAAATATAAACCTGTGGCTGCCCTAACCCTGGCAGTGTTCAAAGACAGGCTGGATAGAGCTTTGAGTAGCCTGGTCTAGTGGAAGGTGTCCCTGACTGTGTTAGGGGGTTGGGACTAGCTAAGATAGTTTTTAAGGTCCCTTCCAACCCAAACCATTCTATGAATCATTGACCTCCACAGGAAGTTCCAGTGCTCAGTTCCTCAGCAGATCACTTCACATTTACTTGGTGCCTGAACATGGATTTAAGAGCATAAGGATTCACAGACATAAACAACACGTTCTGTGTTAGCTGAACCAGACCATGAAGCTTCCAGCTTCCATCAAATTCAGATTTAATCCATAATGAAAAAAACATTAAATATCATTAATTTGGCTAAAGGAACACAACTGGACAACTGGCTGAGGTCGTTACGCAAAGTAACTTGACAAGAGATTGCAAACTGACTGTGAACCTGAGGTCAAAATTTAAGATTTAAATATTCTGGCTTTAAGTCCAAGCAAACAAAATCTCAGCACTGAGATTCTCCACGAGTGCTGAGTACTCACTGTCTTCAAGGGTGCGCAGGAGCTGGGGTGTGCTGCGTGGTCCATCGCCAGGTGTGGTGAAACACAGAACCGATGTGTAGTAAGTAGTGTATTTCTTCAGGTTGGTGATGCAGCCACTATGAACACCATGAAAATCTGGAGCAATGGTGACTATAGTCACAGTCTCTGGAGTATCCACTGGCCATGCCAGAAGCTAGAAAATTCAAACATGGATGAGCTCTCATCAGAAGTTGTGTCTATTTGGAATCAAAGCATGCTTGGCTGCCAAACCCATCTTAATCTGATTGTGAAAAAACAAGCAATGCTGTTAAACTACTGTCAGCTCTGACGCTGAACAGATGGATAGAACACCGTTACTATGAGAACTGGAGGGATGTGTGTAATACTAGTGATGGGAAATATACAGATACCATGGAGGTACTGCAATCCTCAATTTTTGCTACTGAACAGTGCCAAAATTATAGCAAATTATTATTTGTATGACACAAGTCTTTTGGCTTTCTCTGGGCTGCTCTGACTAGCATGGACAGGCTCTGCTGCTGAAAAGAAGCTGAAGGAAGAAAAATACTTTCAGTGCTACCCTGAGATAAATACTTCCTCTTATTTTGGGATTACTTTAAGATCCCACTAGTTAGAGAGGTTAGTGGGATAAGGGGGGGAAGGATGAAGGGGACACACATCCCTCTACCCCTCTTCTACGCCCTCCCCAGTATACCATTGACCAGCCTTGCCTAACAGGCTAAGAGTATTTCAGCATTGGGTGGTTTGGGGATATCTATCCTGTGAATGATTCAAGCAGTTCTGGAACTACAGAAAGAATAGAAAATGGTTGGAAAGATGATTACTACAATTTTCAACACCTGGGTCCCAAAAGTTCAACTTCTGAAGACATTTTCAGGCATTTAAAGTAACATGCTTGTCAGATGTGCTCAGTCCTTCAAGATTTCATTTATCTCCGTTGATCTTCTTGGTGATGGATACGTTTTAGAGTGGAGTACCTTATGTGTAGGTACTTAAATGAGGGCTTAAAAAATTCATTTTTGGCAAATGACTTTGAAATTTTAAAACAATTTTTGAAATTGCCTGAACAAGCTCCAGGATCTAAAGCTTGAAAGTGCTGATGAAATTTTTATTTTGTCCAAAAATCCTTATGGTGTGGCCTGTTAAAATTCTAGGCCTTACTCAGTGTCTGTGTAAATCTCACTCCTTGCATTGATTTCAGGCTCATAAACATGAATAGATGCCTGAAATTAATGAGCCACAGTTGACAGTTTTGCCAATGTCTATAGTTTCCGATAATCAGAAAGCAGTGGGAGGACTGTAAGGAGTAATTTTGTGAGGGATATTTCATATTTGCAAAGGTGCACTTTACAACTTCTTGAAATGCAAATAAATTGCAAAGAAATGGTAAAAATGGAAAATGGCTGATGGGATAGTAAGTTTTATTTTCTTTCCTAAATCACCTTTGTGGATTACGGTTGGCACTTAAAACTTTGGAGGACCCGATCGCTCTTTTTTGAGTATATTTCATTGCACATTCTTTGGGAAAGGTGCAGGAAATACAGGAGAACAATTCTGTCAGTTAAAGGAAAAAATGGGTTTCATCCTTAAGGAAAGGAAAGGCACAGCTTTGACTACTACAAGTGATTTATAAACTATGCAAAAAACTATTGGAGTAACTGACAGACATGCTCTCACAGTCTTCGTAATGCAATTCACAACCCCTGTGAGAACCAGGAATGATAAAGTTGTTGCAATTTACTGCAAAGAAATCCAAAGAAAAAAAATTTTGATCATTTCAAAAGTTTTCACTGACCACTGACAGATAAAATCATGGTTTTAATTATTTCATACCATTACGAAAGAAACAGAAACATAAATTAGGGGCAGCTATGCAATGAGACTAGGGATCTTTAGACTGAAACCCTGTTTGAATAAAACAAAGAATCAAAATCACAAATATGACATTTCCAAATCTGACTGGGCTCACAATGCTTGGACTTGCACCAGAAAATTATAGCGCATTGGAGACCACTAAGCCCCAAAAGTGCTGTTATTCTCCAGAGTCTGAACAGGAGCCAAGTACTACTTCTGTATTGAGGTTTCAGGATACACTCCTGCAGCCCCGTCAGTCACCTAGTCTTGAAAGCTGATACTGTCTCTGGGAAAAACAGACATACACACGATCTTAAAGGTCTTTTCCAATCTAGTTGATCCTATGATTCTATACATGTACACAGTATTTCAGCAGTGGGAGTCTGAAAACATTTAATGAGAAGAAATCTGCTCAAAAATACTAAAGCTCCCATGCATGCCTCTGTCTCAGTTTCTCCATCACTTTGAGAGATGCTCAGAGAAGGATCAAGCCTTGTGAAACTTCTTAAATCCACCTACAATCCCCCAATTCACAGCTTGTCTTCTGAACATTCTTTTCAGCCCACTCAACATTCCTGCACCTAACACCTAAATCCGCCTTCCTCCTCCCTGCTCCTAAACCATACCTGTCCTCCCTTTCCCTGCTCTGTGATTCCTACAAGATTCCTCTTTGTTCTTTCCATGAATGTTTTTAAACCCTTCACTTATTATGCCCCTACTGCTGAACCATTGAAGGAGTTTCTATTAAACAGTCCTTCCTGAGAGACAGAAATAAACCACTCCAGTTACCTTCTCAGCATACACTCCACTGGTCAAAGTACCAACAAGTGCTCTGTTAAGCACTCTCTGCTCTGCGTACTGTAATAGATACTGCCAGTTGCCACATCAACAGGGACTTGCCATGCTAACTCCATGTCATCAAGCATGATTAATACATTTTACATTCTTACATCTCCCATATCATCACAGCAGGAAAGTTAAGACAAATATTTAGGGTGATGTCTTGGTTTCTAATGAAACTACTGGGAATTTTGCATTAGAGTAAATAGAAATGTCAAGGCTGATTTTCAGTGGCATGACGATCTGTATCTCCTGTGTTGACTTTCCAGCCTGTTTGACATTGAACTGTGTTTTGGCTTTGGAAACTCTCCAGATAAATGACAAAGGTATTAAGACTTTTAGTCTATGACATATTCCTTTTTTAGAACTTACATAAATGGCAAATGTTAGGAGCAACAACTGCTCCCTTCTGACTTCATTCTACTTCTCTAAGATACCCCTGAGGATATATAGTCACTTTGGAGATTCAGAGATTATTAGATTCAACTTCTAATTGTTATCTACCAGAACTGCTAAGGCAAATGCTATTTGAAGTCACAGAAATCTTGTTTTTATTTACCTTGTATCCTTGGTTAATACCATTGATGAACTGTTGGGGTGGAGGGGTCCAGAGGAACTGGATGGTTGTAGAGTTCACGGCTTCCACTTGCACATTCTGTGGTGGAGCTGTAGGCACTGAGGCAGCAGAGAGGGAAAGAAAATAAAACAGTGTGGAGGAGGGATGAGGGGACAAAAGAGAAAGATGAACACAGCACCCACTAACTGTCACTTGCAAGTCATAAAGTAATAACAACCTTGAGAGAAGAATGCACTTCCTGTGCAAGAGTAGCCAGCAGTGACTTGGAAAGAAGAGTAATTGGGTTAATTTCTCATTCTGTATTGGAGATTCTTTCAAGGAGAGGGGGTGAAATGATTTCTGTAGCTTATTATTCCACAGCTGAGTTTCTCATAGAGACTTGACATAGAAGCTAGGTAATGATAGGTAAACACATCTCTTTCAATTATCCATGACTGCACAGAGAATGAACAGCTTCAAAAAGAGATTTCTTGGGTCTTAATACCACTCAATTCCCCAGATCAGACAAAGAAACATGGAGTCTGCACAATTAACAGTTCTAATTGAGAATTATAATCTGGCAACAGCATCTGTTTGTTATTTACTGCTGCTTAAGAATTAAGACCAGTCGTATCACACACAATAATGATTTTTCTTGGGAATTGGAGATGTTCTCATTTTATCTTGATATGATATTCATTCATGTATATTGAATTGATTACATATATTCTGAGCCAATACATCTTCTAATCTACTAGAAGTTGCATAAACATTTTAAGCCAAGTATTTAATTAGACAGATGTTTTCTCAATACAAAAAACTCACCATAGAACATAAAGGCTTCAAACAACAAAAAAATAACACCTAAATATTTTGCCATTTAATATAATGTCTCTTTAAATGCCTTCCAGGCAATTTCTTCAACTTATTGCTTTAGGATGTCATTTCTACAGTTCTCAGAGGAAAGAATACTAATAGACAGGTCTAAATTTCTGAAATTACCAACCTTATAGGAAGTTTAAGAAGAAAACTGCTATTTGAGTATAAAAAATGGACTAATACACTTTGAATCCTATAAAATAAGTTTAATAATGCTTCAAAAATATTACTATTGACAGTCATGTGCATTTGTATTCCACAAAAAAAGGAACTATCCACAAGTGGTTTTGAAGCCTGAAAAGCTTTGCTCCTTCTGCTTCCAAGGGAAAACTTGTACCAAAACCCAATGATCTATGATTCTAAAAAGTATCCACAATACCCACTGAGAATAGTGGTTTGCTCCATACTTTTCAAAAACAGGTCACAAACTTTTAAAGCTTCAAAGCACTTTTGGAAGATGAGTCTTTGTACGGAGAAGAAATTAAGTTCAAACATGTAAAGATGCCCCTTTTTCCACCAAAAGCTGTTTTGTTTGAAAGACACATAAAGGGTCACTATTCTTAACTGGTGTACAAGCCACAGTAAGGCTGCAGCCAACAGAGCTAGGGCAGGGTACACTTATCAAAGACATTGACAACCTCAAATCTCAACACAGAAAAGTGGAGAAACCCTTAAAGATGCCAAGTTTGGAATGTCAGGAACATCCACTTTCATGCCCTCTGTCATTAAACCCCCCTGATGACTACACCATGGCTTGAAAATTTAGCTCTGCCTATATTTTTAACCTCAGAAACCACACACTATTCAGAATTTTCTGACCCTAATTTAAAACCTGATGTCACAATTTATGAACTGCGCATAATTATTGAGTTCTAATAGCAGAATTTATCTGATACTCCTCTAATGTCTCATTAGAATCTGGGCCCTACTTCCTGCCATGTATCATAACTCTCTGTATGCTTTGTGAAGGTTATAATATCATCTTAATGGCCTGTAGACATCATAAAGTTTTTGTACTTAAAAGAGATTCACCAAATCATCCTGATACAGAGTCATAAATATTAAAGTAATGACAAGCTGCTTTGGCTACAGTCCCCTACTAAAAAGTATTTTTGTCTTCTTCATGTCCTTTGATGAAACTGTTTATTATGAGAGCCACAATATATGTTTCAATTTGGTTTTGTGTGCAGCACTTCACATAATTAATGGTTAAAATGGTTAATGTGAACCAGATTTCTTCCAATCATCAAAATTCTTTCTTTCCTTCATATTTGCATATTCAGATAATGTTAACAGCCAGAGTTTTGTTCTTGTGGAAGAAAAAAGCCTCCAAGTTAGTTTTTTTATCAGAAAGTTACCTCTATTTGTAGATGCTAGGTTGATTTTATAATGTAATTATTATACAGAAAATTTATACATAAAGCCATGTGTTGCTCAGTGACAGCCACACTTGAAGAAATGTAGAATTTCAGCAGTGGTAGTAAAAGCCTGCTTTTCCCAAAGCATAACATGCACAAGGAGACCTGAGTTGACAGTACAACCACTCCCAGTGCCTTTGGTTTCCTGGAACATAAATCAGCATGCACATTGCTGCTTCATTTCTGTGGCCATTATTTTCTTTAGCAGAGGATCCCACAGATGCTGTATAAGGAACAGCAAATTTCCAGTGATTTCAAAATCAGAAGGATTTTATTCTAAGGGTTTGATGAGTCTTTAAGATACATTTCTACTTAACATTTTCAAACTTAAACGTGGAAATTCAGGTTAGATACAAGGAAGAGTTTCTTTACTGTGAGTGGTGGGGCACTTGAACAGGTTGCCCAAAATAGTGGCAAATGCTCCATCTCTGGCAGCGTTCAAGGCCAGGTTGGACAGGGCTTGGTGCAACCTGCTCTAGTGTGAGGTGTCCCTTGCCCATGGCAGGAGGACTGGAACAAGATGACCTTAAGGTCTTTTCCAACCCAAACCATGCTGTGCTTCTATGATTTCAAAATATTGAAAATTGCATCAGCAAGCTCCAAGTTTTCATTTGCAGTCCTTAAAGTCCCCCAAAAAAGCTCAGGCAGGCACTCCAGGACAGGTTTAATAGTTTCAGAAATGTGGATAACCAAATACATTAGTTATTTCTTTCATTAGGAGTTAATTTCCTGAAACAAGAACAAATGATCATAGCACAAAAAGTACCTGCTCCAAAAGGAAAAATAGTTAAAATTATGAAGAGAAAGCATAAAACATTCAGAATGTTGTGAATCATTATTTATATTACAATTCCTCTTTGGACATCTTTATTGAAAAATCAACATCTGCATCTCAATGAATGCATTTAAAAGATGGAAAGAACATGGTCCATCTGATATGCATAAGCTTAATTATACTGCAGAAGACATAATATATTTTATATTTTTAGTCAGTAAAATATTGGCATTATAATCTCAAATCTAAGTGCCAGTATGAAGCTCTCCTTTTATGTCCTGATATTAAAGCCTTCCTTGGGTATCTGAAGAGTTTTGCATTTAAAAAAGAAAAGAAGTTTGACAGAAGCTAAATAAGAACTGATCTCCTAGCCACTTCAAAACTCAAATACTTTTCTAAGATCATGGTTAGTATCTCACTGAAACTGTACCTGTCCACACAATGGATTTTCTAATTTAGTGGTAGATATCTATTGTCTCCCTGCAAGTATCTTGACAAGCAGTATGGAAGCTACCAATGTCAAATAAGCGTTCCAAGAGCAATCCTCAAGCAGCTACATTCTTAGTCTTTAAACCTGTACTTCATCATGTTTGCACTCCTGAACTGTCTCACAGCGGAGGTCCATCTGGGAGTCATCTCAGAATCGCAGATCAAATTGGTCAGACAAAACCAACTGTTACTTTCTTCCCAATAAAGCTCACGTGGTTGGAAATCTGTTAATAGCTCAGCCACTGGGACTGCAAGTTCATGCAAAGCATTACAAGTAGAAAAGGTCATAGAAGCACTCTCTATAAAAGTCATTAAAAGGGCTTTGCTGATGAGCTAATGGAGAGAAGGCATTATGGTTAAGCATGTGTACATGTAATTGTTCTGTCTCTAGCTACGTGCAAATAGCATGTAAATCCTGCAGGGATTCTGACAGCCAGACTCCTGGGCTTAAATACAGATCTTTAGCAGAGGCTTGTAGAAAAGTCTCCTACTTCTCTGGAGTGCCTGATCTTTGAAGTAGCAGCTTCCATACCTCAAATAAGGCAGACTCGGGGAACGTCAGGTTTTCCTATATGTGAAGATTTGGTTGTTCTTTTAATGAACTGGATGGAAGTGCTAAAGCTGCACATTCCTGGTAGGAACGGTAAGGAGAGTCTGCCATGGAGGCATGAGATTCCTCCCACAAATTCTATTCCCCTACAGGCCCGGCTGACACCTTCTGCTGTGCTATGAACTGCAGCATGTGTGTAGAAAAAATGGTCTGTACAATTCTACACATGCCCATATTTGAAATTCAGTACTATGAGGTTTGGCACTACCTGATGAGTTTTGCTTCCTGAAGCTGGGAAATGCCCTCTTCCTTTCTTGCATGCCTCTCCCAAGGACAAGATTTTATTTCTTAATTAAGAGCTGGGGGCCAGGACCTCACTGAGACAACTGCTCTTTTCACACCCTTTGTCAAATCATTTAACCCCACCCCACCCCCAAATCTCCCAAAACAACAACCAAACAAAAAGAAAGCAGCAGATGGCAAATGACACCTAACACTGACAAAGCAGAGAGATAAAAAATCCAGCCACTACAATTCCAACCTGCTTCTGCACAGGGGCAGCTGGGCCCAAAATGGCCATGGATGCTCCCCAGCGGTCGGTAGGTTCCCAAAAGGAAGTGAATGAGGAAGACAGTTTTGCCAAAAATATGTGAGGGAAAACTAAAGGAAGTATCTTTTTAGTGAGATGAAACTGAATGGCTGCAGAAGACTCTCCTTATTCAGAGATTCCTTTTTCAAGATTATTTCCTATATAAAGTAGGAAGCTTTCAGGCAGCCAGGTTTTCTCTAGGGTTTTTGCCTCAGTCTTATAAACGTCTCTGATTCACCTCCCACTGCCTGACGAAGAGACTACTTTGGACCTGGCTCATCTTGCTTTAATCTTTCTCTCCACACCCTCAAGACTCACTAATCTGGTGACTCTTCCACGTTTTAATGCAGGAAGGGCCCTTTTCTCAGGCTTTCCTATCCTTTCAAAGTGTCCATGCAAGGCACAGGAGGGAAAACAAAACAGTAAGAACTAAACGGTGAGACCTATGAACTTTAGGACATAAGACTGGCTTTTGGGATATGCATCACAAGAAAGCTGTAGCACTCTTAATAGAAACAAAAGTGGGCTAATGTTAATACAAAGAGCCTAAGGAAAGTTTAGTGTCTGCTTTCAAACCTTGCCTTACCTAAATCTAAGGAGCAGTGTGAATTTTTCAAAGACAGAGAAGTTCAGAAGTATTCATGATAGTGAGATAAAAGGAACAGACCCAAAATAAAGAATGGAAGCTTTTGCTTTCTCAAATCAACCTGCTGGAAAAGGTAAACATGCCCAATAGTACAGAGCAGAGAAAATATCATCACCATCCAGAAAGATTCTTATATTTCTCAGAAATCTATTCTATAAAAAGGTATCGAAAAACTTCAGCTTTCATATGTTACTGGAAAGTCCTGCACAACACTGTTTAAATAAGTAAAAACTGCCCTATGCAGAAGGCTGGCACAAATCCCTGTGAAAAGTAACATCAAAGTAAGGAACAGCTGGAGAAACCTCTGATGAAGAAAGATCTGTATATACAGAGCATCAAAGGATTAGGCTTAATATCACTCTGAAAAGACTTTCGAGATTTAGTGACAGTCAACCTGCCTGACCTTAGTGTGAGGATGTTCAGTGCTTTGCCAATAAGTCTTTCTGACATTTTATCTAGGTGATGTTATATGCCAGCTCCTCTCTAAGTTTTGATTTTTCAGCATCTTCTCAGTTCAGCCACATTCTAGAAGTTGGTGATTTTTGAAGAGCTTTGAGTAGCTGATTAGTTATCAGTGGCTAAAGCAATGCCAGGGAACTAATAAGGGATTAATAGACCACGTTCTGGTATAAATCCACAGCTTATATGGCCAGTCAATATTCCCTGTGACAAAGATGCCAACATGCTGATCTGCTCCTGCCAATGAGTTGATCTGCTCCCAGTACTCATTTCCTCCCAGGCTGAGCTGCATAGCACACTTGATTAATATGAGGTGTTTCAGGTATTTTTCATCTGCAGACAGACAGGTTCTTGCCAGCACAGCTCACATCATTTAATGCATGTCAGGATAGAGGCAGCAGCAGTCATAGTAGGAGAGGGGGATGGATGGGACTGTATGTCTCTGACATTTATCTCCACTCATATTAAAATCAGAATATGATTTACAAGGCAGTTTTACACGACTTTTTTTTTTTTTTTCACTCCTGCTGGTTTGGTTTAGGAAGGACATTCTGGAGCAAGAAACAGTCACTTGCTTTTCCTGTCATTTCCCAACTACAAGAAGGATAAAGGACCAGAGTTTCGGTCAGCAGTGCGTGACATACGGAGACAGCATTAATCCAGTTTCAAATGATACTGATACCAACCAGCCTCCCTTTTCAACTCTAAAAAGTAAAAAGGCTCCATACCCAGCAAGACATTCATTAGGAGATGGCAGCACCTGTGAAATAGTTAATTACTGCTATTATTAAATACTGATATAAAATAAATAAGAAATATCCATTATTTCTTCTAAGTCTATCACCATTGAGCATTTAGGAAGTACATTAAGACAAACAGGCCATTGCAGGTTGTCCTGCAGTCTAAACTCTCTTGCTGATTAATATGACTGACTATACTTAATTTATTACAGAGGATTTATATCCTTATAAATGACAACAGACAGCCAATAAATAAAGGATGATAATAACAGTGCATAACATCAAGGGAAATTAGAGTCAATTGACAGGTTTAAGAACAAGAGTGTGAAGTCCAAACCTAAGTCTTAATAGATTGAAGGTTAAGGTGCTATGATAGTTTAAAATGTGCAAATAAACAAAGTGATGAATTACAAGCCTATTCACAAAAGAGATTCAAATTCTCTGGGCAAACCAATTCTTAGCAGAGATCTGGTCTTTAGTTGGATGAAAACCATTAATCCTGGCTGTGAGGAGAAGACTAAGAAAAACATTTCAAGGTCTGCTATAAATACTTCTAGAAAGAGTGTGAGTGTGTCTACACTCCTCTATGCCTTTACATGCCCTAAGACAAAATATAGCTTCTTTCTTTAATTGTTGTGGTTAAAGAGTGTTGCACATGAATAATCTTTTCTTAAATATCTCCCTACACCTCAAATTGTATCTAATCATGTTCTAATGTACTCCTAGTAACAATTAACAAACAACTACATCTTCTTCTCTCATTGTAAATTAACTGATGTACTGTAAATCTGCAAGTTGTTAAAATACTTTAATTGTTTTATGACCAATAAAGTAGAGACCATCTACTGTCCAGTGCTCAGCACCCAGCACAACCCTGTAATGATGGGAATATATGAAAGCTTTAAGTGCCTGGTGCTTAATTATCCTATGGATTTTTATACCAATCTAGAGGTGTAAACATGCCTTACACTGGTTATAAAAAGTAATTACATATCCTTTTGTTGATGTAATTTATACTTTTCTTAAAGCATTTAGCAGAAAGATATGTAGGAGCTGTAGCATAAAAATCAGGGCTTTAAAGATAAAATTATCTTCCTCTGTGCAAATGTATGCACCATTCCTGAAATACTACAAACCACTCTTTTCTCCACAGGCTTTAATTCTCTTAGTATAGTTTCCTTATAAACTTATTCTGTATTACTAAAACAAGGTATCCTATGATTATCTGAATATAGCCGGTTTACTCAGCTTTTGTCTCCTCTGCTGCATACATAGAATATTGCATACCTTGACCATGATAAACCCAATTCCCTTCCACATTCTCTTTGACTCTCCTGGCAAAGTAACCTCAGTCCCTGCTTGTCACAGGCCCTATAAATCCATTCCCAGCTCTTTTCAGCATTTCTATTTATTCCTCATGCTGCAGTCAACTCTGACCTGCAAGGGTCATCATGAGGGTCAAACAGAACAGATAATTTTTTAATTCACTCACAGCTTCTTCTACAGAGATAACAGCAGAGACTTATCTTGTCTCTACTCCAGCATTTGAAATTCGTAGGTGTTTCCTACCCCAAGCTGTCTGTCAAATTTGACCAAAATGACCATTAATTTTACAAGTTGTTAGTGGGACTATCAGAGAGCGCATCTCCTTAGGAAAGCATGTTATAAATTGTAACGCTAAAGGATATATTGGTCCAATTTGCTCACCTCCCTGTAAAGTGTACTCTGTCACAGGTCTGCTGAATGCTCCCAGCCCAGCTCCATTGTAAGATGCCACCTGGATCTCATACTGGGTCCAAATGATGAGGTCTTTCACTAAGCAGTAGTTGATTTCTGCACTGGTGATGTTCTTATACTGGTATTCTCCAGGGAGGCCAGCCAGGCGATACCTACCATATGGGAAGAAATATTTGCTAGTGAATTAGATGGTATCAATTACAGCAAATATCCCGAGCAGCGAAACTGCTTCCTTTGTCAAGAGGCAAGACACAAACTTCTACAGCAGAATTATACAAAGAATAATTAAAAATAATCAGAAAGAACAAACAAACTCCTGCTAAAACCGTATCATGTTTGACTGCTATAGTATCGCTAATCTGATCTCACTGAGATTACATGCTCAGGGCTGAACAAAATGGGTATTTTATCCTGTTTTATGGTTGCAGAAAAATTACAGCTTTTTAAACGTAGCCTGTCTAGTAAAAGCTGTGATTTAGTAGAAAAAATTGCCCAGATGTGATTTTTTTAGCAAGATGCTGCTGTAAATCAGCTTGAGAAATGGTTTTTTTTCCTTCTCCTCTGAAACCTGAAAAGGAAGAGCTCAGAGGGCTCTGACCTTCCAGAGACTCATTCCATCTCATTCCGCTTCCTTCCAGGTGTTGTCATCTCTAGCTTCTACCAGGATTTACTTCATGGATAAAATAAGGATGGAATATAGTTGAGACTGAAGGGTTGGTTAAGCATTGGAATTCCAGAAGGGCTGTACCAAACACAGGTGAGTACATGTAAGCATCCTGCCTGTACAATTTTTTGCACAGGTGAGTGGTAAACATCCTGCCAAACTTTCTGCTAAGCCATAGGAAGCTGAAACACTTGACTATATTTTCCTATGTAAAAACTGCATTGCAGAAAACAGGGCCCCTTTGATATGTCTCTTCAGCCTAAGAAACTATGGAGAAGAACTAAATTATAGAAAACAAACCATGCAGATCTGTGAATGTGAATAATACTGTTGTTTTCCTTCCTTTAGGTGCTTACAATATGCTAATTCACAAAAAGATAAACCAGAAAAAAAACAGAGGCCAAGCAAGGGGCACGAGGCATTACTATTCCATCAGAAAGACAAATCTGAGAACATTTGTGTTTTTATTCACCACACCACTTTCATGCACTCTTACTCATCTTTTGCTTCGCAGTAATGACTAAAAGCTTACTGACATTGAACAATTTCATTGACATCTTACAGTCTGATTTTAAATTCATCCAAGTTAAATTGGTGCAGTTTCTATGACTAGACAACTTTGTGTATTTCAGCCACAGATTTTGTTCTAAAGTCTTATTATAAAGAGATCAGTTCTTAATCACTGACAACCCCTCTATTTTCTGCTGAGCAGCTGCTTGCCTGACCGTATTTTGGCATATTTAATGTTTGTAATGCTACACTGGTGCGATTCAATTTATGAAGTACAAATGGAAATAAAGAGATATCAGCCCTCATTCGAGTTTATCGAATGCCGCCTTCTTCTTCAACTTTCACAATATCTTTTTCATTCTTCTGTCCCCTGGGAAGGGTGGATGCTTCCTGGCAAAGTCAATTCTTTGTGCGGCAATGTTTTGTCTCACACCTAGCAGACAAGGTGTAGAGTGCCCCTGTGATTTAATCCATTATGCTGTTAGCATGGCAGTCCTCTAAATGCAATACTGCCAGCAAGAAAAAGGGCAGAGGAAGGAGGCCAGCTCAGAAATGTCACGTCTTCATGATTTTTCTCACCATGGACTTTGATGTATACTCCATATGACTTGTGCAGTGCACCTTCACTTTTAAAGATCAGGTGTTCCATCAATTTAGTATCTTGTGTGTCTTGAGGATTGGGTCTCTGTGACGCATGGTGGTTTTTATTTTGTTATACCCCAATTCTACAGAAATCAGTGCAAGAAGACTTTTCTTCAGAGCACATTGCTGTCACCACACAATTTGACTTCGAAGAACAGTCTGGTTTATTACTTGGGACAGTTGTGCTTTTACATGATAATCTTAAATTCCTGTTGAATAAATGGTTTCTCTGCTCTGTAGTCAAGACAAAGCATATAGACATCAAAAATGTTCAAGGACTGAGTAGAATGAATATGATCACTCTCTGTTGAAACGGAAAGAGATGTTACAGCAAGGACAGGGATCAACTATGCTCGTAGATGTAGAAAATACTTCAGGTAAACACTGAAAACACTATAGGGAGAAAACAGAACAGGTTACCAGAATTAGGAGGCTATGGGATTGCTTTCTCATAGAACTTAAAGCTGAGACTGGGTTACATTCATTGGGAATAGCTAAGGAATTAATCATATCATCAAATAAACCAGTTTAAATGCAAGAATCGTACAAGCAACAGTTGTACCCTGTGCAAATAGGTACCCAAGTCTCATGACAAGATACTACCTATAGATAAAAATTGAAGCACCTCTTCCTGCCTGTCACTAATGACTGGTACGGCTTTCAAACTGAGTCCAGCTCTTAAAACTGCAGGCACTTGTACAAGTGGCCCACCAGCATAATAGGCTCTGTGCAGGTGACAGACAGGTTAACAGACTTACAGCTCTGCCTGCAAAGAGACAGAACTTTCCAGGACTATTTTGGGAGCTCACCAACACTCTTAACATCACAAAAACATTTCCATCCATGCCAGCAAAAGTAGTACAGCATGAACAGGATGTTGGCATCTAACTGTAGCATTTAGTTATCTTTTAGCAGGTGTGGAGGACACTGTATTAAAAATGTCAGCAGCCAGCCCACAGTAGGCTGTAACCATCACTTGGAAGCATGTCAGAGTTGGTGCAATGCAATGCTTGGGAGTTTCTCACAAATACCTAATTTAGATAATGCCTCTTCTACTAAAGGTGTGGCCCTAGCTGGCTGCTAGCACCACAGGATATGTATGCTGCCAAACAAGCAGGTGAGCTGTAGCTGAAGTGGGCAGGAGTGTATAACTGAGTGCCCAAAAATTACAAAAGCGAAATGCCCTGCAAGGTTACTTAGAGCGGCAACACCATTTCCAGCACAATATATGCTGTATAAGCAGAAAGACTGGATGTATTCTAGATTCCAAATTACCTGTTGGAATCTGCTTCTCATTAATAAATACAGAAGGGGCTGAAAGAATCTTACTCACCTGACTGATTTTTAAAACCACATTAAGGTCTGCCATGAAGCATCTGACCTGTCATTCTCTTTTCATTTTGTTTGGCACAAAACCGAAGCTTATTGATTCTATTTTTGTCTTCCATCGTGAAGGAGACCTATTGTGTCTTTGATAAATTTAATTAACCTTTCTAGCAGGAAGCTGAGATTGTAATAAGCAAATATACATCTCCAGTGCATAGGCTGCACTGTACTAACCTCCCATGTGAACACTTTTAGTACTTGTTGCACTTCACTTTGAAAATGGAAAAAAGCTATCTGGATGTAGAGAGTCTCCATAGGGAGCTAGTCCACTTAGGCAGTCCTTTCAGAGTAGCTAGCAGAGACCCCCAGCTCATTGACTCTCTAGAACAGGCAGGCTAGAATTTAAGTGCCTACACTCATGTGGCCACTTGAACAGAGGTGTTTTCTTCTGTAATAAAACAGGGCAGCCACAGCATTTGTAAATAATAATGAATGTATTTACAGAATCACAGAATCATTTGAGTCAGAAAAGACCTTTAAGATCATTGAGTCGAACTGTTAACCCAGCACTGACAAGTCCACCGCTATGTCCCCAAAGCACCACTACACATCTTTTAAACACCTCCAGGGACAGTGCATCTGACACTGCCCTGGGCAGCCTGTTCCATTGCCTGACAGCCCTTTGGGTGAAGAAATTTTTCCTAATATCCAATCTAAACCTCCCCTAGTGAAGCTTGAAGCAGCTTCCTCTTGTCCTATTGCTTGTTGAGAGGAGAGACTGACCCCCACCTCACTACAGCCTCTGTTCAGGTAGCAGTAGAGAGTGATAAGGTCTCCCCTGAGCCTCCTTCTCTCCAGGCTAAACAACCCCAGTTCTCTCAGCTGCCCTCACAGGACTTGCCCTTGAGACCCTTCACCAGCTTTGTTGCCCTCCTTTAATTTCATGGAATGGAATTAGAAGTAGTTTTAAGTACACTCTTATGTCACACCATTCTGAATTCCCTCATGCACACATGGATCTATCTCCAGACTTTCCAGGTTAGGAAATTACTTACCTTAGGATGTATCCATGAAGAACCCCATTATGTTCACTCTCAGGAGGAGGCTGCCACTGGACCATGATAGACTGATTGGTGCGCCCACTGGCCACTATGTTTTTAGGTGGGGCACTGGGGGGCTCCTCAGGTAACATCAACCTAAGTACAAAAGAATGTGATTGAGGTGGGTGTTGAAATAAATCACTGATAACATTTCTATTTCATGTATCCATTCCATGGGAACCAGTTTCTTTTATCAAAGTCTGATGACTAGAAGGAAATATAACTCTGATCAAACTGCTGAAGACATGCATGAAATAGTTACAACAAATCAACATAATAGGAAATCAGTTAAGCAAGCAACAAGACAGACAGCTGAGGTAACCTTATTCTCTCTGAATCACTCAGGCTGCTACAACTCTTTAAAAAGATTACAAGCCTGAATGAGTTAGAGCTCAGGTCCAGTGTCTGTGACTCCTTCCAAATTGTTTCTTTCAGCTCTTTCAATATTTTTCATATCAAACTCCTACATTTTGAAAAAGCCATTTAGAGTTCAGCTCTTCTGTAATTCAAGCTCTCAGCAAGCTTTGGTTCAGAAGAAGGGGGATGCATCTAAAACTAAATTTGATGAAGCCATCCTTCTATGTCGCATCTGGGTGAATTCCAGAAGTGACATTAGGAGAATGCTGTCCTCCTTCCTGGACTAACTGCTGGGGCTTAGCACAAGAGCAAAAAGATTCTGCTTAACTGATACTCTGGAAGTATGAGGGCACCTCTTTCATGGTGTGTTGATATCCTGCATCATCTAATTGCCATGATCACTAATTACTGGCAGCTGCAGAGCACTCTCCAGAGGCTTGGGTAATGCTAACTGCTCCCTTCCCCAGTTATTGTGCAACAAGTAACTTCAGTCATTCACGAACAATGAGCAGGTTTTTTTTCCCCAGTAGTTCTAGGTTATTGTACCTCCAGTACACAGATATTTATTTTTACTGTACCTGCTGGTCTCAGAGCTGTACTGGCCCTTTCCCACCTGGTTAACAGCACACACTCTGAACTGGTAGGTTCTGGCTGGAGTGAGTCCACTCACAGTGACACCGGTCATCTTTGGGTCAAGGTTTGAGAGGTGAACCTTCCAGGGAGAATCTGTTGGAATAATTTACATGTGAAAAAAGATGACAGTGCTTGTTAAAAGCCCTGCAGAAGTGAGAAAACGCCTCTGACTGCTCAGAGCTCTTTGTGCTTGTTTTCCTCAGAGGAACTTTGGGAAGAAGTTTCTTTTCAGCAGAAGAAACCTTCCTGTCAGCCCACACGGTTATGCAGATTGCACATTTGTCTACTGGAAAGTGATGCTGCACGTGTCATGGCATAATAAATAAAAACTATATTCATTAGCATTTTAATAAAAGAGTAAACAAGCATGATAAAGACAGATGGGCTGTGTATTTCACAACCCATCTGTTTGGCAGGCCATTACACCACCACACCCATGAGTGGCTCTGGTGGAAGGCCTGTAATGAAATTCACAGTCAGTTTGGAATATCTTCCTACCCAGCTTGCAAGCAGGTGTAGAAGCATGACTCTCTCTCTGCCAAATCAGACCTTTGCTGTAAGACCTAAGAAAGCTTCTGCTGCAAATTCTACACGTCTGCAGTTTTTTCTTTTCCTAGAGACAGTATATGGCATTTGGTCTACTCGTTTCCTAGGAAGATTGCCTGGTATAAACAGCCCTGGCAGCACTATAAAACCCTCTTCGTCAGTTCACATACTTGACATACTGAGCTCCTCTGATGCCCAAATTACATTTTCAAGTTTTCAAAGAGGTCAGAAAATGAAACATGTTGAAAATTAAATATCCTGACTTCTTTTCTTCATAGGCTGGTGTCACACATTTTCCCTGAAGCCATGACTGAAAGAGTCAGGGAGAAGTGACATTTGGTCTGTGTTGCAACAGTACAGCAATGGAATCAGCCAATTTAAAGATTTGTTCAGATTTTAAATAATACCAGCTGTTTCCATGCTCCCTGCTCAAAATTACCAACACTTCTGGAAATGACTGAGGAGCTAGCTGTAGATTTTGGCAACATATCTGTACATGTTGCTCATCAGAAGTGCATTGCAGCTCCTGGCAGGTCACCTAGACGTCTGCCTGAAAATGAAGATGAGATGTCCCAAATGTGGAAGCCTGCTAAAATTCACACCAAGATATAAACCACTAATTTAGCGCTTTTCTGGCAGATTCTTTAGCAAGTTTAAGTCTTCTGGGGTCTGCTGCCAGTGGAGCTATAAACACTGCATCTTTGAATTACCCAAAACATATTTATTCCAGTAATGGCTTTCTGAGAACAAAATCTTTTTTAAGAGGAAAACTGACACAGCAGAATACTGGGAATGTTGGAGAGGGACATTTGCACAGCAGTCAAGTTCTGTCCTCACCAGCTGATGATTTACCAGCAGTCACTGCAGCTGCAAGATCAAGACAGCAATTCTGAGCATCGAACTTCTTTTAGAAAGACCTTAGAGGACGCACTCCTGTGCTGTCTAGAAAAGCATTGGTTAGGAGGTTTTTGCATCACAGTTCCCTCTGGATTTTATCAAGCTTCTCCTGAGGCTTCAGAAACAACTGTTCACCTGGTTACAGCCAGAGTACATAGTAACAAATCAAGGTAAGTCAAAGTTAAGGTATGGCTGACAATGCCTGAAGCAGCTTCCTGAGGAAAATGTAAGAGCAGACACCACCAAGAGAGTGAAACACCCCTGTATGAGCTACTTGGGTAGTGGTCCATTTCCTACAGCATTTCATTTGTTTATTGCGAGTGTAAACACCACCTGAGAGTGCTTAACCCAAGTGCTCAATGTAGTGAGGAGTTTGATTCAACAACAGGGCCTATTAATCTCTTCAGCACCTTGGGGCTTTACTCTGTTTATATGCTGCATCTGTAGAATACTTTATTAATTCCTTTTCCTCTCCTGGTGGAAGATAAAAGATCTGGCAGGAAGAGAGATTAAACTGAAACCTAATATAAACGGAGCCTATTCATCTCCTAGGCACTCTGATTCAGAAAGGAAGGTGGTTTGGGGAGGATTTGCTTACTCACAGAGCAGTGGATACAGAGACTATGCAGAGTAGCTTTAAAATTTAAATGTCAAGCCTTTTTTCTTTTGATAATCAATAAACTAAACATTTCAAAACAAACCCCAGAATTGCACAGAGCAGCGATTGTGACAGCAGAAACATGCCATAACATTTTTAACACTCTTCTCCTCCAGGGGTGACTGTCACTTGCCCGTCCCAGGAAGCCTGGAGAAGCTCCATGGTGACAAAAGAGCTGCAAGGTCAAACTATTAAATAAGCCTCCGTTAGATTGAGCAGACTGTGCTAATCCTTCATTTAATTTAAACTGCCTAGAATGTACTCTGGGCTTTGTTTGCTCTGCTGCTGCAATTGCTACTGTCTGAGGCACTTCAATGTTTAGCTGGCTATCATCTTAAGGAGATCAGGTATTTTGAATTAAAGGGGTGGAAGGCCAAAAGGAAAGTAGAGGCTGAAAATGAGTGGGAGGCTGAACAAGAGTGGGAGGGTGAAAAGTGAGGATGATCAGGGGGCTGGAACACTCCCCATACTAAGGCTGAGGAAGTTGGGGCTGCTCACCCTGGAAAAGAGAAACAGCACCGAGACCTCAGAGCTGCTTCCAGTATCTGAAGGGGGCCTACAAGGACACCAGAAAGGGACTCTTCATCAGGGACCATAGTGACATGATGTCCTGGGTTCAGCAGTAGCAGTCAATTTTTCTCCTTCTTGGTAGCTAGTGCAGTGCTGTGTTTTGACTTTCAGCCTGGGAACAGCGCTGATAACACCGATGTTTTCAGTTGTTGCTAAGTAATGTTTACCCTGACCAAGGACTTTGTGAGTCTCATGCTCTGCCAGGGAGGAGGGGAAGCCGGGAGGAAGCAGAGACAGGACACCTGACCCAAGCTAGCCAAAGTAGTATTGCATACCACAGCACGTCATGCCCGGGGGGGTAACTGGGAGTTACCCGGAAGGACATGGGGTCTTCTGGGGTGGACTCGTGTTTTGGCGGGTGGTATCTTATTCTCTTCCCGTGTTATTTCCCTTACCATTATTATTATTGGTGGTAGAAACAGCGGTTTTGTGTTGTACCTTAGTTACTGGACTGTTCTTGTCTCAACCTGTGGGAGTTGCATTCTTTCGATTTTCCTCCCCATCCCTCCGGGAGTGGGGAAAGGGGGCTTGGGGTGGAGGGGAAGGAAAGAAAGAGGGAGGAAAAAGGGGGGAGTGAGTGAATGAGCTGGCTGGCTGGGTTTAAACCATGACATATGACAAGGGTGAATAGGCTGAAACTTAAACAGGGGAGATTCAGGTTAGATTTAAGGAAATTTTTCACCATGACAGTGGTGAGGCACTGGCACAGGGTGCCCAGAGAAGCTGTGGCTGCCCCATCCCTGGCAGTGTTCAAGGCTAGGTTGGATGGGGATTGGAGCAACCTGCTCTAGTGGAAGGTGTCCCTGCCTGTGGCAGCGGGTTGGAACTAGATGGTCTTAAGGTCCTTTCCAACTCAATCCATCCTATGATTTTTTTATTTTAACTCTGAGTGCTTCTCCAAGTTAATTTATTGGAAACAAAGAAATCTCACAGGCTACTCTCTAGTTTACAATGTGATTTGTGAAGTTTTAGAAATTACTTTTGTTCTGTCAAGAATTTTTGGATGTATTTGTGATATGTTTCATAACACTGGTAACTCACTGCCCTGGGTTCAGCAGTAGCAGTCATTTTTCTCCTTCTTGGTAGCTGGTGCAGTGCTGTGTTTTGACTTTCAGCTCGGGAACAGAGCTGATAACAATGATGTTTTGGTTTGGTCAAGGACTTTGTGAGCCTCATGCTCTGTCAAGGAGGAGCGGAAGCTGGGAGGAAGCAGAGACAAGACACCTGACCCAAGCTAGCCAAAGAGGTATTCCATACCACAGCACGTCATGCCCAGGATGTAATGGAGAGTTACCCGGAAGGGCTAGGACAGTGAGTGAAGGAGCTCTGCCCGGTTTTAAACCACGACATTCACCAAGAGGCATTTCTTCTGTATTTCCCTATCTACCTTACAACTCCTGCATTAATTGCAAATTCTTCAAAAATAATTTCTAATTTGATATTACAGATTAGGTCTATTGCAAAAGGCTGATTTCTGCAGGTTTGGAGTACATTTCCGTCTCCTTCCTTCTCCAGGGTGGTTTTGCGTAGACGGTAGTATTGGAATTTGCTATACTGCTGTGGTTCACTGAAGTCATCTTTCAAATCTTCATGACCATACATGATACTGCAAAAAGCTCAAATAAAAATTAAGTGGTTCATCCTTTGTTTGGTAGGGCTTCAATAAGGTCTACCATTGGCCTGAGAAAAAGTATCTTTTAACACTATCATAGAATCACAAAAGAGTTAAGGTTGGAAAGGGCCTTAAGGTCATCTAGCTCCAACCCCCCTGCAGGGACGCCTCCCGCTAGACCTTTTTGCCCGAGGCTCTGTCCAACCTGGCCTTGAACACTGCCAGGGATGGAACCTTCCAGTGTCTGAAGAGGGGCTATAGGGATGCTGGGGATGGACTACTCATTAGAAACTGTAGTGACAGGACAAGGGGTAACTGGTTAAAACTTAAATGGGGGAAGTTTTCATTGGATATAAGGAAGAAATTCTTTACTGTTAGGGTGGTGAGGCACTGGAATGGGTTGCCCAGGGAAGTTGTGAATCCTTGGCAGTGTTCAAGGCCAGGTTGGACAGCGCCTTGGGTGCCATAGTTTAGTGTGAGGTGTCCCTGCCCATGGCAAGGGGGTTGGAACTGAATGATCTTAAGGTCTTTTCCAACCCTAACTATTCTATGATTCTATGATTTACCACTTCTTTGGGCAACCTGTTCCAGTGCCTCAGCACCCCCACAGTAAAGAACTTCCTTATGCAGATCTGAGTCCCAGTTGTAACAAACTAAATAGTTTTATTATGATTTTTGCAAAGATTTGTCAATGTGTCCCATTTTTGTCATCTGAATATTCCTACCAAATTCAGGATGACAATTCCTAGGCTTTAGGCTAAGCAGGTATAGACACTTTCCATAGGAGCTTTTATTATCTCCTCATTGGCAGAATGTAATGAATTGGTGTTACACGATTACAGCACACAGCATAGACATCCCAGAATATGATAAAACAAAAATGGGCTTTTATCTTCATTGTAGTCAGCAGAATTCTTTAAGTATTAATTTATTTCTTCAGTTAAAAGACTACTCAGAATATTTTTTGATTAATCCCTAAAATCTAAACATCTTTGGAATAAAATAAGCAAATCCCCTTCTAACCCCATGAAGATACTTCACTGGAATTCCTAGATATATCGCGACAGGGGCTAATGCAGGTCATGAAACACCCCAAAACCACATTAGTGCAAATGACAGCAATGCATGATCCTATTTATTTAAAAATCCTATTTCCAATGAAGGTTCCCATTTCTGGCTCTGTGTGGGCAGGAATACTTAATGACTGTGCTCTCAGGAACTGTGTTTTTCAAATTAGGTTATAAATTTGCCCCCAAATGTTTAAGGCCATATGTCTCGAGTCACCCACAGACACGGGCTACTATGAATACTTGTAATTTGAGAATTATTGCATTGTGCCAAGTACATTCATTTTAAAAATTAGGTGACAAGAGTTGTTCATAGTTCCAGCAATTTATGAGCACGATCTGCTACTGTTTTTTTTTCCCGCTAATTAAAATAAGGGGTTTATATCTCCTTTCTGAAATGATATTAATGAAAAGGAGTTCTAATCCATGCCAGGTGGAGCGACACTCCTCTCTCTAATGCAGCCAGTAATTAGCCCCCTGAAATTTAGTCATTATTTTGAACCCTCTTCAGCTATTTCTCTGAAACAGATACTGTTATTATGTATTCATTTATGGTACATGCTTCAGAACGTACAATGGTTCCTAAAGCTATTAGAAAGTGATCCAAAACAGGTAAAAATTAACAAAGCTAGACTACATTTCAGCACCTGTAACTGCAAAGCAAAGCTCATGTATCAAAACTCCACAGAACTAAGAAGAAAGTCTCCTACGCAGTTTTGCTAACTGGGAAATAAATCATAATTTTGATGTCCCTCCCTAACATTTACACGTGAAAGGAAACGGGGATTAGGAGTCAAGCACATTGCACTGCTGCTGACAGTGAAGGATCTACTGATGCAGGCAGATGAGCTCACAGAGGACATATGTTGACTCCTTGACAGTTACTCTTTCTGTGGCACAAAACAGGACTGACAGAAAACTTGAAAGGAATTTTTCTTTGAAAAGCGAAGAGAGATTCTGCACAGTCATATCAGAGAAAACTATACCTACACAAGATGAAATATCAGCTTCATTCACAAACATCACTTGGGATGGGTGGGAACAAAGGCAAGGTGGTGTTTTCCAAAGGAGTAGGAGGTCTGTAGAAACTAAATATTAACCACACACTACTGAGATCAAAACAACTCTGAAAAACAAACACTTCAAGAAAATAAAAACCAAAACAAGACAGAGACAATACGCAGACATCAAAGTCAGCTTTCCAAACCAAAGTCACTGCTGACATTGTTTCTACTATTCTACCGGCATCCATACAGCTGAGCAATAATATATGAAATGAGAGAACACAACAATAGGAGAATATTTAAGGGCTTAGATTCCTCTCTTCTTACAGAAGTCCTACTTCTGCGAGTAACCACTTGTTGGACACCGTATATAAAAGCAAAGTAAACAAAGATAAAGATGAAAACTGAAAGGAGAGCAAGATCTAGAGTATTCCTGGGAGTTAAGACGCTCAATTCACATTCACAACAAGCCAGCTCTGTGTTTGTTTTTTGCAGCTACAAGTTTGCTGAAGTACATCTACCTATGATTTGTGATAATGAGACTCTCTCAGTGGCAGACTGCAATGCCATCAGCCAAAATTATTGGATCTATCATGGAGTGAGCAAGGGTTCACAGGATCCTGTGGAGTTCTGAGGGACTGTCTGCACGATTTCTGGAAAACTACTGCTGTTTTTTGCTGTGCCTTCCACATATTTCAATGAATGAATTACAGCATTTTTAGAATGATGGCACATTTACCCCATTCCTATATTAGACCAACTGCAAAGCATCCTTGCTAGAAAAGCAGCTGAAGACCTTTCAAACTTCTCCTGGCATCAAGTGAGCTGCCTCTTCTTTTAATGACTCTTCGCAATCGAGAAGATTCCCAACCAACAGTCCTGCAGCCCAGTGCAGGACCCGCATTCTGCCAGCTGGGTGATGTCTCTATGTACAAACTTACCTCTAGTACCTTTGCATCATGTTCCCAGACTGCGGCTTTATTAGCCTGTCATTGTCAAAGCCTCTTGGAAACATGAAACACAAGTGTAATGTCCTTGGGTGAAAGAACAGGTAAGGAAAAGCTAGAAAGCAGTTACTGGCTTGTAGCTCCTTAATAGGAGGGGAAGGATAGAAGAGTCAAAATAAAAAAGAAGGTGGTGATAAAAAAGGTAGAGAGGGGTTGTGAGTGCAGAACACTGCATTTTCTCAGTCATTTGCTTCACCAAAAGATCAGGAGTCTTTGCTCAAAAAGAAATGTTTTAAGGACAGCAGTCCTGGCCATGACTTGGGATTTCTGCTAGGATTAGAAAACTGCACTGTGCTTAACAGATGTAAAGATCATCAGTTCTGGGACCTCCACATCTGAAAAGCTATGCACTCCTGCCTGCCAAGCAAAAGGGCTGTATGTGATCTGAAGCTCAAGTTTCATCTCAAGCTCTCCGTGTGGCGAAACAAAATGCTTCTTTCTCATTAATCAGAAATCAGGACTGCTTCACATTCAGTTATGCAGTGGCTAATTTCCACATGTCAGAAAAAGTGATGCTCTTAATTTTTTCATCAAGAATCAATTGTTAGGCTTGGATTTTCACCTTCTACAGTGATAGAGATTACAAAGCATTGCCAAGGTGACTGATTTCCACAAAACCTCATCTTTCCATCAACTCCTAAAGAGGCATTAGCAATGACCCTGAATAACCTTGCAAACCGAGAGCCACAAAGGACCAGATACAGCATGACAAAACCGTGAGAAATGGCATTTCGCAACGACCAGGTCTGTAATCCATGAAGCTAGGTATTTAGATATCTTAGAGTTAGGCATCCTACTCCTACCAAAATGAAGGGTGTAAAATTATGACCTAGGGAAAGCAGAGAAAATATATGAACCCATATACAGTTAAGATAGTAGCTCCTACTGACATCCAAGTATATTCCTCTGACAGACCATCAGTTCCTTCTTATTATCCTCCTGCCTGCATTTTTCAGGTGAAACTGGGGCTCTGAATGCATCCAGATATCTATGAAACCAGAGCAAAAGACAACAATGGGAAGACATAAAACGACTACTGCCATTTTACAGATGCTGAATTGAAGCACTGAGGAATGAACTGCTGTGCTTCAAGTCTGGCTGGCAATGCTAGAGGTGGAATTAAGGCTTTCCTGTATCACATTCCATATCTCAAGCCTCTTTTTGTTGTTTAACTCTTACAGCATGCACATAGTCAAGTGTAAAACCCTCCACGCACAGTCTCTCATTTAGCATACAACATACAATGTTTTGTTAGTAGCTCTGGTAAAAGGTGAGTCTGAAAGAAGGCTGAATAATTGAGAAGAACATGAGGTTGAAATTTCACTCACTGTTCTCAGAGAGCTCGACCATGTAGTAGAGAACAGGGCTGTTTCCATCAAAGGGGCGAACCCAGGAGAGCATCACACTGCGGCTGTATGAGGAATTTAGAGTGGCCAGAAGATTCTGAGGGGAATGAGGCAGCTCTCTGTGAAGGGTAAGAGAAAGGGAGAAAAAACAACAGAGAAAAATCAATCTACGTTTCATTCAGCAACAGCCTTACAGGCAGTTAAAGGTACATTACATCAGACTCACATGATGATAGATATAAAACTACCAGCAGCTATCCTCCAATTAAATAAATGAAAGACATCTTGGAATTCTTCACTATCTTATCCTATTTGGGGGAAAAAAATAAATTATGCTGAAAGACCCAAGGCTGACTCTTAGAACAGCTAATGGAAATGTTGTTAAATGTGGAAAAAAGCCAGTTTTCATACTGGTTTTGATTAAGACAAGTTGGTCAATAAATTTCCTCTCTCACTTTTTTCCCCTTCTTATGATGATATCCCAGCAATGTGACAGCAGTAATACATATGAACAGTAAAACACATGGGAGATACGATTTAACATGGAATTTTTCATACTCAAGGAAGCAGAAGACATTGACACTATCCATACAGAGCTACTAATCAAAATTACCATATGTATTCTTAGGCTACAGAACAGCTTGATTTACTCATGGATTCAGGCTTATCCTGTCATGGGTAGAATCTTTCCTTCCTATAATAAGGATTTTTTTGGAAGCACCCAACCAGAAAATGTAATGAAAATGCCTGAAGAAACCCCATGGAAATACAAAATGAAACATTTCAAAACCCAAAATAAAACAGCAGCTCAATTAAAACATGTAATTTCTCCACATAAAGGCAATTTGTGGAAAAAACATTTCCTTTGTACTCATGGCTGCATGGTGCAGTGAGAAAACAAAATTCTGCTGGGTCCCTTAAATGCTGATGAGTACTAAAGGATAAGAGCCCTTCAGCCATTATATTTTAGCCTGATTTCTGCACCGTATCATCAGGGTTCCTGAGGAGGACAAGGATCTCAGGGTGAAGAAAAAGCAAGGAGGGCCAGTTTTCACCCATTCAACCTACTTCTCCTACCTAGGAAAGCTGAGGGCAACCCTTCCTCAATGAGTACTGCTTCTAATCTGCTCTGGTCACAGCAGAAATCCATGAGGGCACCTCATATGCTTAATTTAAAAATGCAGTAATTCCTGGTTGTAAAATATCATGCAACTGAAGGCTTACAGTTACTTAAAAACCACAACTCCTTAGCCACTCACAAAAGCAAATAGAGACTCTGGCTTTAAGCCAGAAAAATAAATGTGTCCTGGAGTGGTGTTTCTACTGGAAGACTGAGGAACATATGGAGAGGCAGACAATAGTTTGATTACTTTTCTGTTAAAACTGTGAATGCTTTTGCTTATGTGTTTATGATGGCCTACACTGTGGAGTTAGCACCAAAACAAAAAAGGCATGCACCAATCAGGCTTCAGACTTCTGATACACAGAAACTTAGGATCTGGTTGCTTTTAGGCTGGAAGAAACACCAGGCACAGGAAACGGTATGTATGAGCCCAGAGGAAGCATACTTTGAACACAGCACTGCAAAAGCTTGGAGAAACAAGTTTAGGGAAGAGGGGGCCCTGGAAACAAGCTGGGAAGGCAACTGACCTGCAAGGCAAAAACGGTAAAATAAACCTGTCATTTTAAAGCGTGGAGTGGGGTTTTAATATATGGCCAGAGAGTACAGGGCCATGCTACTTAATTCTGAATGAAACATCAAATTATAATAAACATTTATCCTCCACTACAATTTATCATTATGCCCTAAGCAAGCTGGTTGGGAAAGCGTTTTTGTGATTAAGGTGGCAAAGGGAATTACTGAAGGAGAGTGAAACATCTCAGTGTGACATGACTCACAGAAGTCCCAGTCCCCACTTCATTTATCACCAAGCCCTATGAGGAAGAGCTCAGAGATGGGTTGTGGCTTCAGCTTCTTCCAGAAGATGGTCACACAGGGAGCAATGTAGGAGGGATGGCTGAGGTGGAGCTCACAGCAAACTTTTCTCCATGTAACTCCTTTTCTGGGAACTAAATAAACACTCCTAGTATATATTAAGGATATTTTCAGGGCATGCATTTCACTAGTCTTGTTTCCCCACACATTTAGAAGGGCTGAATTAACAACTCATTTGAGGACAGAGGCTAAATAACTAAGAAAAACTTTACAGCGCAGTCTCTTTTTCTTATCGTACAAGTCTCAGAAGACTTTTGGAGGAAAGGGGACATTCCCCTTTTCGTATTTTTTAAAGCACAAATTGAGTTTAAACATGGGTTCTGTCTTCCTTAGGATTTGGATTTCTTTTATTATTCTCTTAGCTTGACACAAAATTGTAATCGCTCAGCAGCATGAAGGAAATGGGCACTTTCTGTTCAGAGATTGAGTAGCATGAGCTGCAACAGCCATACCCCTATCTCCACTAATATCTATTCTTTAGCCATATGTGTCCACACCAAACAGCAACAGATGGTGCTTACAAATTTAAATCCCTCAAGGCAGACATAACAAGTGCCTAAGAAACACACCTGGACAGAAACAAATATTTAAAACTACACAAACATTTCAGCACAGAAGTGTACTACTTCGCAGTATACAAAAGCAGAGATTAATAAATAGCAATTCCTACTTTAGCAAGCTCTTACACTTTGCCTCCTGCTCATTTGCTACCACATACTGTGTGGAAGGGATGATAAATGAAACCTGTACCACCATCATGAATATTCACGTTCCCAAAAGAGATCATTGCTTCTTTTTTTCCTTTAAGAGAATTACTTTTCCTTGATGCTAACATCCAAGAAATCGTTGCAGGGAATGGTAATTTCAACAGTTCTTTAGGATGAGAAGGACTGCAGACTAAAATTGCTCAACTTCTGATACACCAAGGAAGAGGATGAGGTTTAGTATAACAACGCACAGGGCACAGAAGAGCCCTTGAACGGACACTGGAAGTTTAATTCCAGCATGATCATCTTTCTTTTGTTTACTAAAGCCCCAAATAGGAAATACATGAAGGTTTTTCAATATAGGATATCTTAAGACCTCACTCCTCTAATGAAGAGTTGCATAGAGGCAAGTTTTCCATAACTTATTTTGCATGACAGCAAAATACGTATACGGACACTTTTAAATCTGTAATTGAAAGATAAGCCCAAGGTTAATGGCATAGCCACCCAGGTGACCTAAAGGGCCTCTGACAATGCAATTAAAGTACCAGATTTACAAGAAAGGAACATGAAGTCATTGTGACAATCTAGGAGAGAAATATTAGCTAGCTGCAGATGATACATGTTCAAAACAGAAACCCTAATGTTTAGAGTCAGCTCATCACTGCCAGAGGGCAGCTGAAATATTCACTCAGCAAACACATAGAGTGTTTTATAAAATCAGCTAAAAGGAGACTATTTGCTGAGGGAAATAAACCAGACATGGTTTGGAGAGATTTCTGAGAAAAAGCATCTAACAGCAGGTAATTAGAGAGACTGGGACTGAAGAGGGGATTACGCAAAAGGCAAGGGAGATTAAACAAGTTTTCTTGTCAGTTTATAAAAAGTCCCACTCCTATTTCATAAATGATTTCCTAAATCAGGTCCACCACACAAGTTTTACTCAGGAGCAGGTGGTTCATCTGCTAGCCCCGATAACGTGCTAAGATGTTGAGGCAGGAAGCCTAGCAAAGCACTAAGCCTAGCCTGATGGTTTTGCTCATGTAAGTTTATAATGTTTTAAATTAAGGGATGTTTCATCTGTTGCTCAGGAATTTCCAATTTCTCTTGCAAAAGAATCTTCTCCAATTTCTAAACACAGGAAGGATTCCTGCAAGGCATCCACAAGTTCTGAGGCTTTTTGTCTCTTGTAAGCTTATTTTGAGGTGGACTTGTGAAGCTGAAGGTTTGACAAGTCCCAGAGTGCACAGATGTATTTCCCACTTCATTTTGGTGGCCACCTCAAACTCAAATCTACAGATGAATTGGAAAGGCTTTTGAATTTTATGCTTTCTTTTTGCTAAAACCATGTTTCTGATATACCTTCAATGATGAACATACACAAATGTATTTCTGAGTGTATTTGCAGGTGGTATTTCTCTTTTGAGTATCAAATGCATTTAGACTTGGCAGTGAACCTTACTTCTTGGATGACACCTCAACAGAGAGCTTGGAAAAATAAACAGAAGCTTTCTTTCTATTGAGGAGGGACTAGTATATTTTCAAGTTTGACATCCTTCCTGCTTTCAGTCCCTGCAGAAAGAGAAAGAGATGGGCTACTGGATCCAAGGGATATGGGATCTATATGAAAAGTTTGCAATGAGACATCATTCTGATTTGTTACTCTGCACTGCTCTTACTTATTTTACCTTTATTAAATCAAGCCATTTTTTTATGGGATATATTGGGGAGAAATTTGGAAAAGTAGCAATTAGAAATACTCTGGTAAAAAGAGCATCAAAATTCATGTATAAATGACTGACAAAGGCAATACTGCACATTCCTGGCAACCCACTGGGTTTTATTGTAACTGGTTGCTCCCCTCACCTGCTTTTGATGAAGACAGACTGATAATAGTTCTTTCTCTGGCGAAAGAGAACTGAAAGATGATGAACTCGCTGCCAGGAATAAATTGTCTATTTTTATATGACTTTGTCCTCCCCATATTTTTGCATAGAGAAAGAACCTAAAAGATTTTACTGTATGTTGTGACATAACAGAGGCTTGTACAGGGCTTTGATTTTCCAACAATGCAGCATTACCATACTTCTCAGTCACATTCATACAACAAAGAATTTCTTTAGTATGGACTGCAGACAGATTGATATTGAGCAGCAGTTCTCATCATGCATAGACAGTGGTAATTCTGCATATTTTATATACACCGAGAACCCTCAGGATACTTTAAGCTGGAATCGGCAGAGTTTCCTGTCAGGTGAGTGATACATGGTGATAACTCAGTTTTTGCAGCTATTTTACCCTCTGTATATATTTCAAGATGGTATTTACAGAACTATAAAAGTAAACTAAATGAAGGTGGGATGTTTCATAACATAATTACTTCCAGGATCAAATTCTATGACTTGTAGGAATGCAAGAGAAGCACAAGCTCATCGACAAAAGACCTGCAAAAGTTTCTGTATTTGCAGTCAAGAAGCTCTAGTAGGAAAAGGGGGAAAAAAAGTAAGTAAAAAATTAAAATCTCTCTCATGCAGAACAGAAACATCACTCGCAAATGTTTCACCTCGTGCAAATCAAATCAAGTAACGTACATGAAGAATAAACACATTTAGAGGGAAGACAAATGAATGACTAGAGTATCTTGACTAGCAATTAGTTTCTGTGCCCAAGTACCATCAGTGAAAAACTGATGAGCGAGGTAACCTTTGGCTGCACTTTAGCAAGTTCTTCATTAGTTTTCTGGCTTTCCTTTTCAAATATTTTACTTCATCATAGACACACTGAGAAAAACAATCCATCCTGCTTGCACCACCAAAGTATACTATGCTGTGCTATAAGCCTGTGTTCCTTTAACAAGAAATGGTACCTTTTCCCCCAGTCCTGTCTTCTAACAAGGGGAGACAAAGGAATAGTTTTCTTCCCTTCTTTTCACAGATTAGAAAACCAGATCACTCAGAGATTAAATAACTGAAGGTCAGCCTAGAGGGTAATGGTTTTGAATTGAATCAGTTTGAATAGAAATCAGTAACAAACTTATTTGTGCCTTTGGAAATTCCTCTTGACATGCCTCTAAGTAGAGGAGGGACATGCAGGTTCCTGGGGGATAAAAAGGTGATGAGACAATTGCAGTTGTCAGATGAAGCTAGGTATGCTATGATATTATCCGTTGGTAGACTGCTCCAGTCTATAATTGGTTGAGAGGCCTCCTTTGAACATTTGTCTGACATTAGTGCTACTCAAGGCACTGAAGTGTAAGTGCTCATCGATGGGAATGTACATGCCCTGTTTGTTAATGTTCTGCACAAGAGAATTATCCAGGAGAATAGGGAATGTTATAGATCTGTCATTCATATACAACCTAGAATTTAATTTAAGCTTTACTTCAGACATTTCCTTTCCACATATTTTCTTCTTCATTTCACTTCTGTTGTATCATGTATCTCTATTTCTTACAGATTTGTGCTGCTGAGCCACACTATAATGATGAAAGCAGCAAAGGAATGCAATGTTCTTTGGCATTATTGCACTACCTGCAGCACTACTTTGAAATAAAATGTCACAATTCAAGGTATGATGGAGTGACTTATCAGTTACTGAAGTCTTTTAAAAGAGTGAGTCTGATTTATTTCTTTAATTCCTTCAGGAAAAAGAAGTGATAGGTGATGGGCAACAGTAGATTGGAGGAAGCAGAGATACAGGCTTAAGAGCCAATCCCAATGTATGGAGAGCCAGCCAACACAAGTGGAACAAGCTGGGGTGTAAGAAAGGCAGCCTCAGCAACATACACAAGATGTGCCTCTCCAAGCTAAATTCTAGCCTGAATTTTATGGAGTATAAAACTGTTCCTCATTGGTCAACAGGGAACTGCAAGTAAATACACCTGCTGTGCTGTACTGGGTAGTGTAGGGCATCTTTTGTTATTTAGGATTAAGAAATGGTTAGACTGCTGAAGTGTTTAGCACATATTTATAGCTTTGCTTCAAAGTCCAAGTTTTAACATTCTTCACTCCATAATTTTCTGCCCTCTATTCAAAAAAATGCCTCAGAGAAAAGCAAGTATGATTATATAGTTGCAATATATTTTGAATTGTCTTCTGCTCTTGGATTCAAACCAGCAGTAAAATGCACTCCGGCAGGAGAGCTGAGGAGTGCTTAATTAGAGAAAGGATGTATGACCGCTCTCTGAAAATGGGCATCTGATCTGGCACTGTCACAGTAATGCTGTACAAACAGCCTTCTGCATAGCGGATCTCAGAGGTGAACTCATTACACTGCCAAGAGAAGTTGCCATTTTCTCAGCGAGATCAGGCATGACCAGCAGAAACAGATGCAATTTTAGTTAAACTGAAGCATGTAGCATTACTCAAATAACACACACACAAAAAGTCTACATAAAACATTACCTCCTTATTCATTTGAGCTGCTCCACACATGTACCAAAAGCACAGTTGTTGCTTTTAGTGATAAAAAAGGGAAGTGCACTTCGCCTCAGTGGAATAACAGAAATGGAAAATGTGGAACCCCATAATGACATTTTTATAAACCTTCTTCAGAATGGAACTGCACTTTAAACATTTTCTTGGTTTTATTTTTAAAGATCCTTAGGAATAAAGAAAGATGTACATAAAAATATTTTTCCCCTGAAAAACGATGTGTAAAGAGAATGCAAGAGTAAGCAATGCCTGTCCAGGGACCAGCTACTCTGATACATGCTTAACTGAGAAAAACTACTAAAAGGAGGAAAACATTTTTGTACAATCCTGGCATTACAGCACAGCACCTGGACTTTACGGGAAGGCCTTACAGCTTGGGGATGACAGAAGGATTCAGGCTGGAAGGGACCTCAGCAGGTTTCTGCTTCAACCTCCTGCTCAAAGCAGGGTCAACCATGAGATCAGATCAGTTTATTCATTCTGGTCTTTAATAAGACTGGAGACAATATTCAAGTTGTAGACTAGTAAGTGCAATAAAAGGGGGTCATTATCAATCTACTATGCTTGTGTTAACCATTTTTGTTGCCAGGGCACATGGCTGGCTCTCTCCCAAGATCCCCAGTTTCTTTCCAGCAGAACTGCTGCCAGCCACTGAGTATTACTACAAAATATTATCCCTCCCAGATGCAGACATTGTGTTTATCCATGGTGAATTTCATAAGGTTCCTGTTGGCTCATTTCTCAGCCTACAGCCCTCTGAATGGTGGTCCTGTCCACAAGTATATCAACTGTTCCCCATCTGTTTTGTGCCATCCACAAACTTGATGAGCAACTTCAGCACCTCCTCCAGGTCACTGATGTTGGACAGGGCATGTCCCATTACACTCCCCTATTGGCTACAAGTGGACCGCCACCTCTTAATTGTTCTCCCCTGAGCTCAATCACCCAACCAGATCGGTATGTACATGTCATGATTTGGAGAGAGAACTTCCAAGGCTCCAGCTATTTGGTGCGGGATGGCAGCATGCAAAATAAGGACATTTCAAGGCAATTTAATTAGGAATGAACTAGGCCTAATTTCCCCTGAAAAGCCCCACAACAAATATCAAACTTAGAAGCTCCCAAGATCACCTAGAATCAAATGCTAAAAAAAATGCCCAAGGGTATCTGAAACAAAACATGGTGTGTTTAAGGAGGAATACTCACATCACTTCTAGTCGAGCCATTCTGGAGTCATTTCCTCCAAAAGAAATGACCTCACAGGTATAGTCTCCAATGTCACCAGACCATGTCTGGCTGATGAGGAGGGTGCCATCTTTCTCTACTGTGATCCTGGAAGTGCTGGATGGATTTATTACAACACTGTCCTTCTTCCAAAGATACCTATGTATTGCAATATTTCAGTTATTAATTACTTAGCAGATTATTTGAACTGTGCTGTAAGGTATCAGCATCTGTAATCACATGTTGAAAATGACAGGCTCCTACAGTTACTTTCAGGAGCAGCGTCTTTTACGAATTTAAGTTTCAGATCACTGATCAGAATGAGAAATGTAATTGCATCCAAGATACTATGTATTTTATAAACAATACCATGTGTTTTACATGGAAAAAGTGCAGTACTTATAAATGTCCAAGTTCTTACACCCACCTGCATCAGCATTTTAAACCAACCATCACACTCTGCAATTAACAGCTGAGGTGTTGGCCTATCTCTGCTAAGGCTGTAATAACGTGAGACTGCCATGATCAGTAACATCATGAAACTGCTGCAGCAGAGTCCATCAAAACACTCACAGAGATGACTATAGCCCATGGTCTTACAATTAAGTATGTCTACATGACATATATACACCTGGATTTCTCTTTCCAAAGTTCTTTCTGCAGTTCACCTGTCTAGCACCCTTCAAGCTGTTCCTTGCATTTTCTTTCATTAGTGTTGCTTTCAGACTACATGAATTTTCATGGCAAATTTATTTTAAAATGATGAGCTTCCTCTAAATGCCCTAGTGAAAATTTTAATAGTTCAGGCAAATTCTATTTTCTTTTACACAGTTAAAGCAGAATATAGCCCCTAGTTATTAAGTTGTTTCCAAGAACATGGGCATCTCTTGTGTGGCTTTCATGCACTCCAATGTAAACACTTCAGCAATCCTATTCCTTCTCTTTGACTTTTACTCTCATTAAGTATCAGCTTCTGACAAGTTGGTTTTATTGATAATGTATTAACCTTGACAGTAAAATCATGAAAGGCTATATTGAAGTCATGAAGTGGAACATAGCTCATTGTAAACAATATATAAGGCTGAAATGGAAGATGGGATTTATATGATTAATGATACAGTGTACAACTTTATAATGCAGTAATCAGGGGTTTGGTGTTAAAATCTGGGGTCCTGAAACTTTTCACCTAATGCTATTCATATAGCTTATAAAATTAAGCTTGGATAAACCACACAAACAAGAACTGACATTACCAACCTGATTGAAATTCTAGGATCATGAGTTGCTTCACATCGCAGAGTTGCTGTGGTTCCTTTGATCACTGTGCTATCCTCAGGAGGATGAACAATGACAGTGCGATCTGAAAGGAACATAAGCCATGGTACAGGTGAAATTACAGCATTTTGACTTGGGTATTCACTCAGAGAGCAGTCAGCTTAACACCTGTCACTCAAAGCAAGCAGGCCATTCCTCTTCAGGTCTTCACCTGGAAGGCTCCCCTCCCTTTAATGTCATAGTGTCAAGAAGAGGTGGTAGGCTGTGGGGTGCAGAGAAGCAAACACAGCAGAGGGTACGAGTCTAAGTTGGCAGTGATTCAGATAGGAAGAGTGCTAAAGCTCTTTCACTTGTCTTGTGGTAAACACTGATGTCAACTCCTTACAGTCATAAGGCAGCAAGTATGTTTGTAATGCATTATGAACGAATTTGAACATACACTGTGTCAGGAAAGAAGTCACACTGTTTGGAGCAGGGAAAACAAACAAAACCAAAGAAAATCTGTGCAAAGAATACAACAGAAAAATACCCAGAAAGAGGAATACCTAAATGGCACCCTACAATCTTGTCAAATGCAGGAAAGAGGTTAAAGAAGGAAGAGCTTCTGGTAGTCTCATTTTTCCATATAAGAAAGATTTGCTGTTTATCCAAATTTTTCAAAACATCCTTTTTCAAGCACCTCCTGGAGACCCAGAACACAGTAATTGCTGTAACTACAGCAACCAGATCTGGTGTGAAAGATCTCTGTTATGCTTAACACACAAGAACAGCAGCAGATAACATCAGCTGAAGCAGGTGGCCAACTAGGATGAGTACGGAAGATATGTGGATAATGCTAGTCAGTCCCAAATCCCTACAGAGATAACCAAGGTCTACTGAGATATCTCATATATGCATAAGAAGAAGTCACCAAAAGCTAAGTCTAATAACATGGAATTTTTATCATTATTTCTGATATACTTACGTATGCCTTCTAGCTTTATAATGGTGCTGTTGCTACACAAATATTAGGTTATAGTCACTTTTCTTTTCCCTCTCCAATGCAATACAATGAACAGGAACTATCTTTAATACATATAAGAACCATGCCTTTAAGAATTAACAGGAAGGATCTCCTTCACTTGATCCATATACCTGGCTATCACTCAGTTTACAACATCCTGACACATATACCAACTTCATATTGCCAGTAAGATATAAATATGATGGCCATATGACACAAGCACATTTCATTTACTGCCAGTATTGTTTTCAGATATTCCCAAATTCAAAGGAAAAAAATGTTGTTAACTTGCAAAGTTTTGGGATTAAAAAAAGCCAAATGTGCACCACACATGAGAAGCATAATCAGCAGTTTAAGTTCAGGAAATGAGAGAAGGCCACAACACTTCTGTATTTATCACCATCATCTTCACAGGTTTTAATTATTTTCAGTTCCAGCTCAGGGCTCATTATTTCCTACCTTTAGTAGCAAAAAAACATTTTATACTTAAGCTGAACTGACGAGTAACACAGGTGAACCTGTTGGATCAGACTCTCTTCCCCAACAGAAGAAAGGAAAAAATAAAGATCAAGGGCAAATCATGAAGGAAAAAATCATTTCATGGGTTGCCCTGTGCCGTGCCAATCTGCAGCAGGAGAGACTAGCTGCACTGTGGTTTGGTTTCAAACAGTGCCCAGGACCACAAAGAAATACAAAGGTATGAGGAAAATCATACCCACTGGAACTGTGGCCATAGCCTTAGTAACAGCATGGGCTGGTCTACACTGTGTGCAGAGTGTCCTGGAGTCAAAAAACAACCGCAAACAGCGAGTTAAAAAGTCTAATCTGCAATGCAAGACGCAGCAAGGCAAAACCTGAATCAAACTGCAGTTGTGATTAAAACTATATTTAAATACACTTCCTTTCACAAAATACAAGAGTTTATATGCATAATTTTACAAACAAAAAGGGTATTTTTGATAGGTTTCCTAAAATAGAGACATTATTCCTATTAAATCATACAAGTATCTCTATTAACTAGAAAAGCATAATTACTCATGAAAAGTTCCTGAGCACACAGCAAAAACTGATTAATACTTGATTAAAGTTAGACTTTAAACAAAGCATTATCCTTACTCCACACTGTCAGCATCACAAAAGCATTCAGAGCTCCTTCAGAGTTGACTGCACAGCAAGTATAATTGCCAGCATCCTGAAGGAAAACGGGTGTTATCTGGAGCCCTCCAGATTCAAGAAGAATGAACCGAGGAATCTGAACTGAGCCACTGGCTAAGATCTGGCTTCCTGAAACACAGAAGAGAAAAACAGCGTGATTAGTGTCACGTAGACTGCACAGACTAAGCACTGCAATTCTGGTTCTTCCAAAAAGACTATTACAGCCTATCCAGGCCATTGGCTCACAACAGCCCCACAACAAACCCTCTGCTTGCGGAACCAGAGAGATGAAGAAATATGCACTAAATGGATCTACAGCATCTCAGTAATAGGAAAGGACAAGAAAACATGGATTACAGCTTTTCTACAACTTAATAACTGGCTAACCTTTCTTCCAGGAAATGGCGGGTTTTGGAGCCCCTGAAACTTCACAGGCTAGCACTGCGGTCATCCCCTCCGTGACAGTGGTATCCTCTGGAGGCTGTATAAATGCTGGTTTAATGTCTGGAATCAAAAATTCAAAAACCTCAATGCATCAGCTACCAGAAAGATCCTTTAGTTATTATCATGGACTACTTTACATCTACTTTTATAGAGCTGATCATGGAGAAGGACATGACAGTAATACATGAAAACCTTTCAGCAGTGACTGTAACCTTTCATTATTCATCTCCTAGGAATTGCCTAATTCAGTTTATTACCTGCACAGAAAATAAAGATCTATCAGTGCTTGTACATGTACAAGTAAGATGTCTTTTAGAAAAAGGAAGATAAACTTCAAAATGGGTGTTTGGGGGGAAGTTGAGAAATCTAGATAAACAAAATTATTTTCTTTCATCTTCATAACAGAGCTCTTTAAGATGAAAAGCAACTTGAGAAAGGCATTAACTTTGAACTTAAATGTCAGCCAAAAGAATTTAGAACCTGAGTCTTATCCAAGACATTTCCCAAATTTCCTTCTTCCTTATTTCCACCAGTTGCATTTTATTATGTTTTTCTCCTGCAGTTTCCTAGCTATATATTGATCTGGGGATGATCTATTTTTGAGGCCAGTAGGAATGCTGGTCAGTATGTGCAAACTGCTCTCGGGCTAAAAATCAGTTTCCTGAAGAGGAGTGAGAGTATTAGAAATGCCTGCTAATAACTGCCTTTAAAATAGACTACTAGGATTTGTAGTTTTTCCATAGAGATGAGTGTACTTCATTAACAAAATCATTTAGTCAGACATTTCGGCCAAAAAAGGCATTTAACCTGAACTTTCTTTCTTTCCCCTACTAAACGTAGTTGTAGACAAAAGGCAGATAAAATGATACGATGCACAATCATGAAGCAGTAGCTCAAGTTCAGATCAGAATTACATTAGAGTAGATCTAAATTATTTAAGAATAAAGGGAAGATAAAAGTATTTCACAATTAACTTTTTTGTTTTTTTTTTTTTTGCTTTTCACTGATTTCTCCTTTTGTAGTGTTAAATAGAGTTTATCTCAAACTCTTACTGTCAGAGAAAGTTTTTCAGGCTTCATCAGACTGTGTTTAAGCCACAGAGGGCATTTTGGGGTACCTTACAGCTCGGGCGGATACACCTGACAAAAATCAAGGCTCTATGAGTTGAACTACAGCAGCACAGAGCAGGGGAGAAGTCTGATGGATACAGAGTCACCTACAAGTGAGTTGTTACAAGACAACTCACTGATCTCGTGTCACAACTCCTTACTCACTGGTCACGTCCAGGTAGGTGTACGTCTGTATCTCCCCAGCTTTATTACTAGCGAAACACTGGAAGATTCCAGCATCCTCAGGATGCAGCTTGTGGATCCGGAGCCCACCACTCAGCAGTACTTTGTAACGGGGGTTTTCCAGCTTGCTGAGGGGAACAGAGTCCTTATACCAGACCAGGGTGGGAATGGGAACACCTATTTAAAAAAGAAGAATTTCACTATTAGTTTTCGCAAAACTTGTTTTAGGTATTCAAAATACCTAGCACTGTTGTAGTCATATCCCTTCTGCACCAATTATTTATATTTTTACAAGCTGCTTTTGATAAAAGGAGGCTGCATCTTTCATTATCAATGGTAACAATACACTGCAGAACATGTGGGAATAAAACCAGCAAACAGTGAAAGGGGGAATGTTGAGAAAAGATGTTATCAAATTACTTTCCTCACCCAATCATATTTCATGCTACTACAAAATAAGATTTACAGCAATTTCATGTTGAAAGCCAGAATCACGCTACTTAAACAGCAGCAGCATGGCAATGCAGCAATTCTGTAAGACTTTTCCATCCCAAATAAGATTTCTCTGTGCTACTGTAATGAAGATGTCAAAATAAAAAGGAAATGGCAAATTACACATAAAAAATTAAGTGCTCACATGGCTGTATCTAAGCCCTAATTTGGCAGCTTAGTTCAAGCTGATGTACAAAGAGCATGTTGCCAACAATGGGACAGCTTTAAATTATTTTAATTTTTATTCATTCTCAAGCTTCACCTGTTATTTGACAAATGCAGAAATTAGGAGAAACAAAAATTGTACCCTAAACATCACTTGCAGTTCCATTTATTCCTGTTTTCTTTCATGGGCATGTTCTACAAACCCTGACACAGTTATTTTACGCATATTTTTGCTGCAGTCATATCCCAGTCAGCTGGGATGAAGTGGCTGTAAATTCAGTATATACAAACAGTGTAGGATTATCTTTTCTTCAAGAGATGTTGTGGCCTAGGACAGTCAAACACAGATGTTCCCATCCCACTCTTCTTATCAGACAATGTTTTATCTTTACGTCCCAGAAATCCTTAACTGATCAAATGCTGAGGGCCCTATGCAGGGATCTGAAGCGAAGCATATATTTTGTGATTAGATAATCACAGGATCACAAGGGTATCAAACTGATTTAAGTTATCTCAGCTCCAAACACAGCATTTTCACAATTGGTAGGTATTTTTGAATACTTCTCACTTAAAACCTCAGAGCTTCACATTCCCTTGTAATAAGGGAAGGCACTATGGACTTAAATTCATGGATGACTGCAATTTGCCTAAACAGAAAAAAGCCAGGTATCACAGAAGTATTAAGGATGGGATGTCACTGATGAACTGAGTGTCTGCAGACAATGAATTTTACTGTAATGTAGGCAATGACTTAAGGGTTCTCACAGTGAAAGCACTATGGGAAGATCTATATTATCACCCTTATAATCTTAAAAATCCTTAAGTTAAATACTATTGCATTATACTTTCATTCATATTTTCTCTCAGTGTACTTATTATACAGATAAAAGCTATACAAACTCCTAGAGAGAAAGTACAAACAATGTATGGGAGGACTGAAAATCAACACTGAATTGCTCCTGTTACTTTCATAAACACGTATAATTTACTACAATCACCTCTGATGCTTTTGTTCTGCTGATAAAATAAAATGTACTCATAATCCTGAAGGTAATCATCTCAGGAAGAAATCCAATACATAGAATGCACTGCCTGACAGAAGATAGATGTAGTGTATGCTTGCAATAGGCATAATTTAAATTTCATACAACAGCCCATATACAGAATTAGCGTAAATTTCAATGTTCAGAATTCTTGGTGAGAGTGTTATTCATCTCCTGAAAATCCTCCTGGGCAAATACAAATTATCACTGAGTAATGAAGAAACAGATGATGCAAAATGGAATAGTTCTCCTGATGCTGAGAAGCCTGGAAATGATTTTAAGTTTAAATAATAGCAACTCCATTTTCGCACACATTAGCCTTGATAGGCACCTAGGAAATAATGAAATCCTGCATTCAGTACCCTCGAACCTTTAACACTGGTGTCATTCCATAAATCCCATTCTACTAACAGTATTGGCAAACCTTTTAATCCTATAATCACCTTCCTATCACCAACTCAGCTGACAAACCGAATATTACCATCTCTATTTTTCTGTATTTCAGTTACAGATATCTTCCCCTACTCAAAGTTATGAGTCGAATAATAGGATCTTATCTAAGCACTCTGATGCCTGTCAGCAGCATTCATTTGGGCTGTAGTGATCTTCCCAGAGATATTTGTCTTCCAAGTTATACGTGTTTTATCACTATGCTACCTCTTTGGCTATAAGAATGATTCAAATCAGCTTCCTTTCTTCTCCCGCTCTCCTACCCACAGCCTTTCTTCTCCCCACACTGCCAAAAGCATTTTGTTTCTTTTCCTCTCTAAACACTTCTAGTAAAAAAAATATGAACAGAAGAAAACACTTTAAAGATCTTTTGGACTACACTTTTCTACCCAGGCAGCATCAATCCCACCTTACTATTTTGAGAGATTAGAGTGGTCTAAAAGACTAGTAACAAATAAAATAAGCTTATTTCTCAGCATGTATGCAGCACTATTCTTTTACTCACAGACAAATCAATCTAGTGTTATGGAGGAGAAGGCAAGGCAGGAACCTTAGACTCTGGTGCTGGCTCTGCCGCTTTCTCGCTAACCTTCGACAAATGATTTATGCAATCTCAGGCTCAGTTTTCCCATCTGCCAAATTGAACTTACTTAAGAAACTGGATAAAAGACTTGAAATATTCACTTTGTCATTTTTATTATTTATTTTTTATGGCCTTCTCTAGATCCCGGTGGGCTACTGGGGAATCCCTGAAGCATCTTTGCATCTTCTTGTCTAAACAGGTAGAACTAAAGTCCAATTAACTATTCTCCCTAGACACCACCACCGCTGCCTGCAGCTCTAAACTTTCTACAAGCAAATAAGAAAAAGCATTCAAAGGAAAGCCATTGAAAATGCAGGCAGCATCAGCAGCTGCTGAGAGATATACAGCAGAGCGTGGTTACCATGCAGCCTGATACACTAGAACTCCATTACAGGGAAGTATAAAGCTAGTCTGTGCAAGTTGCAATTTTATTTACAGTTAATCTCTGCTTATACTGTGGAATTAATCTGTCTCTCACACATTCAAAGTGCACCAAGACTTGGCAAATGGTCTTTGCGCACAGAACTTGATGGGGCTGGGGAAATACAATCTATCTTCCTATTTGTAGCAAAGGTACAGGGCAGCTTTGCAGTTCCCCATGTACCTTATTATAGCTCCTAGCTCAGAGCAGGCAGGCAGCCACCTTCATTTACCCTCTTTTTAAATGCTGGCAACTGCCAGATTTGGGTAATAATGGATCAAAACTCTATATTAACATTAGCACCTGCCCCTTGTAAGTCTGTGTTACAGATACTTAGCAAAATAGCAGGTTTCCATGCTCCTGCACCACATTCATCAGCAAATTGGATGTGCGCTAGAAGAGTTCAGCAGCAATAAATGTTTTTTTGTCTAGTAAGGGTTCCTATATAGAATCATAGAATGGTTTGGGTTGGAAAGGACCTTAAGATCATTCAGTTCCAACCCCCCTGCCATGGGCAGGGACACCTCACACTAAACCACGGCACCCAAGGCTCTGTCCAGCCTGGCCTTGAACACTGCCAGGGATGGAGCATTCGCAGCTTCCCTGGGCAACTCATTTCAGTGCCTCACCACCTTTACAGTAAAGAACTTCCTCCTTATATCCAATCTAAACTTCCCCTGTTTAAGTTTTAACTTGTTACCCCTTGTCCTCTCACTGCAGTCCCTAATGATGAGTCCCTCCCCAGCATCCTTATAGGCCCCCTTCAGATAATGAAAGGCTGCTATCTCCAGTAAGACCCCATCTTGTGAGGTCCCTATTAATTCCCTTGGGAACTAAACTGCTCAGAGTTAGGGTAGAAGAAAGAGTTAGAAATCAACCTCTTCTCTTCCCAATCCTTCCAGGTTTAGGGGGTTTTTGTTGTAATAATGAAAGATATCTGAGACAGCTGGTAGGGCTTTTCAGTGACAGTGAGACAGTCCAGAGATTCATCAAATAGCTGTGCAGCACTGAAACAAAAATATCTCAAAAATGCTTTTTAACTCAATTTCTCTAACGATACCACACTTAGATTTAATTCTGCTACTTGAGATATCTTTTCCCATCAGAAAAAAATGACAATATATTTGTCATAATGCAGGCTGAAACATGAGCTTGGTGACACACAGAATAAATGTCTAGCTAGTTACATCCTTTGGAATCCTCCTGCCTTGGATGCTCAGGCACAAAACTCAAGAGCAGCCCAAGGACAGAATGCTATTTCCACGTTCTCAGCTCCACTAACCTGTGCTTCAGCTATTTCCTGAGCCAGAGGTTGCATACACACAGCTCTCTTTAACAGTGCTTACTGGATTTTTCTGCCATAAATTTTGTTTTTTTTTTTCTAAATACTTTTTATTTCCGGGCAGCTACACGGTTATGAGGGAGCTCTGTCCGGCTCACCACGCCCTTTAAGGCCAGCAGAAAACGTTTCCTTTGCTTGCTGCCGAGCGGCCGCCATCCTTTTGCCCCTTTCTTTCTGACCAGGGACTGAGTTTACCTCAGGCTTCCCGCCCAAAGTCCCTGAGGCGCCACGCGCCGCTCCCGCCCTGAGGGCGCCCTGGGGCTGCTCCGTGCCTCCGGTCCCTCAGGAACGAGACTCCTGGGCTCGGCGTTTCCCCCACGCTGCAGTGCTGAAGGCCGCCTCTCCGGAGCTGTTCACATCAGTAAACGGTACCGTGTCTCTTATAACCTCATAGCTTCATTTTCATAAGAATCTGATCAAAGTCTTCTGAAATCCTAAGTCAGCCAGAGCACCCTTACACACACGTTTGCTTATCACACTGCTTGCAAGGCTTCCATCTAGAAAAGCAGCGTTGGGTCTTTCCTACATAAAGCATTAAAAAAATGCTTAAATCACAGTGGAAATATTATAATCGCATAACAAATAACTTTATTGGCACTGATCGGAGAAGGAACCCATCCAAACAAGCTCTTAAGTTAGGTTTGAGTGTGCCTTTAATCAAGGTTGTGTACTTTCTACCTAAGGATCTCATGACACTTTTATGTGTATTGATTGTTAAACTCAGCTTTGGGGAGAGTGAGACAACAGGAACGTCAGTCACTTGCCAAAGCCATGAAGCAATTTGGTGCCATGGGCAGACGTGCTCTGATCACAAGATGTCTCCTGTCTCACCAGAGTGCTAAAACAGGAGATGCTTCTATTTCTCCGGAACTGAATCTTAAAATCCACTTTGTTTTAGGTGGAATTCCAGACACTTGAAGCCTTTTATGTTATTAAAACCTGTCAATTAAAAGCTGCCTATTATAGACCTCCTGCGGGATTCTTAACTACATTTAAATGGTACAGTTACTGACATTTCTATTTGGATGAAAGTTCCATAATGTTTAGAAAAAAGAGCATTTGAACTGTTGACAATACTGCTTACATTGCAAATGATGGGTTCCATAACCACACTTTCACCTCAGCCGGTATTCTGGCTCAGGAGAATGATGCCTATTATATAGTGACAGCTAAGCAGCAAAGGCAGGCTACCAGAGGGAAAGGAGCAGGAGTTGCCCTGCCCAACAGACAGACATGAATGTGCCAGCATTACTTGTGTGAAGCGAACTACAAAGACTGTCCAATTTTCCAAGGGCGGAGTCCATCCTTCTCCCTTGTACCTGGGCTCTGCGATGAAAAGCAACAAGGCAGAAGCCTTCAAACATTAAATGTTTCTATAAGATGCTTTCTTCAGTACTGGATATACATACATGTATTATAGATATCCAAGATGGAACACCAATGCACACTCACCCATTGCCTGGCACAGGATGTCCATGTCTTTCTCCGCTTCAGCCAAAATCACACTCTCAGGTTCAGCGGTAAAATACGGTGGTTCTTTAGAACAGGGAAAGCAAACAGGAGTAAACAAGCAAAGTCACAGCAAAATGAAAAACTGCCATTGATTTAAAGATATTCATCCTATAAACCCCCCCCACATATTGCATTTAATAGTGTGTTGCAAACAGACTAGTTTCTAGTCTCAGTGTCTCTAAGTTCGTCTCTATTTGGAGGGATTATTTTCAGTAGTAAAAGTATCATGAAAAAAAAGCCAACCATTTTTTGCTACATGGAATTCCAGAGTCAGGTCAATGTAAGATAAGATTTAGGGGTTTGCACTGCAACTTAATACTCAGAGCAGGGGCTACTTTTCATTTTATAGGCCTGAATCACGGAAGATTTTAATTCTTTGTTCAGAAAGGCCTTCCCAAGAGGTTTATAAAGGTTTATTTTTACAACACACCATTTTATAGGATAGTTTGCTTCAGTGTCTGAACTAAATTCCACCTCTTGAAGGCATGAAGCATGTCAAATAAAGTACCATAGCATGTCAGGAAGCTGGCACCAGAGGACAAGTGCAGCATGATTAAAAAAAATTCTTCTCAACTGTTTTATTTCTTGAAAGCAAACAGATTTAATGCTTTAATTGAAGTTCTAGTAATAATAATAAAAATCCACACTTTATCATTAGGACTAAAGAAAAGATATTAGACATTTAATTAAAGAAAGACAAGATTTCAGAAACTGTAGAGTATGCTGTCATGTAACTCTTTCTTCTATGCAGCATAAAATTGAAGAGCATCATGTCAAAGTCCCACAGGCATTAAGGTTGCAGTAATTATCATGGTAACTAAAAGCTGTCATAGTCTGTTCAATGCAATTATCATCTGAGCACTGTTTTTAGAAGTATTTTATTTGATTATAACTAGAGTTCTATTGTAGTGTAGACAAACTTACTCGTAAGTTTTAGAAAATACAGAAAAGACAATAATAAGTAGCTTGTGAGAACAAGTTACTCAGATTTTCAGTTTTAAGGAAATCAAGTATGTTTGAAAAAACATAGTACACTATAATGAGATCCAAGGTCATCTGAGCTGACCTTCTTTCAAATCTCTTCACCAGACATGTCTGAAAACCAGACGTGCAGTTTGTATTATTGATAGGACATTAATATTTTCTTAAATAAAATCAAAATCACGTAATTTCACCCTGCAAAATCTTATTTCTCCTGTTACCACCTGCATATAGCAAGTGTTGCTACCATCTCACAGGGATGACGTGGCATGCCAGCAGGTACACATCAGTAAGCATCAGATTAGAACACAAAACGCCCTTTCCTAGCCCTATTTCCCACTAACTACAGTAAAATACTTGCTGGAGTGTATAGACAGGGGTCTTACTTGAGCACCAGTGGTTATTACGATTCTGTATCCATCCCAAATAAAGTCAGTCAATATAAGTCTTAAACATCCTGTGCAGAGGAGGAGGGGAGGTTGCAGAATAGCCTGGAATACTCATTTACCCAGCAAAACCAATAAAACAACCTCCCTGATTTATTATATTCTAATAATATACATGTGTTAACATTATTGATCCTCGCAGCCTGAATATAAAGCTATTAATAAACATGCATAGTAAGTTGTGATTTATTGCATATGATCTCATGTGTTAGTCTAAACAACAAATTGAAAAGCTGACCGTTTAATTGCAATTCACTGATGGCACAATTTGACATGTTTGATCAACTAAGTTGCTGAATCCTCTGTAATTCATCTCAGTCCATGTTTAGCTCTGAGTACACCCTTTCTTCTCACACCATCCTCTGAGCCTTGCCTGATATTTTCCTTGCGCTCCACTTTTCAGAATGTTATCTTTTTCATTTTCAGACTTTTAGCCTAGTGCCCTTGCTTATATATGTATCTGTCCTGGACACAAGGGAAAGTGTCCATCTGCCCATCTCTCAAAACAAAAGTTCAATCTTTCGTTCTATGGCAGTTTAATCTGATCATCAGGCGAGGCAAAGGTGAAAGGTGGCCACAGCAGCACAGGACCAAGGCAGCATCCAGACACATATGCTACATTCACTTCTAACTTTGGGCTTATTCTATGGATGTCTGTTCAGTCAGTGAGATTCAAGTGTATTTTTCTCCTTTTACGGAGGCCTTTGACTGCACATCTTCCACTCTCCCTTTTGTAAGGCACTTTGACCTTAACAGGCAACCTTCAACTATCAGCTCCCAAACTTTCTCCTAGATCAGCAACATATTCTCACAGCAGTGGTGAAATTGCAGATTTATCTTCAACATGGGCCTGCGGTCCAGCTGCAAAGCACTTGATGTGACCTCAAAGATGCTAGTGGTTTCATGACCACTGCTGCTGTTGCACACTGTTTCTGCAGTTATACTTGGCATATTTATACAGTCTTTTTTCCCAGTGTCTCTCTCAAAATCCTCTCCTACAATCTGTGCTCCTTCCTTTAAATCCCGTAAAGGCTGTTCTGCCACCCCCGAAGAAACTTACTACATTAAGAGATGCTTAGGTGAGCAATGAATTACCTGACAAGGAACTTGAAGTCAGTGACAGCTGTCATTTAGCAAACGGAATGTAATGTTGTAAAAGGAAGAGTCACATCAGCTTTTTTGAAAGAAGCAGGGGAGAAATGTTAGCAGAAGAGACAGAAAAAGAGCAGGAGCAGCAGAAAGATGCAATCTAACGGCCAGAGACAGCTCCCAGAGGACTTTCAGGGTCCAACAGATGTGCCAACAGATACAATTTCCAGTCTTCATCAAGCACAGACCCACCTTTTCCCTTACACTAAAGCTTGCTGAACTCAATTCTCACAGCCGTTCCAGCAGCTGGAAGCCCTGCCAAATGCTACAATTGATACAGAAGGGTCAAGAGGCTGAGGCAACAACTGCACATAGAAGAGTTGGATATAATTCTTGTGTGATAAGCACATACACAGAAAACCTTCCAGAAGCAACTCTACAATTTACTGATTGTTTACTACCTGCTTCTGCTGCCTGGAGATAGAAATAAGCCTAGGTGGGAAGACAAGGCTAATTCATAAGAGAATTCTGGAATTTCTAGAATACCATGTGGACCTAATTTCTGTGGCATCCCAAGTCTAATATAAATGGAAAATTAGGCTTGGTGATTTGAGGAATGAGAGAATCACAGCAGGTATACTCTTAGGGCTTTAAGGGAAATGAAACACTGATTTCCAAGCAAGCTCTGCTGCTTTTCCACATGCGTCTTATTCTAGAGCATGGATGCTCAGAAGGGTCCTTTGCAGTGAGGCTTCAACAGAACTCAGGCTGTGGAAGAAACAGCTCTAGTTACAGGTGGTAGACAACTGAAATCTAGGCTTCTCTCTTTTCAGATGAGTCAGATCTATCATCTGCACATCAAGTGTGTGCCTGAGGGCCTGTAGCCCAGCATGAATTGCAAGTGAAAAATTCAGGGTATCTCAGTTTGGGTTACGCACCACCTGGTGAATACCTATCAGAATGAGGCCATAAAAGCACAGCAATATTTACAGGGGTCAGATGGCATTCTGAAGGGGCATTCTGGCTGTCTGCATATATGACTTTATTGCATATTTATAAGGCTTGCTTTGAATCACACAGTATGAATTTGAACATTTATTGTTGTAGGCAATAATCATGTGTTGAAATTTAGTATGTGTGGTGAAATTACAATGTCTTCCAAGCTATATAACATGCCAGACACAAGCCCCCAGACACTGCAATTTCGAGGAATGACAGTAGTCTGTCGGAATCAGGTCAAACATTCAAATTTTTTTGAAATTATAGAATGACAATAGTCAGAATAGGAAAGGACCCATTATACTGAGTTCATGCTGCTGGCAGTGCAGCATGCTATGCAATGAGAGAGGTCACATCACCTACTAGACTGAAAGAAACAGATACTCTATTGTATTGGTGTTTGATCTTAACTAAAGGGTCAAGAACAGGCAAAGGGGAAAAAGAATATTTGAATATAAATGTATGCTTTTAATAGTTGTTGAGGGTTTCAGGGGGGTTCTGTACTACAGACATCACTGAAAAGATAGCCTCTCTGTAAAACCCTTGGGAGCCTGCAAAATTTGATACATTTCTAACTTCCCCCACGCAGAGTTACATGGTCACTGATTTTAACATTCAAAAGATAGCAGTCAGCATCCATTACATACCCTTCAAGCTGCACTGGAGATGTGTGACCTAATCCCAGATACATAAATGAAAGTCAGAAAGAACAGAGGAAGCCCCAGGGACTTCTCCAAAGCTGAAATTCCTGCATCACTCAGAAATTCAGGCCTGCATGTTTTAGAGGAAAGTTGAGCATTAAAAATGGAAGCCTTTCCCCAGCATTACCATAAATTAATTGTCCTGCTTTCAGCTGGGATTGAGGTAATTTTCTTCCTAGTGCCTGGTACAGTACTGTGCCAGTGATTTAGTATGAAATAACACTGATAATGTACTGATGTTTACTTGTTGCTCAGTAGCACTTACCTCGATCAAGGACTTTCCAGTTTCCCATGCTCTGCCAGCGAGGAGAGGCACAAGAAGCTGGGAGAGGGCCTTCAGACAGGCTTTAGCACTCTGTTCTGTACAACCTCATCATACCAGCCTATTCTTCCTAATAGTTTTTGTCCCCATTTTATTCAGACTTTACTTTCTGACTGCATCTGATTTAAACAGCAGTATGGATTTCATGTAGTGGAAAGGTTTCATTCTTCATTTTCTTAAACTCCTAAAATTCATAATTTCCCATAGAACAGTCACTTAAAAAAAAAATTACTATTGCAATTTGTCGCTAACAGAACTTGCAGAACTGAAGCAGGAGAATTTAAGATTAGCTCAGTTTTCAAATTGGTTTGCTCATGAGAAGACTCCTTAAATTACTTAATCTTCAAACTGTTAGTGATAAAACAAATGTGCTCTTATCTAATCTGCAACAAATCTTTCCCAAACTGTTACTCTGCCAAGTGAAGAACATGCTACCCTTTAAAAATTTATAGCAACTGCAGCTAATAAAACCAAGGTTTGGAACCACCTCAGTTTATCTTTGCTGGAACAATATGAAGATGTCAGAAAGCTCTTTGCCACAGTCAGAAGAAAGCTGCAGTGCAACACGAGTATTTTCTTCTTCCTTCTGCAATGCTACTCTATTATATTACAGATTCAGATTTTTCAAATGTTACTGTAATGCTGATTTACAAATCAAGATGTACTCTCACAAATAGTCAGAAAAAGCTTCAGAGATAATATTGCAGGTCACAGATAATAGTTTGAACTGAGTACATGCCCTTGTACTAAGTTCCACTGTCTTCTGATAAAGCTCTTGTCACCATCTAAGCCCACTGCATGACTCCTCTTAGCTGGGAAAGGCAAGAACTGATACATTTTTTAAAAAAGCTTTCATTAACTCAGTATTTGTAATACCTTTAATGCATCTTTTTATCACGACTCCTATTCTACCTGTACACAGCAAAATATTTTTCTCTAGTAATCCACGAAAGTTCACATTACCATACTATTGAGGGTCTGTACTTGATTTCTCCCAATGACTTTGGAAAAAAAACTCTTCTATTAACGTAATTTCCTTCTTCTGTTAGTCAGACCCCTTATTAAGTCCACACTGTGTTATTCACCGCAAAAGTACAGCTCATTATCAGGTCACTATCAACATGTACACACTACAAATATTTTATGTATGCAAATAGACAAGAATACTTGATTCTCTGTAAGTACTACTCCAATAGACTATTGAGGGATACACTGCAAAAATCCTCAGGTTTGAATCTTTCCTCTAGAACCCATCCCTTGACTAATTAAACAACAGCCAGATACAGTCAAGAATTCTAAGGCAGAATATAAGTTATGCATTAACTACTAATCCTTTGATTTGCCTTCCTGTTTAGAATTAGAGATCCATCCTGCAGCTTAAGAAACTCATAAATAAAGAAATCTATCAGGCTTTGCTGACACATTGAGTAAACACCTGCAACTGAAGTGTCTTGTTCCATCAGAAAGAAATAAAAGTAATTGGTAACCAATTTGTTTCTGCTTTCTTTCATCTGCTTGTTCTTATTTATCTACAGGCCTTTTCATAACTTTATTCCCTGACAGCCCCTAAAACCGGATAAGAAATAAATAAAACATTTAAAAATAAGAGAGCAGGTAAGCTACTAAAAGAAAGGCAGCACTGCGAGATTAATGATTCCCTGATGATTGTTTCTCAGTTTTATTGTAACTGTATTAAAGAATCTTTTACATTAATCAAGAGGCTGCTTTAAGTATCGCGTTAGACTGGTTCTGACAGCACAGAAGCAAAATTAAACTAGTTACAGCAAAATCTTGTGAATAAGAGTTTAAACAAAAACCGTAAATAAGTGAAATAAGTCTTTGCTCCTTAAAGGAAAGAGAAGCCACGAGGTAATAATTCTAAGAACCAAAGTACAAAGAAAAAGACTGGAACCAAGCTTCATCTAGTAGATAATAAATATAATAGACACACAGTGCTATGAATGAGCCTGGAACAGTGCTTTAAAGAGAGAGAAGAGCCGTTTTCTCATTTAGCGTGAACTACTATAATAGAGACCATACAGCAGTCTTTAAAACTGTGTTTTCACAAGGCTAAAAGAATCTAGAGAATTGCATGCTGAATTCCCTCTGCAGGGCACTACAGAAATGCATGTGCATGAATTCTGATCAACACCAAGAACTTGTATCACTGCCAGAGTAATAACCTTTCCAGGACAGTTGCACAGTTATTTCTGGGACTGTTAGGTAAAAGCCAGACTTTACATGATCAGCTCTGGCTTAAAACATCTAAAGGCCTCTATTCTAAAACATCTCTTTTATTTTAAAAGTCCTAAAAAACTGCACTGTGTGCAGTGTTCTGATTTGCATTCTTGTATCAGGATATGACATACATAGTAACAACCTTTACCAAACGACAACCTCCTTGCTACAACAAAACTCCAGCACAGTCGTGATGGTGGAAACAGGCAGTGAAAAGGCATCAGTGTCCCTTTAAACATGTTACGTCCAAAGATTCCTTTGGAGTTGAACGTCTAGCGTGTAGCACTGATTTTAATGGCATTTCCTTTTTCCATTTGTTACCTCACTAATGATATCTGCCTGTCTAGGTGGTCAGGAACATCCTTAAGCCCCCTGACTGGCACTTGGAACAGACCTAAAAGGCTTCTTTCGGAAATGCAGGTACTTGACATAGTAAAACTAGGTGTAAGCAAGCTGGGAGTTAATCAGGATTTAATGCATCTAAAAGCCAAGATGGAAGCTGCCCAATAAGGATTTTCCTATTGTATTTCCCCAAGTTCTGATTAAAAATATAGTTTCACAGGGGATTCACAGAATCACATCAGTATTTAAAAAAATCTATTTGATGAATTTATATTCATGGGGAAGAGCAGCTGAATTAATTTGGAAGATAACCCTCCTTCACCTCCTTTGTTCTGTTCTCTGAAGAAAGGTTCAAATATAAGATCAATGAAATATTAAGATATCAATTCTATTTCCTATTATACCTCTAGTCCAGAGACTGTTTTGCTAAAAAAACACATTGCCTTGAGAATTACCCATTATAGAAAGGAAGGCTTTTGCTCTTGCTGGCTCCTCTGTGCTGTCTCTCAATTTTGCTTCACAGAAGTAAACCCCCACATCAGCAGAGGTCGGGTTGGTGATAGTGAGTCGTCTCCCAAAACTGCTAATGCCACTGGTTATTTTTATTCCATTTCTCTTCCAGGTCATGCTTAGCCTCTCCAGAGGTCTGCCAAGGTTTAAACACACAAACAAAACTTAAGAATTCAACAATACAACATATATATTACAGAATAACCTTGCTGCAGTTACATCCAAAATACAAAACTTCTCTGTTTCCACTGTCCCTGAGGTTCACTATTAAGCAGTGAATTCATATATAACTTGTACACGAAGATTACAGACTACGCAAGTGGCATTAGGCAAGTACAGATAATTGATACAGCAACAGAACTTAAGTGCTAATAATTTGATTTCTCTAAGCAAAAGGAGTAAATAGTGCTATGGAAATCAGCTGCATGGGAAGTGCTTTCATTATAACTCAATTACCAAAACAACATTACTCATATCAAGAACATCTCTGCCCTCATAGGAGAAAGTGAATCAGTTGGTCTTATCATCATCCAAGGACCTCAACCCTTTACTTCCACTGGAATTTAATGTTATTCAAGGCCAGCTAGATGGAAACATAGGAAGAATGCTGTGAACTCTATTATTACAGTGCATTATGAACAGTTGAGGAATAATCACTGTAAAATGAGTGTCTAATAAATTACTTCATAGCGGATCCTCACTAATTTATTTACTAAGGAGCTCAGACTGTTCAACAATATCACCTTCCATGTCAATAGGCAATACAGCTGAAATATTAACCTTTAACATAAGCTCTCTATATATCCTTATTTGGCCAGAAAAATCAGTATGTTTAATTCAGTAATGTTGGACAAACAAGATTATTCATAAGGTGACTTTGAAGAGCAAGAATTCTGGTTTGAATATTAAATTAAAAACAACAAAAAAAGAAAACAACTTTCTATGTCCTTCTCCAACAGAGACAGTGCATTAAAATTAGCTCCTTATAACCCCTCTGTGGCTTTTACAATACCTTGCATTGGCCACACACTCCAGTGTCACTTCGCTGCTCCCTGCCACGATGCTGGTATTCTGGGGAGGGATTACAATGACGGGAGCCACCGTGTCAGATGGGTCTGTGGCACCTGCATGGGCAGAAACAAACCTTGTGAAGACCCCATACATCTGCAAACGGATGGGTTCCATAGAAAGGATCTTATCAAGCAACACAGCTGCAAATTTCACTCTTCAGTCTCACCCTGGATTTTAATTTCCTCATTCAGGGGAGATCTTCAGCATGACCACTTTCAATGGCTTTCATTAACTGTACAAACACACTGTTTCAATATACCCAGCTCAGGATCACTCAAAACACGTAACTCACACGAACTACACCCAGATGGAGTGCAGGGGCCATTCTCAAATAGAGAGCAAATAAATTAAGCATCCTAAAGGTTTTCTATTGTTGAGCACTTTTATTTTTATCAAACACTTGCTGACTTATATTTTTAAGACCTTTTCATGTTTTGTTTAATCTTGCCACTTCCACACCATTTCAAAAGAGCCTGCCAATACTCATGTTAGTTCTTTAAAAAGATTTTACACACTGGGGAACAAATATAAAATTAACAAAGCAGCATATCACAGCAACTTCAATCCCTTTTTCTTATCAGGAAAGTAAATAACCCAAATCTGCTACTCTTTTGTGAGGCATCATACTGTAAATAATTTAGCTTATGCAACAGTCAGGAGACACTTAAAAATGGTAAAAAATCTGCTTGTAAATTTTCTCTGTATACATTTAGTAAGTGAATTAAAATACCCATGCATTCATAGGTACTTTGCTTCAAGCAACTCATTTGGGAAAGAAAAATTAGCTATTTTTTAGCTTGAATAACAGAGTAATAAAATTCTCTAAAGAATCCAGAATCCAATAAACAAATTATAGGGAAAAGGAATGAAAATAAAACTAAACTGATGGAAAAGCAAGCGAGGTCATCAGATGTTTTCTGTAAAGGAGGCTAACCCATGCCCATTAAGCAGAATGGGAAAAAGTCAAATGCAAGGCATGAACCCTGACGTTTAAGATAATTCCCTAAATAATACAAAATGGATAGGATATACTTTGCTTCTCTTTTGCCCAGCACACCAAAAGCTATTTGACTTTCAATTTCACTCTTTGGATAGACAGAGGTTTTGGTAACAGGGCTCAGAGTTCAAGATTAGCAGATTTCTGACTTACTGAATGACAAAATTTTTACCTACTGCTGTTTTTGTAATTGATGGCAAATAGTGACTATGGGAGATGACAGCATGCAGCATAAGTTTAAAATTTTAATACCATCCACACTTCTGGATAAATTCAAGCATCCAAGAATAGTACCTAAGGAAGTGGTAAGCACATGCTTATTTCTTCCCATAAATATACTTTGTTGACCTGACACGGCATCGACATAGAACATGCATGGGATCTCAAAAAAAAAAAAAGGTTGTAGTAGATTTTACTTCTGCCCAACAACATTCCTGGGAATATGATGCTGTAAGGTAGCAAATTTATTTTCTATGAAGATTTCCATGGTGTTTCAAGAGATATTCATGGCAGGAATTTTCCAGATAGTACTTGAAAAAATAGAAAACAAGCAGTAATCAGATTAGTAGCTTATTACTGATAAGAGGAAATAACCTCAGCATTACTGGTCACCACTACTTCTGCACAAGATGAAGGTTTACAACAGGAAATGCTAAAAGATCAACAACCAATTTACTAATTTGGCAGTAAGCATTTCTTATCTCCATCTGGAAAAGAGGAAAGCCACTTCTTTGACTATAAGCTCCCTTGAAGAATGGCCTAACCCCACTGTAACCAGCCGGAGAAGCCAGCTTTGCTGTAACCTCTATGAGTTCACCATATGAGAATGGCTCATTGTGCATCGAGTAGATAAGCAGGGGCAATAGCAGTGCACATTACTCTGCCTGCAACCAGGAAAATGTGAGTTTTATTTAACTTTCTTACTGACCATAACAAGAATCTAAATAAAGTATGTGCATATTTTAATTTTTTTACCATCCCTGAAACAAATCTATTAAAAGCAGGCTGTTGATAAAGCTTTTGAGCAAGTGACGGAATACAGATGTGACACAGGGCTCCTCAAAATGGTTACTGCTTGGATTCTAAGTAATATACCTACAAAGGTCAGCTGCAGAGGTACAAGCATGTACAGAACAACAAAATTTCAAACTATTACATAACAGTACATAGGCAGCATGTATATTCATATTCAAAGACAGTTTCCCTTTGCAGCATAAAGAAACCACTTGCCGTAATTCCCTCTGGCCCCTGTTTTGCCAAATAAAGCTCAACAGGGACATTCCCACAGTTTGCAGCTTTGTTTTGTGGCTGATCAAAATATCAAAGGATGATTTACTTTTACTTTAGAGTAAAAATCTCAATAAGGCAGTAAATGTGGGATCTGTGTTTCCACCTTTAAGAACTTCATCCTTTGTAAGAAATCCACAGGTTGGAATATCAGAGCAGCCAGCCTCCTAATAGAGATAAGGAGCAACACTGTGATTTCGTTTTGATGATGTGACGCAGCAAATTAGATTTCAGTCTGGCCATGGAAGGCAGAGAGCTATTTCAAATTATCAGATAAAGAAAAATTAGCCAGACTTTCCAGGTTTCTTATCCTGCCTGTCAATAAAGCCACCCTATCCTTCCCCTACACCTCTTAACTCACTACACTGACATGATGTTACTTGACTGGTGTTACACTGAAGTACAATGCAGAATGTCGTTGTTGGTAAACAGGCATTTTATTTGAAAAATCCTTAGTAGAAAACAACTGATTTTTTTTTGTCTCCTCATCACTGTTCCTTTTTTAACTTCCTCAGACTTTTTCTCATCCCAGTTTTCTAGGTCTCTGCTGTTTTCTTCTGGCTTTTCACCACCTGTTTCTCCTCTCCCTCAGGCAGCTTCTCTGCATTTGTCACCAGCCATTTCCCCCCCTTGCCATCCCAGACATTTCACATTATTTAAGAACTGCTCAACTGCCCATTTATCCTTTATTTAATGATTGAGCTTCAGTTTCTCTGAAGAAAATATTTGTCAAAGACACTGAAATGGGAGAGCAATACAAATGCATACAAGAACACAGTTATAGTGACAGTAATTTGCTAACACAGGACCACCATTCCCCCCCATACTCTATGTTTTCTGTGAGAAAAGATCATTCCTTCCTGTCTGCTTTTTGAACCCCTTCTTTCAGCCAAGAAAGCAAAGCAACTTTAAGGAAAAAACACCCCACTACTGCAGCCAAGGGATGCCTTGCTATTAGACACAATAAGCATGTGGGGAGCTTGTAGGAAGCTGCAGAGACAAGGCTGAACAGCACGGAAGGACACTTAAGGCATGTGCTCTTAATCCTGATTCCAGTCCTTAATAGATGGCTGGACAGAAGGACTGCTGCAGGCAAGAGTCCTAATCCAAACAGGGACTTTTCTCCAAAAACCAGCACATTCTGCTTTATTTTGCATTCTATTTTAGCCACAGCACTGACAGTATTTCCAATCTTCCCTTTACTTCGAGACGTTCTTATTAAACACTGTCTTAATTATTACCAGTGTGTACTAGGGCCCAATAACTCAAGTGCCTTCAGGCCCAGCACAGCCAGCCTTTGAGGGTTGGTTATTTTAACCCCAGAGACTCACAAGGGGAGGGAGCTGACCTTGCAGGTTTCTCAGTGGTTCCCCTCCCCAGCTCCTCATGAAGCAGCTGCTAAATATTAACTCCTCTCTAGACTCTGGAATTCAAGAATCTGCAATCCTGCACAAAGCACAGATGTACTGAGGGAAGAGGGAAAGAGTGAACACTTCTCACACAGTCTGGTTGGTTTTATCACCAGCCTCTGTGTGTAACTGCACAATGCCAATACAGGATCACAAGGAACTTCGCCTTCCCACCTAACCAAGAATGAACCCCATCCCAGGTGGTCTGTTACACTGATTTTTTTAATACTGATGAGCTGTAGAATTTCTTATCTGTTATTTAACTACAATAATTAAGCAGACTGCTCTATCATCTCTGAAAAGACAGTGTTTTTATCTCTCTACACATATTGCCTTGTGAGGTATGGAGAATTTAAAATATTATAATTTACCATTTATAAAGATCATAGACTCTATCAAAACCATTTGAGTGCTTGATTTTCCCAACAGTGATGAAATGTCGTCTCTCAGGCCGTATGACTGAAGATACAAAAGGTGCTCTTCCCTTCAGAAATGTGTAAACATTAGGTCCTTTCTCAGATTTTACATTATGGTGTGCCAAGTTTATCTATACGTGTGTTTGCAGTGCAGAATATTAAGAATATTCCTTCAATGAATACTAAAATACATCTCAGAGAGATATGAGACAAACCAGACTAAATAGAAGGTGAGAGAAATTGTTTCTCTCTTGAAAAGAAGCAATAGCTTGAGCTCAGACTTGAAAAACACAAGAAGTCTTATTTTTGAGGCTGGCTTATAGGTCCCAACCCTCCAAAGACACTTACTACAAACAAGGTGACCATGAGCAAGAGGAGGGAGGGTTGCTCAAATAATCATCGCCAAGATACCCTTCATTTACTTAGTATGGGGTAGAGCCTGGGATGCGATGTTGACTGCTAGTGTTGGTTACTACTGCAGTTACTTATCAGTGTTCTGTTTTCAAAACCCACAGGAATCAGCATCCAAAAAATGGATTTACTTCTTCATATTATGAAATTTGTCTATGAGAGAAAAACATTTCACAGAAGGATCACCAGTATGCTACCCTCAAGGTAATGGAGAAATTGAATACTTTAACAGAACTTTGAAACCATTTATAAGTTATCCTGGGAGAAAAAGATTAGAGAACCTTCAGCATAAACTTCCTATAGGCTTTCAGACTTGCACAGTACTCAGAAATGCCTTTGCAATTACTATGCAGGCTACATGCAAAGCTTCATGTTACCAAATTATAGATACCTATATTAGAAAAAGCAGAATGTGAGATAGGAGTCCAATACAAATAGCAAAGAATATTACACATAAATAGTTCAACTTTGTGGCATCAATATGCAATCTCTGCCTCTGTACCACAGAATATGAGAAAAGAGGAGAAATGACAATCAGACGGTATCTCGAGATCACTTGAGGGAATAAAAAGTCCTTACAAATACAAACTATCTAATGGAATAGATTTCACTTTTCCCAGATACAACCTGCAGATGATTTGGATTATCAACCCATAATGGATTAATGCCCCTTTCCCTTTCCAGTACCACATGCACAATGGGAATTGGATCCTGATCAATAATAGATTAATTTCCCCTCCCCTTTGCAGTAAAAGGCACACCACAGGAACTGAAGCCTGATCAACAGACTAGCAAAATTGACAACCACCTGCAGGCACAATAAAGAGGCATTATGAAAATAATGAAAAAAGTGGATTTCTCAATCATAAAATTCCATCTTAAAACATGGCATTTCTCTCTGTTCCCTAGTTATTAGTGTGATTATTAAGAGATTATACAGTAAAAGAGTATTAAGATAATAAAAAGTCACCATTTCATTTTTTCCACTTTTATTCTAGCAAGGACTGCATTCATTTTGAAGAAGAAGAAAACAGTGATGCTGTTGTGCATTACTGTGTAACTGTGCAGGTCTCTGCTCACATTTATAGACATAAAAATAACAGAGATCTTGGGAGGATTCTTGGTCATATTTGTTTAGTTTGATGAATAACATTAAAACTCCACATGGAGTTTTTTTGAGTCAAAACTATGTATTTATAAAATAATTAGCAATGCAATGGTACAGAGTTGGTGTAATGAATTTTCAGTACCCGAGGATATGTCAAGACTTCTCAAACATGTATGTATTATCATAATTTCTGATCTTGAACCTATGAGAAACTAGACTCAAAAAAATAAATAAGCAACAACATAAAAACTTAGCTTTGTGGATCATGTTTATAAGGAAAATGGCCTAGTTGTTTCAATCAATCGCAGCAAGTAAGTCCTCATCTTGATCCAGACATCAGACATCATGACATATGAATAAAACATTAGATATGGAAAGGGTTTACAAAACATAATACAAGCGAAACAAGGGATGATCTAGGTCAGTTACATTTATTGACTCAATATACTCTTGTTGGTGTGACTAAGCTTTGTCCATATCAGATCAAACACGATTTGTTCCCCCTGAAAGTAAAATAAAAGGGGTAGGATAGGGTATGAATAAAATCATAAAAATCAAAACAAAATCCAGCAAGTGGATCGCAGATTAACCACCCAGTGTATGAGGGGGGGATATGGTAAAGAGAAGCAATTAGAAAACATGTCATCGACAACTGCCAAAGAAGCCTTGCATGAATTAATCTTGGCTGAATCACCCATGTCATAAAGCAGTGCCTGAAATCTGCACTCCTTCCTTTTCTATCCGCCCCTTCTGAGCCTGTGTGATAGGCCTATCTGTTACAACAGAACTTCTGATGCATTTACCTTTGAAAAATAAAGTTACCCAAATAAATTAACCTATAAAATGTGTGATTTACTCAGTCAGGCTTGCAGTTCTGCAAGCAGTGTAAAACACACTGAACTTCAGGTACTTGATGGTTGGTTTGAAGAGAATGAAAATATATTCCTAATTTAAGTAGATATATATTACAGAAACAGAGCCTTAAAGGAGAAGTGTGAAAAGCAGGTTGAGAGAGATTAGTCTCCCCCTCTACTCCACTCTTGTGAGATCCCACCTGGAGTCCTAAGTCCAGCTCTGGGTACCCAACACAAGAAAGATGTGGACCTGTTGGAGTGAGTCCAGAGGAGGCCTTGAAGATGCTCTAAGGCGCTGGAGCACCTCTATTATGAAGACCAACTGAGAGAAGGCTCCAGCGAGACTTTAAAGGAGCTTCCATTGCCTAAAGGAGCCAATAAGAAATCGAGAGGGGCTTTTTACAAGGGTCTGTAGTGACAGAACAAGGGAGAATGGCTTTAAACTGACAGAGAGGAGACTGAGATTAGACATTAGAAAGAAATTCTCACAATGAGGGTGGTGAGACGCTGGCACAGGGTGCCCAGAGAAGCTGTGGCTGCCCCATCCCTGGCAGTATTCAAGGCCAGGTTGGACAGGGCTTGGAAAACCTGCTCTAGAGGAAGGTATCCCCGCCTGTGGCAAGGGGTTGGTACTAGATGGTCTTTAAGGTCTCTTCCAACCCAAACCATTCTGTGATTTGATGAAAATAGAAAATACATATTAACCATGCAAAATATTGGCAAGAAAATATTTTATGTATGGAGCACTCTGCTAACTGTTTGGAGCAGAGGACTAGAAGCACCTCCTGGGTCAGGCTAGTTCCCTGTGTCTCTGACATCCCATCATGCAACCCCATTTTGAATGTACAGGGGCCCATGATAAAAATACTGAGGTTTTTTACCACCACTTTTCTGGTTGGAAAGTTTCCTAGAGCTTTCTTTTTCAATCTGTTAAAAACACTCCTAATTTCTAGCTTAAATGTATTCATGGCCAATGTACCCCATTTGTTCTTCTGCCAAAGCTGTCCTTTAGCTTAAATAGCTATTTTCTCCCTCTGTGATGTTTCCATCCTAAAGTATTTATAGAAAACAATCATGCTCCTTCACAGTCTTAATTTTACTCAGCTAAACAAGCCAAACTTTTCTTGTCTGACAAGTTTGAAAGGATTCACTGCAATATATGCAAAAAAAAAAGGATAGGAGCAAGAGTAAAAACACAAAAAGCCAGAATCATACTATAAATGTTTCCAAATTTTAAACAAATAATACAGAAACAGCTTTTTCCCCTCTTTGTAAGCACTTTCACACAGACTGCAAGAGGTGTTAGTTTCAGCCCTAGGGAAAGCCTACTGGAGAACTCAACTCTATCCACAAGACAACTTAGACATTTTTGTGTGCAGATACTACAGCAAAGAGCAGCTTTATATATTTTATCAGATAGGACAAAGCCTAAAATGCAAGCTAAAAAGCTTCCGGAACCATTTAGGGAGTTTTTAGGGTCTGTTCCTGGGCATAATGAGAGACAGGGGCCTAAGTACAGTTGATTTACAAACAGAAAACATATTTCCATAAGCAAGGAATAATGCAGTGCCCAAGGAGAGGCATCACGGCTAGATGGTTCATGGTGACACAGTCTCTCCAGCTTATCTCTCACCAGTTCTGCTCCACAGACTGGGACACGGATGGGAGATGTGGCTGTTTTTCCTGATTTTGGCCTTTTCCTACAGGCCATTAATGCAGATAACACAGCAATGTCTACATTTAGTGGGGTAAGCCTTCAATAAAACACTTCTTCCTCCTCTTTCATACTACCTGAGGTCTACAAACTCACTTTGTATTTTAGGACTACTTCAAAAATAAATTTCTAGTGTGGTCCCATGTAGTTTTAAGGAAATTAAGCCACCACTTGGTTAAACAGCTCCCTGTGATGATTCAGCAGCTAAACTCAAAAGCAGACCATATTTCTGCTCTGACACTCTGAAATTCCCTTCTTGCAACTCCTTCTGCAAAAAGAGCAATTTGGAAGTTCTGTCTCTGTCACTGACCTGACCTTCCCCCATGCACAGTGAGGGGTTTCTTTCTGCCTAAAAACTTATCATCCAGCACATCATTAGAGCTTTTAACATGAAAAAAATATATAGCCTCAAGCTATTCTAACTAAAGAACACTCAGGTGGCTTTCAATTCACCAGATAGCTTTAATATTGGCTCTATAAGTGGATAGAGTGTGTAATCTTAATCAAGAGCAGTTAAAAGGAGGGAAAAAATATCCATGGTCTATCAGTGGAATCTATTAGCCTCAGAGTCAGCTTCAAAGTGGTGTGAGAGGCAACAGGTAGAGCACAGAGCCTCTGCAGCCAGCATCCAGGGGCTGTGGGGTTTTAGGAGTATGATCCAAAACACATTCATGTTTACAAAGATTTTGCAATGACTCATCGGTGGAAGTGATTTTTAAGAGGCTATATATTTTTATGATGTGCTTTAGTGCATTGCAAGTGAAGCATCCTTTTAAATTTAAACAGGCATGCATCTAGAATGAAGAAACAGGTTTGAGGGATCTGGCAGTGGTTGCAGGGGCTTCTGCAGCAGACAGCAAGAGTCATCTTCTGCTGAGGCCAAAAATGAACGTGTAACATCTCATCTCTGCCCTTCACATACCTGGTATGTACTGCTTGCTTTCTTAATAAAAGTAAACTCTCACAGCAGAAACTGGATGCTAAATAAAATAGAGCTGTCAGTTAATCATAATGTCCAGAAATGCAAAATTCAGTGGTGAGACAAGAGCAGAGAGAAGAAATATAGAAGGAAAGTTGAGCTAAGGACATGGCTGTGTTACAGGAATCAGAGAACTGCTGCTATTTCAGATGCTGCAATTCTCACCAGCAGATTCTAGTTTACTGTCAAGCAGCAACAAAGAAAGAGGAACGGAAGACAATAAAATGCTGCCTTCTGTTTTCAAATGCATCTTCATATGTGGCTTCATTTTTTTATTAATAAAAGCAGTTCTTAACTCCTTTGGCACAAACAAAATCACAACCATTGACAATCTACTTGCTGCTTCCCCTACTTGTAACAGGCTTAAACACTTTTCTACTTAGAAATGAAGGGTGGTAAACAAAGAAAAAGAGAGAAAAGGAAGAAACCCACATAATTCTCATCTATCCTTCACCAGACTTAAATAAGAGCATCTGCAGTGACTTCAGGGGAAATTATTTAAGAAATGCCTTCAAGAATTTATTTTACCACAACAATAACCGAAGCACTGTTTTCACAGGGAAGATTTAAGATTAACTATGCTCTGTAGAGCATAAAACAAATACGCACAATTGATCATATGCGAGTTTCTGAGATTGATTTCTGTGTAGCATCTTTTAAATGAACCTGATAATCGTGGTGCAGTACATTGGAAGCAGACACTTGCACATATATACTGATCATCTGACAAACAGTCCTGATAAAGTTAAAATTAATACTAAAGTTGGAGTTTTTATTAGGTTTTAGATACCTGGCAAATCCATTAAAATAATCAGTATTATCGGATTTCTGTAGTCCTGGCTATCTACCACACCTGGCTGCTTGTTTAAGGATCTGTGGTCTTCCTGAAGGATCGAAGAATTTAGACCTGCCCTCACTTAGAAAAGGCAAAAGACAAAGCTGAAAGTGCCCCACAGCTGATCTGTTCTTCACAATAAAAGGAAAGGCTTTTGTGTCATAGACGTTTGGTGCTAGTAAAGGTGCACAGGCCACCAAATTGGCCATTGTGATCTAAAGAGTGCACGTAAGAGACAGTCAAAGTCATGTGAGCACATTGTTACAGTTACCGGATAAGCCAAGTGTGGATCAAAGCTTTCTCCAGAAAATCCACTCTAAGAACAGGGATTAAAATTTGTTATATATAAACATCATTTGAATGTTAAAAGGGAAAAAAAAAACCCAAACAACCAAATTTAAAAGCTGGTACTCAGATCCTGGGCACTACAATTTATAAAGGCTTAAAGGAGAGCAGTTTGTAGAAGATATTTATAACATTGAACTAAATAATCAGGTTTGTTACTGAAGTGCACCAAACCAAGATGCACTCACTGAGCAACATTTTAAGCTGAAGGTCAACTATTGCTGCATTCTATTTATATATATATTTATCTACAAGAAGCATGTTTTGGGATCCACATTGCTACCTTGCTCCCAAAGGTCTGCTGTTTCCAAGTCTTTACACAAAGAGAGCAGATCTGAAAAACGAGAAGATCCCCCCCAGCCATCTTCCAACAGCTAACTCAACCAAACATATGGAATGACTTATCAGAATAATATTTTGAGAAATAGGTTATCAGGGGCCTCAGGTCCACTCCATATGGTCTAAAGTTCTCCATCCCCTGACCATAACATGCTACTTTTTTCCACTTTGTTTCATAAAGGGATACAATCCTTCATAAAATTAGAGTTGTTCAGGTCACACAGATTCAGAAGCAAATAAAATTTCATTTATATATTTAGAGTACTGTAAAATAAAAAAAGCAGGGCAAAAACCACTCACAGCAGAGCTCAGAATCCAAAGAAATATTTTCCTATCAAAAGAAAGAATTTTTCTTTCTCTTTATAGCACAGATGTTCTTCTAAATAAAGTGCAGCTTTCCCTTTGCAGCCTTTGTGATTATCAGTCTCTGGTTATTTTATAATATAAGGTTGCCTCAGACCTCAGCAGGGAGAAAAATACACATTGCTGTATTTCCTCTGTAGCAAGAACAAAACAACTGTGAAAGCAAAGAATGTTCCAAAAGAGCAAACAATAACCCAGCTAAAGAAAGTCTACAAACTTATTCATTCAAAAATAATTCCACAGATGGATAAGCATTTAATTTTCTGAAGTGCGAATAAACCAGCGTCTCTCTTCTCTGGAAGATGGAATAGGTTTTTGTGTCTGCCTATTTATACATAGTGTATAAATGCCTGCTCAGAGAATGCTGCAAGTACTGTAAAAAGAAATCTAAGGGGAAGTTATTACTTGAGGCTCTTTGTTAGTATTTCTGCAGCATGGGTAGTGTCAGCATTGTTAAAAATAGATTGATAGTTGTACCTTACTTGGCTGGTACAAACGCTGTTTGCATTAATGTACTTATGATTTCCTATCTACTGCTCCCAGATAAGAGTGGAGTTAAAGAGTATGATGTCTTTTCCATCTTGCATTGACTTCTTACCCTCTCAGAGAAGGGCTGGGTCACTGCTTTAGCTGTATGGATAGTAAACAGCCTCTCCTGATTACGACAAGGACTCTTTGCTTTGCTTGTGAAAAACTGAAGCTTATTTCCACAGGGTGCTCTTGTCTCCCAGCTCATCCAAAACTTTGCACTTTGTGCTGCTCCTTATTTCAAATTTCTATCATAGTAACATGACACTTGGATGTCACAACAGAATTACAGTTAATAAGAAAAATTATGGGGAATAAATGAGAAAATGTACTGGTGTCTAAGACAGGAACTTAACTATTGCTGAGATATCAGTGACATCTATTTCATTTTGGTTTAAAAAGAAATTCACCCTAGGTTTAGAAAAAATGGCCTTGGGTTATCAGATTGAAACCAATTGTCAATGTGTGATTAGGCAGAACACAACAACATTGTTTAGATTTCATCAACCTGTTTTATTCTGATTTGCCCCCCAAAATAATACTTAACAATATAATTCTGCTATCCAGATGGTTATGGGCTGTGTTAGTGCAGAACTATCAAATGTTAGAGCAACTACAATGGCAAGAAAATGTTGCAGGGTCCACTTGACAACAAAACTGTCACTTGCTTTCTCTCACACATGTACAATCTCCTCAAACTACTTACGCACAATGAAGAAGGACAAATCACTTATACACACCTATAAAATGCATTTAGATATGGATTAAATTAAACTAAGCAGCTAAAACAAAACTGGAAGCTAGGATGGGAAGAGCTGGCTGTTGCTGGCACCTGGAACCTGAATTCTGTAGGATGCCCATTAGCCTACAACACCGAGCTCATTTTGCCTTGTTCTGCTTTGTGACTTCGGTACAGCTTTTTGATTGTGGTATTAGTTCTGCACACTCACTGTATCCACATCTATCTTTAGTGAAAGAAAATACTAAATGAATAAATCACATGTAGTATCAAAAGCAATTGATCTATCTCTTCTCCATTCCTTCAAGAGTAATTATAGAGAAGAGATTAAGGTTTGCCAGGCCATTTGGCCAAAGAATTTTACAGCACAGACCAAATTTAAGACAATAAAAATGCATTACCTACTGAAGCACAAAATCTCTGAGAAAACTCAGAAATACAAGCAGCCTTTTGAAATAAACCATAATCTCTCCCTCCCACTGCCTCCAAAGCCTGTACCCCCCCCCCCCCCCCCCCACACACACACAAAGGCAAAGCTGAAAAAAGCAAAGTCTGGTGATATATAAAAATAAAAGTACAACTGAATCATTTTTGACATTTCTCTATCACTCTTAAAAATAGTAATAATCTTGAGCTATTGAAACAGCTGAAAGAAAATAAAAATCGATGTGTTTTCACTTAGCAACTTTGAAAAAGAAAAGGATTACTTGGTATTTCAGCAAAATGCTTTAATGCAGCTTTGTAACAGAGCCCACTATAACTTAGAAACTTTCTTCACACTTAAGCATTTACTGCACCCCAGAACTCAACACTTGGAAGGGAACAGAGGCAAAACCATAATTCCCAAGGTGACACGGCCAGAGCAAGTTACCGGTACCCGAATCGTGTCCAGGGTACAAATCCTGCAGTGTTCTGGGCTCTATAAGCAGCTGCCCTATGTGCTAATGCGAACACACATAAGGCAGGGACTTCAGACACATCTCCTGAGGATTTTATACATTTAATAAAGCAATTTCTTCACACAATGTGGAAACTGCCTTGGGTTTATGCTTTCCTTGTTTACTACTTAGCCTCAATCGAGCAAGCAATGGTGAACAAATTGAGAATGGGGTTGTTGTTGATTTGGGAAGGGAAGAGGTTGGTTTGTTTTATTTATGTTTTTACAAGCTTCAACTTCAATCTGTACCCACAGCTCTGCAAATGTGGGCTTTTAAGCATTTCTCTGCATCTCCTATTTTTTTGGCTGGTCACATGTTTTAGGTTTGTAACCAGGGGCAGGATAAAAATAACCCCATTTCTGATAGACGTTAACTTGATTTGCAGAAGATTCTTAAACTACTCAAAGCTGTCTTTTAAAGTGGTAAAGTGGTTGAACGTTCCCTTATTACAAGCAGAGTGGACATAAAATTGTATATTTTACAGTGAATCACATGTATTGCTCATAATAATTAATAGCAATAGGCAATGTAAAAGACAAGGAGAAAAAATAGTAGCTTGCAAAGAAATCTGTTTCCTATCTCATCTAGGAGAACTGGAGTCATCAAAAATGCTTTAAAACAAACAATTTTAAATGCCATCAATTTTTCTGTTGTTTCCGAGTCCTCTTTGCACATATAAATGCATAAAATGTAAAACCCGGCAGAGAGGGAAAGTGGAACATTTAAAAAAGCTGATTTAATTCTGCAGAAAACCTTTACTCCTACCATTAAAAAGTACAATTTATTACCACTGGAAAGTGCGAGAAGTAGAAAGTGCTCTTGGAAAATAATAACTGCTTCTACCAGTACACCAGAGACCTCTGCAGAAGATGCAGGAACCATTATCTCCATTTTACATGTGGTGAAAATGAGGCAAGGACAAACATTACTGAAATGAGGCTCCGGCTGGTAAAAGTCTGACCTGTTCATCACGACCTTTTAACATTTTAGGCTGTAGTCAAATACAGGACAGAAAACTTTCCTTTCCAAATTCCAACTGGAAAAAGAAGATGCTCTACCATATCCATGGGGATCTTGCAAGCTCTGAAGCTGTCTCCCCTCCTCACACTCCCTTCTCACATCAGTTCTCAGTTGAAAGATTTGTTAATGTGCTATGCCAATCTATATTAAATTCTACTACATATTTTCAGGCAATGCTGGACAGTTCACAGCATCTGTGGCCAACAGCAAACATGATAAGGGGAAAAAAGGTAATTCTCCCAGGTTTTATCATAGTATGAGAATAAAAGAGGCAATTTGCATTTCCCAGCATTATTGTTTCAAGCTGCCTGCAGACTCTGGCATATGTCATCACACAAATTGAACTGAGTTTTAGCTGTTACAAGCATTACAAATGAATCATGTCTAAACCCTGGATCATAATGTAACTTAAGGCCATTCAAACAGCAGGTTACATTCTAGTGTTAAAAATCTGCTTTCCTGCTCCTCAATCTCTACAGTAATTTTCTGCCATAGCTTCTGTACTTTTTCAAAGAGATCAATAGTATATATTCAACATATTTTAAAACAAAAAAGCCAAAATGAAACACATTGCAGAACATGGATTCAGTCAGTGTGTTCTGCTGTTTGCAAGCACTTGGATTCGCTGCCTGTCCTGTCCTGCCCTGACATAGAGCCAGCAAAGGAACTCAGGGCAGGAGGCTCTGCTGCTCTCAAGCCTCTGAACCAAGTCCTTCAAGATGCAGACCAGCAACATCTCTTTGCCAGCCCAGTTCTCCTATGAACAATGACACGGTCTCAGTGCTGTACATTAAAAATCAACTCCTGGCTTCTGTTTATTTGCACATGGCAGTTGGAATGTCAGCCAAAAGGCAAGAGGCCCAGAGTGCACCAGTAGGCTGTGCAGCCTTTTCCCCCCTCCTGGGTGTCACTGCCTGCAGTCAAGGTCAGGTCCAATATGGTGCAGCTGTATAACCTTGGATCAGGCTGCTGGCAAAAACAACTAACTTGTGAGACCTGTGTGAAATCTCAGCCAAGTTCTCTACCTGCTGACAGAGGAGCTGCATTAAAGCTCAGGACCTTGGTCCTTGCCTGAGCTATGCCTGAAGCCAGCCTTGTACCTTCCTCACTTGACCTCCTGGCTTTAGGTTGGACCTGCCCTGTCACTGTGGCTTTGTCTGGTGATGGCTGGACAATTGGGCTTACCCTTCTTCAGGCAGCGTAGGACTGTGTTCCTTGTCAGGAAGGACCTTGCTGCTGGGTCACTGTCAACCTCAGCTGCTGCCCAACCTCTTGCAGACCAGCTTGCCCTGGCTGCTCCCTGACAACCAGCACTCAAACAGCAGGCTCAGGATTTGAGACTTTCACATGGTATCAAAGCAGGTTAATATATTTCTTCAGATCTGAGACCTTATTAAATTATCAGTCAGATGTAGCCTTATCTGTAACCACTTGGATTAGAAGATAAAAAAAAAAGTTAAGTACAGGTGATAAAAGGAAACACAGCAGCAGCAAAACAAACAGGGGGAAAAAATGATCAGCTACATGTCCCCTGGAAAAGCCTAAGCCTGACCCCTGATAGCTTATGGCAAGTGCTATCTCTTGACTCAGATAGCAAGAGAACTGAAAGCTAAAAAAGAAAATTATTGGACTCAAAATTGTTAATTAAAATTTTATTTTCCAGTCTATGTCAGCCCTGTGATCAATGACAGACTACAAAACAAAAGGGTTAATTGAGATTCTGGGTAACCTGCTGTTGCTTTGCTTAACTTTTGTGTATTGCTGTCCACAGCTGGATGGGCATGCTGGATGTAACAGGCTAGGTGCTAGATGGACAAGGCTCCCAGTGTCTCCCAGGGGAATGACATTATTAGTGACATTGATGCTTCAAAGATAATTTCTATTAGGGAAGTCTCCTGGGTAGGAATTCAATGTTTTTTTATTTGCACATAAAAATGGTTTTTGAAGATATAACTAGATACAACTTGGGATGAGGATGTTTCTCCCTAATCGCTTGATTACCACAACCAAAAGTTGGAACTGGGACAAGAGTACTTAGAGAGCTTAAACGACAGATGTCATCCTATTTCTGAGAGGATGTTAAGGGATATTTGAGAAGGGATATGACTTTCTCTCTAGAAAGGATGAAAAAATATATTGAATTTTCTCTCTGTAAGCTTTATGAATCACAGTTTCCCATTTGTCTGTGCTGACAGATTCCTGTATTTCCCATAGGAAAATATAATTTTCCTTGAGGAAGGGAAGTAAAAGAGAAGATGAATCAAAATGTTTTGATTCTTTGAGTTCTTTCAAGGACCACTTTCTATGGAAGAAACCTGATTAATTCATCCCTACAGCTGCCCCTTTCCCAAGGGTCTTGTACCTAGAGATAAATCTGCAGGGTGGGATTAAGTTCCCTATGCCACCAGAAAAAAAGAGGGACACTTAAATACATTACTAGCTAGCACATCACTCTGATATTGAAGACTTGATTCAGTAATCCATCAAAAACTATCCCTTCTAATGGAGGAATATTAACATGCATTTGATCTAGGTGCTTTCCAGCCTTCTCTACATATATATCTTCTGGCCACTGAGTTATTCCTCTGCTTGCTGACAGTTCATACTGAGCTGTCTTACTGAACACATACATGTATATATCCATATACATTGGACAGCTTTAGGGTGGGCCTTTTTACTAGATTAAGCAGAGACTAAGGGATACCCTGAATGCTGGTGATACATAGAAAGAGCTGCAAAGTTTCACAAAAACTCCTCCGTTCATGAATAACCTCGGTAGGGTGGGAAAGTCTTTAAAAAAACCCCATATTATTAACTTACTTTTATAATGAAGGCCAGAATCTGCAACCCTTCTCACAGCGTTACAGGAGAGGCATCCAAAGATGAAAGGGCATATTCAACATAGCACAAATATATGTTACCATTATTTGATGATCAGCTTTCAGGTTAAACCTGTCTGCCTTGAGACTGGAGATTAATAGTGATAGCTCCTTTTAATGACTTTAGAAATGCCACAGTGCCTGCCAATAACAACTTGAGCAATGAACAGGTTGCTATAGAATGTATTGTTTATGCACCACTGACTGCAATCTCTATACAGAAAATGTAATAGACCCTTTTTTCCCTCTCAGCAAGCTTATGTGGTTGGGGATTTAGAACTGCATTATTTCTTATGACCTGACTTATTTATCATGTCAATCATAGTAATGATGTGTCAAAATTATCACAATTCTGAAGCTTTCCCTTTATCATCATTTTGAGAGTGTTCTTTCTCAGCATTATAAGTACATATGACAGAAGAGACATCGGAGCCATAGATTTCATGCCTGGCTCTAATAAAATCACAGGGTTAAATAGCTACTTCTAGAGCCAAAGCACCATGGAATAACTTCTTCCAGTTTTCTAATTCAGTTCTTGTAATAGCAGCTAGATACACAGCTGCAACTGCAATTAAGGAGGAAAGATGGGGAATAAAACTGCACAGAGTCAATTGCCAAAGGTCACATTAAGATGCTGGAATTTGCAGGTCCTGACCCAGCTAACACCATGCAGTTGGCCTTCTGATACCACCAGTCAGGTTTAAAATTACAACTTTAGCAATTAGTAAGACTGAAGAATTAGACAAGCGGGCAATCTGTGAGATTGTCCTTCCCTGTCCAAGGAAAAAGCTTTGTCAAGGACTCCAGTTAGGGAAGGGGAAATAATGCAGATGGAGGGATGTAGCCATTGCAGGAACAGCCATTTCAGACACACATGCCTGCAAGGATGCTAATGGAGGGGACTGTTCTCAGCAGCTTAGGTGCAGCATTCCTCAGAGCAGGTTTCTGAACAGAACACTGGCTGCATCAACACCAGGTTATTGACTAGGAGAAATTAAAGGATGAGAAATAGTTAACAACAGGAGTTCTGTCAGAGGTAACAACATATATTCTTTTGGTTCAATTTTCTAGAGCCCGAGGTCTGAAAGGATGGAAGCCTCTTGGAAAGGGTCTGGACAGCGTTCTGAATTTCATGTGCCATAAGTTTCCCTCAGTCACAGATTAATTCAACACTTATTCTGTAGGCTAGGAAGAACTTGAGAAGCAGACAGCGTGTGCTGTCCTGGAGATTGCAAAGCCCCAGTTCCCTCTGGGGCTTGTAACCATGGCTGAAAGTATTTTAAAACATAGTTACAGTCAAAGAGAGTTTTAACAAGTTTGAATGCACACCTAACATTGTTATATCCTGAAATATGGATAGGCTAACCAGTAGTCTGTGTTGCAGCATAATTTTTGCTACAGTAGCTGTCTCAAATGATACTAAAACCAAGCTAACTCTAGACCGGTTGAAAAATACCTGTCAAGTACAGCTCCGGCAGCATCACTATGAAACCTGTTTGAAGTTTCCAACCTATGGATCAGCAAAAAAAAAAGTAGCTTAATAAAGGTTAATAAAACAGAAACAGCTTGTTCTGTGGAAACTCTGATGGAGCTGCAGAATACTTGCTGCTGAATTTCAAGGGTGAGCATGTCTCAGGAGACCCTGGAATCAATGCAACAGAAATGATGTGGCCCTCCACCAGGTAAAGACAGACAGATCTACAAAATGAACTGACAACACCCAGAAAGAGTTGCTTGGTCAGGAGAAGTAAAGCTGTAGGAGCAGCTACTCATTGGAGGGAGCTTTAAGTTAAGCATATAACCTAAAAGGAAAACGTTATTTCCAAAGAAGATTTAGGTTGGAATAAAATGAAGATTTCACAATTTAATGTGTGTAGAGTTTTAGCTGGCACTTTGGGGTGCTTCCTTTGGAAAATAAGTTACAGTGCAAAGTCATTCCCATATTGCTGATTCACTACTTTCAAGCCTCAAAACAATTCATCCACATCTCAGGGAAACCCATCTCCTTAGGACACTTCTGTGAGCATCTGGGATTGTAAACCTCCAAGGAGACCCTCTTCAGACTTCACCACCAACTTGCCTACCACATCTGGTGACCCAGCACTAACAAAACTTTTAATGTAGTCGCTATTTTGGTGTCTAGCATAGGGCAGGAAATCTTGGCACTACATGTCCAATTCCCAGTTATAAGATGGATTTTCAGACCTGCAGTCACATAATTGTATTCATTCTCATGTGCAGACGCACACCCTTGTACAGAAGCCAATATTTGCTCTTTGTATCTATACAGGTTTAGAACTACTAAATATAGACATGAGTCAGATCCTCAGAGAGAATACTTTGGTACCAATCCACTGAAATTCAGGAGACAAAGCAATCTATTTCATCTTACGTTTTGGTGTATAGCTGCATATAAATCCAATCAGGATAACTTAATCTGCTAAAGAAACGTTGCTGTGCAGAGGTGAAGGAATGGTTTGCTGAATGACACAAATGAGGTGTGTTCTGAACAAGCCTTGAGAGGAAGCTGATGAGCACTAGTGCTTGGTCAGAGTTTGCAGGCTAAAAGTCACAAGTGCCTGCTTCACCAGAGAAGAGTTCCCAAGGAGAAGAGCTGGTGAAGACCCAGAAGCTCACCTGCTGCAGAAAAGGTCTCCTTTGGAATGTGACAGCAGGATTGTTAAAGCCAGGACATGAGACCACATGTCTCATCTTAAGGCACAAATCCAATTTCTAACTAAAGGCTCATAGAATCATAGAATAGTTAAGGTTGGAAAGGACCTTAAGATCATCCAGTTCCAACCCCCCTGCCATGGGCAGGGACACCGCAGACTAAGCCACATCACCCAAGGCTCGATCCAACCTGGTCTTGAGCACTGCCAGGGATGGAGCATTCACAACTTTCTTGGGCAACCCATTCCAGTGCCTCACCACCCTTGCAGGTTGCAAGAACTAAAAATGAAGTCAAAGTAGAGTTCAAATCGAGATGGGTCTACACCTGCCCACAGCAGTTATCTCTTCTCCTACAGACGTAAGAGAATCATTGTTACAATTGTTAACTTATATAAAGCTCTATATACATTTATAACACTACGTTTCAGAGTTCGTATTATACCACAGTTTTGTGGCTAGGAAAATACCAACTGTCTGAGCAACAACAGAAATGCATTTCAGCTTGCTCACTGGCACCACACAAACCCTCTCCCTCTTATTTTCCTCTTTTTCTTTTTGAGATGTTCACTAATTTGACAACAAGCTTTAATATTCGTCAGGCAGCAACTGTAACTGTGATAGCATTAAGATCAATTTTCATTACTGGTGCCATGATTACCTTTCATTCATCTCCTGAGATAGCCCTTCTAAAGGAGAAGTGTCTGCAAAACACATTCTATTAACGTACATTTGTGCTTTCTTAGTCAAAAACAGCAGCTGAAAAGTTAACTTCTAACAGACCTCAATCTTCTTTCAAAATTAATTTTTGTAAATGAAAACTGTAGCCTTGCTCTTTTAATACCTTGATGGAGAACTGACAGAGTTGAAACATATAGCTAAATCTACTTAAATAAAAGGTAAAATGAACTAACAGAACAGAATGGAATCTATAGCATAAATCCCATCTAATTACTTTCCTGCTATTGGAGGGTGCTCAAGTATATCCTGGTGTCTCCTGTTCCCGAGACACACTCCCAGTTAACTGCTCAAAGACTGAAGGACTTTGGTGTTGTGCTTAACATAAGGTATCTCAGTGAAATATAGACCTGTTCTATAGAGAAGGTCAGATCCGATTAGTACATACTTTGATATAGCTTCAGATTAATGAATCTGTCATCAAAAGAAATGCTTCAATATCTATGGAAACAACTCTACAGCATCCTCTCCATTTAGCACTGCAGCCGCTTCAAGCTAGACTGAGCAGTACAGAAGCAAGAGGCAGTAAGGGTGCCACATCTACCTCCCCAGTGTGCAGCCCTGCCCAAGCCATACTCTGGAACCACACAGGGAATGCTCCTATATGCTTATGCTGTGCCACACATGCATCAGACCAAACAGAAGTCTATTAACATTGCTGGGCCCCTGTTGTGCTAATAGTGGCAAATAAGCTGTGCAATATTTCTCAGGAATGTTCAGATAAAAGATCCTCTCCATTATGAGCTCAGGCGACAAGAAAAGTGTGGAAGTATTTAATGAAACGAAAACAATATATAGGTACAATTCACAAAGCCACGAAAGCTTGATGTCTTCGTTAACATCATATTGAGGCTGAATTAGGTTGCATGGTGGTTTAAACAATATAAACCTACTTAAAAAAAAAACCGATAACATCAACTTGAGTGACTTAAATCTGCAAAAGTGAAGAATTTCACCAATCTGATTGTACGGATCATTTCTCAACGTTCCATTTAGCTTTTAATTACCCAACAGACTGTAATAGCTGCTTTGGAGCTATTACACTCCATCGTGTCAATTTGGCTGCTACAAATGCACAGCACTAAGTCCTCAAGCTAAAAACCATTATGAAATTATTGTTGAAAAAGACTGTTGGGCATGTGCAATAGCTAACATTTGAACTTCTATGTTTCACTGTTCCTCTTTTTTATAAATGGCTCGAGCATTAGATGCTGTTATGGAGCTATTCAAAACCTTTCGGTTTTGAGATCCAAAATATTTCTTGAGTTATAGAAGTGTAAAACCAATCAGTTGAATTAGCAAAGTTGTGTCTGCAGTCTGTCACAGCCTCGTATTCTCTCTTTGCTTCTGCATATGATCTGTTCAAGTCATGTTTTTCACATATTGTTCCATCAGATAAAAACACCAGAAAATATATTAGAAAGAGAAATCTTTGGAAAAATCAGGCCTGCACTGGAAGCTGCACAACACCAACAAACAGATGCATGTAGAGATGGATAAAATTCAAAGCATCATGTAGCAAACCTACCCTTTACCTGGACACTAGATTGGGCAAAGAAAGGATTTAAGAGCGTGCGAATGCAAAGATAAATGAAGGTTCATGTAAATCACAAGCCTAAAAGAACAAGGAAATTGTATTGGTGGGATTTGAAGTGAAGGAGCAATTAAATGGCTTATGGATTTGAGAGAAAGCAAAGCTGTACCTAGGCAAGATATTTTCTCAGTTGTGCTCCCTAAATCATGGAAATTCCAGCTCAAAACACAGAACAGACTCAAACTGTTAAGGACACGGACCAGGACTTTGCAGCGTAACAGCTCATCAAACAATATGAAACAGACTGTCACTGCCTCAAAGATCATGCAGTGCAAGGAGAAGTCGTAAGTCCCTCTCCCAAAGATGATACAGCCAAACTAGACAGCAGAAGGAAATTATTCAACTCTATTTGACAGCATATTAACTCGCTGGATTGTGCTCAAAGTTTCTTGTAGGCTTCCCAGCACAGAAACACCTCCAGAAGGCGTTTTGTAGTACTAATGAGGCAGATTCACAGGATTAGGGTTTTTTTTTTCAGCAGAAGTCAGGAGCAGCATAGGAATTAGCACAGGTCTTTGAAAACAGAACAAGAAGCTAACAGGGCTGGCAAGTGGCTGACTGGAGCCAGGAGCTGATCTCTCCTTCCTGCCTCCAGGATGGAAAGGTCATAAACCACCTCGAAAGAGAGCAAGAGGGAGACAAGCTGAGGGACAGAAAACATGAGTGTAAATGTCAAAGCAGTAGCCAGGAGCAGCTTTCTGAAGTCTTTAGACAAAAATAAAAGGCACTGCAGTAATTGAGGCATGTTAAAAGCTTTGAGAAGAGTTCAAGAAGTTTAGATTTACTGGAAAGGCTGTATCATCACAGGACTATTAAAAATAAGAGGAATGCTTAAATAATAGATACAACATAAATTTGAGGGATCTAGATCTGTTTTCTAGGCAATGACATCCTTTGGGACAAGCAGCATGTTTACATTCTCTAGGGAGCTGGACAAGAATAAGAGGAAGAGGTGTGGCAGGATCTGTAAGAACTGCTATGGCAAGATAAATCTGAGTTTCCAAAAGTGGTTGACAAATGGCTGATAAATATCAAAGAGATTAACAGGAAGGGCAAAAAAAGATACTCCAAGAAATCTGAGACAGGGATAAAGTGGGAGTTCTCTGACAAGAGTGATTAGATTGATAAGAAATCAAGCAAGGATGTTGTCGAAGAAGCAGAAGTGGTCAAGATTTCAAGGAAGATATGTAATAAAGCATCAAAAGAGATTACCACTCCTTTTGTTATATAAGCTCTTGTTAAGGACCAATAGCAAAAAGCAAAAGATCAGGTAAAATGAGCCTCTGTACTATCAACTTTTACCTAAAACTAGTAAAATCAAATGTCTTGGCTGTACTGTGTACTTAAAGCACCTATGAGTTTACAAAATTCCCCTTTATTATTTCAGCATTTGAGTATAAAGAACACCAAGAGAAGCATAAAAGGTTTAGAGAAGAAAGGTACAGAAAGCAAGTCTTTGGAAAAGGACCTCAATTTTGAAATGGATGCAAAAAGGACTAGCAAACAAAGGTGAAACATGGGGGACACACAGAAACTCACTGAAATACTTTCATTATACAACACAGAAATTAATACTATGCAAAAATTAAGGTATCAAAAGTTTTCTTTCCTATAGCCTTGCATTTAGCAATGCTGACTGGCTTTGTAACATGCAGATGTATTACTAGCAAAGTCAGTTCACCGGAGTGCAATGCCATTCATCTCATGCAATGTAGAGAGCAATTTGGGTGCCTGTAACTCTGCTTGAAGAACACTTATTTTGTAAGAGGTGGCTATGAAACGCTATTGTTGGGGAGAGAAGTAACAACACAGTGCAACAGCCTTTTTATGTCTTGCCTTTGAAAAGGTAAGAAAACAAATCCTGCAATTCTGCACGTTGTTTGCTGAATGCAGACACAAAGTACTACAGACTCCACAGAAAGCTGCTGACACAGCACAGTGCCAAAGAGCCGGGCACATAGCACATGTGGCATTCCCTACAACACAAAAAGAAACAGTTCTTCCACTGCTCCTCTGAGGAGAATTTAACAACGTTCTTGGACAGCTTTCCAGATGCCCAAACTACTCATTCCTACCAGTCCCCCCTCTTACTTTACCTCCCAGCTCATGTCAGTACCATATATGATTTGGGATGTACACCTGAGAGGTAACTGTAATTAAAAGAACAGGCTTAACATCTACCTGCTATTAACAAATAATGAGGGAATAAGGAAGAGCAATATTACATCTCAGAACATGAGAAGAATCAGCATTTTGATTATCAGCTGTGGAACAGCTCAATACAGTGAACAAACACACACAGTGAGCTAGCCAAACCCTCATTACGAGGAACAGAGATGTGTTTTGAGTAACCAATACAACACGCAATGCTTTTTTGAGCCTCTACGCTCTTTCGGTGAAAGCTAATTTAAAAAGGTCACTGTCAACACAGAAAAACGTGTCTTTGCTCAAAAATGGCTCTTTAATGCTTAGCTATTATCGTTTAAGATACAGGTTGTACAGACTGGTTTTGCAATTAAACCACACTGGTTTTCTTTCCGTCAGAGAAATATAAACCAATTTGCTTCTCTCCCTGTTGCTACACCCTGGTGTCTGTCCCCGATGCTCTCACAGTTGCCAGTACACTGACATGCATAGGAGATTTTCTCCCTGAGGCGCTCAGAAGAGTCTTGTATGTTTTTATTCTCAGTACCAAGCTGAAGCCACAACTTTGAATTGATGCACTCGGAGAGGAAAGAGAATCTGCTTCTCACTCTCACAACCAACTCAGGTCACTGTTTCAAGCCTGTTAGCTTTGGGGGTTTGGCTTAGAATCACAAACACCTAACATTTCTGTCCTAGATAACACTTCTACAAGTATTTTGTGATGCTACATGCAATCTTGTAGCATAATTAGGACAATTCTGGATTACAAGTGATAGACAACCCACGCAATAAATAATGCACATAATATTTAGATTAGCACTGCTGACAGCATTTAACTTTAGCACTCCTGCAAGCCTTTGATCTGACATCAATATAACTGACTGCAACTCTTTTGCTTAATTGCCATCTATAGAAGAATCTAATTAGACCAAGAAATATTAAAATACTTTCAACAGTTAACATAAAGCTTCATAAAAACAATCACTGCTGGTTCAAGGACACTATCAATATCCTTTCGCTTGAAAAATATTGTGGTTACAATTATAACCAGGCTGGTGCTCAATCCATCCTCTCTCCTTTTTCATAAAAATCAGTATCTTGATGAATGTTCTTGTGGCACTACATGCACTGTGATTTTTCACTCTTTCTCTAAATCTCAGAAAACGTGCTGTAGATGGCCCCAGGAGCAAACACTGCAAAGATGAAGTAAAACTCGAAAAGGAGCTGTCTGGTTTAATCTATGAATGTTCACAGCAATGGCTTCGCACAGAAATTTGTAATCAGGATTTCCGCAAATGATGGTGGCAAGGTTTCATTGGAATTGGTGTTCTTGTCATCCGCAGAGCCTGTCACAGCAACCTGCAAGCACTTGCTGCTTCTCTGATTTGAGAATTCCCAAGCATTATGTTTCTCCCCAGTGCCCAAACACACATACTATATCTTTCTGTTTAGAAACCACCCCGGCTTAATAGCCACGCATTTGTTATGGTCTGCAGGGAGAAGTGCAGTATATACTGAGACGAGCTGCTAGAGTTTCAAAATGCTAACCAAACCCTACCAAATTAAATCTGTCCAGGATATAAGTTATCGTGTCAATTAGGAGCAAACTCTCTGCACTTGGTGATGGGTAGGTAAGGCAGCAGGGGGACGCCTGGGAAGGAACACCGCTTGTCACAGTTGCTAACAAAGAAACTGCAGATAAACCAATAGCACAGAGACTGTGGGTCTTGTTTTTTAAGCACATTCACAGAATCAAAATACCTTGGAAGCAGGAAGACAAAGTTATCCTCCAGCTACCCCATTCTGTATTTGTATGCTATTACTTCAATGTAGTCAGCTTTGCAAGGAATGGGGTGGAATGTTCATAGAAGCTTTGGGTAGTCCTGGATGCTCCAGTATATCTGCAGAATGGCTCTGACTCATGAAAAACAACCAAGAAATGGTGACTCATGCTCACCTATGGCCACCTAACAGAATCACACCCTGAAGCTGATCCTCATCCACAACACCAAAGAAGAAAAACACAGCTCTGAACATCACCTTTTCTTGCAATCATCAGACCTCAAACAATGGCTACTTCAAAAAACATTCTATCAAATGAAAAAGAAACTCAAACAGGGGTAATCAAGCTAAAGTGGTACAAGCAAGAGGAGAATCAGTTCCTTGCTGTCCTCCTTATATCAACCAAACCCTTCAGGCAGATCTCAGCCTAGCTTTCAGTGATGTTTTCTCACCTTTTAATCTTTCCATTCTCATATTTGCCAGGTGTATAGGCTGTATGAGAACAACATGTTCAGAAGAATCCTCTTTTAAAGCACACTCACCACAGGGGGCTATTTGCACGTATTTATCTGGAGCATGATCTCACTAAGGTAACTCTTCTCACCAGTATGTTTATGAAAAGCTTCAAAGTTTGAACCATGATAATTGGTATCATGAGATCATCATCACCCTAAACATGAGGGATTCTCACCAACTGTGAGAACCAATGGGGAACTGACATGACCAAGGCACCTGCAGCCCTCATGGGATGTGCTGTACCAGATCACTTGGCCTCACTGGTACCAAGACTGAAGCAAGGAAGAAGTGCACACAGTGTGCCTTTCCCTTTTCCCCAGCAAAGAGCTACAGCAGAAAATATCATTTTGTGTGGATGAGAGGATCATAAGAAGAATGTAAGATGAAAAGGAATTATGCTTGAATAAAAGACTTGGCAGAGATTCGGGCTGAAACCTCCACAGGGCAATCTTAGCTCCCACAGTCAGATCAGACCAGCTGGGGTCAACATAAAACAGACACAGAGTGACCTCTTGCCCAAAAGTTTGAATGTTAATACTGCTGTCATGTGGCCCATTGTAAATTCACTATCATGACACATTAAAATAGGCCATTTATCTGCATAATTTGGAGCTTGAAGAGTAATCCTTTCCTTCTCAACATTCCTTAAAAACAACAACAAAAGAAATGCTTGCAAATCAAAATGCAAACACTTCAATAACACATTGAAATCATTCTTCCCCAATAATTAGTCATATTTTGTAATTTCAACTTAGGGTTATGTGCATAGGCAGAATGGAAGGGTGGAGGACAGAGATGTGTTTTATATCAACAATTCCCATTAACATTGATGGGAACTGCACCCATAAAAACTCTGGTCACTGATGCTTTTCTTTACTCATTAGGTAATTTCCAGCATTTTATTCTTTTGGTTTATATCCTCTTGCCCTATAATTTCCAATGTAGTGTTTAGATTCTGCCAAAAAGCATCATTGTGTGCTAGCTGCCTCTTGCAAGTAAATAGCACTGTGATGAAGTATCTATTTCTCCCATAATTGGCTGGTACGAGTCAATGCAGTCCAGTAACAGAAAATATGAGGAAAATACATTGCAAAACAAAATTAGCTGATTCACATACTTCCTGAAAATACACATATTCTACCACACGTTCTCATTACCGGTGAAATACTAAAGAAGGAGTATGATATTACATCAAAAATAGCTGCCTCCTCAGCTTGAAAACTAAAGGACGAAGATTTGTATCTACACTACTGCTTCCTGGTAAAGAGAAATAAAGCGAGATCTGTCTTTTCTTCTTGCTTTCTAGCATCGAGATAACCTTGCAGACAGCACATGGGACGTGGTGTTCATGGCTCCCTTGAATGTCCTTCATAAAATACTTTGTCTTTTATGAAATCTGTGAACACCATTAATTTTTCACTTTATTTACGATTTATCTTTAGAGGATTTGACCCTCTGATTAAGTGTTTCTGTAAGAATGCTTAGTGCACCACCATGTAGCACTCATAGCAGCCTTCCAGTATCTGAAGGGGGCCTATAGGGATGCTGGGGAGGGACTCTTCATTAGGGACTGCAGTGATAGGACAAGGGGTAATGGGTTAAAACTTAAACAGGGGAAGTTTAGATTGGATATAAGGAGGAAGTTCTTTACTGTAAGGGTGGTGAGGCACTGGAATGGGTTGCCCAGGGAGGTTGTGAATGCTCCATCCCTGGCAGTGTTCAAGACCAGGTTGGACTAAGCCTCGGGTGAGATGGTTTAGTGTGAGGTGTCCCTGCCCATGGCAGGGGGGCTGGAACTGGAAGATCTTAAGGTCCTTTCCAACCCTAACTATTCTATGATTCTATGTGCCAGGGATCAGGGAGAAAGGGACTCTTCCTTCCAAAAGAGTGGATGTTTTTCAACATGAGAACACAAAAAAAAAATTCAAAGTCATAACTTGTATGTGCAAATTTCACTGATCTCTTAGGATTGGTGCCTCTGGTCTTTAAGTGTATTACTCAGATCAAGTCACAATCACTGCTGATAATCATCCTTCGACAGAACAATGCAGATCACTTTTGACCTGTTAAGTGCATCTGCCTTTATTATACCAGTGTCCCCTAAAATGACAGATACCAAGGTCAAATAATAGAAATTATTTGACTCAGCTCTTAAAATGTCTATAAAATAATTATCCTTGTGTTGTATATCGGAGTCAATTTGGTTAAGTGAGAAGAGCATGGGACTGGGAATTACAGAATGTGATTTCTAACCTTGTTTCTGCCCCTGATTCCAAGTGATCTGAGGCTAATCACCTTTATCTTTCTGTGCATCAGTTTCCTCATTTTGATATTGGAATTAATGACATGCACCTTGGTAAAGACTTTTGAGGAATACTGATGAAAAGCAGTAGATATGAATCAGGCCTTATTATTAATAATAGTAAATTGCTTTGGGAACCTTGGATGATAAGTGCTATTTAAATTCAAAGAAAATATTAGTACTTTAATTGCTTCATCTTTCAGATCGATGCCAGTTTTACTTACTCGCACACTGACAGGTAAATTGAGCTCAAATTACTTCATAGCAGATACACAAAATTGTAAGTATAAGAGATACTAAACCTCTTCCATTATTATTGTTGCAGCTTCCAAGGCTTTAGAACATCTACTTTGTACATATGGCAAACATCCAAATTTTATGGTGCTGTTGGGATAGTCAGTATTAATGGAATTATCTCCACAAACACTGAAATCTCCAAATTCCATCAATAATCAAACTTCAGACCTTCCATTTATGCAACTGTTTATCAACATCATTACTATTGTGATGAAACTGTTGTTGTTTAGGAAATGATACACTGAACAAAATGCCATTATCAAGTAGTTTCACTGAGTGGAGAATACAGCCATAGTCTATTAACGTATTGCCATTGATTTATTCACTAATGTGCCCTATATTTTCATCTGCAAAAGCCTTTGTAAATTCCAGTGTCTATTAGCGCAATTATCCAAGAGAACTACTCTGCAGGGCACAGCTCATTATGTTTCTTTTCTTGCCTTTAGTGCTGAATGCTGCCAATAACATCTGGGCTACAGGAGAGCAGACTTCAGTATGTGATAACAAGAAAACAAGCATAGCACTGGCTTGGGTCTGCTCTGAATGGGAGCTTCACCCACTGTCTTCATAACGAACTGCAGAGAAAACAACTGTAAACTGATATTATCTTCTCAGCGGTATCCAGTGATAGGGAAAGAGGCAACAGCCACAAAGTGAAATACAAGGAATTCTGTTTAAACATAGGAAATTTGATGTTGGGTTTGTGTTTATTTCTTTTTTACTGAAAGGGTGATCAGACACTGGAAAAGGTTGCCCAGAGAGGTTGGATTCTCCATCCTTGGAGATGCTCAAAACCAACTGGACATGGTCCTGAGCGACCTGTTATAGGTGACCTGCTTTAGCAGGAGCCTGGACTCCAGAGGAGCCTCCTAGCCTCATCCATCCTGTGAGGCTATGCTTATTAATTCCTCTCAGATCGCCAGGTTGTTGATGTGCAATGGATATTCACTACTGGAAATTAAAGAGAGCAGCTGCAAACACTTAGAAACCAGACTGGTTATAAGAATACATCTCCTTCTAAAACACTGCAGAGATTTTCCTGTTTACACATCCTCCACCTGAGCAAAGTAAAGCATAAATACGGCTCTTTTTAGCCATCCTAATTCCGGCAAAGCAGCAATGACAGACTTAATTACTAATCAGTTTGCATAAGAAATTATGCAGAGGGATTTATCACTCAGTTTAACACAGCCAGCACCAAAACTCTTCAGATTTCAGAAATCTCTCTTTTCCTCAAAGTTACGTAGCCAGGAAACTGTTACCTCACTACAGCCTTCCCTTCCAGGAACATTATTTCTTCATTATAACCCAGATTCCAGGTTGAAAACAAGAAGAGGAAACCTCACTGTTTGCCTGAGTCTGTATTAATTATTGAAGAATCCCTGCCTGCCCCAGTGCCATGTTCAGAGAGCTTGTCTTGTGCTCCTCAGATGCAGTAAGAGCTCCATGGGAAAACGTTAACATGCTTTGGTTTTGTTTAATAACAAACCAAATCAATTGGATTAGCAATGATGGCCTTGGCCTCTGGCACTTCTGAGGAACTTCTGGGGAATTAACAAGCCACCAGCATTTATGGCCTGAAGCAGAACTCCTCCAGGAGGTTGGGATCTAAATAAGTAGCCTCACTTTCAGTAGTATTTGCTTCTCAATGGGGAAGAATGTGAGAATAACTACGAGAAATTTGGATGAAAGGAACTTCTACAATACTGATTAAGCCCCTTTTCATCATTTATCAAACCTGTGACACCAGAATAAGCAGCTGTCATTTCTATTCAGTGCAACTTCAGCATTTCAATGGAAATCATTTGGGAATTCAGGACTTGTACATTTTTTGTATACTTTAAGGTGCTGCTACAACAAAACCAGCAAATCAAATCAAGCTAACGTGCTGCTTGGGCTTGAACTGTGCGCCCTGGACAGGACCTTAAATATTGCTAACATCCATTTCATTTTCCAAAACAAATTTAAAAAGCCATGCATATGTGGAAACAAGAATAATGATTTCCAATACCTATGGAGAAGGACGTGAAGGATGAGAAAGTGCATTACTTCAAAACCAAAAGGGCTATGTTCCAGCCATAGGCAGGTATGATGAATATTTCAGCTACTTTTATAATTGCATTAATTTAAAACACTATCAACACATAAAACACTGCATTCAAAATGTATTGTGCAGAATAACTCCCATTTGTTTCGGTCACATCAAAATACCACTCAAAAACACATTAGGTGTTTTTTTTGGCTGTGAACCACCACCTTCTCCCCAAGACAAAAAACAATGATGGTGTAGAACACATAAGTCATCTTGCCCCTGGATAAAATGACTGATAGAAACAACCTAAAATCTTCCACCATGGAGATAAACCAATGTATATTATCACGAGAGAATCTAAATTCCTCGACAGCACCTTATCTAAACCCAGCGGTTAAATCCCGGATTACCTTGAATGATGATTTTTCTTCATCCTCTGAAGAACAGAGCCAAACTACGCAATATGGTAAATCTGAGATGCACAGAAGCCAAAGCTTTGTCACTTATACCTGAAAACTTGTGCTTATATCTCAGTTAACTAAGTTAACCTGGCCTGCACCAGGTCCTGCAAAAGGCAGGACAATAGCACGACAGGTACAACTCTCATGCAATAGCGCCATACAAAGCCTTTACCTTTGAATCCTTGGCTTTTGCTGGATTAAGTGAAAATCTCCAACACGGATTTTATCCATTTCTAAGTTAGTATGTTTTAAGATGCACTTAATGTTTTTCAGTGGGAAGCTAGCAATGAGGGAGTCCGGCATGCTGAGGACCTGTATGAAATGGAGCATCCAGTGGTGTTTTTGATTTATTTGGGGTTTTTATACTCCCATTGACTTTAAATAGGGGGCTTCATGGTTTGGATGCTGTAGGTTACAACATAAGTAAGAAGTTAACAGTTCCTAACAGATACTTCTAGAAGAAAGGGTTTGTTTTGCACGAGGCAAAAGTGTTAATATCTTCTGCACATTTCTCAGCATTTAGACATTATCAACCATGAATGTGAGAAGAACACAGAAGAATGTAGGATTAACCAACACGTTGGCTATAGGGACAAACCTGAAAACTCCCTGACGCTGTTTTCTCCAGCCACAAATACAGCTGATACGTTTTCTCATGAGAAGAGCCCACTATTAACATCCACTCTGCCTTTTTAGCACTTTTAGACTTCAGTCTTGGTGACAGACATATCTTTCACTAGTTCTAATCTTGAAAGCATTGCAGAATTAGGTTAAATGTGACAGTAAGCAGCATTATTTACAGCATTGGCTTTAAGGTATTCAGAACGGCAGCTTTCAGGAAGCAGTTAGAAAGCTTTTTCACCTTAGTTCTGAAACAGAAAAAAAAATACACCGCATACTTTTGAAGGGTTTTTGTTTGTTTGGGGATTTTTTGTATGTTTGTTATCTTGAGAACCAAAAATGTGTCAGATCGAAACATATTCTGCGGTCTGGTAGCCTCCTTCCTGTCTGGCATGGCAGGAGCTAATGAGAGTGAGCATATGTTCTCACCATTCCTTGTTACAATCCTCCTGCCCTCCTGTTCACCTGCTGATCCCCAGAAACAGCCTCTTTGTACCTCCTGCACAAGCCCTGGCTGACTGGGAGCACTCACTTGCCCCAGCCTTTCCCAAAATAGCCTTTGTCTGCTGTGGCCACCCTGCTGCCCTCACCAGCTGTTAGAAAATGATCAAAATGGGCCAATTATTACTCCAACCAAGCAGTATTCTGCTAGGAATAAGCAATCACATCCAGATTGCCAGCTCCAAAGTACACACGGAAAATGACATTTATTAACAATCTTTTCATCCTTACTATCAAAAGGCTCAGGGATGATTGACCTTGGTGTCCAGAATTAAGCCAGCATTATTTTTCTTGATTACCAGCAGCAGAATAGTGGGGAAATTATAAAGTCATTGAGAGCTTTAATACAGCCCTGATCTCTCTCTCCTGGCTTTTTATCTCAAGAGATTAAAGTTCTCTAGGAAAAAATACCCAAGTCATGTAGCATCCTCCTGCTGCCATGGAGAGGTACAGTATCAGCTCCATGTATCAGCTCCCCATGACAGCCAGGGCAAAGGTTAATTATGCATTCAGTATATAGGTTTAATCACGGTAATCAGATCATCGCTCTGCTCCATCCCAGGCTATAACTTGCTAAAAGCAAGAGAAGCACTTCAAACACTGCAATGGTTGTTTGAAACAAGGGGAGGGGGAAGAAGAGGAGGAAACATGCTACATTAACCACACAAAAACCACAGTGCAAAACCTATCGACCGACCAAGATGAGGCTGATTTGGTGTGAGCAGAGGCAGGATGGCATAGAGTGGTCAAACAGAGGACATTAAGGTCCTTTTCCAATATCGACCTATACCCGGGTAGCTTTATGAGATGCTGCAATAAAGTGCATTCTCAATACACAGTCTTCATGCTTCTCTCCACCTTTATCCCTGCTTTCAGAGCTTTACTCTAGCAAAGGCAAAGACAAACAAGTGGAATAATTGCACAGTAACAGGAAAAGCGGCATTAAAGGAGTCGGAACTAACTGGTTGGAAATCACAGGAGTCATCGCTCTCTACTGACGTGGGAACAAAGGACTGCTCCTTTGAAAATTGCTGCTGTAATTATTATAAGCTCCATTCAGTGTTTTGTGCTTACATCTTGCACAGACAAATCTCTCATTTACAGACATTCGGTTTAAGAAGAGAGTTGAATAGGGCTCTTCTTTTAAAACTAAGGAATATTGGCCCTCAGGATGAAGGGAGGAAGTGCCATCCCTGGAATGAAGTGGGAGAGAGAAGTCTGCCTTTGTTCCCTTCAGAGCATACAGAGACATTGTTATATTCTATTTCAATATTTTCAAAATGGGTGGCATGAGGAGAGCGCTCAGGCTTCTCACCAGCAGCCAATATTTATTGCAACATAAAACATGTCAAACATGGGTTCTGACTTTTAATAGTATGGTCTCCAAGCCAAACTTATCCTCATTACAAGGCTCTTACACATCACCAGACATCATCTTAATACAAGGCCACGTCTTCCCTGCCAGGTATAGTTTTCAGGGTTCTTTACTTATATATCAGAAAGCAGAACAGCACCAACATCATTCAGCCCCAAATAAGCTCCTTTTTATAAAAGCATTCAAAGCGTTTGACAGCTCTTGGGGACTCAAAGCTTCTGCAGTGTTTTATCAAGCAAGAAGAAACCTTGATGTTAATTTCCCTTTACTTCACCACAGCCCATCAATTCTTCTGCCTATATACATATATTCTGTCTATAACGCTTTGGATCTACCTGGCTATTAACAGGGGACTCTAAAAGTGTGTAAAGATAATATATTAACTTTATTTTTAAATCCAGCCATCTGGAGCTATGAACACATTTAGCAAATTACATAACAAGACCAACATCAAACTAAATCCTCCCACGCCTGCCCAGAGAACTCCATCATCCAATAAACCAACTCATCCTTAATCCTAAGGCTCTCGTATTCTCGTATCCCAGGCGCATGAAAAAGCTCACGTTTGAATTCCTTTTACTTCTGCTTTCTCTTCATTATCTTTTGATCTTGAAAAATGCCTGGTATGATTCAAAGAAACAACTAACAACAAAATCAGTGTTGGGGGTGAGGAAATGGGAAAGGGGAAGAAGACATACCAGAGAGATATGCCTATGCCTATTTCTAAAGTCAGATCTGGATTTCTGACTGCAAGCCTTCATAGGAATATCTACCTCTGGAAGGAGCCTCTACATCTTCCTACGCACAGGTGGAGAGTGTTTCTTCTAACAGGTGCTGAGCATCCAGGTACCAAAGGTGGCAAAAGACAAACCTTATGCCTTCCTGACAGTTTGAAAAGCGATGGCAAGAAGAGGAGAAAACCTTTAGCAACTCTTAGTTTTCTATGGAAGCTGTCACAGCTATGAAGCAGGAAGTTCTGGTCGGTTTTAGAACAGAATTCTACTTCACCTGTATATTTCTGAAGCAAAAAACCTCAACCAACTGGAAAGATTTAAAAATGACTTGTCTGATTTTAGTCAATAAAACAAAACACGTGAGTCTCTGAAGAAAACTGCACGATGAGGGCATTGGTCACATTCAATGTATGCAGGAGTTTTATCTCCAGAATCTGGGGAAGCTGACAGAAAGATAACAGGATAATTTCAGGGCTCTGTCAAAACTGGAGTTGTTAAGGGCAGGGTCAATTCCAAATGTCACCAGCTCTTTATGCAACAAGCACCACTGCAGTTCTAAGATAAAAAACACTCCCAGCTCAAAGACTTTGCAAGTTGATATTATCACTATCAGAAAAATCACTTTAGAGCTTAGCAAGTAATGAAACACCTTTCAAAAGCAACTTAAGAAGAGAGGAGGTAATAGCAGGGAAAACAACTTTGCTTCGCAGGAAAGATGCTGCTTTCAATAGAACAAACGGCAAACCAAACCAAACCCTATTGCACAGAGAATGACCTTTAAGGGAGTCTAACCTTAGTTCAGTATAAAGGAAATTAAAGTCTGTGGTACTGATGCAGACATAGTCAAGAGCATCTTGTGCTGGCAGCAAGAATCCCCATTGCTGCTTTTCTTTTGACCTTTTGCATCTAGTAGAAGAGAGGGAAGAGAAGGGAGGCCATCTGGATTTGCTGCAGACAAGATGTCTGTTAATATACATCAGGTCCCAGCCAGTGAATTTAAAGAAACCTCATGATAGTCATGATAAGCACAAACCTGTACTGCCAATACCAGTTCACCAGGTGAGGCATATACTTTGCATATACTCCCCAGTATACTTTGCATATACTCCCCATTCTCAATCATTTGCTCATTGTCTACAGGGGAAATCAGATTTCACATACATTTGCCCTTTAGTTACTAGAGGAGCAGACTGGCTGTCTTTTCCTTTTTCCCCAAGTCACTGGAATAGCAGCCTTTCTAAGCCTGTTTCTCTAACAAACTTGTTCTTTCATCTCTCAATATGACATTTGTCCAAAATGCTGTCTGTCAACATCAACACAGGAGGGGAAGCTCTGGCAGAAGAGAAGATCCCTACCCCCAACCAGTTCATCACCTATTGCAGTTTACCCTCTTCCTCAAAATGTGTGCTCTGGACAACTCCTAATCTCATGCAAATGTCTTCTCCTTTCACACTTCAGTCTGTGTGAAACACTACCATAGCCTATCTGCTCAAATCCCTTCCATTAATAACTTGATAATCCTATAGGAAACAGTAGTTATGAGGAAGAGAAAGAAAGTTTCTAATGTTTACAAGATAGTTGTGATCAGTAAGAATTCCAGGTCAACATCCCAAAGAAACTCACAAAGGATACATTCCTAGAGAACCTGATCCTCATCCACTGTATTTCCTATAATGAGGACCTGCCTTGAAGACTGCTAGGATAACGTAAACTACCTGCTACACAGAACAATTCCACTGAAACATATTTATCTGAGTGGTGTAACACCTAACAGAGACTTTGGACGCTGCTAAAATAAGAAGGTTACTACAGCCACAGAACCACTGACACTCTCCTCACACAGTCATGATACCTTCATAATTGTCTGTGATACTGTTGACGAACCCAGCAATACCCATGCTGCTCAAGCAGTCTGAGACCAAAGCACGTCTGCGCTGTAGGGGGCACATTGGGTTATAGCTAGAAACTTGCTCAGTTGTTCAAACACATCAAGAAATCTCTCCCCAGTTAGACCTCAGGGTGCACAGGAAGTGGGTACGTGACTTGTCAAGAGCACTTAGAGCCTCCAATGGGTTTAAAATAAACTGTCTTGTACATTCTTGCGGATAAAAATATACCTTTGCTTTGTAACTCCCATTTCACTCTGTGATTTGTTGTTCTCTCCAGTCTCCTAATCACAAAAGTCTTCTTTGTGGGATGTGTTTATGTAAACCTAGATATGTGTCCATGGCCTAATCTTCACATTTTCATTTTCAGCACTCTACAGCACATTCCACAAATGCAACGCATTCCCAGCTTTAAACAAGTGCTCTGTTAGATTTTGTGAAGCCGTGCAAGGAAACCCAATGCTGAGGGTTATCTGTCCTGCTGGAAACCCAACACTGATGATTATCTGTCCTGCTGCACTTTGTAAGCTTATATAGCTAAAGCAACTTGTGATTTCTTCTACCTACAGAATACATGACTCTTCAGAACATCACACTGTTCAGAAGGAGGAAGTAATCTTCTCTTTTCCCACCCTGCCCTGGCTTTGGCAACATGAATGTCTCCAAAGACTTTTCCTTGCTAAAATTTACTTACTCAACAAAGGTAAGTAAAATAACAAAGGCAAATAACTTAAGTACAGTTATTTCTTGTCTCTAAAGAAAAAGGTGTTCATGAAGGACCCTGCCACAAGCAACGTAACCCAGCCACTCTAGATAGCATATAGAATTAAGAGAGTATTAACACTAAGGAACCTTTGGGAGCATCATATATTTCTCTCAAACATACCGATCATTATGGATTTTCTTAATTTAAAAATGAAATGCAGCAGACAACACCAGTAATAATTACCTCTATGATAATGCCATAACCCATTTTATTGCTCTGAAAGTCAAATATATTTATTAAATCTGCATAAATTACAATACTATTAAACTCTAATTTAAGTGATACCGTGTAAATGCGAGACTGGGCCTCTATGCTAGTGTGTTGTAGCAGATAGGATGTAATTTGTATTTGTACGGTGACTACTTTCAGTTTATTCCATAACAACATAACTTAAGAGTCAAAATATAGTAAACCATTAACTGAGTAGCACCAACACCATAAAACCAGCCTTCTGTAAAGTAAATAGGGATGAGGCAGCCTTATCTCTTGTTGCTTAAATAAAGTTTTCTTAAGGAGACAGTTTTAATCTCACTCGACTCCAGATTTTGTTCAACGATATTTAACAAAGCCAGTACTACCAAGAGACACATACTCCTATAAATGATTTCATTTCTGCATAGTGTAAGTTATATGGCACATTTTTCAACATCAGCGATTGGTGACAGGCTTGTTTACTGCTCACTAATAAAATATAGAGGTATCCTGCTGGATACTACCAGTGTTCCTTGTTTACTTTTCCTTCCAATTACTGTAATTGACCTATAACTCACTGGAGTTGCGGGCATTTATTCTGAACTTTGCACAGAACGCAGCAACAATCCTTCAGCGTGGCAGCTAAATATGTCAGGATTAACGTTCTGCTAAATATTCCAGCAGGAATGACACCGCTGCGGTAAGCCGGGGGTTTATGAGAGGTTTTATGCAATTTGTGGATGCTGATCAGATCTGGGATGATATAAAGGGTAAGGAAAGGTCTGGCACAAATCTGTCTTTATCTCTCTAAGCTGAAAATAAAAAGCCTACCAAACCTCAAAGTCTGGTCTGAGAAAGAATTATGTAATAAGCCTGGTATGTTTTTATAGGCTCTTCTCATTAGAAGTCAAGCAAAACACCAGTAACTTAAAGTAGTTCTACTCAGTAGCAGGGAAACACCACCTCAGGATAATCAGATTGTTAGTTTCATCATGCAGAGAAGCTTTTCCACCTCTGCTTTCTAGAAAGCTTGTCACTATCTGGGAACTTCAACATTAATTCCAGGCTTTCAGAAATTGCTAGGATTTTTTTTTGTAAGCACCTGATAAACGCTCAGACAAGTAACTGCAGGTGAGATTCCGCCTTGAAAATCCAAACTCATTTTAAGCACAGGGGAAAAAAGTACTCTCAGTACTAGATCTTGTGTAGCAGACTACAGAGCTGTTGGGCAACAGCCTCCAAAGCTCGATACAACTACAAACCTCTTCCAAACCTGTATTACCAAACACCCACATCACCTCCTGCAAACCCCTGACAATTTAGTAGCTGCCTCAAATTGTCTTTCAAAGCAGTTTTCTCTTTTTTACATAGCGATGGAATAAACACAAACTCTTCTAATTCAGTAATCAGGACAGATAATTACATCCCCTTAATTGTTTTCTTTTTCCAGTTTAGGTTCAAGTTGATGGGAGATGGTAAAATTAGTCCACGAGCCATCTGAAGTTTGCCGCTTGCTGATTAAAGCCGTAATTGATTCCGAATGCTTTACAAATCAATCTCTGGATTACTGCAGGATCGTGGTGGCATATTGTAAGAGGAAAAACCTAATTCACACACATGCTTCCCCTGTGAATGAGAATCGCATTCCCATAAATCCTTAACTGCAGGAACAACTGGGTTATGTTGTTTTCAAAACTCACTATTTGCTAAAATCAGAGCATAAAGGCAAAATAAGAATTACTTACAAGAGTAACCTGCTGTGATTTAGACAGGATTCTTATTCTTCCCTAAGCTTACTTTGACATTTCTGAAGGGACTGCATGCAATATATTCTTGGGGAGGGGGAAGAAATATGGATGTATATTAATAAAGAAAACCCCAAAACCTGTCCCTATCTTCTGCAAAGCTCATAAAACTGGGATTACAGCCTGGTGGAAGGAATGCATTCAAACCCATATGTATTCCTGTGATTCAGTGCACTCCTTCCCTGAATCAGGATCTGCACTTCCCTTTGAGACTTTTATAGTACCTATCATGCAGTTTTGGTGAGCTCTGCATATTTTCAGAGGCTGCTACCCAGGATTCCTTACTGAAACATGGATTTTAAAGTTCCTGTGGTGATCAAGGATGAAAAGGAGATATATCTTACATTGTTCTGAAGGTCTTATCAAAAGGAACAAGTCTGGCTCTAAAGGCAAGCCCCCTCCTTTCATACTGCTGAGTTTGCAAAGGATAGAATGAGTATAAGACAACTGTGATGCAAGCCTCTCTGCCTTTTGAATTGATTGCTCAATTCAGCTCACCTTTACCTCATGCTAACCACAAACCCACTGTGGTTAAGGATCTGGAGACCACATAAACCATACCACTGAACCCTTAAAGAAAAAGGGGGCTTCTGCCCTATTTCAAAAGCTGGTTTCATAAAGTGTCCTATTCCTTACAACACGCAGTCTATAATAACTGTATCCCACCCCCCCCCCCCCCCGTTTTTTAATACCTATGTCAGAAAAACATAACGGGATGATAAAATGAGCTATATTTCAGAGCCAGTTAATTATAGGCCAATGTTTTTCCAGCCACCACTTCCTCTGGAGTCCAAAGGGTCACCAGCACAGGCAGGTTTGCTGCTTGCACTCCTTCACAAACCTTCCTGTAAGTCCCACAGCTTACGCTGCACCACAAAGGTTAAATTTACTTATGAAAATGGTTAATAAAAGATATGACTGACAAACTTTTACCTCGCTAATATCACATAAGGTAAACCATATACATTTCTGATTTGTATTTTAACAATGCCACCCAGTTGAAGTATAACAAACCCAGTATCTTCAGCACTAACACACAAATGAGATTTGCACTTTCCGTTCCACTGGGATACTGTGACATGAAGCATGTGTAAATACTGAGAAGTCATCAAGGTTGCTTGTGGCATTACAAAGAGAAGCTCAAGTACCTGATTCACACAAAACTAAACCAGGATAATCGACTCATTAAACCCCAGTCTTTTAAAGACCATTGCAATAAAGTGCTGTCAGCTGACTTCATAAACCTCTACTTTAAACACAGTCTCCTTTTCTAGGAAAGAGCCTTATTGCTTTAAAAGTAGCAAAATACAGCTCTGAAAAGAAGTTGCCTTAAAGAAACAGTGCTTGCAAAGGCTGACAGGAAAACAGCTTGGTCGTTATTCACAGTAAACCCAGAACTTGTATGTTTTATGTTTCACAATGCGGAAATATTTTGACAAAATTAAAAACACCTCCTCTGGTATGCAAAGAATTAATGAAGACAAACACTATCTACCTGCATCTGCCAGCCATAAACACTAGATAAACTGTTATTTCACCCCTCTCCTTTGTGAGCACATACGCTACAGCATCTCGTGCTGCCACGCTAGTCAGAGGTCCGTCACTTCTTCCATTACAAACACCCTTTGAAGGCATTTCTAACAATCTGGTAAAGAAGACTTACCTGAGAAATTATCAAATTACATTGCTTTTTCCATCTTTAAACCATGGAAAAAGTCCTCATCAAGTAGCCCAGCTGACTGTTCCTGTGGCACTGAAATTGGCATGGTATCGACACTACAAGCTCCAACCAAAATATATAACCATCCCATCTGCAAAATAAAATCTGCATCATACGCAAGATAGGAATTGAGCAGTCACTACTCTGCAGTCCAAAAAGGTCTGCCCAATTCCGTAACATTTCTCCTCATTAGCCTATGAAGTGCATATTGCCTTCTTCATTGATGAACATACCACATCTGTCAGGTACAATTGAGTCAAAGGCAGTCTTCCTCTCCTCGTCACATCTAATGCAAGTCTTTGTGCTTGCTGATGACAGCCAATTGTACCAGTTTTCAAGGGTTCCCTCACAGTTGCAACATGCCATATTGATCATCTATTAAACAGTAATCAATATCCTTTCTAAAAAGCAAAGGGGCAACTGACAATCCAAGTCTATCAAGATGCTTTCAATTTTAAACAGCCTGCCACATTTACTGTGCTTATAGTTGGTACAAGACACTTGAAGAGTTAAAATTCACATTTTGAGGGTGAAAAAAACATAATATTGTCATATTCTAAATCACTGCTTCTTTCAGTAGAAAAAAATGATCCTTTTTATTAGTTCCTTATAGCTTCTTGAGTATTTTCTATTTGCATTACAAGGTGGAACTCATCTTTTCACAGTTAAAGGGAAGCGCTTTACCTTTGAACATTTGTTTAGGTCATCTCTCCCTTAAAACCATGCCTGCTGCACTGGTTAGCAATGAACCAATAATAAATGGTCCTTTCCAAGCCTAAATCATTCTATGATACTTTTTAAAACACTTGCATGGTACAAACATTTTTCTCAAGGAAGCTATAGACAGTTCCTAAACCACTGTGGTCAGAGGTAAGTGTTACGGTACTGGTGTAAGCTGGATTCACTATTAAATTCACCAAGGGAACATCCACAAGTAAAAGAATCTTAATTTAGATGAAGAAATCAATGTGCAGTGTAACTGCTAACATTACAATGACCACAAAATTCAGCTCAGCAGAAATATTATCTGAAGGGGAAAGAGATCCTCAAATGAGTAAGCAAATGAACCCGTCACACCAAAGTTACTAAACAATAACTGCAAAATATGCTTATATGAATCTTCACAATAAATCCCACAGTGTTGTACAGTTTAAGAGCAGATCAGATAGGTCAGCATGAAGCTTGAGATCAGTACAATAATAACATGTTGAAGTATAAGCAACCATACAAAATGATTTTATATGAAAGCATGAAATTAATCCAGAAGTGATGAGTCTCTAATCACAAAAAGCACAAGAAGAAACCCTCAGGCTCCAAGTTCACAAGCTGTGTAGACACATGTGAAAGCTCTTTGCACTTGCATTAAAATACACATGTAAGTAAGCAAGGCTTAAAATGAAGACATTCATTTTTGAGTTTTCTCTACCTTTATCTTTGTTTGCATCTGAAGTTCCCACTTTAAATTATGGAACAAAATGAACCTCACATTTTTCAGCTATAAAGATTCCCACATAACCTTTGCTTTGTGACATAAAGATCACCAAATGAAATTAAGTCACTCCACAGTATTTCTTGGCCTTGTTCCAGGGCTATGTGGAAAGGAACATTTGTCATAATCACTTACAATTGGAAAAGAACAGGAAAAGATCACTGTTAATGACACAGCATCACACTGCACAGGGAACTTTGCAGACCTGTCACTGCTCAACGACGACAGCAATGGACCTGGGATAATGTTCTATATAAAAGAGTGAGATGCAGTAAGTTTTCTGCACAATGCGATTTACAGCCTAAAAAGGCAGCAGTTTAGTTCCACCACATTTTATACAATAAGTCCACTTGACTTATTTTGCTTCTTCCAGTTTTTGGTGTTGATTGATTGATTGGTGGGGGGGTTGAATGAGCATAGCATGCCTGCCAGATCCTCCCTTATGCAATTATCCTCAGCATATTCCCTTTTCAATTTCATGGGCCTTTTTAGATAGCTTTTACAGACTTGATTTAACATTCATAATCACCTTGAAAAGGCCATCTGCAATTTTAATCACTCGCTACCAATTACTTTCTTTAATAGCTATGACAGTATCACTCACAGAGATCTGAAAGATCCACAAGGATAGCTGAAGGCAGCACTGGGAGAGCAGTTTCTTTCCCACCTTTTATAGAAGATACAACATCATCAGCTTCTTAAGCCTTCACTGTCTTTACTAAGCCAGGTTTCTGAGCATGTGGCTTTGCAGAGTGGACTGAAATAGAGCCAATGTGGAGTAAATAAGCAAGCTTTTTGTTTTATCCCTCCTCAGTGCATAATAAGTGGGGAGTAAAGAGAACCACCAAACACAACTTCCCTTTCCTTCTTCATGCAATGCACTGTTCACGGCAGTACAACAGCAGTTAAGTTTCCCATTCTCAGTCTGCAAACGTATTTATTAGCAAACGTAGCTGGACAAATGTAATAGCAAGTCTGCAGAAACAGGGCCTTAGAGACCAGGACATTGTGTTCACCTTCCTGGCTGTACTATTCCTTCATTTTTATCTCACGAAGCTTGCAGCCCTTTAAAAATACACTGTTCAACAGCAATATTCTCCCAGATTATATGAGTTGCAGCTTTGTTCCCACATTCCTTAGCTAAACTGATTTATCCACCATAAAAAGGCACAGTTTGGGATTACGGATTGTTTTTAAGGGGCTTAAAAGCGGAGACAATAGTTTGCACATGAAAAGAAATCAACATTTCTACCACCTGACAGCACAGTCTGTAGGGGAGTGTGGGGGAATCAGAACTTGGATTACTCTGATGTTGAACCGGTCCCCAGAGGCAAATGACAATATGTGAAACGAGCAGTACAAAACCAAGGGATAACGAATGCCCTGGATTGGCAATTTACAGCTCCCACGGTACAACCAAGTGGACAAGAAATCGATGCAGCTTTTACATACATCAGGTGAAGCGACCCAGGTTGCAGTCAAGCTCAACTTTCTCTTCCTACTACAAACAGGGTAGGAAGTTCCAATTATTCTGTATTCTAAATTCTCTGCAAGTCCTTCCTAAACCCTAAAAAGATTTCCAATTCTAATTTTTTGTTCAAATTTGGGCAAAAACTGGTTATCTGATTTAAAAAACAACCCAAACCCAGTTGGGCAGTGCATGGATAACTTTCATCTTGCCTACTGAACAACCAAATCTAATACCTTACCAGTGTGTATCTATGGAAAGGATAATATGTAAAGCTTTCCAGATGACCTTGAATCTTGCATGACCTGACTCCCCAGTGGTTAGGTGGTGGCTGCAATCACTGTTCATACACAGGGCTACTGTCTGCACTTTCAGCATTAGGCAAATCAAATCTATCTGCCAGAATGATGAGATAGACACATGAGGGGTTCCCATCCGCATTCCATTTTCCTGATCTGTGACATACATTGAGAAGAAATTAAAAACATCTTTAATATGAAGAGCTTTAGAAATGATAACCCTAAAGCAATAATGTCTTTGTGCAAGCTTGAGATGAAAATTGGCTTTTGTAAATATGCTGGGGAGGCAGTTCTGCCACATAGACATATAGCATGTGTAATACAATCTTAAGGATAGGTTTAGGTTTTTGCAGTAACTGAGTTATTCTATTAAACATCTGTTTTGAGCATATTTATTATTCCTTATGTTTATTGTTTATAAGGCAGTTCAAGCTTGCCTGATACAATGATGATTTAAGGAACACGATCAAACAGCTCCTAAATTACCCATTTTCTAACCTGAATAGTGAGTCCTGCTTCTATCACTAAAAATACATCCAACTGGGTAAAGATGGGAAACAAAGGAAAAGATTTCAAGTCAGCTCCTCAGAATACTCCAGCAGTATGGCACAGCAGAACAGGGCTCAAGAGATCAAAAGGTGATGTTCAAAAGAGGTAAACTGATACGCGAGTCTCTAGTAGCTCTTTCTTCTAAAGCTTCAGAATCATGATACTCACACAAACCAAAAGACAAAGCACTTCCCAAATGCCTACAGATCACTGTGCTTGTGTCTCCTCTGCAAGTTTTTAGAAAGTGTGATTTACCTTGGGTATACAGGATAAAGAAGGATCCTTCGATGATCCTTCGATGTCGGCTCTTCCTATCATTGTGAAGCAGAATTCACCAAGTGTTGGATTGTTCACCCACTAATAAGGAACGTGAGCTGGGTTTAGACTGTCATGAGACAGGTTAGTTTTACCCTACTGATGATGTGTTGTTGCAATAGTAATCCTGCTCAGTACGAGTGGAACGGCAGATTCAGACCCCTGGTGCGTGCGCTTGGCTGAGGAGCCACGGGTGCGAGGCTACCATCTGCGGGCTTATGACTGAACGCCTCTAAGAACCTGCCTAGATGCTTGTTGTGCTACTGCGTCATCGGTCGCTTGTGTTTGACCCAGGAGATGACAGTCTTGTTCAGAATGCATGGTTAAAGGTCTTTCCGAATCTCGTTAGCGAAGTCAGGCCTTCTTACAGGAGAAGGAAAACTCCCTTGAAACCCAGGCAGATGGAGCTCATCTAGCCTTGTATGGTCTTCCATCAGAGAAGGACACTCTTACAAAACCTACAGACCTGTAGACTTTGCTGTCACCATCCTAGCTAACTAGGCCATGGCGGTTAAACCTCAGGTTTAAAGGGTGGGACCAGTTCTGCACAACCCACTGCGCAGGCTGGAAGGGCTCACTGTCACTCATCTGTATGGACGGGCGAGGGTCTAAACGGTAGGGGACAAGGTGCATGGGAAGCTGCAGATTCGACGCTGCATGTGGGCAGACCAGCGCATGGGTAGCTCAAATTGGATCAGGAGTTGACAGTCGTGGTCAGACACTTCCCGATTGCCTAAGCAGCCTTTTTTCCAATCAGATTTGGATATCCCACTTGCCCTTGGTCATCGTGCTTGTAGTAAGCGTGGTTAAAGCCCTTCCCAAATCGTCACTCACGAAGCCAATCCATCAATCACAGGACAAAGAAATAAACACTTCCAGAGAAAGAGACTGTTTGCCAGTCCTGCAGTCCCAGCAAGTGGCCAACATAGGATGGTGCTTGATTTCAGTCTGCTGAGGTTTATTTCTTCTATCATTGCTACGATGTGATTTATCTCTACAGCAACATTTTCGTGGCAGAATGCAGTGAAGTTGGAATTGGACCTTCAGGTTCACCATTTTTGCCCATGAAAGATGATTCAATGTTGAGTAACCAACATCATCTTTTTACATCTGATCAAAACAATGTTTATTTCAGCAGTTCCCTTTCACCTTACTCCATTCTAGTGTATTAGTACAAGACTGAAGAAAAACACTGATCAAAAATGATACTTTCTTTGTGGCATCTGAAGTATTGTTTAAAACCTTGCAGGTGAAGCAGCGAGACTGAGCAATACTTTGCCGACCAGAAAAGTTTCCTGGCATTTCTCTTATGTTGGTCTTCCAACAAATCACCGCAGTTTGCTCAAGATGGCATTTCCTGGCTGGCATGTATAATTGATGTATGTCACATTTTATAAAGCGATTGCAAAGTAAATTCAATTTTCTCTTTTCCTTCTTTGTGTCCTCTAAGAATCTCTTATCTTCACATATCAATTACAGAGCAGTGACAGAGATAGGATACAAATCACTGCGATGAATGTAATAGCAAAAGTGATTAGAGATAGGAAGAGATTAATTGCATGTGTCAGATATAAATAAAGGGTTTAGGAGACAACCCAGCATTTCGAGAGTATGTGTGCATGTATTCCAGATCTCTTCCAGGCACACAACCCCAAACCTTACATAAACAGACAAGTGTAGCATGAAGCTGTGTTAAAATAACAGTTTAGACCATAGAAACATCAGCATTTGCCATTTTTTTCAGAGCTGTATGCACAATGTATGCACATATGCCAAAGGAATGTACCCTCAACTCGGGTGCACTTCCTGAGCTTCAACCAGCTAGCAATGAGTCCCCGTAACAATCGCGTTGCGGTGTTGCTGTTGGGAGGAAAGGAACTATTTTTTCCATAAACCACATACTTAAAGCTGTATTAAATTTATCGATGCAACATGATGAAAAGTGACAGATATTTAAATACGCTTTATGCTGATTTTGGAGGTTTTAAGTTTGCTGTAATAGTAAGAATGAAAAAAATCTCATAGAAAGTTTATTTTAGTATCTTTCCATTGTAAAACCCTGCTAGCAGACGACACACTACTTGCCTGGGATAGGGGTTGTAGCAGATGCAAGAGTGCACCATGTGTGGCAGTAATAACCAAAAATAGCTCAGGGGAAGAAGAAATTGGAGACCAACCAATATTCCTATGTATCAGGAAGATCACTGATAGAATGCTTTGGCAAAGCCAAAGAAAAGCTCATGGTACCGCAGAGGTTTCTTGGCTCCTCTTTATTACTCCTGTAGTTGTAGGCTCCTCTTTATTACTCAATTTTGACCACGGGTTTCCTTCTGTATCACTGTGGTTAAAGTGAGGAAAGTTTTCCTCTAAGGCCAAGACAGGTAGAGAATTCTGAACAAGATCTTGGCTGGAGCTTTAAGAAAAAAGGCAAAAGGCCCAACAATGGAAGCTCGAGTCTAAGAATGCTGCTAAATCCTGAACACCTCTGTTAGTCCTTTATAATGCGCGTAAAAATGATTTGACACTGCAATACAGTATCCTTTTTTGCAGCAGATAACAAGGTAAACCATTAAGAATATCAGCCTCCACAGGAATCCCTAGCTCTGGATAAAGCTTAAACTAACAGTTGTTCCAACATATCAAAACCAAATCTTCAGCACTAACTCAATTTAGTCCTTTTTGTTATAGCTGTGATTGTTACTAAAATGCATTTGACTTAAACAAAGACATATTTACCCATCTCAAAAGCACAGTGAAGTTGTACTCAATCTGTTCTCACAATAAGAAAAAACAAAGATCCCCATTTCGATATTTATGCCCTTTAGTATTAGAGCAGATAAGCATTAAGTCAGTATTTTGTTAGGATATTAAGGATGGTGTTTACACAGAATTTATTCTTAAGGTTCAATTTTAAATCCCAAAACACTTCCACAGACTCCTTCAAATTAACATTATGGATTGCAAAAGAATAAGTGACCATCAAAGTGAGAGTCACACCTTTGCTCTTGAGCCACACATGACACAGCACTAGGGTATCCTTTCTGGAAATTCTTCTTGACAAAGGGAAAGCAAAACCTGCCTAGAAAATGGGAAAGAAATGTTCTTACTTGGAAGAATGATTTAAAGCCAGTCCACAGAGGGCTGAGCTGTGCTGCCTTTGACTTCACCCTTACTTGGACAGAATTGCAGGCAATCACAATTATAGAATCATAGAATGGTTTGGGTTGGAAAGGACCTTAAGATCATCCAGTTCCAACCCCCCTGCCACGGGCAGGGACACATCACACTAAACCATGGCACCCAAGGCTCTGTCCAGCCTGGCCTTGAGCATCACCAGGGATGGAGCATTCACAGCTTCCTTGGGCAACCCATTCCAGTGCCTCACCAGCCTCACAGTAAAGAACTTCTTCCTTATATCCAATCTAAACTTCCCCTGTTTAAGTTTTAACCCGTTACCCCTTGTGCTGTCATTATAGTCCCTACCACTACTGTCCCAATTGTGGCACAGAAATACAATTTCATTTCATTCCACAGTCCTTCCTACCCCACCAAAGAAAAAGCAGCATCACTGAAGCACTAATTTCACCTCAGCATCACTGACCCAGGGAGGCTAAGTGAAGCGAATTCCCTTGGCATGAACTAAGAACAGTTTGACAAGTTTACAGAGCCTGTGTGAATTTGCCCTCATAATAGGAATACCTGCACCCTGGGGGTGCCAGCCCATTCCGGTTCCTTTTTTTTCCTGCCTGTACCTGAAAGCTGGAGCTAGCTATGAAAAATTCATGCAGCAGGAAGCTCCAAACTTATCCTCAACATCCGCTGACTCGAACAAACCTTGATGGTTAATACAAAAAAACTGCATTAGTGAAATGCTCTCTTCCAGAAAAGATGACGTCTGCTCAGAAACTCCTTAACAAACCTGAGAGAAGGATGCGAAAGTGATATTCTACTAAATACACTGACAAGTAACGTGGCGTTTTTTCCCCCACTTCCTTTCCATAGGACAAAAAGGACAGGTCATTTTTACAGACACTGAAAGTGACCTGAGCATCCTGTGCTATCGTAAGAACCTTTCTTTAGATTGGAAAACCAACAAAATTTCCGTGCAAAACCAGTACCTTGCAAGTGTGAAATGAGACTCCCCTTCTGTGACATTTATGCTTTGATGCATTCAATGGAAGAACAAAACAGACGCCAAATGAGACAAACACAACTTATTTATCCTTACGTCAATGTTTGCTGTAACAGAACAGTTGCAAGTAGAAGCTGGGCAGAACGTGACACATTCCTATTTTAAACTAATTGCAAAGCAGTCAAGCCAGAAGTTTAATTTTCAGTCCCCAACTTCTTTTTTCACTTCTTTTTCTTAAGCATTGCCAATGCCCAAGGGGAAGATTTATCTTTGTTAAATGATAATTGCCTTTATCATCCTTGATTCCTCAAAAACGCTGGCTGGCGAGGTTTGGGAAACTTTCATCAATCTTTGCTGCTTTCACAAAGCCTGCATCAGAAAGAGACATCAGTCTGCAGAACGCTCTGTATCCGCTGGTGTTATGAGGAGATCTCGAGACTGCCTAATTTACTAACAAATCCATTCAAGTGACATGCATCTTAATATTTCACAGCTTAACGAGAAGGTCCAGCAGCAAGGCCCTGAATTGCTGTTCCAGCCGATTAGCGTTGCAAAACCAAATGAAGCAGGAGCATCTGAGCTGTCACAACAGCTTACATGTACCCACCTTCTGCAAACCTGCCATTTAAGTCATTTACTGCAGGACACTTCCAATTTTTTCCATAAAATACTTCAACTAAACTCAGAAATATCAGTACATGCTGGGAAAAGTTTCCAACACAGGGCCAACAGTGTTGCATGGAAGTTAATAACAGAAAAACCTCAACAGGGCTTTTCAGACTTCTAAAGTGGCACCAGAATCTTGCCGTGTCATGTTAGAAAGTAACAAGGACACACACTGAGTTCATTGGGGTACATACTTCAGCCAGCTCCTTGCAGTAATAAAAAGAGAAGGAAGCCACTTCTTAAACTCTTGACTTATATACTAGAAATCCTTACGGTTTCAGTACCAACCTCTTAACACCCCTGCTCCCCTTTTCCTTAAAAAAAAAAGGGAGTAAGGGTTTTATGATGGCCTTAATTTAATGAACACTCGATCTTTCCATGTCCGGCCAACACTGGTGAGATCAAAAGCATGTCACTTCATCCCCCTGACTGTCTTTAGGAAGAGATCGGACCATCTGTGCTGCAGTGTATGGCAGGAGAACGGGCACAAAAGAACACGTCTGAAGACCACAGGATCCATTTAAGAGATTGCCATCAAATCTATTGTTGGCCAGACAGAAATTGGGAAGAACATTAAGGATTTCTCACTTGTTTATTGAAAAACAGCATTTACATCTAAGAAGCTTGTGACAACTCAGTGAGAGATCCGTTCCCACACCTTTCTGGTTAAATCAGGAAGTTCCAGTGATGGAGTTAATACTGAACTCCTCCAAAACAGTAATAGTGACTTTTAAACAGGGAGTGATGTATTAGCCTCAAAAAGCAAATTGAGTTTTGTTACTACTTCTGTTGCCAAATTCCCGACTTTCAGACTTCCCAATTTTCCTAGCCAGAATTCTGTGTTATTTACATGAAAGCTTGGACATATGGTTAAATAATGAAAAAAAAAAAAGCCAAGATTTCCATTAGTGCAGCATACAGTTAAAATGATTTTAAGACATTTTAAATTAGGACTAATCTATGACATCTCATACTAATATCAGACGTGACGTTATTCCTATTATTCTGCCTGTTGGTCATCATTTCATGGAGCCTGTCACCTCAGAGATGATCTAATCCTCTTGAAATCAGTGGAAACACATCCGCTTGAAAGACACGATCACTGTTTTCAAGCATGGTTGGACTGGACCTCGTGCCGAGACCTGGACTTTCACATTAAGAAACGTGATTTTAGAGGGCAGGCTCAGAGAACACCAGCGTTTAACCAAGCCAGGGACTCGGCTGTTAGGCAGAAACACTCATCAGTATTTGGGTCTCACCACAGAGTGACCACATCTACCAGCTAATACATCTTCCTGTGCAAAGTGTATTTAAGGAATGAACCATCCCAGTAATGTGCACTGGGTGTGTATCTTAGAAGCCCAATATGTCCTAAAGGTCTGTTAACCCTCATGAAACCCAGGCACTCTCATGCCTTCACTTTCAATGCCTGACCAACCTCCGAACGTATTGAAAAGCAAACCCAAACACGGCAGACCCACAGAGACAAGCCAGTAGGCTTCTTTTTGAAGCTGTTTTCCGACTTCTGTATGTTATGCTTGTAATCGGGGGCCACGGGTGGATGTAAGACTTCACGCTGCTTGGGACTCAATGAACTGTGGGTTAGGCTGTCAAGAAACAGAATGTCTTTACCTTTACTCAGAGCTCTACTGGAGAATTCATTGCGATTCGGGCTTTCAGAGCGTTTTTGATACATGTTCAACATCCTCAGGTCTTATGCAACATGTATCAAATATAGTTATTAATTGAAGGACAGTTTAGTGTCTTTTCCAAGTGTCTCTCAAACTCCATTTACTTTTAGGCACAATTCAACATTGACTTTAATCGGCAATATTTTTCAACCTAGTTGATTCTATGATTCTATACAAGGCCCCATAACTCATCCTCTGCTTAGCTCAGGGCTATACCTTTCTCTTTCTGTCATTCCCGTGTTTCAGACCAGAACAGGACAGATTACAGCCTTCTGAAAACCCTTTCCTACAGGCTGAAGCAAGCTTGACACTGATATCCTTCAAGGACTAACAAGCTCTGCATATCTAATACTGCCCTCAGTGGATGACTGCCCTGGGAATTATCCACAGGTTTTGTTTCGCTTTTGCCCTCAGCTGAAAGTGGCAATATGCATGCTGAGTCATGTAGCAAGGTTGTACTCAATAATTAATATATAATCCACTTACACAGAAATTGGATACTCCACTTTACTTGGGGTTTACTTGATTTTGATTAAACTGTTTGAGTTTCACAATGTCCTAATGGAAAACGACAAGTGCCATCACTCTCACCACCTTGTTGAATGACAACAAGTGGTATCCATACCTGCATGTACCTTTAATGATCTGTTTCACACATGTTTCTTCTTCAGATCAAAGATCAGACTGACCACAGGATCACAGAATAGTTAGGGCTGGAAAGGACCTTAAGATCATCTACTTCCAACCCCCCTGCCATGGGTAGGAACACCTCACACTACACCATGTTAATCACTTTCTTTACAGGTGCTGTAACTCCTTACAGCCAGCGCCTTTCTTCCACATACACACAGCACTACTAATCCAAGATATCAACATACCAACTCAAAAACCTCATTGGCTAATATTCATTTCAACATTTTTGGCTTTCATCCTTCATCTTCCTTTACCAATTTAATCTTTCCTGGTTTTCATGTTCCAGGGAGACTTTGCATTCATGCTGTCAAATCTGTACACATTTTGAAGTGTTTTCTATTCCATATGCCCGTATTACCTTCTACTTTGCATAGTGCTCGTTATGCATGCATGATCACAGACTATTTCTAGCATTAATTAGGATACGAAATTAAAGTTGTAAGTACATTATTGGTCACAATACAAGCAATATGAATTTGCTTTAAAAATGAAATTACTAAAGTGTTAAACCTATTTAATAGTGTCAGAAATAATAATGTTCACAATCTACGTGCCACAGTACAGCCAGAGTTCACAAGTGGCTTTGGAATATTATTTCCACTTCAGAAAGATACACATAGAACCCCCCGAGAAGTTTATTTAGCTTATAAACGTATCTGGAAGAAGACACAGGTTTGTTTCTTCTGCTGGCTATAGAAGCCATGCAGCTTCTCTGACCCTGATCCCACTAACAGGGCTTCCATTGCTTAAGAACAGCATTCCTTGAAAACTGATTAGGAATTTTAGCAGGAAAATCTTATTTGCATTGACATTAAATGTTTCACAGGGACATAATGTTTTTGATGAACTTCTACAAACATAATCATATTTCCAAAAGCAATATGCCAGGTACCCTGACTAGAAAACAGGCTGGACAGGGCTTGGAGCAACCTGGTCTAGTGGAAGGTATCCCTACCTGTGCAACCCAGGGGGGTTGGAACTAGATGAGGTTTAGGGTCTCTTCCAACCCAAACCATTCCATCATTCTGTGATCTTATAGAAGCCCAAACCATAAGAGCAGCCTGTCAGTAAAGCTGCCAGTGTCAACAATTTATCCAGCCATTTCTTCCTTGTTTCTACAAATCAAACCCAGACACATTCACACAACAGACTAACATATTCCCTGTCTCAGTGCTACATTAAAAACACCGTGACCTAATGCACTCAGAAAAGGAGCAAAACCATTCTACACGTTTGGAATGTTAATTTTCCCTACAAACACATTTACTAAATGTTTTACAAGAGTTTAGACACGCGTCTTTTTACTGAACATGCACCTTAGTTTATTTTATGGGCAGTCATCTTGCAACCCTGTCGCTCTGCTGCCTCCCCCTCCTCTTTGCTATCAAATCTACTCGTAGAGTACCTCTGTAATGGGAGGTGTTAATACAATTTGCGCAATGTAAAATAATAAGTAGTAACAATGAGATGCATGTTCCCTGGGCCTCTGTGATAACTCCAGGTAAAAACAATGCCATAGACTGGGAATAGGCTCATAAATAAATTTGCACTCAGAAGAGTGACTTGTTTACTTACACGCAATGGAAAACAATACATTATAAACCCCTGCATTGAAAAGAAATGATCACAATTTCACAACAAACAGTGAGGGATATCATCGTGTACCTGCCTCGCACAAAATAAACCATTAGACAAGAGCCTCTGAGAGTCATTTGTTGAGGGCATGTACTCTCTAAGGTCCCTCTTACTGCACAAGGAGTTCAAGATACTCCAAACCAAGCAGAGAATGTTGACCTTCTGTAAAGACCCAATCCTTTGTTAGCAAGGCTCTTTTTACTAGGGCAGACTTTTGTCTGCAGCCTCAGTATGACAGCATATTATCCACAATTTGGATACTCACTTGCTATGCTGAGATGAATAAAGGGACTTGTCTTGTTCTCTCCATTCTTTTCATTGACTGCCTGGACATAGTAGGCTCCTGCATCAGATACTGATGTTGCAAGGATCACCAGCTGATTCTCCAGTGTGATGGCTCTGTTTAGGAAAGAAAAGGATCACTCTGAAACCAGGAGAATGGTACCCACTAAGCAAAACCCATACAACACTTGAGACTTGACAGACTGATAGGATATTCAATGGTCATCTAAATCAAGACATTGGGGAATCAAAACCAGCCCCGTTTCAAATACATTCACAGGTAATACTTAAACCTGTGATGCCTCTTCTCTGTTTAGATTGTACAAGATGATTATGGTGCCATGCAGAAAGCTCCAACATATGAAACTAGAATTGTTTAAGTGAGAATAAGAAGCTACACAAGAAATGGCAAATGACAACAGAGATGAACAGCCTGCAAACTGTATCATTATGGGTTGATGACAGCCCTGGCAAACATCAGTATGCTGCAAAGTCGGTTTTATTGACAGCCTTCAACATGTGAAAGCTGGACTATTACAGACTGGCACTCAGGATGTAACACCAGAGAAAGTAGAAATCAAAGGCAGCAGAACCTCAGAGGGTAAACTTTCTGTATTTATGGCATCGCTAATTATCACAGCATCACAGACACAAACATCAGCAAGTTTGAGCCTAATTGATATACACAAGTGATCTGTGTGTAGATAGTTTTCCTTTAAAGCAGGTATGAAAGCACAACCCTGCAGTTGGCACAGGTGTAAGCCTGAAGGACTCAACAAATGTCATCATATAACACAAGTCTGTTCTTGCTTAGGGCTGCTACATAACAAATGTCTCTATAAATTCCCTTGTAGGCAGCGTCACCCCTTTGCTCCACAATGGGGTCGGTTACTTTGCATGTTACATCTGTTAGATGGTCTTTTTCATGACTGTAAGAGATAAAGGTTTAATCTAGAGATAACAGGTAAAAATTTAAGGGCTTCACGGAATAGGACACAGGAAGCTCAAAACCAAGATAAGAATAAAAGAACATGAAAAGTTCCAGAGAACGCCTGTGGAGCCAAATGCTGACAGTCCTATAGACTGGGACAGGCTCAGACTTGGAAATCTGAATGCAAAACTTGGAGCAACAAACTCCTACTTTCACTTACGTTACTTGATGAGAAGCCACATTGAGTTCATCTCTGCTACCAGTCAAATCTTGGAGCGTGAGGTCAAGACAACATGTAAAATTATTATACTGGATCAAACAAGTTCATACATCAATAGGCCTCAAAAAAAGTCAGCGCTAAGTCAAAGTATTTGTGCACTAATCAGTCAATAATAAACTTCCCTGCACTGGCACAGTGTGGTTAACATTAATAATTCACAACTAGTTTGCTTTTGAAAACTCATTTAAAGCAAACGGGGAAATCACACATTCCTACTTGCTTTCCTACATAGGAAGGGGAATGAAAAAACTACAGTGAGAACACAGCAGTATTCAAAGGCTACACATATTTTATCCATAACCCTTCAATTTTCTAATGTGGATACAAAGAACACTGAACCTCTGTAATGCTGTCACAGAAACACAGGACTGTTTAGGTTGGAAAAGATCTTTAAGGTCATTGAGTTCAATCATTAACCCAGCACTGCTGAGTCCACCACTAAAGCATGTCCCCAAGCACCACATCTACGTGTCTGTTACATACCTGCAGGGATGGTGCCTCCACCCACTGCCCTGGGCAGCCTGTTCCAATGCTTGACAACCCTTTGGGTGAAGAAAGAGTTCCTGATCTCCAATCTAAACATCACCGGTGCAGCTTGAGGCCATTTTCTCTTGTCCTGTCTCTTGTTAATTGAGAGAAGAGACTGATCTCCTCCTCACCACAACCTCCTTTCAGGTAGTTGTAGAGAACAATAAGGTCCCCCTGAGCTTCCTTTTCTCCAGCCTAAACAACCCCAGTCCCCTCAGTTGTTCCTCATCACACTTGTGCTCTAGACCCCAATAAATACAAAGCTCCTGAAAAATATATAAGGCCGTGTTTTCAGCTTTAAAATCAGTCATTACATATCAGCTAAAGATCCTGTTTGAATTATCTTCATTGACAGTTTTATTATAAAATAATACTAAAGAAGACCCCACAGGATGATTTTTTTTCCCTTTATTCAATGAACCTGTGCTAGCTTAATTGACTTAGAAAATGAATCAAAGAAACTGTGATAGATTTAGAGTGGGGATATAAAATGCAATTAATATGATACTTGATAAAGCAAATAAAGATAACATTCAAATGAAGTGCTAATAATTGAATATTAGAGACAATGACATCCACATTCATTTCTACTTTAGTTCAAAAGAAAGCAGCATTAAAAGACTCTTTGAAATTACTGAGGTATACGTCAGGCTCCTTTGATGCCAGCTGCAACTGTACCCAGGGTTTTAAAGGTGAGCCTTGAATACTGGTGTGATGCGCGCTGTTGGTATCTGCATTAAACTGGCTGGGAATTTTAGACTTTTAAACCATTATACTCATCTACTAATCAGGAGCAAAGGGAAAACGTATTTATTAAGAAAATTGTTCAGGATTAAGTGGGTTTTTAAATATAATACGCTAATACTTAGTGGAGCGTGAGCAAAATGTAACGCCTGCAAGTGAAATGTAAGTAAATTTCAAGTATTAAATGAATCTAAGTATATTTGAACCAAAAATATCACTGCAGAAGGGCTAAACTGTATAAATTACATGTTCAAAATAGTGCAAAACAGCTTGCTATTCATTTGCTGTCCTGGGTTCAGCAGTAGCAGTCGTTTTTCTCCTCCTTGGTAGCTGGTGCAGTGTTTTGACTTTCGGCTCAGGAACAGAGCTGATAACACCAATGTTTTGGTTTGGCCAAGGACTTTGTGAGCCTCATGCTCTGCCAGGGAGGAGGGGAAGCCAGGAGGAAGCAGAGACAGGACACCTGACCCAAGCTAGCCAAAGAGGTATTCCATACCACAGCACGTCATGCCCAGGATGTAACTGGGAGTGAGCTGGAAGGGCTGGGAGACTGCAGGGTTGGAGGAGGTGTGGGTTGGTGCTTGGTCAGGCTGGGGGGGGAAGTTATCGGTTGGCTGGTGGTGAGGTGTTGTATTCGCTTCCCTTGTTATTTCCTTTATCATTGTTATTATTGGTGGTAGCAGCAGTGATCTGTGTTATACCTTAGTTACTAAACTGTTCTTATCTCAACCTGTGGGAGTTGCATTCTTTGTGATTCTCCTCTCCGCCCCTTGGGGAGCAGGGGGAGGGAAAGAAGCGGGGGGAGCGAGTGAACGAGTTACCTGACTGGGTTTAAACCACGACATTTGCATAGAAAGAAAAAGAGTTAGAAGACAAAGCAACTACTGAAGACAACTCCTTGGGGTCATCAATTACGCAGTCAAACTAATGCTCAATTACAAACCCCACAGTGAGCTATTGGTATCTTAAAAGTTCTGTGAGAAATGGGATGTTTCAATTTCATTAACTAAAGACAGGTACAGGGCAAGACCCGAGCCTTCAGAGGCTGCAGACCTGGGGAGTTTTATTTAGAGCAAGCCTGAGCCTTGTGCATCAGCAAAGTCCATGAGTCACGTTGTAAAGACTCATTAATTCCAATGTTTCTGAAGCATCTGCAGATCCGTGCCCTGGTCCTTACCAGGGTTGCAGCCACTTTTTGCATAACAGCTGCACAGAGCACCCCGACGTTGCCTTCACACGTTGTCTTGGGTTTATTGTTTGTTTGCACTGTCTGATATAACTTCTAAATCATGACAGCGCCACGCTGATGTTGCAAAGCAAATCTGATTGCTGGCTGCTCAGTTCACCAGCACATTGAGGGAGCTGACCGAAGCAGATGGAGCGGGCTTGTCCCTAATTCATACCCAACACTGAATTCATGAACATTTAAATCTTGCTTTCTTTTCAAGCAGTATCAAACTAGGCTCTATCTATTCTTGAGACGGAAGCAACCACACTGATCCTTCGGGATTTCTTAAACGTAGGGGAAAGGAGCATTTTAAATCCTACATTTTAATAGTATCTTAAATTTCTTTGGAACGCAGTGGAAGCCTGTAGGGAATGGCAGGCAGTATACATACAGCAACGTGTCTGCGAGTGGTAGGCAGTTACAATGGTGGATTCAGTATTATCTCATGTCCTACAAGCATTTCAGTGACACCCTTACCTTAGGGGCAGCCAGGGCCTAGGGCAGATTGACCTCAAAGTGAGGGTGAGTTGGAACTTTGAACAAGCTACGTTTATGACATGCTGCCTAGCCAAAGAGTTCACTCCAACGGGATGGGAAAGGCAGCAATGATGGGGACAAGTCACTTCATCTACCCACTTCTTCAAAGTATGTGAACATATAAATAGGAACCTAACAAGGTTTTCATCATTTCCATTATTGCAACCACAATTTAGCACTTAGTCACACTCTGGGATTTTCAGCCTTCCAAATACTCCAAAAAATTCTGGTCCAAATAATCTCTAAATTTGATCTAAAGGTTATGGAAATTAATCCGTTAACATCAGTGGAATGGTAATCAGGCCTTTAGAAGTGATGAGAATTTTCCAAAGGGGATACCATTATGAAGGCGTTTGAGACAAAGTTTTTGGAATGAAATAAATTTTCCCTGCACTGAAAATTGCATCACTTACTAAAACGCTGCAAATGAACTCTTCAGTCTCTTAAATAAGTGGATTTTCATTAATAACGGGGGTTTATGTGAAAATACTTGTGTGTAAATCTACTCTACAAGATAATTCCCAAAAGTCAGATATTTGCTATGGTTATTAGTCTATGAGATTACAGAATAAATAGATAATACTAGGTTATAAAAACATCACAAAATGAAAATCACAGAGTAACCTGATTAGGCTTTCTCTTAGCAGGCTGCCATCTGCTCATGAACCAGAGTGCACTATTTTAGTACAAAGGCCTTCATAAAGCCTCTTTTCCAATATTATCTCCAGCTAATACGAATATCAATCCCTCTTTACAAGCCATATTTTACCAGAAAACCTCAGTTCCCCTTTTAAAAACTTTTGTGCACATCACATAGCTCACATTGATCTTTCTCCATGCGCCAGACGCCGCACGTAACAGTGGTGTTAATAGAAAAAGGAGAGATTATGGAGCAATAACAACATAATTACTAAAAGACTTCCCCCACGGATTTCCCCTTTTGGAAAAAAAAAAACCACACGGATACACTGCAGCTAAACCCACAGCTGTTCAAGTGAAATCCTGCCTCGGAGTAGTGCATGCATGGCTTAACAGAGTGAGCAGTTCAGCACCCTTGTGTCCTCCAGTTCTGATGGGGAATTACTATTCAAAACCATTTAAATACATGTCTTTCACAAACAGTTCCTGTTTTTCAGGACTCAGAGCAAAATTCTAACCTATGTGCTAGGGCAACGTGCCAAGCAACAAAGCACTAGGAGTTGTGCCTGGATGCCGCTATTCAGGTTCCAGGTTTACCGTAGCTCCAAATCAAGCATCTATTAACAAAAACTTCATACTTACACAGCTGAATATTAAAGTGAATAATAGAACCTGAACATTCGGTCTAACTGCACAAATTAATGTGTTGGTTTTACAACCCATGCCAGTTAATACTACTGTTTCTCTAGCTATGCCATGGTACAACACATGCTTCTGGGAAGCAACTGGCTTTCTACTCATGAATGTGTCCCCAGGCTACACAAGAATAACCAAGAGAGTCCTAATTGCCAGGCAGAGGTTGAATGCTGTTGTGAAATGAAGGAAGACAAGCTATTAACAGGTTTAGCAGACATGTTTCCAGAAGTAAATGAGAGAAGCAGTAGAATTCCCATGTTTTAAGCTTGGCTTCACTATTCTTCTCTAGCGCTGGTTTTAGAGTTTCAAGGTCTGGGTTAAGCAAGGCTATATTCCCTATGCTTGCTCATGAATACATTACACAAAGCCTGTTCTGTGCAAAACAAGGATAAGGCTGGAATGGAAGTGGATGGAAAACGGTACTTGACAAATCATCAGTGATCCACTATCTGACTGGAAAGCTGTATCAGGTAGAAACCCATAGGGTCTGTCTTTGGAATGAAGGAATTGTTCTGGAATTATTTAATGTTTTCACTGGTGTTTGTTGACTGATTATAGATTTCACTTCCTAAATCTGCAGCTGAAGTCCCAAAGACTGCGGAAAACAGCATCAGAATTCCAAAAGCGTAAGTCCTGTTTAAGCCTCTCTCCAAGACTGAGGTTTGCAGCTCAGTGAACAAGTTCAAAGCATTGTATTTGAGAAGGAATTCTGACTATGGAACAGGCAAACCTCACAAGAGATGCAAAGAGTGGTATCATTGGAAAGTATATTAAATAACCCTGTTTCTCATCCAAGTGTGGCCTCCACTCAGTTTTGACTACTAGATTTAAGCACGTAGGCTAGTCAAACCCCCCAAACCACATCAGAACCATCCGCACCTCCTCCCAGCCATCCAATCCCAAAGCGTAATCTAGAAGCCATGACATGCAGGAGACTACTTGAAAACCACCCCAAAAGTCATCACAAGTGTTTTCATATGGGTACAGGACTCTTAAAAAAAAGCATCTCTGATTTAAGCAGAATCATCAAATATCAAGTCCGTTATAAAAATCTTAGCAGTTTGCTTCACAAAAAAAAGCTTTTTTTTAGTCTTTGGAGATAGAGACTCCCAGAAAGGATGCTCAGATGAATTATCCCAAACACATATTTAAAATCATGCTCATATCAAGCAATTACTGGCCTAGAGATTAAAAAAACCACAAAACCAACCCCAAGATAATCACTATATAACAGATCATGACAGAGGAGATGTTTGCAGTGAGAGACAATGCTGCCGATCCAGAAGCAAGCAATTACAATAACAAACTAAAGAATAATCATAAGTGAGTTACTTATGTTAAAATGTTCTTTTTCTCCCCCCCCCCCCCAGGAATTCAGCCGCTTCAATTCTTGTTTAATGTAACTTAATCATCACACAAATGTACTCTCTTTTTAAATTATTATTACATTTTAAGCAAGAAGATTTAGTACAGCTGATATAAAAACCCATGTGTGCTTGAAACACAGCTCTTGGGTGTTATCATACTCAACACCACTGATGTGTGCCTGGATGTGCTACTCCAGCAACAGCAGTTCTCAGACTAGTAGAAAAGATCCAGACTTTCAAGACAAAACCTATACCTCAGTCAACAACAGAGACTAAAGAATAAAATAAGTCCATTTTCTCCAGTCTTTTCTTCTAAAACTCCTACTACATTAAAGATACTTGTAAATAGAGTATCTATTTTCTTCTCTTTCAGTTTATCATCTAATCAAAACACTGAAATCCTCTTTCAACATCACTATCTGTTGCTATGGACAAAGCTAGCAACCACTGCAAAGAATAATAGTGGAAACTCTCTATTATAAATGGGTTATTTAAACAAAACATTGCAGTTAAAAAGTATCAGAGGCTGTTGATCTACACAGCTGGCTGATTTCACTGACAGCAAGCACAATCACTTGGGATTTTATAGCTCAGCTTTCAGATACAGGCATGAATATTGCTCCTTTTTATGCTATTTCTCCTGAACCCATTATTCAAGATGCTGTGTTTTTCTCCTAAACACCATTTTATTTTCCTTTTCCTCCACTGCAAAAGGAAAACTTCTGCTCTTTAATTGTAGCTTCACTTCCGATGCAACACATCAACGTAATGGTATGTGGTAGAGTGGTTTGTAGTCAAGTATTAAAGAGCTTCCCGGTCAATATTGTATCCTCATACCATTATTTCACTGAGACACATTTGGTTTTATTCTGTAGTATAAAAGGCATGACTGTGAACTGCACTAACTATAAAACAAATTAGTGCAGGCCTGTCACAGGGCAACGCAGAGAGATGAGTGATTATACAACGATAAAGAAAGCTTTGTCCTCTCAAAAACAGATTTAGCAGATACATTTAGATGCGCCACAACTGTGCTTGCTCAGATACTCCCAACCTCTGGTTATTCATGTTCCTGAATTTGCCTCAGCACCACCTCTGCCATTTTATTCCCCATTCTCCACGTGTCTCACTCAAAACCATCCATTTTCACATCGATGCAGCTGAGAATAAGATGTGGCACAGCTGCTGCTGTCCAAACGCACCGCAGGGATTCACAGCAACTGAAGTATCTAGTTTGGAAATAAAATTGCAAATCTCTTGACAGGTCAATGCAAATCTCCAGCATGTTGGGTCAGTTCTCTCAGCTGAAACAAGCTCTTCTTCAGCAGCTGAATACACACACGAGTATATCTACAACTGATATACTGAGTAAACAAAGCACCGACAGAAATCACCTGGCTGTAATCATGAAACCTAATGGCAGCTGTGTATCAGTGAAGATGAAACAGCCACACACATGTGGAAGACCTCCAAGAGGACACCTGCAATGACTGTTCAGCACCACACATGCCAAAGGCTTTGTTTTTCTTCTAGTGCTAGAAAGATGTGTCCATCTTACAGACATCATCCAAACTTACCACGCTAGCCCTACAAGTGAGCAGAGCAGTACTGAACTGGCCTTTTAGCTCCTTTAGGTCACCCAAAATACAAGTATGTTGAAATAAATGGGAGGATTTCAAAGGGCAGGAAAATCTGTACAGTCGTAACATATTACACCCCTGTTCTGATGAGTAGTAGGGAATGTTATGCTCCAGAACTAACAGTCTAGCAGCCCATTAGTTTTTAAGATGCATTACTTCTCCTTTTAATAGTACCAAATCTTTAGACAAAGATCATGGCGACGGTAAAAAGGAGCAAGTGACTCCGGCATCAACGTCTGCTGCTGCCAAAGAGCACAGTACCGAGTAGCAACAGAGCAATTTATTTAGACAAGTTTTACTATGAAAGATAATTAAAGATTTAGTGGCCTGGATCGATACAACAGCAACACCAGCTACCCACAGCTCTGCAGGCTGCTGAGACTAGCAAGCTGCAGCACTACACCTAGCAATTTGTGTTACTGCTGCAAATTCCTTGTACAGTTATTATACAGTACCGTAGGTTTGCCGTCTACATCAAAATAGTGATTTTGCGTATTTATTTCTACTCACACACTATTAAGACATACACTGCTGCTATGCAGCATGAACTGAGCACAAGCCCTAGAGCCAGGTTTTGCCAGTGACACGCAGTGTAGCACTGGGTGAGTTATTTAGCTTTTCTGTCTGTTTTGCTGAGAGAGAAAATGGGTAATACATATATGTATCTCTTTCTATGGCGAAAAAATTTATCTTAAATAGTTAATACCTCTTAAAAGATGGAGAGGATTATGCAAGTGCTAAGTCTTAATGCTCCTTACTTTCCCCCTTGCATTTCAGTTTGAGTATCAGGCATTTTGTTATGACTTGAGGCAAAGCATTTTCTTGCTTTCTGATTTTTAACTGCTTTAACATCTCCTGCACCATACACACTGGGCAGGTGAGCAGTGCTTTCCAAACATCAGTCTTCTAGTAACTCGTGGCATTGCACTACTTCTTTCAGCATAATCCCCTCAATACCGACTACAGATATGTTTAGTAACAAATATGTCCATCACAGACACTGCAAAATCCTGGGCTTACTGAAAATGAAACAGCTTTATTAATGCTCTTAATGCAAACATTTCAAAGCACTTCAAGTTAGTGACAGCAAAACATCAAGAAAATATGGTTAATATATAGATACATATATATAAGCAGAGCTTCAGCAGAAATTTAAAAGGAAGCAGTGACTCTGTATGTCTATCATAAATAGGCTGTACAGTGACATAAAAGCAAAGCCAGGTTGGATGCATTCAGCCATATGTTAAACATCCATATGAAGCCAAACACTGGAAACTTTGGAATAAAAAGCAAACTGTAACAGCACCGCAGCATTTGGTGTTAGGGTTTCTACCCAAACATGATTTCCTGTCACTGCTGTGTGAAACAGAGCACAGTAAACAACTAGAAGATATTGCTCTGTCGATAGCAGTTTATCTATTCGGTTAGGTATATACACTGCTGGTCAAAAATAATACAAGACAAAATTTCTTCAGAGAGAAAAGGAGAGATTCCTCTCTCCAATAAATGAGGCAAACATACAAAGCTGCTGCGTAGCACAGCTACACGGTTCTAAAAGGTGGGAAGAGAAGTTATGAGGGGTTTATGCAAGAGATGGAGAAATGCAATTATATCTAAAGCTAACCATTCGATCCTCCCTTGCCCAGGCAAAGTATTACTCTGTATATTAAAATCTATGAACCCTCAATGTGAGCATCAGCGTATTTTAAAATGAAGTGTGCTGGAAGGTAGCCTTTAGACATTCAGAAATACAGATCCCTTTTGGGATCCATTTGTACGTTGTGTTTGAAACCCGGCTGCAGCCCTCGACTCCAAAACTCATAAAAACCAGTTCAATGGCCAACTAACGTGTAAATAATGGGTGATTAAAAGTCCAACAGAACAGACAGGTATTTTTCTTTCTTTGCTTTCAATTTGGATGGTGCTGCCAAAACCAGGAGGAGAGTAACCTATCAACTCCAATTATTTTTCAATTGCTTGAAATCAATACACAGATGTGCTCATATGACTTATTGTTAATTTGACTTCTGAGTCTAATGACACAAATTTCCTTGTGGTAGAGCAGTGCCATATATTCAGGACTCTTGGTTGTAAAGCTTAAGGAAGTCAGAAGGCCAAAGCTTGCATAGTAAATCCTGCCAGAATGACAGCAACTTCTACTTTAGAAACAGCCCCAGTGGTAACATAGAACTTCAGCTCCCTTCCTTTGATACTAAACTATAAGCTCCACACACTCCCTCTAATGAAGAGCAATAGAGAGCACAGATCTGAGCACCTGCCTTGTTTACATCTGCTGGATGATCCATAAACACCATGCCCATTGAGCAGGCAAATGAAACCCTGAAGCATCAGTAGATGCAGTTTGGTCTCTCTAATTTTATGGCCACAATATGCTTTGCAGAGCATTTTTATTTTCAGTGCTGAAGAAACACTCAGCTGTGAGTTACATGGCACAAGAACTCACAAATCCTGGGAGAGACGCATGCGTGGTACCAGCCTAGTTTATATTCTTGGGGTTGTGAACAGAATGCTCAACACCCTGCCGATGCAAAGTGATTCTACATAATAGTTAGACCGGAACAGAAAAACTCTGATGCCCCCAAAGTCTCTGCCGCAATCTGTCTTCACGTATTTATCTCCTTACTTGCAGACATTCCTGCTGCAGAGGTTTTAGGGATTTGCTCCTGCAACACAGCAGGATGCTGCTCCCTGCTATTCCCCTCACAGGGAGAAGAGGTGCTATTCCTGAGTTAATGAACAGTAGGCACAACAGTTCCATCATCTTCAGCTACTGACTCTTTTTATCCACTTCGCCCTGTAATGAGGATCTCTAGTTGCTCACATTTACCTAACGGCAGCATCAGCTATCCCCTAATCCTGCAACACATTAGAATGGAAAAAGATAGATGCAGGAAAACATTAAAATGCCCTTATCACTTGGCTGCAGGGGTATAAACTTAAAATAGGAGATTGTTTTCCTGTTGAAAACAAACAAATAAATAAATGTACTTAATTTTCACCTTAAATAATCCTTATGAGTGTTGAATGGATGCTTTGATTATTGCTGTAAATATGAACAATGAAACATTCCGTTATACCTTACCTAGGTTAGAGAGAAGCAAATTCAATTCCTTCCTGTACCTGTTTTTCCCAGGTGCATTAACACACTTCTTTACATTCAAGAACCAACTTTTATTACAAGCCGAGTGTGGAGGGAACATGGAGATAGGGAAAGAAACCAGGATGAACAGAATGCTAATGAGAAAGAAAAATACAACCGCCAACAGCCAATCCCTTTAATTAGATGGACGTCTACGTGTTTAACTTCCAAGTTCTTAATCCTGTTGTTACTGAACTCAGAAGTTGGAAAACAGAAACGACGCTCAAAATCACCCCTGCAGGATCCTTCGCTAAAGGAAATGTGAAAACTCACCTCTTATCTCCCAAGACAAAAATGCAGTCCAAAAGAATGACAAAAGCCAGAGCAATGAGGCCAGTGACAATGTACAAACTTCAGAAGGTAATCATAAAAACAGAGGTAACAAGGAGACAGGGAACAAGGCAGTCACACAGGATTGTTAGGTAGACGTCTTGTTTTCTTTCCTACCCAAACCCTAAGAGCCAAAACATGTATTTGGTGATGCTGCAGCCCTTCCTGAATCATGTAAAACAATCCAAAAAATGACCATCTGCAACAGATGTTAACTTATTAGTAACAGGGAACAAAGACATCTTCTTGCAGTTTCATCATACTTCACATGGTAAATCCTCATTCACTGATAAGAAACTTTATACAAACAACAGAAATAAGTTCACAAGTAGGCCTGTTTTGACGTAACAAAAGCACACTGTGCAAGTGCTTAATATTTAAGCCAGAATAGAACATGAACACGTACCCAGGAACTGTGATTTTTCTTAAAGCTACGATGAGCTACGATGCAGGAATGTAAGCTCACAGTTGCTCAATACACTCTCTGTAAAGCTAGAGGGACCACTGGAGGGGGGGAAGTCATGGCACAGCTCGTTTCCAATTGAGTACCTGTGTAGGAGAATGAGCTGAAGAGAGGGCACACATCCATGCTAACACACACACGTCCACATCTCTGGAGATGCGTCAGAGCTGCTTCTTGATTGATCCATCAACTGAAGCACTGAAGTTCCTCCTTCAGCTCATTCAACAGCCTGAGCTTCTGTAGTAGATAGTTTTAATTCTGTTCCCTGATGCCTCAAATGAGCCAGTAGTGCCTACATGAAGGTAGGGTTGTTACAAGCACAGAACTAAGTTTCAAGACCTAATGATACTGCTCTACAGATAATTACAGCATTCTCATATGACTTAACCCAAAAGGTCAGCAATACAATGTTTACCTTTTCCTCCCTCTTTCTTTACTCTTCACTACAGACTGGCAACTGAAAAGGAACAGCTGAGGAAAAAACATGGGAGTTACCTCACAAGAGCAGAAGTGATACCAACACCACTAACACCATCTCACTGGGTTCCCTCTTAAAGCAGCAGAGGGACTGTCAGGTTAAAGAAACTCCTCATTCCAACAGCACTGGAACCAGAAGAGGAAAACTCTGTCAAAACCAAACCCTTCAGTAATGGAATTCTTTTCTACACTCCCATTGCCTCTCAGAAGCAGAATCTCTGATGCCTCAAGGACGTATCACAATAATATTTGCTGGTAAGCTCTATGGCAAGAACAACATTAACATAAAGCATTTTCCCAAGAAACACCATTCTCTTTATCCCACACAAAGCACCTGGATGTTCACTAGCACTGCTGAGCCACCTGAAACCCTGCTCTTCCACCCCATCATCATTTTCTGCTATGCACACTTCCAGCCCATGACACAGCGGTGACTGTAAATGTGCAGCCCATGTTGCTCAGTCTACGTTATGTATTCAACCCTGAAACAAACTGGCAGTGAACCCCCACAGGGAGCGTGCAGCAACAGGAAAAGGATAATGTTAGGATGACCTGTGAAGATGGATGAGCAAACCCCAAAGCTCTGTATTTCAGTACTTCACTGCTTTAAACCGTATTTCATCTGCTTAATGTAGGTTTAGAACAGGTCCTTGAGACTGCTTTCAACCAAGAATGTACTTTTAGAAAACAAAAGGACATAAAACACTTGCTGAAATGTAATTCTACGTGCCTCACATTTCCACATTCCTATTATTTTCTGCAAACATTTGCTTGTAGTACTAACAAATGTGAAATGATGCAAGTCTCTTGTTCAACTGAAACCACCTGACAGGGTAAAATGGTGCCGACGCCAACCAAGCAGCATTAAACAACAGCTGCTCTATTGCATTGGGCTGCAGAGTACAAACAGAGTCTGCATCCCAAAGCAGCACCTGACACCAGGAAGACAAATACACCATTTTGAGCAGCAGAAATAACACGGTCAGAATTTGCATCTTATGCCCCTAAACTTTCCAACCAGCAAAATAGACATAATATCAAAACAGAACCTTTATCTTCTTTAACACGGACCCCGCAGCCCCGCTACCTTCCGTTGTTACCTCACCATAAAATAGAAGACTTTCCACTCTGCCTTCAATCCTCTCTCCAAGCAGCTCTCTTGTTTTCCAGCAGTCAAGCCAAACCCTCTAAGCTCTTACTTCCTCGACCTCCCCTGACCATGGGGCTGAGCAAATGGCAGCACCTATAGCTTATATGGAGATAACTGTCTGTTGATGAACCCAATTCAATTCAGCTGGCAGCAGACTTCCTAGCAGCCGGGTGCTGCTTTAGGGCTTCTTCCTCTAACCCAGCATCCAAGTCCTACTTCTATTTCTAGCCTTTGCTCAGTGGGGCTACTTTTGGCCCAGAGATTTTGCAGGAAGAAACCAGAGGCAGATATGGACACACAGAACAAGCAGTACTACAAAGGCATCAGTCTTTTAGAAGGAATCTTTGTAAAGATGCCCACATCATGCCAGATCCCATCTATTCTGTGGCAGCTGTACAGCATCACATTGAGTCCTGTGGATAATAATCTATCTTTTCCTGACAAATTCCAGCGCTCTCATCATCTCAGAGCAGAAATATTCAGAACTGAAATCCATGCTTGCATGGCTGTATTTCATGTCTCAATGAAGGTCCATATAAACTTCTGATTCCACCATATATCGTCTATATATATTGAGCATACCTCTCTATATATTCTACATCTATAGACTGTAGCTATTCTATATCTATAATAAGAAATCTAATATACTCTGTTTGGAGGTTTCACTTAACAGAATCTGAGCTACTGCTCATTAAAAGAGGCACCACTCAAATTATAGTTTACTCTTTTCATTTGTGCCTTCATACTGATTGCATTTCATTGTTTAAATAGTTGCTTCAAGAACTCCAGGGAGAAGAAGAACGTGTTACTGTTGAGGGTACGCCTGCTCTCCTATTTAAGCTTTGAGTTTTGCTTCCGACAGACAAATAAGTAGCAGGGAAGTGGAAGGTTAAAAACTTTGCCTTTCATCTCTGCCAAAACCATAAGAGAAAAATGAGATTGCTGAATTGCTGACAATGACTGCAGAATCAACACGGCAGTGATTTGCCTGTAAACTGCAAAGAGCAAAACCAAGGCATCTCCTTGAAAGCTTATACCAACTGTGGGGTGAAAAAAAGAGTAAGGAAGCCACAATAAGACATAAAGATTACAGGAGCTATAATTATGGCATTATTCTTTGGCGTACTCACTGTTGTGTACATTAACTGTTGTACACTGTGAATATTTTACGATTATATGCTTACTCAGAGCCCTAAATGTCCTTAAAATACAGGTATTTTTCATGTCTTAAGAAGAAATTGCACATAATTTTTGTCCTAAGGATCTTCAGCTGAAATAGATGGACGACATTCTGTGAGTCTTCTGGAAATGCTGTATGTTTACAGGCACTCTGCATGTCAATTTTATGTACTTTCTGAAACAACAATCCCCCATCTTCCCTTTCAGAAAACAAAAGGTAACCTTTGAGGGGTCAACTGTGGCTATGTTCTGTGTTATCATCTATTAGAATTACCCATGAATTGCTACCTCCAATTACTCTGGTTGTAGTAGATCTCTAAGATGTCAAGAAAATCTTCAGATACATGCAAACATTCTTCAGTAGTAAGAAGCAAATGACATATTTCTGCAATAAATAGCAAGAAGCATGATTCACTAAGTGTCGACATAGCATAAAATACTATACTTTTCTATAAACCATGCACCCAGCAACCATCGAAAGACAGATTTTAGTATGCAATGTAGTATAACAGAGGCCAGACATATAGTTTTCAGTGTGGTAAAAAGATATAGGTGAAACATTATTTCATTTTTCTAGTATGCATTGAGGCTTTAGTACCCTAAACATTGGCAATGGATTTACTGCATGCTGCGCATTGCATCCTTAGCTGAATGGAGAGCACTACAACTTGATGTATCTGAGTTTTATACGAGGAAAGACTGACATTTTAAACCAGGTTATTTAAGTTCTTTTGGCAACAGCTTGGGCTGTTGTAATGGCTTTGCTCCAAATCTGACTTACTCCAAATAATAGCCTTTGAATCACTGCACACACAAAGCAGAAGAAACAGCTTCCAAGGCTCAGGATGGGCATCTTGCAGATCTTACAGATTACTTCAGTTTAGCAGTGAACTCCCGATAACTCTTGTCAAAGTGCAACGTTCCAGTTTTCCACTCCTTTCCTACTAACTTCTGCCAGACCACGCTTTCTTACAACTTACGAGGCAGTCTCAAAAGCCTTGCTGAAATGAAGATGTGTGACATCTGCTGCTCCACTCCTACCTACAGAGCCTGCTCCCAAACCCCAGGAAGGTTCAATACATTCCATTTCTGACATATATATATATATAAATGACCTTTTTTTTTATAGCAGATTGGAATTAGTTTCTTTGGTTGCTTATTACAGTATTTTTCCAGGAATGAGAGGTAAGCTGACTGACATTTAATTTCCAGATTTCTTTTTCCCCTTCCTAAAAATAGGCATGACATTTCCTGGTATTTTGCATCCCAAGCTCACATTCTGCATTCGTTCCCCAGGATAACTGCCAACAATTCCAAAACTGTTCAGCAGATTCTTTACATAACCTACATAAACTTCACCTGGCAAATTGATTGAGAAACATTTAAGGTATGACATCAAGCAAGAGGCACGGTTATGTATGTAATAAAGATGAACTTTCGCTTGTTTTCAAAAGCACCGTGATGTTCTCATGCTTTATGTTATTACTTATTTCCAATTTATTATCTCAGCAATACCAAATGATCTATCATTCTAGCTAGCCAGAGAGCACTTCTGATCCTCAAGATATGGTTTGTGGCCTTGAAAGGATATTGAGTTAAAAAGAAAATTAATATGAACTAAATGAAGCCTCTCAGTGCATGCCTTATGTTTCTGAACTGAAGCTAAATCATGTTTGATAATGCTTCCCTGTGCCTCCATGGCTTTTGTGTCTCTGTGAGCAACCCAGTGATGGGTGCGGCGTCTCTGCTGTGTCTGCTCGCAGCTCTCCCTCTGGATGACTCCAGTCATCCCACAGAAATCCCAAGGTGAGCCTTGGGCTCTGGGAGCTCCTGAAGACGTTTTGAAGCTTGCTGGAGCAGCTGCTTAAAACAACAGATTTCTTCATTCCATGCTTCACAGCACTGTGGATCAGGACAGAGGGAATGAAGAACATGAAAACCAGTGAGTTTTCTGCCTGTCCTGGGTGATGCTGCCAGATCAGAACACACCAAGCCCCACCTCCAGAAGCCAGATGCTCTTTCCCTGCTCTAGAAAATGTGGGGAAGCAGGGAGAGATGTGAGGAGAATTTCTAACCTTTTCCTGCAGTTATTGCACAACAGGAGAACATGACAAAGAATGTGCTCCCCAGCATTGCCTGGGGGCTCTGGGCTATGCATTTCTTGCTCTCCAACTAAAAAAGCCAGTTGATGCTCTCCTTTAGAGTCATGAACCTACTGAAACATCGGTAAACCTCTGCTGTACCTATATGCAGAAAAGCAAACCAGCAAAGAACAGCAGCAAAGAGCAATGCAACCCCCAGAACACCTGGGTAAGTTACATACTAAATACTAATGCAAATTCCACACACAGATAATTATTCAGCCAAATTACACAACTAATTAAAGTAACCAAACACACATAAAGAGGCCATTTACACAAGCCCAGTTGTTTGCAGAACTCCTTCAAATGAAGGTTCAAGTGCACTAAGGTCCGCGATGGGAATTCTTTCGTGTTAAGAAAAGGATGCTGAGCACAGCTCTGAAGAACAATCTCATTTGCAAAGTCTCTATGTTCCCCAGTCAGATTTGGAATCTGGGGTCACAAAGACAGCAATTTGTTTGGGTTTTGCAACACAACAAATGAGTTAACGTTTTCTAAGAGTAGTATTTGTAGTATTTGAGATCAGCCCATCACACAACCTTCTATCACTTGATATTTAAAGGCCTGCAGATAATTGTGGAGTATTTTGCATATTACTTGGTAAGATGCACACTGTTCATAAATATGTATTACCTGGTGCACTGTGTGTACTATTCATAAAAGTTTAACAGATCTAAGAATTAGCTTAAGAAGAACAAGAATTGTACTATGTATTTGGGCATTTATGAGCACATATATACTCTCCTTCTCAATATAGTTGTAAATGAAAAGGAATTTTTCTAATCACACCTTTGGCAAAATAATGTCATCATTATCCTGCCTACAATGCATAACTAGAATATTGCACTTGCGATTATGTACTTTCACTGTTTGTTTCTCTGAAACATTTTCTTCTACCTGAATTGCATCAATGTTTTCTTAGAACTCTAAAATAATCTGCTAATTCGAGCATGCAGTGCTCTAAAAATATCTCTGTTATCAGAGTTTTCCAGGAAGTAGATGTAGAAAGGGAGAACTAATTCTTAAGATTATGGAGTATACTGATACAAAATCCATTTAAGAATATAGAAAACTTTTTTTTTTTTTCACCAAGCCATGCATTTGATTTAGAATCATAGAATAGTTAGGGTTGGAAAGGACCTGAAGATCATCCAGTTCCAACCCCCTGCCATGGGCAGGGACACCTCACACTAAACCATGACACCCAAGGCTTTGTCCAACCTGGCCTTGAACACTGCCAGGGATGGAGCATTCACAACCTCCCTGGGCAACCCATTCCAGTGCCTCACCACCCTTACAATAAAGAACTTCATCCTTATATTCAATCTAAACTTCCCCCATTTCAGTTTTAACTCGTTACCCCTTGTCCTATCACTACAGTCTCTAATGAAGAGTCCCTCCCCAGCATCCCTATAGGCCCCCTTCAGATACTGGAAGGCTGCTCTGAGGTCTCCACGCAGCCTTCTCTTCTCCAGGCTGAACAGCCCCAACTTTCTCCTTTGTCACCTTCCCCCAGTTTTCAAACTAACAGCTCCAACCTGTTGCTTCATTCCAGTCTCTTTCATGCCTCCAAGTCTAATACAAAAAATCTGTAGTCACCTAAAATATCCCATGTGTCACTGCTCAGCATCCCACTGCCACTCAGAGCTTCGAAGCATCAGGACAGACCAAATTGGGATCCTTCTTTTTCAAAAGCACTGGCTCCATGAGATAAGAGAATCTTCATTAGCTGCTCTCTTTGTGGAGACAATGATCAATTAAGCAATTCTAAATCCATGCAACAAAGGGCACTAATATGAATGCATACACCAGATAACTAAGAGCTGTAAAACTTTCCATGGTTTAGATACTGCTGATATTAGAACTGGTTGCAGGATGACTTCCTGTTTACTGCAGGCTTTTCAGTTTGACTTCTATTGACTAGCATTGGTGTATGGCCATAATCCAGGCTGCTTGTTTTGTCCTTCTGGATGGTTTTAGAAAAGAAGGATTTGGATGAGTGCTTTCTGTTTTCAATGAAATATTTCACAGATGAGAAAAACTCAGATGATGTATGGTAAACATTTGCATTCCATAGAAAGCATCACATGTGATAAAACTGTTCTTAGTTTTCAGGAGTGGAAGCTTTCCAATTCACTTTCTGGTGTTTGCAATCTAGCTGCTGAAAAGATGGTACTCAAGGATTCTTACTGTGCAATATAAATTCGAATAGTTCATTTTCTGGAAGGGTTTGAATAAGTAGTTTTCTTATGCATTTATTCTTTAAAATTACTTAGTTTAATATAGTCAGTGCCACTGTTCTGTTGTTCCACTTTTACATTCAATTTTAGCGCCAATATACAAACAAAGCATTATAACTATAAAACCCATAGGCTGGTTTAACTTGGAATTAACAAAATGCAGCGTTAACAGGGGCAAACAGAAGATACTGCTTATAAATCACACACCTAAAATAGGCAGAAGAAAATGAGGTTGCATTAGTTACTTTTAAACTTATATCTGATACTGCAGTTCTCAGTTCATTCTGCAATATGTATTAGCTGTAATCAATACAGCAGCATGGTGGAATTACTAGAAATCTCAAGGTAAATTAGCTACTATGTGTAATACTGCAGAAGTTTTTCTCCTTCATAAGGATGAAGCCCCATAGAGGAAAAAAATACACCTTTGCAAGCATTTTCTCCATTACTCCTGATTAAAGCTACTGATTTCTGTTAGAAAACCCAAGGTCAAAGCATTCTTGCATACCTCCTGAAAGTTATATCCCCAATGCACAAAGGGGGCCATCCCTGGGAATTTTTTATGGAAAAGGAATTTTTTAAGGAATTAACCTATTTGCTATATGGGATTACAAGGAAAGCTCACATAAACGTGATGTAACAAGTTAGTCTGGAACAAAAATAGAAGAGAGAAATTCCCTTTTTTTCTAATATGGAAGAATACGTGTTTTTCCCTGAATTACGGGCCTAGCATCTAACAAAATTCTAATTATTCCCAATATCAAAGTGAGCAAATATATAATTAATGTTTTGAGCTGGTTCGCTGCTTTCCATTCTGCCTACAAGCAGACAGCAATATGTGTATGATCACAGTCTATATATGATTGCATGAATTAATCTAATCCCTCGATGAAAACAGGTTTACAAATGGAAAACTGCAATACATTCCTTGTCAATCAGGGCAAGTACCAATTGCATCCTCCGTGATTAAAGCCAAATTTTGGTTCTCTTAGCTGATATTGGCCCACCTCCATTTGACCACTCAGTGCACAAGCTAAGAAAGATTCAAACAACTGCATCAATAGCTCTTAAAGTGTGACTCACACATAAGGAGAACATTTTGTATTCTCTTTATAAATACCAATTTTCCCAGGACAAGTCCTAATGTCCTCATGACATTTCCTTTCTCTGCTTTCTCTAACTTTAATGTTTTCAGAAGTTCTGAGGAATTTTTCACCTATTGAAATGATTCTTACAAACGTGGATTACAGGAGTATGGAACAATCACATTTCCTACATGGCATTAAACAGGCCTGCAGCTACATACAGACATCTTAGTGTTTCTCTATTAGCCTATGAAAACATCCAAACATTCCCAACATCTCTGGCCAGTATTTCCTTTTGACAAATGAGTATTGCAAACCTACAGCATATCATGCAGACCTTGGTTTCCAACAGCAAAAATGGAAGTCGTATCTATATATGAAGAACATACTAACTAATGAGGATTTCAACAGGACTTGAAAATACAAATACTACGAGTTGGAAACCCTGTGGGAGTTGGCCTGCAGGAGAAAAGTCCTAACCCTCTAAGGAAAGAGGCAAAAGACAACCCACATCCACATGCAGCCACTGTGATACGGGCATTAAAGGTGCTGAGAGGAATTCAATTTCAAGACTGGAAGCAGGAATATCAGGCATGAGAGGGGATTTCTGCAGAGACTCAAGAAACTGCTTCGGCTTACAGATATTGATCACAGCATGCAGACGAAAGGCAAACACATTGCTGGTCTTACAGACAAGCCAGAGTGTTATTACTGTAACAAAATCAAGCTGTCTCCCTTTTCCCCTTTTTAATTAGATACTCCATTAAGTATGGAGTGTACAGATTCTCATCATCTCACCAATAACTGGAAGTAAATTCTCTCTTCAGTTTAAATACAGGATTAAGCCCATTGCTGAATCAGCTCACCCTGCCTCTGAAAACGCCCAGACTGCTACAAATGTAGGAACTACTTGTTATAGATGCAGAGTTAGTCAGAATAAATCCTCTATCGCCGTTCCCTCAGTCACTCTTAGCTTTTGCTTTTAAGGGATGGAAGCAATGAACTGCAAGGAGCCAGGCTTTCCATGTTCTCCTAACATGTATTTTCTTTTTATTACTGTTGTTTTGAAAGTAACTGCCACAACAGTCTTGCCAGGAATCCCTAAAGGCTCTCTGTCCTCTGGACACATCTGAAAAGCAGACATTCCTCCTTGATTCCATGAGTTAACCGGTCAGACTGACCATATCCTGGAAACACAGATAAATACCCTATAATGGAACAGGGCAGGGCTTGGAAAGCAGGGATAGGAACATCACTTCATCTGTGCCCCTCCTGCTCCCTATGGGAAAAAATGACACATTTTTGCTTTTCTTGCTTATACATTTATGCATTGGAATTACAGAATTATAAGGAACTTTTTGTGCACTGTTACTGCAGACATTTAATGTCCAAACAGGCAATATATCTGCCACAAACAGCCTTTCTCAGCAGATTCTGAAGCTGCTTAGGTACTGTGCCATTTCATTAATCAGTGTTTGCCTGAGGCACAGCACATGAACTTACCTACATCGCTGCCAGGCTTCCTAGATCATCCTCTGGCTTCCTGGTATGTACCAGAATGAGAATTGCTCTGCAGTCACTCTCCTACTTACCACATCCATTCATACAACATCAAAATATATGCAGCACACACACAACAGACAGCAGGCAGTTGCTACTGTGTATGCAAACTAAGTCTCCTAAGACAAGGCGCAAGAAGAAAACATGACTTGTTATACACAAGTGGCGAAGATACGGCAAAGGAGATTGAGTAAACATTATTGCATCTAAAACTGATTATAAACTATCATTCCTGTAAGGCAGAATTTGACATGAATTCTAGGAATGTTGTGAGGTAATCGGAGACAGATGCGACAAGTCCTGACTGTAAAGGACATTTAATACTTTGCAAGATCAGGATATTAAACAAATCTGATATGAGTTGACTGTATCGTATATGGGAAACAAGGGGCTATCTTCTGCATCCTTACTGCAGCTCCACTTGAATCACAAACCTTGACTGACCTAGGAAAGAATATTCAAAGGATTCAGGCCTTGTGGTTTCAAAGCATCTGCTTATCAAAGGTACATTTCTGTGCACTGCAATGCACTGCAAAGAATGAACAAATAACCTGCATGAACTTCAGATACTTTGAAGACATCCTACATTCAAAGGTTATATCCTTCTCGGTTTTAGTTTTTATTTGAAATAACATTGATGTTTCTTCCTAAACACATTACTCCCATTCTATAGACCCAGAATACTTAGACACAGAGCGCCCAGTGCTGATACTTACACCTAGATCCTGGAGAACATAAAGAACAATCATCTATTGTTCCTTGCTTTCTGTTAAAATCACTTCTTACTGTTTCATATCATAATCTTCAGTAAGTTAAATGGACATTAATTAAAATTCCATTTGAGAAACTAAAACAGCATCTAGAGATCTACGTTCTTTAAAATTAAAAGGCGATGATTAAATAAGCAATCAAGCAAGAGTGAAAGGCTGAGACATCTTGAGGAAGAATCTGAGAAGCCCCAATGGCCCCTACACAATTTCCAATTCCAAGTAGCAAAACAAACCCAAATTAGGTTTAAAAAGATGAAAGAAAAAACCCACCTAAAAGAGGGGAAAAAATCCGGATGCTTAAGTGAAACCAAGTTTTCCTCTACATAGCAGACGAATGTGCGATGGCTTTTGACATCAGCTCTGTCTACTTACAGAGTTCTTTTTGTACTTAACCTGCCAAAACTGCTCTGACTGATGAGTTATGTCACTGGAATGTCTCATTTTGATGTGTGATAAAAAGTCATCACCCTATTTGAGAGCGTCATAGGGAAAATAGCTTGAGCAACACTGAAAAGCAACTCACTTTGAAAACTACGACAGTAAGGAAGTTTCGTATGGAAAAAATGCTGTGATTTTATTTATTATTACACTTGAGCTTCCACAAGTGTTAGACTTTTCACCTTTTGGCATGGACTGAAAGCTCTGAGTTCACAGACATCAAAGAATTAGTGAATTCCAGCACATGGCTCATCTCTTGCACATAACTATTTTATAATAATGGAAAAACACTACTAGGAAGTGACCACAGTTGATGCATCTGAAAGATACTACCAAGATGTTTTCAAAGTTGCCAGTACTGTATACTATTCACCTAGACTATAAAAAACAATTACAGCTTTTAGAGGTTAGCTGAATTAAAAATTTCCCATATACTGCATTGATGCTCCCCAAATCCCCAGCTACACAGCACTTTTGATACCTGCAGAAGCAGTTGGTGTTATCCCCACTTTCTGCTCCTGAAGATCATTTGTAATGCTGGAGACCATAACACAGAAGACAGGTTTGACTACAGCACTCGCCCACACAAGAGCAGGGATTTATTACAGGTTCTTTTTAAATGACTCCAGTCCTAATGCAATTCACTGCTGCAGCCTAAGATGGACAATCTGGCAGTCTTAGCACTGGTAGTTTTTCTATTCAAAATCTATTTCACCGATGGATGTCAAACCACGTTGCAAGACAGATTGGATGTTTATTTCAGAAAGGCAATATATGGGATAACTTTGGGCAGAAGGACAGAAAAGGAAGGGAGAAGGGAAAGAACATTCATAATTTAGCGTTGCCTTTGTTAATTCAATATTACACCAAGGTATTCTATTAAAGTGTCATGTACTAAAAGCACCTCTTTGAAAGGGATGCCAAATTCTCTTCAGTGTTAAGGAAGTCAAGCCTACCAAACAAACAGATACCTGACTCTAAGAGCATTTAGCTACTTTGTATTCCTGCCTGGTGACGTCCCACGTGAATTGGTTTTAGTGGCAAATTTTGTCTATAATGCGCAAGCATTGCAGCACTTGGAAGTAATGAAACCCAATGGACCCTTCAACCTTATTTTGTTTATGTTGTATAATTATAAACTTGTTATTTTTATATAAAATGCCATTCTTATCTAAAAAGGATGCTACAACATAAAGCAAACGTATCTGTCAGCCCTGCAAACCAAACATCTGCCAACTACACTCTGATGACAACTGCTCTGCTTGGAATGGAAAAGATATTTGGTTCTTGATAAAGAAGAGCAAAATTCAAAAGGAAGCTGGAAATTGAGCTGAACTCTTTTTCTGCCCATTTTTCATCCTCACCAGCAAGATACATTCCAATACCTAAACCCTGCTTGCTTACACCAATGTAGTACCATGCTGTACTGAACTGTAGCACAAACACTCAGCACCATTTTGCCACTCCTAGTGATTTGTCACATCACAGCCCCAAGCATATTTTAAAAGCACTGTCCTCCCTTATACTGGTATTAATATCTAACTTTAAGCCCCATGACTATGTATGTATTCAAATTAGTTTTTCAAATGTGCATTACTTTTTACTTACATGTTCATTGCTGCTTATAGGCATTTCCTACATTATTTTGGCTAAATTAGCGAACAAAACTCTAAGGACTGTGCTTGGTCCTTTTTATCTCTCCTAATTATAGTCACTATTAGAAGAACAGCTTTGTATCACTGAGATTTCTTATCAGTTGTGTAATTTTGCCAGAGGAATGACTATGACAGTCACCACCACAGTCATTACTATGGTAGTTAAGCATCAGGAAGAGCATTTCTGTATACTCTAGGTTTGTTCTGCATAACAAACCAGATAAAGAACAGAATATGCATGCATAGGACTATATTCACTGCTTCACAGATAACCACATCAATGGTACAAGACAAATAAGCACAAGGAAATCTATTTTCAAGGCAGCTGGAATCCCACATGCAAAATCCTTGCTCATTCATGCAAAGAGAAAACATTTTTGTTGTAAATTTTTAGGATACTGAAAGCTACTTGTGAAAAAGCAAAGGTTTGTCTAGGAACAAATTATATGTGCAAGATAACACCACAGAAGGATGGAACTTAAATGTATGTGTACAGCATTACCATAATCAACACTGATTTTTTTAGACGCTAAGTTTTGTGAGACAACACTATGACTTGCTATGAGCATATTGTGCCTGGTACCTTGATCCAAGATCATAGTTTATCCAGCAAAGTAATCTTTCCATTTAAACCTGCTGTCACAGCACATTGAGAGACAAATCTCGATGAAGAAATAAGGAAAAAGATGCAGTTGACCAATAAATTGTTCCTCTCATTATTATTTTTTATCTTAAAGCTTTTCTCTTGCAATTATTTTATGCAGTTTATTTTTAGGATGTTTTATTTGCTCACAAGAGACACTGCTTCTGAGTGGTGTCTACACTTCAGTAAATACAGAGCAATCCTGTTACAGAATACAAGCCTTAGTCTCTAGAGTTTCAAAGTAACAGCTTTTCTGTTCAGACTCCAGAAGACAGCGTGTTTCCTCCACTACCCTTCACACTTCCAGCTGCTTTGACAATGATGTTACTTACAACTGGGGAAAAAATGGTTAATAAAATTAGAAGTATCTGCTGAAGAGGGATTCAGGCACTAATGTTCTGTTATCTTGGTCTCATTCTGAGATGGAAGAGTAACCCTTCTTCTGAAACTAAAGTCTTGAGTGAAGTCGAACTACTCAGTTCCCGTTCTGCCTGGCTTTCACTCTTTATATTGCAGATACAATTGTATTTGAAGACAGCATGTGAATCACGCACAGGAAATGACAGGTATGGTCAGAAAAATTGCCTTACCTCACACACCTTAATTAATCAAATTTCAAGTTTTATATCAAGTCCCCAAGTCCCCTTAATAATAACGGAGCATTTGAAAGTAAAAGCTGCACTTACTGCAAATGCACAGCAATGTGTCAGTGGTAACACCAGTTTCCTGCTGCCAGTGCCATTTGTGTTCTGAGGATTATGGTATGAAGCAATTAGTAAGGGGGGGGGAATAAAGCAAAATTAGTCTTTAATGTCTTTAATCCCAGACAAATACAATTCATCTTGTAGTAAGGATATGAGATGCGAACCCATCTGACACTGTGCCTGGTAAAGGCTCTATCTTTAAATAGATAACTCTAGCAGAGTCCACAATTTGGAAGAAACACTAAACTATGAAGACACAAGATACAGCACTGCCTGCCTCACAGGCAAAACCAGCAGGTAGGAGACATCTCAGACATAGGAAAACATATGCTCAGTCTTTCCCAAGTAACGTCAGACAACTGTGTACAACTCAATCTGGATAGTCCCGTTGAACCTGGGACTCAGAAGTTTCCATTGCTTCAATCTGGTCTTTGGGCCTTGAGAGGAAAATGAAAATGGGTGAAAAAACAGAGGAAGATGTCTGGATGACATGTTAATTTTCAGTCCCTGCATGAAAAGACTGAACACGTTGGTACACACAACTGAAAGACACACTGAGGTATGCGTCAAAATGGCTTTACTGCTCCTGCCTACAGTTTCTGCTCCTAAGTTCAAACAAAACCCCCAAATACATGTTTTCTAGTCCTAAATACCATTTGTCATCCACTGTCTTGTTCCCTAATGAGTCCCACTGTCTCATAAACAACAGAGCGGATGCAGTGTATATTCCAGCCATTTTTAAGGTCAGTTTCTATTCTGTGTGTCTTCTCAGCACAGCTTGACACTCAAGAAGATTTCTAACCAAGCCCAGTTACTCTCTGGAGAATGCTTCCTTTAATAGTTTCAAATCTGAAGAAAGAATAACTTAACTTGACTCATCTTCCGACACTGTGATATATACCTTCCAAAGTGCCTCTTCCTTTGGATTTGGTTTTTGCCTGTCATCAGCATCCTTGCAGTAATCTTATCACTGTCAATCAGGATGAAAATATTAACTGGGGAAAACCCCATCTATGCAGACATCCTTAGTTTCCTCAACTCTCTGGAGGTTAATTATGGATAATGTTAAGGCATAGGCAGAGATTTATGCACTGTGTGAATAATATATACGGATAACAAAAGAGAAGACAGAATCAATAGTCAATGAAACTACAAGGGCCAGGTGAACATTTTCAGCAAGGCAAAAAAAAACCCCAGATTTACTTTGTCTCCCTGACTGTGCCCTGATCACATCTGAATAAATTCATCCTATCACTAAAGGTACTATAATTTATTTAGAACTGGGTGGAAAGGTAACAGCCATAAACCAGCTTTCAACTGACAGCTCATCAGAACATACTGCTGAAGACTACAATGTATTTTGGAAAAGGCTTTAAAGATAAGAAGAAAAGGATTTTTAAGGCTGAAATAAATATTTGTAGGTATGATAGTTCAAGAGTTCCGGTTTACACACTGAGGTATATTTTGTCAGCAGAGAAAAGGATATTAAATAACTACTTCCCTGTTTTTCCTTTACACACACCACAGTTTTACAGAAGGGGAATGCAGAGCAAGTGGCCACCATTCGCTGCTCCTCGGCAGCGTATGGACTTCAAACTGGGTCGAAATATTGGAATGAACACTTGAGCTTAATCAGCACACTCACAAAACTGAAGTGGTACCTACCTTGCAGTAAAGATTACTGATGTGCACGGAAGGAATCTAGCATAGTGTATCGACCGGGACAAAGATTTATGAGAGCAGGAGAGCAAAAGAATATGGTGACTACATTTGTAAGGCCGCTATGGTTTTGTAAGGTTGTATTTGTATTTATGTATTTGTAAGGTTGTTATTCAACTCAAAATCCAACAAAGTAACATGCATCATATGTAAAATTACATATTAGCAAAGCTCTAACATAAAGCTTAAGCTTTAGCTTCCATCTACTAAGAACCCAGAATCATATTATAGAATAGAATCATAGAATAGTTACGGTTGGAAAGGATCTTAAGATCATCTAGGTCCAACCCCCCTGCCATGAGCAGGGACACCTCACACTAAACCATGGCACCCAAGGCTCTGTCCAGCCTGGCCTTGAACACTGCCAGGGATGGAGCATTCGCAACCTCCCTGGGCAACCCATTCCAGTGCCTCACCACCCTCGCAGGAAAGAACTTCCTCCTTATATCTAATCTACCCCCCCCCCCCCCCCCCCCGTTTAAGTTTGAACCCGTTACCCCTTGTCCTGTCACTACAGTCCTAATGAAGAGTCCCTGCCCAGCATCCCTATAGCCCCCTTCAGATACTGGAAGGCTGCTATGAGGTCTCCACGCAGCCTTCTCTTCTCCAGGCTGAACAGCCCCAACTTTCTCAGCCTATTCAGAAGATCTTCCTCAAAGTTCACAACTCTGATGACAGCTCCTGTTCCCACCCCCCAATACCTTGTCTTTCAGAGCAGACACCACGGAAAAGGTGCTTTTCCTTGTGGTCTGAATTTGATTTGCAACCATTTAACAGCAAACATAGTCTTTGTGAAACATCACTCTGCTCTCCATTCTGCCCAAGCTGCTTCTAGCTCTTCTTCACATAGTTTCTGAACTTAAAAAAATCAGACTTAAAACTGGGTCAGAAGATGCTAAAGATAGACAAATATTTTCTCTCCAATGGTTTACACCATGTAGCCAACAGCAAGCTACACCTAAAGGACAAACAGCTTTCATAATTCAATGATCAGCTGTAAAGACCTGAGAACTCTTTTAGGGTATTTTTGTGCAAAAGAGAATTAGAAGAAAGTGCAGTTAACAAACTCCTGGGTCAGACAGTGCTGGTCCTTTCTCACTGTGAATTAGGTGAGGCAAACAGGAAGGCAGTTTGCAGAAACATCTGATTCTGAACAAGCTTTCATCAGCTGCACTGGGAAAAGCTGTTTGAATTTCAAACCATCATTTTTCTCCATCCCTGCAGCACCAGCTCACTCTCTAATCTCAAATCTTTAAAATAAAAGATCCAAGGAAAGGGAGGACATGCAGTTTGTAGGTAATGATATTTGGAGTGTATGTCGGAGATGGATCAGATTGCTGAAGCGTGAATTCACAAAGCATTCAAACTGAGATGGATGAAAAACTAGTTTGCATATTTTGTATTACCAATGTATATGAAATACTAAGGAGGCAAAGCTGATCTTATTACACACTGACAGTATTTTCTGTACATGGAAAGTTCTTGTTAGCTTGTTCGAACAATGCAAGAAGCCAGGCTTCAAGTACAGAATGTTACCTCTGACACTGAAAAATGTGGCAATGTGTCACTGATGTCAATCTCTGAACATACACTGGCCAACATTAGTACCTTTTATATAATTGTTAGAAGCCTAGAAAGTGCCAAACACCCACAAGCCCTCTTGAAGTAATGTCATTAAACTACATATGTAGATTGTTTGAGGATTATAATTATAGTCTATTAATACAACTAAACAACTAATGTGTTTGTTCTTTCACCTACAGAGAATGAGCAACAAAGATTTACTTCAAAGTTTTCATCTTTGGATTTCACATTTGATTGTTATGATTTCATGAGTTAATAGTGAAAAAATCCTGTTATGCCAGAAAATGTGTTTAAAAAAGACAAAAATGTCCTTCTCCCAATCTTAATTCAAGTTTTATACCACTAGAAATAAAATTACATTATAAAATTTAAGAGTCCATTCCTAAGTGTAAAAGCTGAAAACTAAGAAATGTTCTAACATGTCACATATGCAAACAAAAGGGCAGGGAAACTGTGAAACTCAGCAGCTGACCTATAGAATCACAGAATGGTTTGTGTTGGAAAGGACCTTAAGATCATCCAGTTCCAACCCCTGCCATAGACAGGGACACCTTCCACTAGAGCAGGTTGCTCCAAGCCCCGTCCAACCTGGCCTTGAACACTGCCAGGGATGGGGCAGTCACAGCTTCTCTGGGCAGCTGTGCCAGCGCCTCAGCACCATCACAGTAAAGAACTTCCTTACATTTAACCTGAACTTCCCCTGTTTAAGTTTGAACCCATCGTCCCTTGTCCTATTGCTGCAGTCCCTGATGAAGAGTCCCTCTTCAGCGTCCGGATACCTGGCTATCTCTAATCAAAAATAATTTCATAATTTTAATAAAGATCCCCATTAGTGTGTTGGATTACCTTCAGCATTACCAAGATACAATGCATTGTATCCATGTGAACAAATGTAATTCAGTCATCTGTCATTTGATCAATCTATCAGGAGCCTATCCCAGTTTCAACTCAGTGGAATCAACGTGTTCCTCTACAAAAAATTAGTTTTCCTTCCCTCCTCTCCTTTTCCTTTTTTTAAACAAGCAAGGAGAAAACATTCAAGAATCTTAACATGGAATTTTTTTTTTTTATATGCTATGAATTCAATTATCATTCAAAAGACTGTTTTATTAATAACATTCAGCTTCTTTAGCAAGACTTCCATTATAAAAATAGAGTAAATTAATTCTCTTTTTACCATAAGACTTCGACATTGTCTCCTCTATCAGAAGATATCCGAAGAAAATCAAGGCAGATTCATCAAGCTGGCTGGATATTCAGCTACTCTTGAAGCTCACAACACTGCAAAGAATCATGTTTGCATGGCTCCACTAGTCCAAGAAAGACGGCACTTGCAAATTCATTGACAAAATCCCCTCTCTTTGCTTATCCCTGAAACAGTTCAGTGTTTTTCAGCTCCAAATAGCAGACAAACAGAATCCAGTCCCTCTATGAGAAAAGTCAATCTTTACAACTCGCTCAATTTAAGAAACCTTCAATATCAGTGAGTAAAATACTGAGATTTACTCTATTGTGAAGTTCTAAAGCAACAATTTTGTATCCATCCATTTATTCCTCCTTAAACTTCTACTATATTAAATGCTACTTTACCTTTCTACAGTTAAATTTCAACTCCATTAAAAGTTTGGAGAAGTTTTTTTCCCATTAATTACCATTATACCTGTGTGGCAAATGGATTTTTAAAGCTTCTTTTTAGTCCCTGACAGGGCAATATGAACAAATTGTTGCAAGAAAACACATCTTTGCTAATTTGAAGAGAGCTCCATTTTTATGCCACCTCATCTTTAGTCCTCCAAACCCAATGACAAAGTTAAGACATTTTGCAAAGAGATCTCTTCTGTTCATTATTTATGCATTTTCATATTAACCTCAAACATTCAACACCTGACAGAACCACAGGCCTTCATACAGTATGTGTAGTTACTGGATCACTTTGTTCCAAACTCATTCCAGTTCCTGATGTACCAATGCCAGAATATTTCAGATGCTTCTCCTCATGGTCCTGAGCCTTCAGGGCTTCCAAGTGTCTAATTTTTGACCACTCTAACTGCTGGTTGTCCAAAACCTACATTTTCTTCCCTATTTGTTGAAAGACAACTTTAGTTTAGGATGTGTAGAGAAAAGAAAGAAATACGTTAGCATAGAAAAGAATAGCAAAGCCTAGCTAGCAGCTCAAAAGGGAATAATCAGCTCCATAAGCAGAGGAACTAATAAAGCCTTCTCTCTTCCCAGGATGTACCTTCAGGCTGAGCTCCCATGTGGATACTCTAATGTCTAAAAAAGGGCTGTAGCTTTTCTCACAAATTGGTCTCTTTCTTCCACCCAGCTTCAAATTATCATCAAAACTTTTTAGAATTCAAGACATCTCCCCCGCTGTCAACTTCTATTGAAATCAGCCACGAGCTTCCAGGGGGATTCTGGAGGCCAAGACCAAACAGTGTCAGGGAGTCAAAAGGTGTGGAACTGGGTGAAACCAAATGGAGATGACAGACAACAAGAGGGGAAGTAGAGAATTGGAGGGAATATTGTTACTGCTTTTCTCAAGGTTCCTTAGATTGTAAAGCCCACTTTCACGTTCGCCTTTCCCATTGCAAACGTCAATCAACTTACTTAAGTTTCCAGTTTCAGGTTTTGTAGATAAATAAAGTATCTCCTATTTAACTTTTCTGAGCAAGAGCTATATTAAAGGGAGGTGAAGGGGAAAGGGATGGTAGCTTATTACCCCTCTTTTACGTTTCTGTTCAATGCATGTTTCTATCCTATGTTTCTTTTGCAATTCAGTACACTACCTATTATAGAATTTTTAACATTTTGTCAGATTTTTCTTTATTTACAAAAGTAATTCGAAAGATTATAATGTCTGGGTGCAATATGGTGCTTTTCACTACTGCTTTCTTTCCTACATGCCCATAGTTGTTATTAAGAGCTAAAAAAGAAAGCTTCTTCAGCATTATCTGCTGGAGATACCCCACATCAGGAACAACTTTTTTAGCCAAAGTGTCAAGATATGTATGTGATTTTGGTCACTCAGAGCCTTGATTAAGCTTCAGTGAATGACAAGAAGTGAGATGCCCTCTGAGCCCCTGGTTCCCAAGCCAGTGAACCATCCAACCTCACTTGTTGTTCACTAAGGTAATACTGCTGCTGGCTGATTAATTCATTTTCCTGTAATTTCCCACAGTACTGAACCACTCTTGCTCTATTCCACCATCTGAATATTTCAGTTTTACATAATCTGCTTCCCCACTGAGTTGCTTCTATAATTTCCCCAACCTCCCATTTCTTTTGCTGTACATTGCTTTCATGTTTCCTACTGCTTCTCCAGATCTCAGCCTTTAGAGTCATTTCATGTCCCACTGTACATGTTCCACTTTGATACTGAGATACTCCCCTCCCTCCTTTTCCAGCTCTTTAGTCGGGAACATCATGGATTTGCTGACCTCCAACAGGAGCAGTAATAGCAGGAGATAAAAAGTCCATGTACCAGGTCAACAAGATCAATGAAGTGGCCACTAACTAAAAAATTGTGGCCAAAAATGTAATCACTTTGTCATTACACACCGCAGTTTCACATAGCTTATTACGATTCACGTTGTTAGATATGTTCAATGTAGAACGGACTCAGTTTCTTCAGAGACACAACTCTTGCATAACACTTCCACAACTAGCTGTAGCTGAGAGCAGAAAGAGATTAAGAGCAATAAAATCATAAAAGCTGGCTACCAAATAAATAGGAGACATAACAACCTGTCTCTGAAGAGGAAACTGGTGACGGCTCCCTGTGCTGCAACTGGCTTTCAAAAATCACAAAACCCCTTTTGAACCTCTTGTATTCCCCTGACTAATGCCATCATTATTTCAACACTGGCTGTTCAGAGTGAAAGAGGTGCTATCTTGTCAAATGAACCTCTCCCGCTTTCATCATCCCCCAGTTATTCTTTGTGTATTGTTACCGCTGACAAGGTTTTGGGTTGCCTGGATACCAGGTCATGCTGATAGAACTGCTAGTGATCTCTGCATAACCAAACTTTTTTGGGGGAGAAGCAAGGAAGGGGAGGAATAACGTGGAAAAGAATTGTTCTATTCCCATATGTCGTCCTCCGAGCAAAAGAAGTTCCAGGAGCTTATCTCAGAGGGCTGTGGAGAAAGGGCTGGTGGAACGCTTCCAGCGCCTGATTAAAATGATTCACTCAATAATAAGCTAGCATTTCTAGTCTCATTTCTAAAAGCTTTTCTTCCTCACTACTTACAACAGACTGTTAGATTCCTAAATAGAAGGGAAAGATTAATCTGTGCTAAATTACCTGATGTGGGTTTCAAATTATTCTGACAGAAAAGTAGAACAAAGTTTGCCCAAGGAAGCAAAACATGTAGTATCCACCCCCCTCCTCCAGTTCAGAATCCAGTCATGAATACCACATGAGCTGCCAGCACCATTCAATTCAAAGAAACACTTACAGCTACCTCCAGAAAGTAGTTAAATTCAGTGGAATCAGATTTTTCTTCTGAATTTTCTTTATTTCTCTTATAACAGATGGCTTTCAGAAAGAAATGGTTTCAGCCACATGCTTGCCTAAACTTGCCCAGGAAATTTTTCTGTAAACATGATGTGTGTAGAAAGATTGTTATAGAAGAGGTTTTATTTTATGCAAATTGTTTTCTGTTTTTCACAGCAATGAAGTTTTATTTACCAAGCATCATTTTTCAGCGAGATGCTCGAGGCTCATCTTGCTTGAGTCCTGGGACAGGAAGGTTTTTGACAGTATCACTTTAGACAGGAAAAAAGCCCGACCTCAGTGGCAATTTCCTGCACAAAATTCCATTACTGAATTCCCTAAAACAAGTAAAAACACGTAAAGAACTGTTTCTTTACATGGTTCAGACTTTAAAGACACGAACTGTAAATCTCCAAACTCCTGAACAACAGGAAAATCTCACAACAGTGAAATCCATCTTACTCAATCAATGGCGCTCATTCTCATGTAGCCTGATAAAAAGTATTCCCCTAAATAACAGACTTTGGCAGCTTGCTCAGGCAGATCAATTGAAATATTGAAGTTGACTGAAATGATCCTCAAGCCTTTAATGTTTTAAGCTAATGTGATATGGAAGCCATCATCTATCATACACAAGTTTAAAGTCAGACAGGCCAACTAACAGGTTTTTGTGGATGATGCCTGATGATTTTGGGCAGGCAGGGTTTGAAGAAGTCATGAGAACCATCTGCTCTTCAATGGAGAAAGGGATGTGCAGCCATGCACTTGGTTCATCAAGTCTGTTCATTAATAAAAACCTTCTCAGTACCTTCAAGAAAGTAATAATTAAACACAGCAATTGAAGAATAAAGATAAAGGTTCTTGACCACAACTGGTGAAGAAAGAAGATGCACAATGGGTGAGGTAGGATGCAAGAATACAAAACATATTTTAACTTCAAACCAAACTTTTAGCTAAAAGTCTTGGGTATTACAAGAAAATTACATTTACAACAGGTAGGAAAAGGAGTCATGTAGGAACAGGGGAGGGAAGAAGTGAATGGAATAAGGAGACCTGGCATGTGATGGGAAGAGTAGAAACTGAAAATGATAGCAAAAAAATCAGTTCAAATAGATGTTATTTTAAATGCATTAATGTAAAGAAAGTGCAAGGAAGTTAGTGGATGTTTTTTACTAATCTCAAACCATGTGGATAACTGTTTACAAAGAAACAATCTTATTATGTCTTCAGCAAACATGGCACTGCTTTCATTGAGAAAAAAGGTGTCAGGATACTGAAGTTCGTGTCAGAGTTAACGTGTATTGTATAGCATGAATCTGATGGAAGGAATTAATTTGACTTCCACCTCCTATGGCTGCTATGCTGTTGGAAAACTAAAAAGCCTATGAAGGAAAAACCTGCACTTTAAAGCGCAGCAGCACAGATTTGAAATTAAATGGGAAGAAAAATACATAAGGAAATGGACACATCAAGTGACTTCCTGCCCAAAGTCTTACAGATGTTTTGAACGTGGACCCACGACTCAAGTAGAGCCATTAAATTCCCTGAGCCCCTGACGGGCAATAGTAATAGGCATGCAACGTGCAACACTTTTTTAGCATGTAGTTTTAATTTAATCCATTAGAACCACAAAGGAATAATGTATGAAAGGGATAAGTTTGTACGTTGAGTAAATAAATATCAAAGTGAATGTCATGAAAGCTTTTGGAAAAAAAAAATATAGCCAGAAAAGGGAAAAAAAAAGAAGGAAATTTAAAGCCCTTGGAGGAATACATCACAGGAAAAAGAATAAATTGATCTACTAAATTAATTAAGTAAATTGATTGTAAAAATTTACTACCCTACGCAGTATAGAATAAGTCTCCTGGGAGGTAAGTTAGCAGAGTCTATTTGAGCCTTTCAACCATGGGAAACTTGTAAAGCACCTCATAAACTCTTTCAATAATACTGTAGAAGAAAAACTTTCTATACGTGCTAAATGCCTCAAGCGATAATCTACAAAGCACCTCCCTGCATTGCTTTTGCTAAGTGTTCCTAGCTTGCCCAGTTTTATTAAAACCAAAATAACAAAATATATCAACGCACATTTATTTAACTATGTTCACAGTATGCAAAAAAAAAAATCGATATACAAAGTATTATTCTCCTTTTAGTTGACTTGTTGAGTCTTTTATTTATTAGCTATAACTTAAATCATAACTTCAGAAACTCACCCGTTTCATGATGCAAGCACCTTCCTAAATTTCTTGTCCCAACCTTTTGACAGAAGAACTGTCTATGAATAATAACCCACTCCTTTTAATCACAGTTCAATGAATCACAGAATCAGCTACTTGTGTAACGCAACCACAAGAGATCATCTAGATAATCCTGCAGTTTAGGGCAGGACAGCAATACCTTGATTAATGCAAAGAGAAGTTTGTCTTACATATCTACAAAAGTTACCTATAAAGGATGTACCAGAAGCTCTTCTCTCAGAGAATACTAGTATCCATTTTTTTCTGTTGGTTAGAAAAATCTACCTAACCGAAACCTTCCTTACAATAAATTATGCTGATTTATTTTTCTGCTCTATCTCTTCTTCCCAACATTTATACTCAGAAAAACTGTTCATCATCCACTTAACAATCTTACATGCACTAGAAGACGTTAACATGCTCCTTCCTAATCTTATGAAACTAAACAAATCTCATTCCTTCATCTTTTCATCACTTCCCAAGTCTTCTGGGAGAGCTGCTTACTACTCAGTGGCTGTCTCACATCTTTGAGATCTGATCTTTTTCCAGTTAACCCGGCATCAGACTCGAAAGAATTTCTAAATTCATAAAGAACTGGTTGTGATCATGAAAAGCACTTCACTCAATGCTTCTAATAGATATGCTAATTAACAGAGATAACCAGTCTTAATCAAACTAATTACATTACAGATTAAAGGTATTTGGAATTTAACACGGTTTCTCCTACGTATCTACATTTACATTATGGTGACCTTAAGCAGCAACTTGGAATAAATGTTAATATGTATCTTTTAAGAATTCTTAACACATCATTCAACCATGAAATTTAAAAGACAAGACATAAATAAGAAGGCATCATAATTTTTATCATTTCTACTCTTGTTTAGAACTGTGGGGGAAAAACACCACCCCTGCCAGCAACATATTCCTCAGAATCATTGACTTGAATTTCAGTTGCTTGTTATTGATTCCTGGATCGTGCATGTCAGGCGAGTGCAATGGCTCACCGACACAGCCGGGCTGGAGGCCACGCTAGGAATACATAACCTATGGTACCTGGGGCATTGGGGCTGGACTGTGGGCATCACTTGCCTCCGTGGCAGCCATGCATCCTACAGCTTCAGTATGACAGACGATGAGATCATTGTGCAGGAAGATGGAGGCCACGGATGCTGGCAGAAAGGACTGTGCTCAATTAAGGCACTGCAATCGCTCTCCCAGAGATGCTCCATTCTTTATGTCACTCTGAAGTGCTCACAGAGTGCTCACTGAAACAGTGTCAACTGAGGGAAATGAAGAACAGAGTACAGAAGTTTTCTGTAACCCTCTTTTCATCTCACTTCGTCCACTCAGAGGGTTCTCTCTTGAATTCAGCACTTCCTTCTCACAAAACATCTGACATCTCTCAAACTACACTGCATAATTTTCTGTTAGAAAAAAGGTCTGACAAGGTGATTCTTAATTGTAGAGTACCTGAAATCACTGTCTGCGCTGGGAGAGGTATTTAATTTATCAACTTTGCTGCAAAAATCTCACTCACAACTCCACTTAAATTGCAATCTCTTTGTTCTCCCCGTTTTGATACCAAGTGGTGTCCTCCTTTTTGAACTTCTGTTCATGAAGCTTTACATGAGACCATCTAACTGATGTCTGGGATGTGGAATGATAAAATCATGGCCTATAAAATATTCTCCTTACTCATTGTTTCCATTCTGCATTATGTTTTCTTTGGCTTTGCATTTCCACAATAAGAAATCCCATGACAGGATCATTGATGCCAAGAGGTTTCCACAGTAAAGAAGAGTAGGAACATGAAACTTAAATGTCTGTGGAAGCTGGAAGGAAAACAATGTAGTAATTTCATTCTAATTGCTACCTGCACATGTTGTCATAAGGTCATTTTGCAATGCATATATTTAAACTAATTAACCAACTTACTTGTAAACACTGTATTTGTTCTTCTTCCACAAAGAATAAGAGCTGAAAATGATAAGGCAACTACAGCTTTCCTGCACCAGATAAATTAATACACACATAGACGTGAATGGAACACCTATGGGAGAAAGGAATGGTGTAGGAATCCTTTACGCACGTTGCAATTATACGAGTAAATAAAGTAAAAATATCTAACATTTCTCAGTATTCTTGATGCAACTCTGGCATTAGCACTGAAATGAGCAAATAAAGTTTATTTCAGATGCAAATGACTAATGGCCTATTGACACTTTCACCCTAACTACACCTCTAAGATGACTGTCGTATGCTTTTGTGGAGTAGTATACAGGCACCCTTAACGGCCAAGCTCTCTTCTCTCCAAAGACAACATCATATAAACTGGAATAGTTTTAACCTATCAAGAGTAATCACCTCCAACATGCTACCAATCACCAGCAGCCCTTCCCACCTGTTGTCATTGCCTAAAATTACATATACGAGGAAAACTATTGTTTATTTGGCTGTTACTACACTGTATCAAGAAATCAATACTCTAGGACCTAATTCTGAAAGAAAACCAGCAAACACTCCCATTTGTTGATGTCTTCCTACCCTCCCAATTCATCAGGATATTGGGTTCTTGTCTAAACCAGGCAACGAAATGAAGTCTCACCTCACACCACCTTTCAATAAAAAGCAAGAAGCTGGATGAAGGCTCTGTTTAGTCACATAATACATTTTATTGATTTGAATTAGAAATGGATGGTTGCTGTGATAATAACTCCTCCACCTTTTAATGTTATTATGGAAGTTCAGGCTTTCTTTTGTATACTGTGAGGCCACAGAGTGTTCTAACACATTCAGTTCAGTATGAGCCCTATAACAGGAGACACACATTCTTTTCCATAAGTTTAGTCTCTTTAGGCAAAAATCAGAAGTCTCATGTAACAGAGTCTAACTGTGCCCACTTAGATCTAGTTTAAGTTCTTAGGTCCACCTCACTCTGTTCCTTGTGAGATGTACAAGAGTTGTAACACAGGACATGCACATTGTGAAGAGGCAAATTAAATGCCTGATTAAAGAAGTTAGTATCCTCACTGGTTTTGTTCTTGTCCTTTTATTTAATTAGTTTCTTAATTGCTCACTTGCTTGAGTCAGGTTGGTAACAGAATACATCTACACCAGTTGCAATAGGAGCTTATATTCTATATGTACAGGCAGACATTCGGACTGAAATTTCTTAACCTGTTTTAGATTGATTCCCCCCCCAAGATTTGAATCACTTGCCTAAAACCAGCTATGTAGTACCATGGGAGGTTACTTGGGATATGACACTCCACATGGTAGAGTACACATGACACAAGACATAATGGAGACCTATGTCCTCCTGGAGCTGCAGCTGGAGGCAAGTGGGACAGTGTAGATTGTCTAAAATGGCACCAGACACTACCTTCAGGCAACTGACTCATAACTTCAGTGTCAACACTCATAAGCCAGAGAAGCTGGAAATAAATGGCAAGAGACATAAAGTACTGAAGAACTGATGGCTGCTTAGACAGTATTTTTCTAGGTGTCAGATAGGTTCACGCAGGCTCCCTCAGTAATCAATGCGGCAGTTTAACCAAGTACAGAAGGGATTCCAGTAGTAGCAGAGAATACTGTTAAACTGTTACAATTTCTAAATGATATCCTTTAATTCATTTTTTACTGAAAATGTATGCTAGATTTGCTTCTTGGTTCTTTAAAAGTAGCAAGATTAATCTAAAGCCTATTTCATATCATAAAATCACAGATTCATAGAATCATAGAACAGTTAGGGTTGGAAAGGACCTTAAGATCATCTAGTTCCAACCCCCTGCCACACTAAACCATGGCACCCAAGGCTCTGTCCAGCCTGGCTTTGAACACTGCCAGGGATGGAGCATTCACAACATCCTTGTGCAACCCATTCCAGTGCTTCACCACCCTCACAGTAAAGAACTTCCTCCTTATATCCAATCTAAACTTCCCCTGTTTCAGTTTTAACCTGTTACCCCTTGTCCTATCACTACAGTCTCTAATGAAGAGTCCCTCCCCAGCATTCCTATAGGCCCCCTTCAGATACTGGAAGGCTGCTATGAGGTCTCCACACAGCCTTCTTTTCTCCAGGCTGAACAGCCCCAACTTTCTCAGCCTGTCTTCATGCAGGAGGCGCTCCAGTCCCCTGATCATCCTCTGGACTTGCTCCAACAGTTCCATGTCCTTTTTATGTTGAGGACACCAGAACTGCACACAATGCTCCAGGTGAGGTCTCACGAGAGCAGAGTAGAGGGGCAGGATCACCTCCTTCGACCTGCTGGTCACGCTCCTTTTGATGCAGCCCAGGATACGGTTGGCTTTCTGGGCTGCAAGTGCACACTGAAGCTGGCTCATGTTCATTTTCTCATCAACCAACACCCCCACGTCCTTCTCTGCAGGGCTGCTCTGAATCTCTTCTCTGCCCAACCTGCAGCTGTGCCTGGGATTGCTCCGACCCAGGTGTAGGACCTTGCACTTGGCATGGTTAAACTCCATGAGGTTGGCATCAGCCCACCTCACAAGCGTGTCGAGGTCCCTCTGGATGGCATTCCTTCCCTCCAGCGTATCAACCGAACCACACAGCTCGGTGTCATCAGCAAACTTGCTGAGGGCACACTCAATCCCACTGTCCATGTCAGCAACAAAGATGTTAAACAAGACCGGCCCTAACACCGATCCCTGAGGGATACCACTCATTACTGGTCTCCAGCCAAACATTGAGCCACTGACCACAAGTCTGCGTGTGGCCATCCAGCCAGTTCTTTATCCACTGAGTGGTCCGCCTATCACTGGCTTGTGTTGGAAGGAATCTTAAAGCTCATCTAGTTCTAACCCACTACCACAGGCAAGGATACCTTCCACTAGAGCAGGTTGCTCCAAGCCCCATTCAACCTGGCCTTGAACACTGCCAGGGATGGGGCAGCCACAGCTTCTCTGGGCACCCTGTGCCAGTGCCTCAGCACCCTCATAGTGAAAAGCTTCTTCCTAATTTGTAATCTAAATCTCCCCTCTGTCAGTTTAAAGCCATTCCCCTTGTCCTGTCACTACATGCTCATGTAAACAATCCTTCTCCAGCTTTCTTCTTGGCCCCTTTAGGAACTGGCTTACATTTTAGTTTATATTTTCATGTAAATGTTCTTTTAACAGGCAGGTAAATTTGTGAAGTCTGTCTCAAAGCATCAACTCAATTTCTTTGCTAGCTCAGAGAATGTTTTTATTCTATCCTTTCACTTATTTAGAAAGGCCTCTGGCTTGAACATCCTTGTGAGCCAAGTAATCTGATCAGAGTTAACTTTCTAACAAAGCTAAGAATTTACTGCTATATTTTCTTACTGATGTTGATATGGTATCAAGATGGGAATTGAGGTTATAAGAGAATGCTGTAACCTGAAGTTAAAATGTAGCTGAACAGCTACAGGCAGCAATAAGAGGGTGCAAAATATCACATAGTATAAATACTCCTATACACCTTTTGTGTGGTTAGTAAGAACTGGGGAATGCGATAGTCTCTCTGGAGCTAGGCTGAACGCACCACTTCTCCTCCCCTGCCTCCCAGACAGGTTACTAAGCCACAGGCCAACTCTCTATCTGTACAATGTCAATTCAAACTTAGCTCAAATCTTTCCCTGTGGTTTAAACTGGAACAACACACTTAGCCCTTAGGCACTTGGGGAGTGTTCTTACAGCCAGCTCTACTCTAGGAAGGCAGTCTCTAGCTGAGCAGGGACACTGATACCAAAAGGTTTAGTAACTTCTTCTATCACATGAGCCTACTGAAAGTGAACAGAAACCTAAATCCTAAGTGACCCAGTCACATTTTTTGAAGTAGTCAGTGTTTGCTCTCTTCTGTTTAATGGGAATCTGGGCAGGACACTGAAGCAAATGTCGTCCCCTGAGGAGTCACGTTTACCTGGAAGAATTATTCCAAAGAAAGGTCAGATGTAAGCTTCAGCGTAACAAATATTTCAGAAAAGAACATTGCTATTTTAAGAGATAATTCTGGCAACCGTCCCTTCTGTATACGTGTCTTGAACTTCGGAGCATCAGGAAGAGTGAAGAGGGGATTTCTTAGGACACTTCAACTGACTGAACAACAATCCATTACTTCAGTCAGCTTAGCTCCTACTGATTATATTATTGCTGACTAGATGTAACTACTATAATATACCGCCCTTTTGGTTGATACAAAAGTTTCATGTACAGAACATGTTTTTCCATTATCTAACATCACTACTACTGACTTGTTCTGTTACTCTTTAGTAAGCTAGAGCAACTCTGTGAATGCTAACCTCCCTCAAGCTCTACATGGAGTTGAAAGCATTCAATAGCTTGGAGGAGTGTCCTACAATGAACAATAACGATCTGTAGTTGGTTTACAATTGCTTCAGACTAGGGAGCATTGAAACTGGATTGGAACTGAAGTACCTGGAGCAAAAACCAAACTGTTTTTGCCATCCTGTCCATCGTTATGAGTGCCACTGAAGGAAATCTAATGCAAAAAAATCTGATGGCTACATCTGATTATGGTTAAATTAACCCATTCTAAAAGTTTACAAAAAGTCAGGACGTGTCTGTGTCTTTTTAAACATTAACAAAAGCACTCAAGTTCTACTCTGAGCTCATCAACAGTATCTGCTGACAAATATCTCCAAAAGAAGTGGTAATTCATATACTTCTGGCCATAACATGGGAAGCGTTAACTTCTGTCAAGTTGCACTATTTGCCACTGTAAGGTGCTGAAACTAAGCTTGAATAAGACAAGGACTAGAGGCATAAATGCATAATGGAGACAGTTTACTACTGTACTTTTGGAGCCCTGTTTAATGCAAGCTATGTTCTGAACCAGTTTCCTCTTTTGATGTTAAAATGCACCTCACTTGTGAATAGTCCTCAAGACATCATGACATTTATTCAAGGTTACTCCAGCCCTATACCATAATCAGTTATTCTCCTGTTAGATGCTACTGTAACTTAAGAATAATTATTTGATAGAAGTTAGCAAGACAGTACCCGATTCACACACATGATCATTCTCCTTAGAATCCACATCTGGGCTCTCTCCTTAACATGCCTGTAACCTTTCCAGGCTAATCCTCCTCCTTCTAAGCCCATTTAACAAATACTTAGAATAACTTCTTAGTACTGGTATTTTATCTCCACAATCTTATACTTAGATCAGCTAAAGACACGGCATTCAAGTGATATTTATATGCTTGTGATTTCTACCATCTTATTGTAGGAGACGACAGGTTGACTGCAAGATGATAGGAAATTTATCTGTAAAGCCCTTTGTGAAGGTGCCTAAGAAGGGGAATCTCACTCACAAAGTAAATTAAAACATGGTGCGTTTCAGCACAACAGAATTGTGACTGAACATGTCAGAATATGCAAAGGAAAAAGCAAACTGTCATCATGACAACTCTAAGCTTCTCAGGTGCCTCTTTTCATTTTATCACATTAACCATTGCTAACCATTTCCCCTTGCATTATGGAGGCTTCATCCTGCTCCCCATTCCTATCTTCCAGCTCAGGGGGTTGAGTACCCAAAGAAGAACTGTCTCACTATTAAAGACTGAGGGCAAAAAAGTATCTCAGCCTTTTCCTCGTCCTTTCTCACTGTATTTCCCCCTACATACAACAAAGAATGGAGATTCTCCTTAGCCCTCCTTCCATTGTTAATGAACTTACAGAAACAATTTTTATCGTCTTTTATAGCACAGCCAGATTAAGTTCTAGTTGGACTTTGACCCTACTAATTTTCTCCCTGCTTAACCTCACATCAGCCTTGTGGTCCTCCTGAATTTCCTTCCCCTTCCTTCCTCTGTCAACCAGCTTACTGAACAGGCCAAAGTCTGCCCTTCAGAAGCCCAGGGCAGCAGTCCTGCTGACCCTCCTCTTCAGTTCTTTGAGAATCAAAAACTCTATCACTTCATGATTGCTATGCTCAAGTCAACCCCCAACCATCACATCACCCGCAGGTCCTTCTCTATTCACAAGCAGCAGGTGAAGCAGGCACCTTCCCTAGTTGTGAGGAAGCTGTGGGGAAGCTCCCTTTCACACACCCCAGGAACCTCCTAGATTGTTTCCTCTCTGCTGTACCGTATTTCCAGTGGACACCTGGTAAGTTGAAGCTGCCCACAAGAACAGTTTCTTGACGTCTGCCCTGTATCTCTGGCTGCACAAGTGATCTCCAGCAATTCCTCAACTAAAGCATTGAGAGGCTTTTGTGTCTGCCTTGTCGGGGAGTTCACAGGATCAGCCATAAATTGAATGACATGAGTAGTGAAGTTTCAGGAAAGATAAGAGTCAGCTTTTTCTCTTTAGACATAAAAGCTTATATTCTGGAGACTGCTACACAAACCCTGTAGCTGCTTTTTCTGCTAAGGACCAACTCAGTGCAAACTTTGAAGGATAGAGCTCCATGGATAAAAGCACTTTTGATGAAAATGGGGTGACTGACAGAAAAGCTGGAACATCACTACTCAGGTATCACAATGATGAGGAGTCTTATAAAGACACTGTTCTTCTTTTGACTTAGCTGGGAAACAAACAGCTCAGGAGAGCAAAAAGCCTGTCCAAAGGTCTGTAGCAAAACAAAAATACGCCAGGGAACTCCATGCAGTGCAGGGGCCTTTGCCATTTCTTCTGGGCTGATTACTGCAAATATGATCTAATAGACAGGAAGACCTTCTGCAAGACAGGCCAATTTATGGATCATGGTTAAAAGAGGTCGGGGGGTGATGAACTGAAGAAATGCTAGATGGAAACATGAAGATAGAATATGTGGAAAATAAAGGAAAACTGAGACATGTAAGAATTAATGAGTAATAAAGATTTATATAAAAAGGCTGGGGAAAAAAATGGTGAAGACTATTAAAAAAATGGACCAAGACTAGAAATTAATCCCAGTATTTCTTGTTGCACTTTTCAATATTTTCCACTCCTTTCAATCTTTCTGGCATATCCTCTCTCATTCTAATTCTGGGCTTTTCTCCTCAAATGCCAATGAAGCCTTGCAAACAGGGTTTCATCTCTTTAACTGGGTGAGACATACATCTCTCATCTCTCTTAAGTGGTTGCTTACTTTCAGTTCTTTATTCCTTTATTCCTGTGACAGTCTCCTTCAAGGACTTTTCCATATTAGAAGAACCTGAATGACAATTAATTTAGCACACTTACCGCATTTGCACTGGCGATACTCTCCAGATTCCAGAGTAGCAATGATTTTGCTCTCAGCAAAGGCAAACCCACCATTTTTGGTGTTCCAGGAAGAACGTGTCATTAAATAAGTGAAAATTCTTCCCAAGAGATGAGAAAGGAAAATGAAAAATTGGTTGAGATGGCAAAGCCCTAATAAATGGTATCAGAAGTTCTGTTTTCTCTCCGTTGTATAATTCTCTGTGACAATTCGAGCGTGAATCTGACTATAAAGCAAACACTTAGAATGATTAAAGTATTTAGATGAAAAGTCTTCCTAATTTAACAGGCATTTTTGACATGAAGAGAGGGTGAAGAAACCTTCTGCACACAGTATTGAAAGGAAAAATGTGAATATAGCCCAGAATTTTCCCTTCCTGGTCACCAGCCTGTTTAACTGCTGACATTTGCAATGGTGATTTGGATAAATGAAAGCCAAATTCTACATTACAGTTCCGAAAACAAATCTCATGTTTTCTGCTACTGTAAACCAACATATAACGTGATTTACTGTCTTCCCTCTTTAGTGATTCTAATTATACATTAGCTCTGTACACAGAAACAAACAGCAGTCAGATAAAATCGATGCAGCAACAAGATTCCCTTTTAAATAAAAAGCATCTCAACTCCCTCTTGCCATGCAAACAATCATTGAGCAGTACTTTTTCTCAATGTCTACTTATGATGCAAGCCAAAATGAAAAAATCAATGCCCTGCAACAGAGGGAGCATCACTGTCTCTTTGTAAGCACAGTAAAGGACCCATTCTTGTTCCTTATCACAGCCATGCCACTCTTGTAAAGCTTAAAAAACACATTCCAAGGAATGTCAGTCACAAGAGGAAACCTCTTTAACAACCCTTCACTACGAAAGAGGTTATAAAGCTTTTAACAAACAGTTCTTCTGTTCTACACACAGATTCCGAGAATCTCCTAGGATACTGATTGGTTTGCTTTATCAGAAAGCCAAATGTGAATAGTATATAAACATAAAAAACCCTGATACTACCAAAATTCAGTGGAAATATTACACCTGTTTTTTTAAGCTGTGGCTTCTTTGCGTTTGATCATACAATTGATCCTTACTTCTTACGAAAGAATAGAATCATAGAATCATAGAATAGTTAGGGTTGGAAAGGACCTTAAGATCATCCAGTTCCAGCCCCCTCCCATGGGCAGGGACACCTAGATCAATTGAAAGGACTCACAAGATATTAGAGATTTTGAGAAGGGCAAAATAAAGTTGCTGAGGATATTTCATTCTAAACAAACTTGTCCACAAACCCTTGCGCTGGAGCTTAACGGCAGCTACAGAACAAACACATTTGCCACTGATTGTAACTATGTTGTTGTAGATCCTGCTGATCTTGACTACATCTGTAAATGCGCTGTAAAGCAATCCATTTATCTGTAAAGTCATTAACTACTGAAGACTGTTCAAAAAGCTACTGAGTGTTGCTAAGATTAAAGATCGAACGGCTTCATATAATTATCAGTATAGAGTGCAGAAACACTGAATGAAGGGTTAATTTGCACCAGCAGAAAAAGCCAAATCAGAGATGACACTTGGGCTACGAGACCATCTTCAGGCTGTGGAAGAAAACAGACTATGTTTTTGCATAGCCCTAAGAAGAGCTTACAGCTGAAACGTCTTCTCTAATCTTATTGTTTACTTATCATCTGCATTTATTATCCTCTTTGCCTTTATTTTGCAGCTACCGTCTTCTGCAACACCCTATTTGTCTCCAGATGTTGATCAGTGTGCAAAACGTCTTCTGAATCTAAAGCTTTTTTCATACTGGGACTTGGCAATCATAACCTTTTATATCTTCACTCTTCGTGCAAGCCTGCTCCTCGCAGGAACAAGAAGTGAGGACACACACTGGAGTCAGATGTGGTACAAGCACATTTTTCTGTATGACATTTTGCAGATGTACTTCCTCATAGCATTCTGGCTGGCAAGTGAAATGGAAAATTTATAGTTCCTTCCACTCCCTTTCTTAGTGTTGTGTAAGTACATTCTAAAGCGGATTCAATTTAATGTTTTATGAAATTGGATTTTGACTGCTGTAATTTCAGATACTTAATTGCAATTACAAGCTCTGTTTTTATAGTAACTGTAATTCAGTAGAGTCCCATGGTCCAAAAGGCTTCTTCCTGCAGGGAACAGTAAATAGAACATTGCCCAGAAATGTTTACCTAATAATATCTTAGATGTCTCTGCTGTTTACCATAGAACATAATTGTCAAGCATGGAAATATTAGAAGTATTCAACAAATCCCTCTTAAGAATAGGGGCATTTTGTTTAGTTTCTGTTGTCATCTACTCTTTCATGACTGAGGATGGATGTCTCAACAGTCAACAGTTCTAAAGCTGACATCCAAATAACCCAGGAAGCTGCTATGGTTTGGAACCTCTTTGACAGAGGAAGAAGCCAATGAACTCTGTTTTAACCCAAGAAAATATTCCAAGCTATACATGGCTGTTCAGTGCCCTTTTTGCTCATTCATCAGTTATTGCTATGGATTGATGCATAGCTAATCCCCTTCCCGAGTGGAGTGTCTTTATGACACATTAAACTCTAATCAGCTCAATGCAGGGATGACAGGGCAGATTGTGGAAATGCTTCAGCCGGTATACAGCAAAGTAAGAGAGTTCAAGGCATTTCTTCCACTTGTATTAGTAAAGGCTTAGAATTTTTGCCAACACAGTAAATTCAGTCAGAGATTTAAAGTCATTCCTGCATCAGCAAAATGTATAAGTAGCTGTATCAGGAATATCTGTATAGGGACAGGTGAATTCTATCCCTGTTGGTTTTCAGTGATTAAAGGGCAATTTATTTCAGGATACAGGTATAAGCATTCCCATATTAGTAATGCGCAGCTGCATGTGTTAGGAGATGCTGTCAGCATAACACCCAGGAAACCTTTTCCAACTCAGCCCTTTAGGAAGCAGCCTGGAAGAAAAGATGAAAGAAACAAGAGGAACCTACATTTGCTCTTTCTGAACCACATTTAAAGAGTCAGATGAATGCCCTGAAAGATCATACAAAGAGGTTTTACTTTTTCTTTCCTTCCAGAAGTCCTGGACTCACTCTTCCTCTACCAGAGAAAGTGCTCCCTCTTGATTATTAAAGCGCTGGCCAAGGTTTTCCTTTCCTGAAAGAGCCTCCTTTCTGCAACCAAATGTCATCCTGTGATTACGTTGTATAATATATCTGATGCTTGCTTCAGTCCTTTAGCATTCCAACAAATTCAGTTATAATCTGGGAATTTTACCATTCCTGGTATTACGTTTTCTCTCTTTCCTAGATATTTTCCACAAATACCAAGTAGTAAAGGCATTTTCACAGATCTGTGCTGACATATTGCAATAGTTCACTGTTTATACATTACGTTTTCCTCCAATTTTTTTACTAAGTCTAAATATTGAAGGAGAAAATGATGTTGTGAATATGCTGCCTTCCTGCTCCACAAGTGCACAAGGTACATACAATCCTTCCGTTTCTTTGTAATATTCCTTATGTAACCTGTGCTAAAGAAATAACATTTATGATTACATAAAGCTGTGTCATAATTTTAGTCATATTTAATAACAGAATTAAATACGGAGGCTGACAATATCAGCAGGTCCAAAAAGAGGATTAGACAAACTCAAGGACAGCAAGTCTGTAACCAGAAACTGAAATAACCAGGCAGGCATGAACCCTTCAGCATCCCTAATCTAAAAAATCTGGATGCGGGAGGAAAACGAGGGAAAACAGACGCATGCCCTCCCTAAAGAACACCTCATTTTGCTGGTGGCAAGGCAGAATACTGGGCTTGATGGATCATTACTCTAAGCCAGTAGGGCATTTCTTACATTTTAATGGGAAACATAATTTATCTTTTCTAAAAGCCAATTAGACACCATAAAAGACAGATAATATTATCAAGTTAGGACAATCTGTAAATGGACATTCAGACTTAGTAGCAGTTAGGAGAAATGTAACTCATGTTAACTGAATGCTAATGATATGTGCATTTATTTTGGATTATATTGAGCAGTAATACAGTGTATTAGAAGTTAGTGCTGAAGTGTCGCTCAACGCTGCTACAAGTTAGTGTACAAGTAGAACGGAATCCATCATTTGAAAACTTGAGCAAAATAAGATGATTGGATTCCCCTGTATCATTTTACATATATTTTTCTTTGGGTTTACCTGTCGCATGATTTAAACTCATGTTTAAAACTTCCCTTCCATAATCTGTATTTCAAAGACAATTACAATGGACATGCCAAGATGAAGAGCTGGTCCTTTTTTACCTAGTAGGGTTGCAATGCAGAAAACACTAAAGATGTGCAAAATTCCTGAGGCACATGGGCAGATGGGATATATACATCATCCTACTTCAGGAATCATTTAGAGAACTGAGATACATCCTGAAGTTCCCAACTCATCACTCAGGAAAGTGGAGTTAAGATCTGTGAAACAAAAGGGTCGAAATGGTGTAACTTCTGTGGTTGTGCAAATACAGCTTCATCGGGGCCAGAGACAAGCCGGAATCACTAGAAGGCTTAGAACAGCAGCTCAGATCCTGGCATAGCAGGGTAACCAATTTTAATTCAGTGATAGGAGTCTAAGCTAGCAAATCTCTGAAAATCACCTACAAAAGGTAAAATACTGCTTTATGCAGCAGATAATGAAAGCCTGCAATCCATGCACTGCAAGTGGCAGAAAAGAAGGGAGGCAGGGGGGAAGGCAAAAGGAGTGAAGGAAGGGAAAAAAAGAGTAAATGTGGTATCAGGAAATTCTTCATATTTGTACTGTTCATGACTTTGCTTTTCCAATCTGTGTCATTCACTGAAGCTGGTTTAAAGGACAGTATTTTAACAACTTAGCCTTAACTAAATTTGTACGCCTGACAATTTGAATGGGGTTTCGCCTGAGAAGGCATTATTCCTTTACAAAGCTCTTTGCTAACTATGCTATTTTTATTTCTTATTTTAAATGGAATAACATCAGGTCCATCTGTAACACAGATTTCCTGGAATTTAAGTCGCTTATGCCAATTTAGCAACTTTTTCATAAGTTTCCTTGATCTGTGTTTGTGTCCGTGGAAAAAAGATGTAAAAGCTTTATTAAAAAAAACATAAAATCATGAAACCATAGAATATGGCATTATCGGGACAGAAAAATACTTACTACAGTGTTTAATGCTACGGAAGAGGCTAGAGAATACAAACAAGAAATAGATGTTTCAGAGGGATAGTAACGTTAAACGTTTCAGACAACATTTTCAAACAGTCGCTTCCTCATTTCTGCTTCACCGGTTAAGCAATGGTAGAAGCAATGAATCCAGGTACCACAGTTTCACAAATCATGTGTAATTGGCCAGAGGAAAACCAAATAAGCAGCTCAAAGTAAGTGTGGTTACTGTTTTCTCTCCTAGCACCCATCACCCTAGAGCCAGAGCAAGGGAGGTTTCAGGGGAGGTAATTTACCTGGTTCAGCCCAGGTCCAGCAGACAAAAAAATGCAATGTGTGCTCTGTTCCCAATACCAGCTGTTCAATAAGTGCCAACATCAGGCAAGAGAGTCAGGAAAGGAGGAGATAAAAATTACTCATCTTTCCATACTGTGTCCAAAGTCTATCCTATCAGCTGGATCTGCATACGTAGAAATAAAGCTCAGGCAGAAACAAATAAGTCAATGACACTCTAAAGAATTACAGTAGGGTGAATTTACCATTTTCAGTTGCTACAGTGCCAACAGAGCCATTCAGCTGCTCTGCCCAGGACTGATGTCCTCTAATGAGATTGCAATTCGAGTCATTCTTTTTCCTCTTTTTTTTTTTTAAGGACTGGAATTACACTGCAGTCATATCAGCCTCTCCATTTTACCAGGCTCTGAAAGCTTTGTTAAAAACTAACACTTGCAGATAAGAAAATCAGCTGGGTCCTTTAACACACTTAGAATAAATTACCAGGTGAGCCTTCTATTTAATCCACACTATTGTGTGGCTTCCACCTATCCATCTATTTAATTCTATACTATCTGTTATAAATACAGAGCACTTATGTCTATTCTAAATAGTCTAGTTTGCATCTCACAATAGATCCATACCCGATTTAGTTTAAATGTGGTCCTGCTACATTTTTATGCTTGCAATGGAGTCAGCTATTAGTTAAGTTTGAAATTTCTCCTTCATGAGAGCCACCGGTTTGCAATCCCTACAGAGGAAACATCTTTCCATGCAACTCAATGGCACATCAGTGAAGACTGTAACAGCTTGTGATTCTCAGTCCATCTTTCTTGAGCAGCTGAAATACAGCAAAGTAGGTCAGCATCGTCCCCCTATAGGCTCTATCAGTAAGTTCCTTAAGTGAAAGCGCAAACACCAAATCAAAACCACACCTAGACTGGCACAATCAAGGGTCCCTTTAGAATGTGTTTCCTTATGAAAAACTCCTGTAAGGTTCCACAGGAACTTAAAGCTCGCACAAATGAAACAGAAATGTTTCCCTGTTGTTGTACTTTACAGCTCCTTGAAACGAGCTGTTATTCTCTCCGAAGACTGTAATTGAAAGTTATAAGTTATAAAACCTGATTTATTCTTGCTGAAGGACTATTTAAAATGATCTGAACTAACTGAAATTTAAAGTTGAAAACCCACATCAATAGTTCTATCCTCAACATTTATTTAAAACAGGTTTCGAACAGAGCAATATGATATAATTTAAAAATGAATTCAACAGTTGCTTTTACTCCCTCAGAGAGCAGTTACTGCCTGTCATATAATTAAGTGAATATGCCAGTGACAGAATAAACAAAGCAGCAGGGAGCACAGGAAAACACTGAAGCTTTTTGTAGCCCATGAGCCTTTCGGCTCAGCACAGTGAGAAAAACCTGTCTAATGTATCAGAAAGAGAGAACTAAAAGACACGATCAGAAAAACAAGAATTTGCCATGGAAACACTCTATATTTCATACTGGGTGTGACTCAATCCAGATGATGCTCAGTAAATTTGATGACACGTTGCAAAACATACTGTTAACACTTTATCTCACGCAAACATTTATTTTAAATCAGTGGAAGCCAGCTAAAAATAATAATAATGTGCCTTGAATGAAAGACGTTCATGTAGCTTCAGTCTACATTGAAGTCTGTAGTATCAAGAATTCATCTACTCTATTCAAGTCAGCCTGATGTGTACGTTCAACTGTAGACACGTCTGACTTCTTTCTTTGTTTCCAATTATGAGACTCTCTACAATAATTAAAAGGGAATAGGAGGTTCTTCCTCATCTCTAGACAACAACAAAGTGAATAGGAAGGTTTGGGTTATTAAATTTTGCTTCTGAAACAAACATCCTTGTAAGTTATGGTTCTAAATATCCTGATTACTCAAAACAAGAGGAGATACTTAATACAGCAACTGCAAAGCCAGTTCCCTATGAGATACAGAACTGACTTTAGCACACCATATTTTGGACAGCATAGCAGCCTGTAACACTTCCAAGAATATTTATTGGCCTGTCTCATCTCCGCTGTTGCTGGTGACACAGTAGTCTCACCTTAAGCAATGCCATCAGAGATCACTGTGTTCAGAATACGTTAGATTGAAACATGTTAGCCAAAAATATTTTCCTCTATAACTTTTTTGAAAACACCTTTTAAAACAAAATTCTCCTTGACATAAAAAGATAAAAGAAGAAAAAAGAAGAAAAAAGACCTTGTCACAGATTTGGGTATTGTTCCATTAAGTTTCAAAAGATATTCAAATATTCAGTCTACTCACATAATAATATTACTCAGCATTTCTTTTCTCTTCATATATGATAAAGGCATCCAAGGCCAAAATTTAGGCTGCTTTTGAGGAAGGGATTTGATCCTCAGGGATGTATTACTTCAGCACTTTCTACATTCTGTACGGTAAGAGGCTGCTTGCCTTAAAACACTGAGCGTGAACATATACATCGCATTACTGGCTTGTGCTCAGTCTCTGAAAATAGTGAATGATGTACCAAGCAGTCCAGATTTCACACTGATAGACTCCTGGCTTCTCCAAACACCAAGTGATCTCCAAGCAAATGATCTCATGAGCACTATGGAAAACAGACCCTGAAGGGAACAAAAGGCGGGGGGGGAAATATCTAAAGTAACACCAAATGAGTTTATCATGATAGCTGACATCCAGGTTGGAATGACAGCACAGCTGCAGGTTTTTTGCAGTGTCCTACTTCAAGGGGACTACACAGGTGGTATTTGTTCCATGGTGATTTTGCTAAGCAATATTTATTCCCATATTTTATTGATCCTCCCAAATGCCTATTCCAAATGTAGATATTCCCAAAATCTGTTGATTTTTTTCAATCTATCTTTGAGAATTCTGAAGAAGTTCCATGAAAAATGCCTTCAGAAACTTAGACTAAAGTGGCAGGAGATAAAAGTGAAACCCTAGCATGAAAGTTAGTGTGTGAGCGAAGTTAATAATACACTAACTGCTTTTCCAGAATGGAAGCAATTCTTCATGGTCTTGCCAGGGGAGATAGGCACAGCCACAGAATACTAAACTCTGACACCAATCTCGTTGGGCCACCAGTGTCACTGATACTCTCTGCATGTGCCCATGTCCTGCTGTTAAGGGATCCGGAAACACTGTGAAGAAACACAGGGTTCATGACAGAAATTAAGGTGTGTTTCCTCAGAGGTGAGCTGAGCTGCTGTTCCATCACCTGGGATGAATTCCACCCTTCAGAATCCACAACCTACAAGCACATATTGGTCCTGTGACTCTTATTGCTGCCAAGCGCCACATGAGAAATGAGAAGATTTTTCAAGAAGCTTCCAATTACCATGGAATTTCTTTTCTGTGGATTATTTTTTTGTGTCACTGATTAAGGATAATCACGAAAGGAAAACTATGGCTACTAATTGTTGAAGTTGTAAGGGAATATATTGAGATGATTATCGACTTAATGAAGCTGGCATTGAAATACATTTTCCTGATCTGCTTACTCTGTGTACTGTGCCTTCTAAGTGGATAATACGCTGTGTTTTTACTCAGCCTCAGTAAATAACAGACTGATCTCTCTTGTTTGCAAATGACAGCGAACACAGTTCCAGGAAAAATAATAAAACAAACAAGCACAACATGGAATGGAAGTATCAGCCATTTCAGTCCCAGTGAAAAGAAGCTTTAGAGGCAAAAGCCTATTTCAACGAACTTAAAACTTGATGCCAGTTTGCAATTATAAATCTAATTGTGAACTATTTACTGATTAAAAATAATACAGGGCGCAGATTTCATGCAAATGCCTTTTTTCAAGTGCCTCACATATTGATTTACAAAGGTAAGTTATGTACGCCCTCTGAGAAGGAAAAACTGAAATGATCAGTTAAAACAGTCCACTCCTCCTCTAATTTCAGTAAGGTTAACATCCCTGAACCAATTTTTCAATGCATTTTCTCCTGTTCTGTCTTTATTCACTGTATTGTGAATAACCTTTTCACATGTAGTGAGCATAGAAGGAAAAAGGGTTGGTTGTGACTTCCCACCACCAATCTACCATGGCTATTCAAAACTTTGCCTGTGAACACCCACTCTTTTACTTCATATATATATTCCAGCTTCACTTCTCATCTTCCTAATATCAATCCTCTTTTCCAGTCCCTTTTGATGTCTAGATGGATACAAGCACACCCTTGCAAGAAAAAGGCCAGACCATTGCAAATGACTGCAAATTCTGTTCCAATTGCCAGGAAAATAAGAGAGATGCACAAAGTACAGACATGGTACGATTGCCTTTTCATATTCTAAAAATATTAGGACATTTTCCTTGTCATTCTCTGGATTACTTCTGTTTCTGTATCCTCTACAGATTTAACTAATTATATTTGACAATTCTATGTGGGTATATACAAATAGATGTCTGTAATGGCACTATAATAATTTTTGTTCTTATTTAAGGCACATATTATCTTCCCTGTTAACAGCACTACCTAATGGACAGATGTCTACATTATCAATAGAGGAAATTGAAGCAGAGATTTCAAGTGCTACACTTCACTCCTGCTCAGTATTCTGAGTAGGAAAACAGTTCATTACAGCATTTAGTTAGAAATGTTACCTAGAAAACTCAGATACATGGTTACAGTCTCTCAAATCCTTGGCCACTCTCCACAGAATTCATTACAGAAATAAAACTTAATGTAGAAGCAGAGGCCTGAATTTTTAGAAGTAGCAATGCAATCTCAGTTTTAAGCAGCTGATATTTGTAATACAATTACTTTCCTCTTGGAACCCTGAAGGGAAGTTGAGAGACTTGTGGAAATGTAAAGGACCCTCTAAATTTCCAATCTACTGTTAAGAGTAGAGTCAAGTGATTGTGTAACAAATGCCTTGAAAACCCAATTGTGTTGCTTTTCGTTACTGCTTAGCAACTTTTTCATAGATCTGTTGCATACAGCAACGGCATTATCTTGCAAAACCTGTTTATTCAATTAAACAATGCTTAACTAAAATATGTGGTTTAAAACTTCTAACAGATATTAGAGCCTATAAATACTTATACAAATAAATGCAGTAAATTCATCACACATGCTAAAGAGAAGTACATGTTTTAGCAGTGTTCCATTAGAACACTATATGCAGGGATCAAACGCAAAATGTTTCAAGGACTCATTAAGTGCCCAAATCTCACAAGAACACCAAAAACATTTGCTAAGAATCTGAGTTTAACTTATACTCCGCCCTTATTCATTTTACTAGGTTATGTGAACAAAGCAGTGAAGGAGAACCACATGGTACTACATTAGGACCTCCAAAAACTCTAGTAAACTGGTATTAAGAAAAACACATTCTCATAGAGTAAGATAGAAAATAAGGAGATGGATTAGAATACTGACTGAGGCAACAAAGCTGACAGACAAATGGCCAATTCAGAGTTTGGCAGCGTTAATCCTGGACGATCCTGATGTTTCTATAATTGGCTGATACTGAGTGATTAAATTGTGATATGGAAAAACTGCAAAGCAGAAGGCAGCATTTATCTACTCATGACAACTGAACAAGAAAGGTTGAGAGGAAAAACAGATGTTAACTAATGTAAAATACTATGGGGTTTTGGAAAGAATAACATAAGCCATTCACATTCCAAAATGGCTTAGAACAATTCTGATATAATAGTAGGCAACTAAATCATCTCTTCTGGTTTGTTCTATTTTGAGCTGTTCTAATAGAGGTTTCCATTTTTATTTTCTTCAGTTATATTGCCAATGACCGTTATTTCACTACCTAAATATACTCCCAGCCTCTGCATAACTTCCCCTCCACTTTATGGCTAGCATAGCAGAGGGTAAAATAATGTAGAATAGTTAAAAGATTAAGGTACAAAGAGCTTCCTGAGTGCGACTGTATTAAAGGAATAGGAAAGAGTTGGAACAGAAGTAAACGTCAAAGTGTGAAGCTGCACTTTCAAAGTTCACCCAATGCACTATATTTAAAAATGTAAAGCTAAAAAACTTATTAGAATACTGGATTTTGTATTAGCATTTATAAAGCACAAGTGAAAACCACAACCCTTTGGGAAGTACTTTGATGTTATACAAAAGAAGATTTTTATGATGATGTTATTTCAGAGGCAAAAATTAAGTACGAGGGAACTAAAACATTCAAACTATTAGCAAATTATCTGGCATCCAGCTGGATAGCTTAGATCTGTTGTCATACTGTTTGACCAATTTACATACCGCATATGCTCTTTGTATTACACAATTATTACACACAAAACAAAGTGCAGCAAATGCAAGGTGTCATCTTTGGTTTTGGCATAAAACAATCTGTGTAATGCAAACCTGCCAAAAGAACAAAAAAGCAGAGCATTTGATGAACACACATATTTTACTATCGAAATGATTAAAATGCACACCTACCAGTAGCAGAACGTATTAGAACAGATGAAGTGAATATCCCAACGGGTGCAGCAGGCTTCAGAGTAGATGACAGCAGTCTCAGAGACCCCATAATTCATTACTATCTCCCAGTGAGAGAAAGAGAACTCTAAAAGGTTTTCCTCAATCAGAAATTTCCCTACCAGTGAAATGATTTTGCCTAAATAATTAAAACCATCAGGAATTACCTTCAGATTCTTTATTCATCCAGTATTACCTCTATAGGTTTCATGAGAGAAGGCAAGGTATATTTTACACACCAGTTTTGGCACTTGATGCCCATGGGGCTTTTCCATTCAGGAATTGTTTCCTGAATAAAAGTGGCTTCCCAAAGAGACAAGAGGATGACAACTGAAATTGTACCTTTATGAATGTTGATTAGTGAGCCTTCAGCACCATAAAGTCTTTTATTTAGTAAAATTAACTCTGACAGCTCTGGATTAGAAGCTATCAGGCATTAAAATATTAAACTGCCGCTTCTCTTTATTTCACTGAAACAAGATTTTGCTAACTGCCTCTTATTAAATTATCAGTGGCATATTAGTTTATATCGTGTACTAGAATTTTTAAGCCATCAACAGATAATAAAGGCCTATTTACAAGATCCATTCAAGGTATTTTCACTACTTCTGCTAAAAGGTTTCTGAAGATTAAGTTAATACACTCTTCAGATAATGTCCTTGAAACCATACTCAGGTCCAGACAAAACACCAGATCTAGGACCCAGCAAAGAAGCTCCACAGTATTCTCTACTCATGTTCCTGCTACACACCCTTAGCCATGACTTGCCAGGTATTTATCATCCTCCTCACTGCAGCATGGTTTTAACTAGACATATGCATGCAGAAAAATCCATCTCTGATAATACAGCTTGATTTCGTCATAATTACACTACATGTGAATTAATTGTTGATAAACAAGCAGACACAAAGATATGAGGGCAGATATTTGGTTTAGAAAGTGGGTTTTGTGGTGAATATTGCAACAGTGAATACCGTGATCTAAGATGAGCTTCTGTGAAAGCACAGACTACATAAAAAAGCAGGAACTGAGAATTTTCAAGGCACTTCCACTGGCCTCCACATGTTAGATTTGGGCAGAAAGACATTGCAATGAGGGATAGAATCAAAGATATAAAGACTTGCAGCAGAATTAGCAACAATGTACTTTTATTTTGGGGTCATTCAACAAATCAAGGAACTGTGCCATTTTACTGAAGGACAGTTAATTTATCTAGATGTGACCAAGTAAGATCTAGTGTATTAGTAGCTGACAAATGGGGGTAGGGAATGTTTTTTAGTGGCTTCTACAGTAGCTTTATGGGACGCTTCACGTTAGTGGAAACTCTTCAGAGAGAATTTAATAGCCTGGGGAAATCAGCATTTCTCCCCTTGTACCTCAGCACTAAATGGAACATCTAACAATTTCCCCTCTCCTCCTATTTTGCAAGACAAATCATCTTCAGTTTTGTTCCAGAATGTTTATTAGTACAAATGATCTATTTTGCCCCAAAATATTTCCTTGTTAAGCCAACTTCCATCTGTGACAACAAAAACAGTCTAAGAAGATAGAAGAAGATGACAGGGTTGCTTGTTCAGCATAAGGTCTCGTAGCACAACAGCTTTTCAAGATTTGAGATTTGTCTTAAATGGCTGTCTCACTTCTGAACCAAAATAATGACAAGCTACAAAAGTACTGGTTTTCATTCTAAAGCTGTTGGAAGAAAAGGAAAAAGCTGGATAGATATGCATATAAACAGTACATTCAATTAGTTGCTCAATTATTCTCTTTGATACTTCAATACTACATATAAATCTACAGCAAAACAGCATATTTAAATCCACACTACCACTACTTACTAATTTGGTAAGTAGGTTTTAAAAATGCTAGTGTTTATATGACTACCTTTCTCTTGGATTTGCCTCCTTTCTTCCTCTCAGCTAGCTGCCTGTGCTGATGTATGGGCAATGACTCAGCCTACATTTGTGCTTCTCTTCCAGCATCAAAGGTAACACGGGTTATGCAGGGAGCACCAGGGAGCAAGATGGGCACACCTGGCCACACTCACCAGAGAGGACAGCAGATGGGGCCAGCAGCAGACAAGGGGACAAAGAGCAGCAGCAAGGTCTGGACAAGAATTGCACAAGTACTGGACCCCTGAGTGAGAGGGTCTTATGGAGAAGGTGACAGAGAGGGTAGAGAGCCTGGCTGTAGATGACAGGAATAGTTGGGAAGCAGGAATTACAGAGTGATTTTATGGAGCTCTGAAATAGCATGAATTAGGCGAATTTGAGCTCTGAGCAGGAAGGTGAGCTGCAGACTTAGGGAAATGGTTGTTCTGGGGCAAAAGGTAGAGGAAGTAAGACTTTGGATAGAAGAAACTCTGGGATAAGATTACCGAAGGTCAATACTGTACCTGAAATCCCTAAGAGAAGGAGCTTCCACCTGTCTTTTGCCCTTGTCAAGGCAGGATATTTTTCCATTCTTTTTTATCATAGTCCCAGTTGAAAGAATCATAAGGACATTTATTGGAAACACACAATATTGACTGCGTGTGTTGGACATTATTGACATTTCCCTCTCCTTGATCATAACATTTCTGCTAAGTTGTGAAAAATTCAAAGAGAAACACAAATAAATTAAAATGAAAAGTACAAGTGTATTATGATGTTGTTGCTGCAATATTGGTCGGGTAAACAGAAAACGCAGCCATCCAACAAACAGCCACTGAAATTTATAAGTATCCCAATAAACTCTGCTTCTTGTTGCTGCTAAAGCCAGTTCCCATGGAAACAGCTGATGGATGGCCAAAAAAGAGATTTGATATTTTAAAATAATCAGTGATTTGAACCAGTGATTATTAGGAAAGCATTGGACTCTTCCTGCAGTGAAGAGGTGCTGGAAGTCAGAAAAGAACACATGGCAGCTGGCAGACAGCAACTGAGTTGTTCAAATTCTTGCAAATGGTATTGGGTGCTCGATGACAACAGCAAATAGAGTTTCCTGAAAGATCACCGACAAAAATGTAGCAAAACTCTAATTTAAAGGAAGGGAATAGGCTCTGAAGGTTTGGAGAAAAGTACACAAAATTTTGTTGTACAGATCTTGGCTTCAGTGCGTTCAAGCGCTTCTCCTAATAAGATCTCCTTTGTACCTCTATTCTGAGAATTCAAGTAGCCAGGAACACACAAGCCAGATATTGCTAGATATTTCTCCTGCTGCTTCTTGAGCTGTGAATTTATTTGTCAACTACACACTCAGTTTCACTTCTACAGATAACCCACTACAAAGAAAGACAAAATGTTGGCAACGCTTAGTTTTCCAGTGACAGAGAGGACATTTGACTGGGAGGGATCAGTGGTAATATAGGGGTCTTTGATGGGTGTTTGGATTGGAAAGGTCAGCAAGATTTTGGGGGAAGACATTACAGGAGAGTGAGGCAGCTCATGGAACAAGTGTGGGGTTTTCTGATCTTTTGGGGAGGCTGTGTTTTCTTCCTATGGGGCTGCACAATATGGTGACACGAGCATGGGTCACACCCTCAGGACACCTCTGCCATGTGAGTGAAAGCTGAAAACCACCACTCCCAGACCACCATCTTCTCAGCTCCTCCTCACCCACCCTACCCTTCTCGTAGGATTTGCGACCATTTCCCCAAGCCATGCCACCTTTGAATTCCTCTCTTTCTCTTTTCTCCATCTAGGTTGAAGAACACAATCCATCTTTCTCCCAGTATTCACAGAGTTCACACATGCGCCATCCAACTATGGTATCCTCCAGCTCTGTGATGACACTATGGATAAAGCAGGTGGAAGCGGAGGAGAGGCTTAGGCTTCCTTCAGCATCTGCTTTTCTCACCCTTTCCTCTTGCCACTGCTATGACGAAAAGCAGACTGATCTATTCTACTCTTCCCTCATTCTAGTGACACAAGTTTAGAGGAAAAAGCAAAGAGAATAAAGTTGAGCAAGCAAGTGATGACTGTGGACATCCCAATAAACAGATGCCTTGTTTGTCTACCTCTAGAATTGACATATAAAACGACAGATTTGTGTAATGTATCAAAATAGCCAGAAGGGTCTATTAAGAAATAAAAGGTAGTGCTAACATGAAGCAGATAAATATGAATATTGGCAGAGTTTGACTGTTTTTTCTCACTTCTAATTGCTAGATGCTTTTATAGAGTCTCATCAGAGCCTAAACCACCCCTCTCATATGAATCAGTTAGACCCAGTTAAGGCTCAGACAGGGCACTTACAATTTATTGAAATTCATTGGGAATCCGTTAGATGAAGGCTAAACACAAACCAGATAAAGATTCCACTCACAACCAAGGATCAGAGATAGGCCATAGGCAGGCTGCCAGCTTCTTCCTTTCTCTGCAGCATTAATTAATATAAGGTCTGTTTCACATTTGCTTCCATGTACCAAATTCCTTAAATTCAAGTTGAATGCTGTTAACAAAGTGGACTTGATGCAAATCAACCACGAAAGTCCCAATATATCCCCAGAGCCCAAAGCTCTGTGGGCTTTTATTTCCCCTGCCTGAATCACACTACAGTTTTCAATAGGAAAGCGAATCTGCCAAAATGATAGGCTTTTTAAATTATCCTACATAAACCTGTATTATAAAATGACAAACTTTTGTCTTGACATCTTTATACATCATATAAAAATCCACTAGATCCATAAGGAAAGACAAATGTATTCATTTGTGCATAGAAAGAAAATTAATAACCCTTTGCAGTATTTAGCCAGAAGTACTGACAAATAGATTTTATTTCAGTCAGCTTTGAGTAATAAAAGTTAATCGGTAAACATAAGACATTACCTTCTGTTATATGTCATAAGTCACAAATGTGACTTATCAAAGCATTTGCATCTATTTCCATAAAACCAGGAATATGTGAGGGGTCATAAGAGATAAATTGTTCCCAGGGATTTGTGAACAATTGCTACTTTTTAAAGCAAGAGATTTCTTTTGCATATTTGCTCTTAAGAACGACTGCAAGACTCTTAAATAGTCTTATCTTGCCAGCATATTAAAATATTTCCATTTGTAGATGGAGTACTTCAAAGATGGACAGAAAAATGCTGTCCCAGAAAAGCACAGTAGTTGTTAAAGGATTATATGCACTATTTGTCCTTAATATGATACTTGATTCTGATTAGAAAATGCAGCAGATGCAAGAAGCGAGCCCCAAAGTAGAAAGACAATGGGTTTTCATATTTACCCACATCTATATTGGATATAAATGTATAATTTACTTTCAAAGAGTAATGCTATTAACACCTTTTTTCATAGTCCATATTTTCTCGCTCAAAGTACATTTGTCCCCAGAAAGCAACAAACTCATAAATCAATTTCTACTGCAAGCTGTGATAACTCAATCACCAAACAGTTTCCTTCTACTGACACTTCCATTCCCTTTGCTTTACAAAATCCAAATCTGTGATTAATAAATGTGGTGGCACATGAAACGATTTCTTTTTCAATGTGATCATCTTAGGAAAAACAATACCCAGCTGTCAGATTTTCCCCTTAGACAATGATCTTTCAAATGTCTAAGTTTTATTGTTCAAGATTGCACTGAAAGATACTGTGAGCAGCCAAGGCCCGTTAAAACGTAATGTTAGTTGCAAGCACCCACTGTTTTGGTTATTTTAGCAAAAAGGATGGATTTTACAGTGCTAGCATAGTGGCAGCAACTTCCCCTGCATTATGAAAAACATACACATTAAAAAAACCCTCTGTGGTTCATGGTCCAAATTTGTAATGAAATATGTTGCTCAAATCCCAAAATGTGCCTTGCATCTCATCAGTGTCTCTCTTGGGAGGAATCCTCTTCCAAGTAAGCCTTGCTAAAGGTATGCTCTTTGGCAGCAAGCTTTTGATACTATCCCTCACCCACACTGTGATGGACCATGTTGCTCCTACATACCCTGCATTCAGCACATACATGGTCCCCAAATATGACTCTTCATCTAACCAACACATGAGAGTTCACCCTGAAAGTGAAGAGGTCTGAATGAACTAATTTTTGAAGCACATGTTTAAAACCTGTGGCAAACAAATTATGAGCAGAGAGAAAAACAGTGAGGTTGAATCTAGACAAGTCAAACAGCTTTAGAAAATAATCCTGGGATTTGCTTACCCTGAGGTGTTAACGTTTTTCTCTACCAAACACAGCTGGCAATAATACTCAAAACAGTCCACTGACAGCATCCAGGACTACCCAAACTGAGGACTTGAAGAGATGATAGGAGATTTCCCTACAGTCTTTCGTATGCATACGGGCCTTGGGGATAACAGTAAAATTTATGTAAGATGATTCCTAGCGCTGCCTGTTCCTTCAATTTGAAATCACTTGACGCAGACATTTGATTAAATAAATGAATAATAGGCACTAATGAATTTCAGTGTAAGGAAATAATTCTACAAAATAGTCTTCCTTTTTTAGGTACTGAGTTTAAAATTAACGTGGAGCCTGTAAAAGGTACGGGCAGATGAAACCAGCACCTAGGCTTTCTGTCACATCTCTTACTACTGAGAGGTGTCACTCCATGATGTCAGCAGACCTAGATCTGCAAACTACTTACAGTATTGCTCAACTAATACACAGCAGAGTTGACAGTCTCTGAATTTATTGTTCACTAATGATAATCATCACAAGTTTAATTAAAGTATTATCCAGTGTATATGGAAAGTAATTATGTGCAACTAACGTGAGTCGTACAACAGGCTGGTATTTGTAGAGAACTGCTTTGCTGGCACTAGAACTGCTCATACAGAAATGAAGTGGTGTTTGTTTTAAAGTGAAAAATAAGTATATAGCACACGGTGAGCTGCTATCATCAAGGCGAAACCTAATCTAGTGCTAGTATCAGCCCCAAATCTGTTGTACTATTCATAGGTACTTTAATTATTCCTCATCTTTTAAAGCCTATTTAGCTACACCTACTTTTTCTGAGACTGTCATTAATACAGTTACAATTTTACCTTAACAAATGGCTAGGAAATCTGCACCAGCTTTGCTTATTTGCAAGGTATTATGAGTGTTCAAAGTCACAGCAAGTCTTATTTGACAGTTGCTTGTGCCTAACATATTTTCATCCACAATCTGTCAGCACATTTAGTCTCTATAGGAGACTAAATAATGCAATGAATGTGTAATGTAATGACCACACACATTCAAATGCATAAGTAATTGTTCTTACTGAAAAAAAAAAAGATATTAAGCTTACATATACCTAAAGGCAATGCAATCCATCTTCCCTGTTGTCGTGGTTTGAATACTAGTGGGATGAAGTGCGTTTCTAGTGCTTTGATTCATTAACAGCTAACTAAGTGACAAAATGTCCACCCAGCTGAAAGGGACAGCCCAGAAGTGCCTTTCCATGAAACTGGAAAATGACCTTTCCTGGTTTGTGTCAGACATAATTCCACTAACAAAAGACATGAGTTAATACTCATCTCACTGCAGCATAATAGCGGAAAAAAAAATAGTTTCACTGTAAGAAACATAATGAAGACAGTACTAATGTCTTCATAGTAGAAGTTTTCTTCTAAAAGAAGGCACCAATAAATGAATTGACAGCTAGAGTGAACCTTTTCGGTGAACAACTCAGCCAAAGGTAACAAAATCCTCTAAGAGTATTAGGAATTCCACTCCTCAATACCACAACTGAAAGGCAATTGTAGACCTTGACGGTGCTACTGTCCTTTGTGCCTCTCCAAGGCACGGTACATGCCTTGTGTAAAGTTAAATGTGCTCTGCTTGTAAGTCCAATGAAGTACACCCATACAAGGTAAGCTGAAGACTTGACATCTCGGAGTAGCAATTTCTTTTGATGCAGTTACCTTTTAAGAGGCTATTGTCTTCTCTAAGATATGAGGGGAAACAGGTGAAATCACCCCATCAGTCAAGGCCCTGGATAATAGTGCACTTGTAATTCCATATTAGTGTGATGGCGTATTTGGAAAACATTAATCCGTCTTGGAGTAACGTGAAGTCTTTTCTAAAACTGCTTGGGAAATTCTCATGTAAGGTAATAATAAAACCCATCCTAAACCCTAACGCCTCCCTTTGCTCCTTCTTTTCTCTTGCTCTTGATCTGTTGGTCTTCTCTCTGATTCTCTACTTCGTACTTCCATAGCATGAAGACAGCTTTCTTCAGATGATCTAGAAATTCCTCTACAAAATATCAAGCTGAGGCTTTTGCGACAGACAAAGCACAAGAGCCAGACTTTATATACATGCAAAGTGTACTAAGAGAAGAGGAGAAAACTTTAAGACTTAAATTTTTAAACACACACCATCACGTCACAGGAGCTCTGCTGCAGATTTGTTAGTTGCCTTAAGTCATAAACTGTAACAACAACCCCATGAGTATACGCAGGCCATTTGCTTCACATTCATATATTATACAGGGATTTCTGACTTCACATGCCAACTCATGTAGGAGGAACCTGTCATGCTATTCTTGTCTTTATCCAGAGGCTTTAACAAAATATTATGGCATCAACACCACTAAAATGGGAATGAATACATAGTTATTTGCTGTCAAATTCCACCATGAGGTACACTGGCAGTTAAATCAAACAGAATATGCAGCTTGAAAAAAACCACCTGCCTATGTCTCAAAGGAAATGTTATATAAAGAAAATACCACAGCCATGCAGACTCATAGAGCAGGACACCATTCTGACTCAAAAAAGGTGAAACTTAACTTAGCCACAGAATCTCTTCTATTTTCCCCAGCCTAAACAACTGACACTTTTTAGCCTAATGATCAGTAAGAGAAACAGGAAATTACAGGGATTTTGCATCTGGTCATCAGAATTAAGGAATATCTGCTCTGGTGGGAGAGTGTAAGAAGGATGTGGAGCTGTTGGAGAGAGTCCAGAGGAGGTAACGAAGATGCTCTGAGGGCTGGAGCCTTCTGCTATGGAGAGAGGCTGAGAGAGCTGGGCTTGTTCAGCCTGGAGAAGAGAAGGCTCCAGGGAGATTTTCACTACTTGAAAGGGGCTTATGGGAAAGACAGGGCCAAATGTTTGAATAGGGCTTGTAGCAACTGGACAAGGGGCAGTGGTTTTAAACTAAAAGAGGGTAGATTTAGACTAGGTATAAGAAAGAAATTTTCATGATGACAATGGTGAGACACTGGCTCAGGTTGCCCAGTGAAGCTGTGGCTGCCCCATCCCTGGCAGCGTTCAAGGCCAGGTGGGACGGGGCTTGGAGCAACCTCGTCTAGTGGAAGGTGTCCCTGCCCATGGCAGGGATTTGGAACTGGATGAGCTTTAAGGTCCCTTCCAATCCAAACCATTCCATGATTCCATGACTTGTTAGAACTGGCAACTGCATTAATGTGCATAAATAACTGCTAGAAAACACAAAAAACAAATAGGAGTCTTTCTTAACATATTGTAAAGTATCAGTAAAATAATACATGTAGACAATTCAGCAATTCTGTTATCTTGGCTCCCTAGAAATACATGACCTTTGAAACACTGAACAGTTGGAAGAACCCCTCCCATAAATGTCCTAAATACTGATAAACAGTGAAGGAGAAAGATGACAGCATATATTATATTAAACCTGCTAGGGAAACCCTCCTGCAGAGCCAATTATATGATATTCCTCAAAGCATGTTATGAATTATTTTTCTCAGGACTAGTCCTTACTTTCAATCTTTTGTATTTCCCACATATGGACAACCCAGTGCAGTCTCTGCTTCCACATAAGTGAAACGCATTTGTTCTAGTGGTGACAGTAGCTCTGTGTAAATAAGCATCAGGATCATTATGGCATAAAAGTGGTCCAGGGTTAAGTACATGTACATTAAGACTTCTGAGTGCATGTTAACTTGACCAGCTATTTGAAGGAATTGTACCATTAGCACCACTACTGACCTCATTTTTAGCACTGCTTATTTCCTTCGTCTACATACACTGCAGCAATGTCACTCTTAGAAATCATTATTACAGCTGACAGACCAGCTGATTGATTTAGCCAAATCAGTCTAAGCTTGTTTAAGAGCATTAAAAAAGCCTTACATTGATTTAGCAATATAAGGTACTTTTAATCAGTTTAAGGAGCATCCATACAAGGTGCTTGTATCAATATAACTGATCAGTTTAGGAGATGACCCAGGCAAACCGATGCATCAATCTAACTGAATCACCTGCTAAACTGATCAGTTAAATGGATACACCTCCTTGTGTACAGAAAACATGTTAAATGCACAAATTGTTCCACAGATAGCAAACAGTTCTTGTAAGATATTTTTATATTTCTCATAGTTTTCAATGCATCTTCTCCATGTCTCAGGTTTCCTGTATTTATAGAGCTGCCATACACCCAGAATTTCACAGACAGCAATAAATGAGTGGATGCTATATGCTTTTTCCAGTACTTTGAGGGACCAGCAGACCTACTACACAGAGTGTACATTGATGGTTGATATGTGTATCGTAAATCCATCACTTCCTGAACTTATCAGGCTTACTATACAGTATATATCAAACTTCCAAGGAGGTTTATACTTCCAGCACATGTACTTCTACTGCAGAAGCTTTTGGAAATTCCTACACAGACCAGACGAATGTCATCAAATTCGTTTCAGACAAAATTTCTGACCAGGGAAATAAATATATGTGGAAACCTTTAGGCATATTTCACTCCCCTATAGAACAGCTTTACAGTTTTCCCATTGTAAGCATTACCACAGAGCCATGAATTACAACTGATTTTACTCCAATAATCCCAACAGGGTAGAAGTAAGAGTAAAGTAGAGCATATGAAAATTAGGGTTTTCTATTAACGGTTACACACATCTCTACCTGCAATTTTACCAAACTAAAGGAACTCAGATAAATGGCATTGTCAGATATTGCATGCTTGCCTAGGTCATTCAATTCTGCTCCTCCATAGAACTTCCCAAGAAACTGCCTGTTACCTGGACAACAGGCTTTATTTCGCAGCCGCAAATTGCTGATTTGTGTATTCTCAGCATTGACAAAAGTAAATTTGCAGGAGTGGAGGAAGCAGATTCTTAATGGTTAATAACTCAGGATTTGTCACTTAGCTCTCTTCAAGAGATTGCCCAGAAACCCATTGTTTCATCTTCCAGCTGTTTCCCATCAAATTACTATTAAATTATTCATAAATTATTACATAGTTTCTTCACATCCCTGCAACACTAATTTTAACAGTTCCAAAAAGCCTAGAATACCGGCTTTCAGGTTGAAAAAAATGCACATAAGCAGCAGCAAAATATACAGGACAGATTGATAACATTAAAATCCAAGAAGAGTTTTCCCTTTCTAATCTAAACTCTAAGAACTCACCATCTCTCTGGAACTTAGCAATATCCCATTACCGTCGGTTGCTAGCACATCTATCCCTTTGAATACAGGAAAATATAGCACACAGATATAAATAAGCACCAACATTCATAGCATTTCAACAGCTTCCTAATAAATTAGGCAAGTAAAAAAAGATTTTTATCTCCAGTTTTTAATGGTGCAGCTAACCCCTTCAGTCTAAATAAAACTGTGCAGATAAAAACACAGGATGGCTTCCTAACTGTTTCAGGAAAGGATAAATGAGCACACCTTGAGATAATAACTAATCAAGGTGCAAGTACTGTGCCATTAGAGGGTGAGCTGCTAATGAGTCATGAAATAAAACTGTCAGTGTAGGCTGAAAAGAGACTGAAAACTAATCAATAGTTAGAATTTTATCATAAGGAAAACAGTATTAAACAAAACTCTAAGTAAAAAAAACCCAGACGTATATTAAAAAGAGAAAAAACTTAGTATTCATTAAGTTAGTGCATTCAAGTAAACATAATTGAGAGATAAGCATTTACTTTTCCAAAATGTATCATGAAAATGAATAGCGTGAAGGCAGCGCAGACATTCCGCATATCTAGTGCCTTATGCTGCACCAGGACCATTAAAACCACATGAATTATTTTGTCAAACTGCTTAGGAAGTTCAGAGATGGTCTTAAAATAGTAATTTATCTCAAACTTAGTATGAACAAAGCTACTTTAGTCTCTTTAAAGCTTAATCAGTGTACTTAAAGTGTAAGCTGTGTTATCAAATATAATGAATCATACTTTAGGGTGGGGGTATTTTAAGCTTTAAATTGACTTACATTCTGCTGCTTGGTATAATCTTGTGCCCGTCTCTAAACCATGTCACTTGTGGTCTTGGGTAGCTGAGTATGTGTAGGAGGTTTAGAACTGCAGCTTGTCCTTCAGTCACTGTTTTTCTCTGATTTGTGTCCATGAAGTTCCCCATGTCTGCAAAGAAAGAAATTATACTAAGAGTCATGGAAGTTGTTTTTTTTCTCCACATTTCAGTGGACAGAGAAATAAATGTGTTTTACAATAGTCATTGGCATTGCTATAATTAGTCAATATGATACTACAGATCATGAAACAGTTTTGATTAATGTAGTTTTGGATGAATATATGGCATAAGGTAAATCCAAGCGCTGCTAGTGCAAGTCAGAAGTGCATCAGTCAGCACAGTCTCAGTATTCTTTTGCAATAATGGAGCAATTTTAAGTGAAAGTGACATTTTAATGACGGTTTGTTTTGTTTTAATAAATCCTTGATTAATAAATCCTTGCACGACATAAAAGAAATGGTATATATAAAATGTATATAAAAGGAATGGTGTATATAAGTTTATCAATTTTTTAGTCACTGTTGAGTTTTTAATGCTTTTATCCATAGCTACACAAACAGACAGCAGCTGCAGTCAGAGCTATGCAGGTAAGCCACTCTAGCCAAATGGAAACCAAAATAGCAAGTCTCTAGTCATGTTGGTAGCTCTTAGTTCTGGCACTACACTATAATTTAAATAGTGCATCCAGGTCTCTGACATTTACAAAGGCATCTGTAGAATTAAAGAGCAGCTTTTAACAAAAAATTTAATGGAAGAAAGAAAACCATTGCACAAGCTCTGCCCCTGAAGGTTTTATTTCAGAGACAAGTTCATGTACCCATGGGGTCCTTGTAAAAATTCAGTGAACGTTTGCTTGTTTTTCTTTTGCCTTTTGTATCACATTCCTATCCATTAAAATAAACGGGGCTTTAGGCTCCTATTTTTTCACAATCCAAAGAACTTCTATGCATTTTAATTTGCTTTAAACCAAAAAACTGACACACAGAGAAAACTGCTCTCACTTCTGCCACTGAATTCCCTTTTTATCTTTTTTTAGGACCACAGGGTTCTCTAAGAGTTCTCTGTTGCAGAGAGGGATGCAAAGGACATTGAAACATAGATTACTCTCAGGTCTGTGATGGCAGGAGATGAGAAGAGACAGAACCAGAGCAGAAGTTAAAAACACATGGTATTTTAAAGAAGCTTTAATCATCTTTGTGATGTTCAAGTTATTTATTCAGACATAATCAGCATTGTACTTCCTCTGTTGCTCCGTATTTCTTACAACTGTAATCAGATCACCTACTTGAAAAGGAGTTTCAAACCGCGTAGGTGGATCTAATTAACTTCACTGTCATGTGATTATTTCAGTCTTCACAATCCAAGAGGTTTTAAGCCCATTCTGTAATTAAGATTTACCCAGCAGTTTTCTCACAAATAGCTGTTCCCATTCAGTTAAATAATACGTTAGCATGTGTTGAGAAGAGATTTTTAATTACTGAATGGGTTCCCTGCTACTTCAGAGGTCTAGGACATGGAAAACACCTCAGATCTTGCTCAGTGCACATTAAGAATTGCGCCTTTCAACTTTTCTCTAGCAATCTTAGTGTATTGGAAAGCATCCTTTATTCAGTGGCAGCGATAGTTCCTGTGGACCCTTCTGAGGGTAACATCTAACATAAAAAACTCCCTGTAACTCTTGATGACTGGGAAAGATAATCTTAGTAACCCTTTGGAATACTGCTTTCTGCTATGTTTTCAAGAATAAACAAAAAGTAAAACATGGTAAAATATCAGGTATTTCATTATATCCACACAGCTTAAATGAATTAAATTAGATCAAAAAGTAAGAATGCAGAAAACAATGGTATCAGTAGCTACCATTAGAGCTACTGGGTGGGAGAGGAGAAAGAAGGTATTTAAAACTTGTGAAACACTTCACCTGCAGTGAAGTGTTCAAGTGCAGGTCTGACTGGCAAGTTTCAATACAGAAGCCATATATGTCACTAAAGGTTTGAGATCAAAGGTCTCCCTTAAGTCATGTAAGATCTGCTTTGCTTTGTCTCTATGTCTTTATCAGGGAAATAAAGAGGTCCCTTCCAGTCCTAACCATTCTATGAAATAAACGGACTGCTTAATTCAGACACAGAAGCCTTCAAAAAAAGCTTTTTAACTTTGTTCAACAATGCAGAACTACAAACTAAATGGGAAAAAAATTATAACTGAAGTAAACAATGGCACTTCTTTCTCTCTCAAGAACAACCAAATGCATACACACACACAAAAGCCTGGAGAAACAAAACGCTTTGTTGCAAATCTTTCCCTCATTCAGAGGGGAATAAAGCTGTCTTTTCAGGAGACTAAATTCTTTAGCAGCAATATCACGGTAAAGTATTCCTGCACCTCCTTCTCACTACCGTTCCCACAAGTACTTCCTCAAGAACGGTTCCCCCCACTAGTACAAGTGCCGGCACAGCTGCACAGGGAATCAAACCGGAGGGGAGGAACGGTTTTAACGAACCCTACAAAATAATTGTTGCTCTTTTCAAATTTTGGAGAAGTTTCCCAGTTCACAGCTGTACAAACAAGTTTTCCTGCTGAGCCTAAAGGGATAGTGTGCTCCGCTGCAATACAAGAGCGGGAATGATTAGTGGGATGGAGGAGAAAATGGGTACATTTTTCTCTGGTACTGCTACCAGAGCCTTTGTCCCCTGAAACCACACCTGTAGATGCAACTTCACAGGCATCTAGGCTAATCTAATGGCTCACTGCTGCAGAAGAATCCCACCCACACCTTCCCCTGCTCCATCTTCGCCTCCTAACCTTGCTGGAGGTACCCCATACCACTCAGTTATGCTCATTTGCACCAGCTCTCACTAAATCCTCTGTGACTGAATATAATTCACTCAAAACAGAGGAAGACTATTCACAAAAGTGCTTGCAAGGGTCTGACACACGTCAGAGTGAGCACAAGGTCATGAGGAGGTGTGTACAGCAGGGGCATAAGGGCTGGTAGGAGGCAGGGAAGGAAATTACTATTTTAGCAGTAGTTTACTTTGACATTAGCTCCCAGCAGTTCTGAAACAGTACCACTGAGAGATCAAAGTATTGATACTACTGACATTACAGATAAGTAACATAACATACCGGAATACAGCAAACTGGTGAACATGATACCAAAACTTACGTAGTGTCATTTGTAACTGTTCCTATATTAAAACACAGGAAAATCCATGTCATTTCCCTCATGACACAGTAATTAACTTGAATCAGTTCCTTGCAATTGGGTTTCTAATAAATAATTCAATTTCCCTAAATTCCACTTACCAAGTGACATTTACTACTACTGAATTTCCAGTAACTGACCCTGAGGAAGAGAAATTTGATCCATGTATCAGATTGCTTACACACAGTATACAAATCTATCGTTTTTTAATTACTTTATGGTTTAACTTTGAAAAAAGAATAAGACCTAATTCTATGATTATTTCAACACAAGTTATTTGGATTATATTTCCTATATGTTAACCGACAAAAAGAAGATTGGAGCATATGATCATTTCTAAGGTCATGTTAACTAGCACTAACTCCAGAGCAAATCGATTTAACGTTTCCAAATGCAAGTTAGATACCAAATCAGAGATCAACTAAAAAATTCTGCATAGTCCAAATCAACACAGTACAAACATTGGGGGGTTTTGTTCACAAAGGTGCTGAGAACAGATGCATAAATTTTTATAGAATGGTTTGGGTTGGAAAGGACCTTAAAGCTCATCTAGTTCCAGTCCCCTGCCATGGGCAGGGACACCTTCCACTAGATTAGGTTGCTCCAAGCCCTGTCCAACCTGGCCTTGAACACTGCCAGGGATGGGGCAGCCACAGCTTCTCTGGGCAACCGGCACTCACCACCTTCATAGTGAAGAACAACTTCCTTATACCTAATCTGAATCTCCCCTCTTTCAGTGTAAAGTTCGTTGTTAGCAAGGGTTTTGTTGTGAAGCAACTGCTTCTTTTGTATCACAAGGATTGTGATCCGAAATCTTCATGGAGCCATCTTCACCACACAGTTTTCTTTCAGATATCCTCTGCGCTTTTATTTGTTGCTGTTATTGTTGTTTTGATTGATTGTTTGTTTTGTGCTATATGGCCTTTCTTAATCCCTGTATATTCAGGGAAAGGTATAATAGTTTTTTCATGCTACAGCTATCTCCAAATGATCTCATTTTGATGGCTTTGAACGGCTCAGAGCTTGCTCTAAAGACTTAATGTTGCAGCGCTTTGAACTGTTTCCCAGAAGAGAACTTCTGTGATGCAATAATCTAGAAATGTATGAAAAATGGCATCTAATAACTTTTCAGACTAGCAAATATTATTGGTATATTGTGTTTTTTACCCACAAAAGGAATTAGTTAACTAAAGAATGACAGAATAACTTCCATTCAAACATACATGCCACTTGAACTTCAGATCTTCTTTGCAGCAATGCCCCCATCCTGTTCCGTACGATACACTGATAAAAGCCAGCATCAGACCTCTGCAGAGCTGGGATGATGTACCTACAAGACAAAATGCAGAATTATAGTGCACTTCTTCCTAAAGGCAGATCAATGCTACTTTATGTGGTATTTCTTATTTCTCCTCAAATATTTTACACACTGTCTCAAATGCTTATTGTATTTTTTCTCACAAACAGCATTCTCATATAATCTCTGGTCTTTGGCTGTAATATGGTCCGTAATATATAGACGAAAAAATACCTAAAAAGCATAATATAACTTTCAGTCTTAAAATCCACATTTGATAAATATCAATTAGTTCTCCACAAATTCTCCTGAAATATAGACTTACATAGTTTCCTTAGGTTTTTATCTACCCTCATTCTTAAGGCAAAGCTGCCTGGTAATTCGTTCAGGGGTGGCACAAGACAACTGCAATCTAAACACAGGCATTAAGAAGACTTGCAAGGAATATCAAAGCTTTCCAATGGAAAAATAAAGATGGTTACTACACTGTGAAACTACTGTAATTCAGAGGAGTACTAGAAAAGAGGCAGGGGAATCTATACTGTATCTGTTCTGCCCTTCACCGTGCTTAAAGTCACTTTAGTCCGCTAATGCCCACCTTCCTGGTTCAACCACATCTGATTACTTAACATGAAAATGAGCTGATAGGCACAGTTCTAATGTGAATAAAACACATGAATAATATAGATAATCTTGTATTAAACAAACATTAATCAAAGCACATATTCCCACGGTCACCTTCTGGAGATATTACAGTAGGATTAATGAAAGTCTTTATGAGAAAATACAGAAAAATAAAAGTGCTGAATTTTAATCTTCAAGATTTAATTCCACTAAAAGAAATCATCTCTCCTCATACACTATACACACCCACATACAGAGCTTAGTATCTGAACAGGATCAGACAGCATCAAAACAAAGAAGGTAGAAGAAATCTAGTTTAAGTGATAAATGAAGACCATAATCACTGCATTATACATACAATCAAATACACTATAATAAATACGTTAGACAACCAAATACAGTGAATTAAAACAAAGCCCAACACCATGGACACATTTCAGCATCTCCTGTGACTCCTAGGAGAGTCTGGCTTCCTGAGTATATGAGTCGGAGGCAATCGTGCTGTCTGCATGCCTAAGCTGACTACTCTGGACCCACTTCGGAGCAACTGGCACATTTTTCCCAGTGATTATGACAGTTTGCACTGGAAAGATAAAGAAGACTCAACTTGTTTGGGATTACAGCAACCCCATCCATCAGCACCCCAGCACTTGCTGGCCAGTGAGCATAAAGCTCTGAATTAGCCATGGTGCCTGTTGCCTGATGAATGTGCCATGAGAAAGAGAGTGAGAAAATAGATAATTTAGTATTGTACGTTGCTAACATTTGTTCCTTTGCTTGTCTATTAAATAGAGCCAAACTTAAAAGCTTCTTTCTTTGGTCTTCATCTCTACTAAAACAGTAATGCAGAGTTAGTTTTTCCTGCCACTAGGACAAAACAGATCAATTGGATCACAAGCGTCCTACTTGAGTTTTCTTTTCTGACTCGCTGATGTTTCAGCAGGAAACATTCTTAATATGCTGCCTGATGAAAAGAAAATCCTTTAAAAATCTACAGTGAAAATCCCATTTACTATGGGAATTCCACCAAGACAATCCAAACCTACTGAGCTCTTGGCTTCTCAGTGGATCTACTGCATAACCATGTGCATGGAAGGCAAGCAAAATTAGAAGAATTAAATAACAAAAGTATTAAAAATAGAGATACAACATACATTTACATTATTTAGACCATCTTGAAAATTGCAAACCTGGGCAAGAGCTAAATAGATATTACTGGAATTTCTGTGTTTACGAGTCTGAATAGTCTTTATGTACCTCATATGTTGGATTTTTTTTTTCAAATATACTTTTCTATTGACCTAACACTAAAAATACTGCTTTCTGTGCTACGCTTCCACCATTCTACTTATTGTCTGAGATGCAAAAAAGGATACAAACATTGCTTTCTAAATTCAAAGTAAGGCTTACTTCACAGACTGAATTCCTGTCAAAGACTAATCCCACTTTTACAGCGACAAGACATAATTTTGCTTCGGTTTTGTTTACAGTTTAACTTTCAGGATAGAAGATTTTTCCATTGTACAGATGTCAGAGGCTATTTAAAGTTTCTGAGGATCTCTTCAAGTACTTCAGAAAGTCAGACCAGTTTCCCTGTTTTGAATGGTACAGCCAACCAGAAACTGGCTGCTTAGAAAGTTTCCATAGAAAGATGTAAAGTGACAAGCGTAAAAGAAAAAGCTTCAAGGGAAGTTTTCCAGAGCGTAACATGCTCCATCACCAGGACTGTAATGAGTTAGAGTTTAGGGATGAAGTGCTATCAAACACCTAAGGAGAAAAGATGGCTAACGCTTACATTTCATTCTGAATTTCAAATTTACACCCTAATTTTAAATGCTCTAAGAGTTAAAAGTGAACCTTTAGGCTACAGGTTTTTAATAGCCATGATAGTGAAAACAGAATTAAAATCAAATGTATTTAATTAGATAGTCATGTAACTCATTATCTATTCAAACTTTTAAGGGACTTATGCAGCAACTGATCTAACTATTTTCATAGAATCATAGCATAGTTAGGGCTGGAAAGGACCTTAAGGTAATCCAATTCCAACCCCTCTGCCATGGGCAGGGACACCTCACACTAAACCGTGTTACCCAAGGCTCTGTCCAACCTGGCCTTGAATACCACCAGGGATGGAGCATTTACAGCCTCCCTGGGCAACCCATTCCAGTGCCTCACCACCCTAACAGGAAAGAACTTCTTCCTTATATCCAATCTAAACTTCCCCTGTTTAAGTTTTAACCCATTACCCCTTGTCCTATCACTACAGTCCCTAATGAGGAGTCCCTCCCCAGCATCCCTATAGCCCCCTTCAGATACTGGAAGGCTGCTATGAGGTCTCCTGGAGAAGCCAGGCTGAACAGCCCCAACTTTCTCAGCCTATCTTCACACGGGAGGTGCTCCAATCCCCTGATCGTCTTTGTGGCCCTCCTCTGGACTTGTTCCAACAGTTCCATGTCCTTTTTATGTTTCTTAAACTCAAGGAAATCAATATCTTCAGGCCACAAAAGCAAACATGGAAGGCACACTGGGTGCAGATCTTAATTCAAATGAAAACAAAGAGAGGGAAAAAGAGTCACTGCCTGAACTTTAAGGACTGTTAACTTACAGGCATAACAAAAGTTGCTCCTGCAGTCAGCAATACTGATTTGCTTTCATTACATGTGTCTCAGATCACAAAGAATTTATAAGGTGTTTTTATAAATTCTTAATACAAACTAGAGTATGCATGGTCACTATAAAAGCCAGGCTGTGCACATCATCAGCATCATTATGCAAGGAAAAGCTGTTCACTCAGGGTCACCAATGTCAAAATGCAAAAACTCCAATTTCTTCTTTCCTCACTTGGTATGTTATAAGAATCTTTTCAACACTTTTGGCCTGTTACAATATAGACATTAACTGAGACACATCAAGTAATAGCAATTACAAAAAAAGCTTTGATTGATGATTTAAATTGCAGCAGAAGTCACACTGGAAAGATTCATGCATTTAAACAGAGTATTTAGGCAGGAGAACTGCAGAGCAAACTATTATGGGGTCAAAGTTTAAATTCTGGGACTGGAATTTTTACACCTAAGCATATTTTTCCTTGCTTTCTTCCATCCTAATGTACCTATGCCAGATAATCCTATTTGAAATTTAAAGTTTTGCATCCCTGCAGAATCGAAACCCTGTTTCACTTATTTCTGACTGTGGCATGGTAATAGAAGTGCTGCAACTTCTAAACTAGTATTTTCTATCAATGTGATTTTATTATTATAAAGCAGTAGTTTTCTATCCTCTTACCTCTGTAGCAGATGAAATCAGAAATAAAACCAAGAAAAATATAAAAATGCAAAATTAATATATGCTGCTTAATATGCAGATTAAATTAAGTCCAATGATAAGAAACAAGGTACTACACACAGATATGTATACGCACAGCTTGGGACAGTTGTGTCCAACACACTGATTCCAACTTGGACTGTAATACACAGTCAAATTCTCATTTTGCATTAGGATGTGCACTAATTTAAGAAACACCATCGCATTCTGATCTTCGTTTCAAAATGTCACACATTCCTATTTGGGTTTCTCCTACTATGGTGCAGTGTGAGTCTCTCAGTGACTAGCATATCTACAAAGCTCGAGTTCCAACCTTTGCTTGGCTACTGATTCCACTTTCATGTTTTTTGTCCTCCCACACCATTTCTTTGTGTTACTTTCTCAGTGTCTTACGTGGTTGAGAGCTGTTGTCAGCTCCTTCTACCAGGAAGCTGCAACAGACCACTGTTGATCAAAACAAGTGGCGTTTACACAAAGTGACATTCAAACCTTCTGTGATTAATTGTGCTATTAGAGTTGGTTTTTTATTTTCTAGTAAGTATTCACAAATCTTTTCTAAATGTGTGTATGGCTCAATTTGAGATATCAATGGATTTCAAGGCTTGAAAACAGCAAGCATTAATAGATGCAATTACTCAGGACTAAGTGGTCTCATCTAAATCAAGTCTTTAATTTCTAGGAAAGTACACACAGAATTGTATGTTTGGTTGGAAACTGCTAAATGCTTTACGTGCTAAATGGCAAAAAAGAGTTTTAACATGTTATTTAAGGGACTTTTTTCCCTACTACTCTATAAACATCAATTATATCCAAAACAGAATTAATGTTAGTTACAATTTTGAAAATCATTGAAAAAATAATTACTACCTTGTGTAACAATATAGAACTTTGTATCATTACCTGCATTTTTATACTAATCTATACTATAATTTCGTCTATAGTGACAGAGCACAACTTTTCCTTATCTTAAGCAATGTAATGATGAAATTGCAGCATTTAGCTTGCTTGGCTAAAGAGACAAATGCTATACAAGGGCTCTGTCTGTCACATACCCATGCCTTTTAACTTCTGAATTCACTGGGTAACTTCAACAAAATTTCAGAGCAACAAATAAGTTACAGAAATACTGAATTGCTATAAGGTTATGGAAATTGCCAATTGCATAGGGGAGAGCCTGTTAATGCTCCCATTAAAAGGAAAGCAGATAACACTTGGCTGTTTTGAACTTTGATATTTGGCCAGCCATCTGCTGCCTGTCAGCGAAAATGCAGCTCTGATTAGCCCCAGTATGTTTCTTTTCTCTTCCATGATGGGATGTACTGTGGAATGTGAAGGGAGTCAGTGAGATCCTGGGGGGCAAAGTGCACAATTACAGAGGAACAGTTTGTTAAAATAGAAGATAAATTTTCACACTCTCAGAAGTAAAACCGAAAATTTTGTATGCAATTTAAGATAGGCCACATTCTAGATCTTATTGAAAAGAATAGTCCCACTGAGCTTATCTTTGCTCAAGGATGAGTAGCACATCATATGTAACATTTAGCTAAGGAATACACCTGCTATTTATTACAAACACATGAAAGGTTGCATCTCCAGCAAAAAAGCATTTTTGGTACTTAAAAATTCTGTTAGGACCTTTGGTTTGAAATGCCAAATATCATTTTTAGCAAAAGGCACTCTCTCATAGAGATCTAATTTCTTTGCAGAAACCAGTCATTCTTCATGCCAAAAAAAAACCCCTGGCAATGTATCAGTAGTACCTACAAAGCTGGTTGGAGGTGTTAGGGATTTGGGAGAAAAGGGGGGTGTTTGTTTTGGGTTTCCTTTATTTTGCAATTACACTTAGAGAAGACTATTATATAGTTTTTATTTACTTATATTCACTGGAGTAGGCAGTTATTTCACCGTCGTTGCGTAACCACTTAAATTCCAAGGGCCAGCTGCCTTCGGCAAGGCACGTAAGTACAAGTCGATTTCCTTCCAAGTGTATCTGAGGCAAGCCTGGTTCAGTCTTGAAGTACGGAGCAACATCACCTGAAAGGCAAAGAGAAAATGGCCCTGTAAGCTATTTAAGTGAGCATAGTATAAACCACCAATATTTAGCTCATTTCTTCTCAAAATGGCCATCATAAAACAAGAACCACCATTATTCAGCAGTCAAGACCTACACTCTTATATTCCTAACTAAGCGTTACCTTGAGAACTGGAATCCACAAGACCTTGATAATCTTAGTCCTTGGTACTTATCGAGAAGTACCCACTCAGACAAGCTTTTGTCCATGTTTTCTGTTTACACTGATAAGGATTTCAGCATTGTCTACTGCAGCAGGCAGTGAACAGCCCTATATATCAGGGTTTTTTTCCCCCCTCTCCTCTGTGAGGATTAAATCCACTCAAAGGTTTGGGTATTTTTATTTCCTGAATAATCTTGGATAGAAAAGTAATCTTGGATAGAAATGATTATCACAGCAGGAGAAGTCTCTGGGTAAATGAAGAATCTGGGCAGAAAAACGAGTCTAGGTAAAAAAACACCTCACAAAACTGCAAGATTAATATGTTTTTCAAAGTTATTGCCAACCAAAATGTGTTAAATTATATTACCTGAAGCCACTAATAGATTTTGAATGAGGGTACTTCAATAACGCTCAAGGGTCACACAGACTCCAACTCTTGCTCTCCCGTGGATCACAAATGCTCAAAATACTTCCAAGTAGCAAAATTCTCGACTGGTAAATTGCCAAAGCTCCACTCAAACACGTATTTACTACAAGCCTACACCTGCTGGAGACCCACCCCTGTCACCTCTGGAAGACGAAGGTTTTCATACCTTATGTGTTAAGTTTCCACTGGTAACTATGCAGGAACTACAGGCTTCATCTTAGAAATTTATAAATAGCTTCGAAGTTTAGAAATACCTCCTATAATCAAATTAACTTGTTTATGTATATATATATATATATATAAAACATACAAAGTTGGCCATTGAATTCAAAATACGGAATAAGATTTAATAGCTAGATGTTACTGCACTCTTTTATGAGTATAATGCTTTCGTGTGTATTTTATACGTAAGAAACACCGAAACACCAAAAAAAAAACCCACAAACCACAGCCATTGTCCTATTGAACAAACCATTCAATTGAATTGCTAACCTTTCTTTTAAATCTGAGTTTAGATAAAGCTCACGTATTTTCATCCTGACTACTGAAAGCATTTAGGCTCTCTTCAGTTTCTGGGGAAGTGATCTCATGTACCCCTCAAGACTGACTGAGATTTTTGAATCCACAGGCCACTTACGATGCTCTCTAATAGCTGATAGCCATGAGGCAGCACCCATGTGCACTAGGAAAGGAGGAGCTCAAGGAATGCCAGGGGCTTTTGGGGTGCCCCAAGGTCCCACTGCCGATCAGGATGGCAGTGGGTACACAGCTCTCCCTGGTGACTTCAGCCTCTCTAACTTATCTTTTGCTTTGCCCCTTATCAGGGAATTGTTGTGACTTGACATGGCAACACAAGGTCACCACCAGCCAAACCACACAGCCCCAGGGTAGCAGCGGTGCTTCAGCTGAGCACGGTCAAGGCATCACAGGTCGCCAAACTCTTTACTGGCAGTAAAGTTGCAGATCAGCTGCATACACTCTTGATGGCTTGCACTAACAAATTCTCTTCCTAGTTTTTAGAATTTAACTTCAGAAAGATACAGTTATTTCTGCAGTGAAAAAGCATGTCATCTCAAAGCAATATGTATAAACTACTGCACAAAATGCAAACTGAATTAAGTATTTTGAGGTAAGGCCCTTTGCTGATGCATAGCATGTTAAAAGATTTGTTTTTCAAACAACCTGATTGAGGGCTAGTGCAGAGCAGTAATATTTTCTTTAAATTGGACATACAGGAAGCTATGACAATTCAATGGATGAGAAAATAGGAACAGTTCCATACTATCAGATAGTTCCTAGCAAACCTAAACTGTTTTTTTTGCACTCCTTCACTCTATTACATGACTAAGATTACATTCTGCAAAGCTGCTTTATTTTTTTGGTTTTTAATGACTGCAAATACTGCGAATAAGTCTTATCTCAATTCCCATTTTCTCCAAACTCATAAAATCAACCAATATTTTAAAACCTTATAAAGAAAAAATTAAGTCAGGGTTAGACAATGTTAGTGGAATACAGTCATTTTACCCAGAGCAATAAGCAATTTTTTACATGGCTATTTCTAAACAAGTGAGGAAATGTTAAATCCTTTCAGAGGCTTCACATATATTTTGGGGAGTCTCCTACTGAGTTATGAGACACACATTCTATCCTTGCAACATTACAGATGTCGGACTTCCTCTGGGCGTAGAAGGCAGGGAGTTGTGCTGGTATTTAGGGGAAGGGGTTGCAACAGAGTCCTTTGAAACAGCGGTGCCAAGTCATAGAATCATAGAACCATTAGGGTTGGAAAAGACCTTGAGATCATCCAGTTCCAACCCCCCTGCCATGGGCAGGAACACCTCACACTAAACCATCTCAACCAAGACTCTGTACAACCTGGCCTTGAACACCACCAGGGATGGAGGATTCACAACTTCCCTGGGCAACCCATTCCAGCGCCTCACCACCCTTACAGTAAAGAATTTCCTCCTTAGATCCAATCTAAACTTCCCCTGTTTCAGTTTTAACTCATTACCCCTTGTCCTGTCACTACAGTCCTGAGTGAAGAGTCCCTCCCCAGCATTCCTATAGGCCCCCTTCAGATACTGGAAGGCTGCTATGAGGTCTCCACACAGCCTTCTCTTCTCCAGGCTGAACAGCCCCAACTTCCTCAGCCTGTCTTCATACGGGAGGTGCTCCAGTCCCCTGATCATCCCCGTGGCCTCCTCTGGACTTGTTCCAACAGCTCCATGTCCTTTTTAGGCTGAGGACACCAGAACTGCACACAATGCTCCAGGTGAGGTCTCACAAGAGCAGAGTAGAGGGGCAGGATCACCTCCTTCAACCTGCTGGTCACGGTCCTTTTGATGCAGCCCAGGATTCGGTTGCTTTCTGGGCTGCGAACGCACACTGAAGCCGGCTCATGTTCAGTTTATCATCAACCAACACCCCCAAGTCCTTCTCTGCAGGGCTGCTCTGAATCTCTTCTCTGCCCAACCTGCAGCTGCGCCTGGAATTGCTCTGACCCAGGTGTAGGACCTTGCACTTGGCATGGTTAAACTTCATGAGGTTGGCATCAGCCCACCTCACAAGCATGTCAAGGTCCCTCTGGATGGCATTCTTTCCCTCCAGTGTATCAACCGAACCACACAGCTTGGTGTCATTGGCAAACTTGCTGAGGGCGCACTCAATCCCACTGTCCATGTCAGCAACAAAGATGTTGAACAAGACCAGTCCCAACACCGATCCCTGAAAACAGTGATGTTCACTTGACGCATAGAGAGGTTCATGAAATGAGCTCGTTAAACTACTCCTTCCTTCAAGAAAGTTGAGCCATTCAGGGAGATTACACTGAAGGTGGAATCTGCATTGTAATTTTCTACCCAAGTAATTTGTTGATCCTGTTTTTCAGCAATTTAAAGACTCGAGCAGCATAACCTCCTTCATTATTTCACTCTGAATTACCCATTTACTCCTCCTAACCTACATCTTTCCAAGAAAAAAATGATTTATTTGAAAGACAAAGACTGCTGCCCACAAGTCTATCATTCAGCCTTACATTTGCTACTTAAATATTCCAAACCCAGTGATGCTGCAACCCACTCAAGAGCTATCTCCCATTTAAAGTATCACAATCAAGCTCGTATTACATGAAAATCACTCTCAAAACTCAATCCAATTCTGGTAGAAGCTAAAATTTAATAGACCTACAGGAATATTTTTATAAAGAATATGGCATGCTTTATAAATTACCCCAGCTCTCTGGAAGATTTACTTAAACCCTTGAAGTAATTTTATCTTCTAATCTTTTATTCCTGATTTTCTCATCAATCACATACCATCAGTTTATCAAATTCAATTATATAATCAGAGCTCACTAAATATTCACTGAAAGAAATGAAAATAAAATACCAAGCAAAGATTCCATGAAGAGAGGTAGCAGTAAAGCTCTGATGACTTTGGCATTTCTGCAGCACGGTGCTGCTCTCACCTCAGACACGGGATCAAAACAGCACCGCATTCTAAGCGTTGTATCTTTAAGCTGTAATGGAAAGTGGGATTTTAAACTGGACCTACTGGGACAAGCTTAGTTGTTACAGAGCATCCCAGGGAAACAGGAAAATTGGCAGGAACCATGGAAGAAAGACACCTCGGACAGAAAAATGTATGAAAGGAGGAACTGGCTAAGGGATTGAAGATGCAAGGGGGTCATTTAATAGGTATAAGGTACTTGTGTTTCATTAGTTAAATACAGGAAGGGCTCACCATGAGGCTGACCTTGGCCAGTCAAGGGTTTAGAAGCCATGAGACCACCTCAGTTTTAATTCTCTTGAAGGCTGGAGCAAAAATGCTAATAAAAAGCCTGAGTGCTAGAAACAGGGATAATAAAATACTGGGATTAATATTCTGCCTACACAAAAAGTGAAAAGCAGGCATTCACGCAATACACTGCTGCTTACTTCTAAATGCTAAATGTGTTAATACTTGAGCCTCGCTGGCTTTTCAGCTATGCTGATTTAAAAATAAAAATAATAATGACAAAAAATTATCGGAGTTGCAAGGAGGTGTGAAAGGAAAAGGCGCCAGTCCCTTGGCACATACAGACAGCTTCTACAAGTGTTCATAAAGTCTGCTCACCAAACTCGCTAACATCCTCCCTAGGACCCTTAAAAGCATGGTGTAGATTTATTTTTATGTAAATCTCAAGAAAAAACAGGGTTGAATATGCCAAAATTAACCAGAAATCTGCTCCAAAACATGCCTGCCTTGCTTTTGTACATCATTAAACTGCAAGAGTCCTATTACACTGCCAGGTTAGCTCACCTATTTTCTTTCTTTGGTACATGCAAAGCCTAACATTGATTTTTATCTCATAACATAGCTTCAGGACCCATTTCAACAACACCCATACACTTTTGTTTGGATTAATGCTGACATATAAATACAAAAATGGTGCTATATGCAATTGTTACCTGCTTTGGGCTTCTCCCCAGCCCTTAGCAGACAAGATGCATCACAGAAAAGCCAAGAACTTGCTCATATTCTATTCTCCCTGAAAATCATGTTCAGGCATGAGGCTACAAATGCAGTCTGCACAAGGGGAAGGCAGCCTGACCATACAGCTTTGTACTGAATGGCACAAAAGTCCCAAGAGTTGCTATTCATTAGTTAACCAAGGAAGCATAACTCACAAGGACAGCGTGAGTGAACACGACTTCAGAAACTGAGGAGAGTAATGATTCTTAGCCTTCTAACAGCTCACATTTGTAAAATACATAAAGCAAAGTCAGATCAAATAGATCTTGTGGTTACTACAGGGTGCTACAAGATCTTGTAAGCAGTGTTGCAGTCCTGTCCCCCAGCAATACATATATATTTAGGTAAAGTTGCAATTTGATTTTGAACACTTCTATCCTACTGAGAAAAGGTACCCTGCTCCAGAGAAGTACCACATCACCTTCATCAGGGAAACCAATTCAGCTACACCCTCAGCATTTTTTGGATACCAACAGTTTCAGGTAAAATCACGCGCTCACACCTTGAGAAAATCAGTTACCATAATCACAAACACATTCAGAGGAAGAATAATGTAATGGTTGCCAGGAACAGGTTAAGAGATCCTGCCATTGCTATTTGTCTCTATTATGTCTCTCTACTTTTAAGTCATTTTTAGGTGAGCCAATATTGAATGTTAGAAGTAGATTAACCTGTTCATGAATCAGCGAGTCAGAGCAAATACAGCTCAATCACTAACAAATATCATTTGAGCAGCTGTCTTTCCATCACTCACTTCACCCAACGGATCTGAAACTGGAAATAAATCTTTGACTGAGATACATTCTTCAATAAACTCACGCAAAAGCACAACTGGTTTATTAAAAAACACACCTATATTGACTTCATCTTATTAGTCCATAGTCAAAGCATGATGCTCATCACCCCTTCCTCATATGCATGTCTGAAGTTCCAGTCTACTGGCACAGAAAAATAGAGAACAGAATTTCTCCAAGGAATTTTCCAGGAAAATGAGACTAGATAAATAAATTACATACGGAGACTGAATGATCAGCCCAGGAGAAGAGCAACAATACAGAAATGCTTTTGCTCTCCCTGTTTGCAGGGAAAAGGGATGTGAGCCATCTTCAGGTAGGTTAGCGATAACTGCTATAAAGGAGTATTTTAAAAGATCTGTCTAGAGGATTGAATGTGTAATACAAAAGTACAGTTAAATTAAAACACAAACTAGAGTCAGGAAAACCAAACTAAAGACAAGAAGAATCTTTTCAGCAATCCGAAGAAAGCAGGTACAAACTGTGGAGAGCAGAATCCCATCAGGACAGATTAAAGTTCAGCTGTGACACTCACAAGCTGATGTTTCAGAGCTGAGTGCAAGCTGCTCTATACTGATTGACAGCTGGTAACAGCAGCCTTCTGGGGAACAAGGACCATTTTCTTCTTATTCCCCATTTGGATATGGAAAAGTTTTTTTCCTTTTCAAAAGGACCTTGTAATCTTATTATCTTTGTTCCTGACACAGATGCATACATGTGCTAGCTCTGGATGCAAGCTGTATTCTCGTGTGGAAATGAACTTCAATAGCTTATCTAGCATAGGAATTCAGCATTACTACATAGTAAATCTTGGGCAATGTACCAGGAAGTCAGATTGAACTCAGATATATTTGAATCAACCTCCTTTTGAATTCAGACCTAAAAATGCATCGGTGAGATACTGTGAAAGTTAGTACATGATCTATTCATAAACTGTCAACAATGTCAAACACACATTAGAGCATTCAGTCACTTTAAGTGCATTGATTTGCAGGAAGGCTATTCCACACAAAATATTGGATATTTGAGATTCAAATTTTCTTATTTGGACGTCTGACATAAATCACCAAGTACAACAATTAAATTTAAATTGCATTTTACTACCATATTCTAAGCCTCGATCTGAAAGGACTGATGCATCACAGGGAGTATTTCATTAAAATACCAGGTTATTTTTCAAGTATACTGCCACAGTTAAGATTTTTTTTTTCCACAAAATGGCATAAAGCATTCCCTTAAAGTGGATTTCTTGAACTTTTATCAAAGACAGTATCTGCTTTTATATTGGAATGGTACTGAAACAACTGTATTTAAATCAGTCTTTCTTCCTCAGTTTCATAAGTCAAGTAAATGAGCCCAAACTACCCATTTTTATCCTCCTATAGATGAGAAAGATAAGCTGCTTGCTGGATACCTCTGCTATCATTTCTAAATGCAAATACAGTATCAGCTGAGGTTGATGGATAGTGCTTTTAAAGGTTTAATTGGGGATGGAATTAAATTGGTTTAGGACTCAGCAAGTTGTGTGAGGAAACCTACATATTTCTAGATGAAGTGACATTTATTTCTTTTAAATGCACAGTCACTGGGAGACACAATTTCAATGGGTAACTTTTCATGCCTTCAATAGGTCAAATGACTAATTGGCAAGTAAGTTATTGGGTAATTGCCAATCATATATCTGATATGGATGGAAGAAATACTGAATTTCAGATTGCATAACTGTTGCACGCTACCCCAAGAGGAAAACTAAACCTTCTGTAATGCATAGCTATGACTAGCTTTCATCAACTCAGTAGAACAGGAGTCCTGAATGACAAGAATGAATGTTTCACACTGACATTAGATTTAGGGTTTTTTTTATGGTTTTTTTAATTGAAGCATCACTTCTCTATTGCAGTTACCTAAATGGCATTGCACGTTCTTAAGCTCCTAATTTCATGTAAGCAGTTCAAATGTTTTTCCCACCTTCATTAATACATAGTATTGTTTAAAAGAACAAACATCACAATTCATTCCCTTTGAAACTTCTAACATTCAAAGATACATGCCACAAAATTACTTGCTACAGGAAAACGTGTTTTAGCATTTCAACCTTTCTTCCCTACAAACAGCTTTAGATGGGCCACAAATACGTATTTGCATACTATGCTAACACAAGGCAACAGGAAAAAGCTAGAGCGGGCTTTTTATGATAAAGAAAATCTTACAATCACTGGTTGCTTAAAGTCTTCACAAATAACCTTTGCATTCATAAAATCTGCTCCCCAACGCTCTGCCATCTATTCAAAAAACATCCTTTCATTCACTACAGGATCCTTCCTGAAGAAGAATTCCCTTTAGGGATAAGATTTCTGATGTTTTATTAGAAACACTCAAAACCAAACTGAAAGGAGAGCCCACAGAAGCACAAAAGAGTTTTTATGGGACCTGGATTCTGACAGACAAAATAGAGTGGTTGGTACATCACTCCATGTAGAATTCACCACAAAACTCTCCTGGTTATCCCCAAATACCCTGAGAAAGATCTTCCCACGTGCAATTGTAGCATTCTTTTCTGAAAATTGATTTCTATAGCAGTTCAGCCAAGGAGAAAAAAAATAATGAGCTGATATCATTTTAACTGAGCCTCAAGCAGCTCCTGATGTATTAACTTAAAGTCCCACTAAGGTTTCTTTTTCCCCCTTTAATTCCTACACCTCTTGTTTTAGTTTCATTTTCTGGCCTCCTGTAATACTTCAGCTGAGTCAAGGGAATAGAAAAGAAAGGATTGTTGTATATCAGAAACAATTCACAATTCATAGTTTCATGAAGTCATGGAATATCTGCTGTAAGATTTAAATCAAGAAGCTACAGGTGATGTTCTTAATTCTGCAGCCCTTTTTGAGAATGAACTACACCAAACAAAGCTTATTTTTGGAAATACTCATGAGGATACCTTAAAGGAAGATACAGGTGCACTGAGAGCAAAAGACGAGAGCGAACAAAGTGGGCAAAGAAAAGAGAATCCATTAACTATCAACACCAAATCAAAAACCTCCAAAGAAACATACAACATCTCTGGGCTGAATGTGACATTAAAGCACAGCCTCCACTCTTTTTATATTCTCTTCATATCTAGTGATGTTTACAGAGACTTGCGGAGCTCTCAAGGAAATAAGTTGTTAGTGTTTAAATCTCGGCACACAGCAGGTGGAAAGCAAAACTGCCTCACAGAGAGAATCCAAATATAGCAGGATTTCCTTCATTATTTTAACTGCAGAGGAAGCTGCTGTTGCTACTCCATAATCTACAATCTCCAGCTACTGCAAGGCCAGTCCGATCACACTGATATTTATCCCTCAATATATACATACACAATAAATACTCCAGCTGACATCAGGATGAAGGCAGGATGAAACCCCACAGAACATTTAACAGAATAGAAAAGATGAAAACATAAACGTGTTTTCCACAAGCTCATCCATGGTGTAAGAGGCGTTCTCAGCTGGTTATTCTGCAGAAGAGAAATCAAAAAGGTAAACAGCTGAGGAGTGCCTGCAAGTACCAGAACAGAAGTACGAGTGCAGCAAGAGGAGACAATGGCACCGCAGAGGCACTGCCAGACTTGAAAGCCATGTAATGCCGCCTATTTATTATTTCAAGGACAGAATGATTTCTAACTAGCAAAGCAGCAGCTATGAATAGCCATCTAAGATACAAACACAGACCTCTTTTGATGAAGGGGGCTGAAAGGGAAATGATTCATGCACAAGCATTTCTAGGAGACAACACCCACTCCTCGCTGCTATTGTTATTTTGTTTACATGCAACTTGTAATTTTCTGTTTAGAAACCCAGACTGGTTTGGGTTGGAAGGGACTGAGAGATCACCCAGTTGCAACCCCTACCATGGGGCAGGGACACCTTCCACCAGACCAGATTGCTCCAAGCCCCGTCAAACCTGGCCTTGATCACTGCCAAGGATGGAGCAGCCACAGCTTCTCTGGGCACCCTGTGCCAACTCCTCATCAACCTCAGAGTGAAGAACAACTTCCTTATATCTCATCTCAGTCTCTCCTCAGTCAGTTTAAAGCCATTCCCCCTTGTCCTGTCACTACATGCCCTTGTCTCCAGATTTCTTGTAGGCCCCTTTAGGAACTGGAAGCTGCTCTAAGGTCTTTTTTTCCCTTTAAACTTGAAAGCTGTAAATAGGTCTATAAACTGGATAAGGCCTGCCTCAACAAACTCCATTCAAAGGATCTCAGTGGTGCAACTGAATTCAAGGGTGTCAAGCACACGATGATACACTATACTGCACAGAGACAGGACTGTTCATATCCTTATGTGATGCTGAATTAGGACAAAAACACAATCAAAGCACAATCCAAAGTTCACAGAATTCAACTGATTTATTCCCATCACCTTAAGCAAAGTCCGGAACAGGCACCTGACTAGTGCTTGAGTGAGACACTGAAGCACAAAGTGATTCTTGCAGAGCTCGTGAAGTATCTCATCGTGTAACTTGTGCAGAGCTGGATAACACCCCACACTGCAAACAAACCAGGAGGTGCACCTTTTCGTACCTTCATGCAGAAGAGAAGCCACTAATTGAGGGCCAGATCAAAGGCTCTTTGAAAGCCTCACATAAAGTGACTACCTTCATTTTCCTTAATATCATCACTTATTTCTGCATGTTTTACACTAGGCCCTTTCAGAACTATCCAAGTGGAATTCTTTCTCCACCTCAGGGATAATACACATAACGAGAGACTATAGAACTATTTTCAACAATACTGATGAAACACGTAATTTCTTCTGGTCAGAATTAGAAGAAACATATCACTGTTCTTGAAAACAACTTAGCTTGACGTATCTGATAGCAAAAAAAAAAGGAGTTAGTTTATTAATCTGGATATTTTATTTAATTTTCTTTGGGTTATAAACAACAGCAAGTTAATATTGTTTTCAATTTTTGACAGTTATAATGTTAATTACATGTACTGGATTTTATAAATCAATACTTCTTACATAAAGTGTTATTTAAGTTGCCAAGTCTAGCAATAGATCAATGCATTTTACTGTTCTTGCTAACATTGATGGATGACATACATCAAAAGGATACATAAAGGAAAAATAAAAGATTTAATAAAAGAGAAGTCAGAGAGGGTTAAATCGCTGTTAGGCAGAGAGGGAACTTAAATAGTGTTTTGAAAACAACACCAGGACTTTACTAAGGTTTGAGAGGTTGTGTTCTTGTTTTGCTTTTGGGGGTTGAGGTTATGTTGGTGGGTTTTATTTGTTTAGGAGTTTTTGTTTTGTTTTAAATGGCAAGGCCTGAAGCAATCCCAAGCAGACTGCTCTGCATACAGAACTGCTATATTAACTCTGTGTATCCTACAGGATGTATAAGCAACGAATTGCATCTCCCAAACTTCAAGTATATTCTTACTTAAGCACCATATTCCTACATTCAGCTCACAGTACCTGTATCTAAACCTGCTACTGTGTGATCACAATAAATAAAGTAGAGTTGATAATCACTTTCCTATTTGCAAACATGCTCTGGGTAATGAGCTTCAAAGTCTAAAGGATGTACAAGTAAGATTTTGGTCATAAGTCAACTTCAAAGATTGCATTCTTTGAAGATTTGCACTCTGAACACTACTGAAAGAAAATCATTCCAAGAGTTACTACTAATGCACCTGAACATCTTGAAGGGATATCCAACTCATAGTGTTACTAATAGTCATTATTTGTGCCGTTTGCGAAGAAGACATTGTATTAAAATTAGGGAATTCCAAAGAACTGAAAGTTATTCCTCTGTATGTAACAGCAAATCAATAATATTGGTTAAAACCCATTATTGGAAGATCGTATATATATGGAATGTATAATTATGTAGTGAAAAAGAAGGGAAAATGGTTTTCCTCCTAGAGTACATAGATTTTATGGGATAGAAGTAATAATTACACAATATATTACGTCCACATCACAGAACAGGGGGAAAAAAATCCCGTTACATAAAAAAATTATCATCAGGAGGAGCTTTTTACAGTTACAAAAGATTAAGGAATGTAAACTTGAAGAAGTGTTATCCTTTGGAAGTAATTCATGTCATCATTATATTTTAGTGCCATTTATCTGACTACAAAATTAAAAGACACCTCTGTGTTGTATCACCACAGCACTAAATTAAGTACAAGTAGGCTCTACTTCATTAGCTCTATTACTTTAGACAATACTCATGAGAAGCAGCAAGTAATGAGACCATCTACCAGTCGTGTTAGCATGTTTGGGGAAAAGCTAACAAACCAAAAAGGAGTAAGTAAAAAAGAGTGGTGAGTCTAAGTTAAAGAAAATAAACTTTCCCTTACACCTAGCTGGAAGCAGATTTAGTTAAGCAAACTGTGTAAAGACAAAATACGAAGCTGCTTTGTCTATCAGCCAAGGCACGTCTCTGAGGGCAGTGATACCTGTAATGAGACTGCCAATTAATGCAAGAAAAGGCACAAGATTGTCTTCAGAATCTGAGTATTTTGCCTCAGACAAAAGACTTCCCTTCACAAAAGTCGCTCTGCTGAATTGTTGAAAGGAGGGTGGGTATAAAAGAGAGAGGGGATCAATTGGTTTAGGTAAAGCTTGGGTTTGTAAGTGTGATAGAATCTTCTGCAAGCCCCCAGTCACCTTAAAGGGATGAGAAATATTGTCCAAGTGAAATGATGCAATTCTGCACATGCAACCTTTCTGTCCAGCTTTAAACTGAAAGTCAGAAAACAGGAGGAATTCATGAAAGCATGGCTGAGAGATACAACACAGAACACCTACTCACAGAAATACAACATAAAGCTTAGTCCCATCTCACTGGTGCAATAATATACAGGTTGTCAAAGAAGAAAACAACCACCACACTCCTACATGTTACACTTATAATACTATATCATAATCCTGCTTTCTTACAATAGAGCTCAGAAGCACCTGATCGTTTCTGCTGGTGCCTAATCAAACAAATGCAGATAGTTTTGCTAAATCCTGCTTAGCAACGTTCAACAAATAAAGAGCAAATCTCTTCTCTGAACCTAGACAACCTGACAATAATGAAGATGTATATTCAAGCGGAATATGGAATAAGCCTGAGCCTCAATTCATGGGAGCTCCTGTATCCTGCAAGAGGCGAGCCCTGGGTGGGTTTACAAGTTCTATAAAATTGCTCACTTGGGGGAAACAATGTGAGGATGTAATTCTCTGCAGGATTTCCCAAGCCCCTCCAGTCATCTGTTTCTGCTGTATACATTCACATACATCCTCAAGCTCACCATTTAGAAACGAGGCCAGATGGATGTATAACCCAAACCAGTGTTACTTGCTGAATTTAAAAGCTATTAATCAAAACAATTTCCTTTATTAAACTGCATGGGAGAACAGGACAAATACAGTTGACGTATTACACATATTTACTGGAGTGCACCTCAGGACAATACAGGCTGAGGTTATTTTCTCAAGGCTCCACCAGAGAAAAACGTTGATAGCAAAACGTTCTTCCTAAAAAAAAGTGGATTACTGCAGGACAAAGCAAGCAGGAAAGGGCATCTTAAATGCTTTCCTTGAGTAGATAAGGCATGTTATTTTCCCCAGAGGAAATAATTACACTCGCTGAAAGGACTGGCAACTTGAAGTTATTTTCAAACAAAGAGCAGGTCTTTGTCTAACACAAGCGCTAACTTGCTTTAGGAAAGCAACTTGTGAGACTAGATCAACAAAGTCAGCTTCACCTTTCACCAGATACTTCATGCCAACCCAGCTGGAAAACAGCCTGGGCTATTTGAGGCTTAAGATTCACAAATAATAGTTCTTATTGCTCTCCCACTTCTGATGCTGCAGTTGCCACACGTTTAAATACAGGATTAAAAAAAATACCAGCTTGCAGTTCTGCTTTCTCTATCTTAGAGCTTGACAATAAAATCATTTATCTGAAGTACATACAATGAAGTTCCAATTCTAAAACCACCAACAACAAAAAAGCCCTTGTCCAAATAAATTACAGAAATACGAGTCCTCTAGAAATACCTGGCAAATCCCAGACTGGTTTGGGTTGGAAGGGACCCTAAAGCTCATCCAGTTCCAACACCCTGCCACAGGCAGGGAACCCTTCCACTAGAGCAGGTTGCCCCAAGCCCCTGTGTCCAACCTGGCCTTGAACACTGCCAGGGATGCGGCAGCCACAGCTTCTCTGGGCACCCTGTGACGGTGTCTCACCGTCATCACAGGGAAGAACTTTTCCTAATGACTATTCTAAATCCCCTCTCTGTCAGTTTAAAGCCATTTCCCCTTGTCCTATTACATACCCTTGTCAAAAGCCCCTCTTCTAGCTTTCTTGTCTCTCCCTTTAGGTATTGGAGCCTGTAGCTATTTGTTTAACAGACAAACCCACAGGTTTTTCATGAATCAATTTAGTTTGGAGGAGGTCACTGAACCAGGACCCAGGTGTAATCCTGAAGTGATACTCCGATACATCACTGCAAACAAACCTAATTTTGCAAGTTGTAATTGCAGGCAGAACACATGGACCCTGGCACTGCAGAAATTAAAGGGATCCCAGTAGGCAAAGTCAGAGGGCGGCCGCCTGGGCTCTTCCATTCTTCTACTTCCCCTCAGTAAGCAGAGGGGAATAAGAGAAAAACATTTAAGAGAATAAGAGAAAAAGAAGGAAAAAGTGCATGTAATATACCTGTTCTTATTCTCACCTTATTAGCATCCAAATTGAAAAAAATAAGAGAACAATTTGGCCAAAATCTCATTTAAATTTCTGTTTAAATTACAGTTATTACTTTCAGGGGTTATCACATAAATACTCCTATTCATATATTTTTCATAATCAGAGTATTCATTGATGTAGTTCATGAAAATGTCTTCTACTAGCATAGATTTTTAAGGGCTTCTTTATGGTGCAGGTCTTCCAAAATAGATGCTCAAGCAGAACCCTGTCAGACTTAAAGTAGGCTGAAATGCTGGCACATCATTAGGGGCTTATTAAGAAGCAAATTTGTTGTTTTTCCTCTGTTTAGCAATACTCAACAGGTACTTATTTTGACACCATTTTCATTTGAAAGCACATTAAATTAACATGTTCCATGGTTTAGATTGGCTATAAGGAGGAAGTTCTTTACTGTCAGGGTGGTGAGGCACTGGAATGGGTTGCCCAGGGAAGTTGTGAATGCTCCATCCCTGGAAGTGTTTAAAGCCAGGTTGGACAGAGCCTTGGGTGCCATGGTTTAGTGTGATGTGTCCCTGCCCATAGCAGGGGGGTTGGAACTACATGATCTTAAGGTCCTTTCCAACCCTAACTATTCTATGATTCTGCTGGAAACATTGCCTGGACAAAGGCAAAGCCAGCAGCCTCACAACAAAAATGATTATTTCTAGATTAATGTAACATACATTAAATTACACATTTCTCTACATGTTCTTCCTGTTAACCCATTGTATCTGACAAAGCTGATGACTTTTAGACTTCTATTTCACATTTACAATGTACTTCAAATACAACTCATTATACAGTAAATAAAAACAATACACACTGACCTCCTCTGCACATACAACCAAATCATGAAAACTCTGTATGCAAAGTTCAGCAGCAAACTCTGTTCTCTCTTGTCACTATGCAAAGAAAACAAGTGCTATTAATAGACAGACTAAATTAGCACTAACATGCTATTTATTTAGTTTAGACTTTTGGCCTTTAGTTTATACCAGCTTAGAAGTAAACAGAGAAAAATGTAATAACAGCAAACGTACAATGAAGCAGTAAAAATAACATAATGATGGATTCAAATATATTGTTCCAGTTGGGAGTCAGTAGGGCAAGCGCTTTAGAAAAATAATGTTTTCCTTTGACAAAATCAGTACAATACTTGCTGGTACAAGCAATAAAAAAACCCCTCCCATAAAACACTTCTGACTCTGCTTTCCATTTTAATGGCTGCAGGCAAAATTCAGAATACATTTGTCAAGTTGATATTATCAACACAACAGGGGCATGCCTGACTTGCTCTACATTCAAAGTTCACTTTTAGAGGCCATTAGCCAAGAAAAGAGAACACAGGAAACCAAAATCACTCATAGCAGGCTGAGACAGAAATACACCTTCAAATATTAAAGATAAGTTTATATCAGTATTATCCCATATTACTTTCAAGGCATCAATCACATTCAGTTTAACATTAAAGACCAACCAATATGAAAATTAAAAGTGATTTGCACTCCCTCTTTGCTCAGTTTAATGAGACATCCTAGTCTGATCTGTGACAACTAGTGCCAACATCTTTAACTTCTTTCCTGACATCTGAAATTGGTTTCAAAGACAGATACCGAGAAGGCAAGAATACTATGTAAAAGGACATAATAAAAGCACTGTAAAAGAGAAAATCAAATGTATAGTCTTAGCTTCTTCCCCCCCTTTAGCACTGCAGCATCATTTGCACCATTAAGCAACTGAAAGAAAATTCCATTAAAAATTCCTCTATGTATCTGAACCTTTCTCTTGTGCCTCTGAAATTAATACCAGGCAACTATATTAAAAACAATTCTTTGCTGTTATACATTGCTTATATTCCATTTTTGTTCTCACTGCTAATACCTGGACAAGGTTTTTTCACATACTTACTGAAAGCCTATTCTTTCATAAAAATGTATGCCTTTATGTATGTAGGGTTTTCCTATTTTAATTTCTCAGATTACTTCTTTTCCAGACTAAAAATCAAACAAAGAGAACAAATGTATTAGAGAGATCAAAAACCCCAATCACTTGGATTGTGTAATTCCGTGCTTTGCCCACAGGTGGAACAAATGCATGGCTAGTTGACCTGATGCTTGATAAAACCAATATACATCATACATATATATTATATACATAATCCAAATAATTCATATACTGGCTGAAAATACAATGAACCCTGTGCATTGAGGCTCTACACATGACTACAGTAGACTATTGTAACCTGAATTACCATATCATTTAATGGATTTTAAGGATAACACAGGCTGAGTTTGGGCTGCTTATTTTTAATGAGGGCACAATGATATTGGGGCAAGAAGCTTCACTTTGGCATCAATATAATGCTTATAAAGGAGGGATTTCAACAGCTGCCCTGTACAGATGGTTGCTTCTACTTACAAAGCTTTGAACTGAAGAAAGATTAAATCTATGGATAAGGGACCTTTACCTTGCTGCTTTGCTTCCCTAGTTGGCAGAGAAAAAATAGCTAAGATAGATTATAACAAATGTCTTGTTTATGTTATGCACACAATATTTCTTAAATGCCCCAAACACAATGTCTGTTTGGTTTTAGCAGCATGTGGTTTCCACTCAGCTCCCTGGAATTCCCCTAAAAGAATAAGAAATTTCAGCTTTCCTGAATTCCCAGCAGAATGGCCAGTATTCAAAAAAAGGGGAAAAAACAAACAAATTACACCGAGGAAAAGAATCTGAGTCCAAGTCAGTAACAACCAGTGTAAAAGCAGAATGCCACACATTGCGTGACTAATGGTATATGCCTTTGTTCCAAGGTAATTAATCTTATTTTTCATTGCAAGTTGAAAGCCTTGAAGGAGCCATTCCTGGGGAAAACGTTGGTTTGCTCTAAAACCTGGCATAAAAGTCAAGGATTCGATTTGCTGGGCTGGCATAACCTTAGCAAGCAGCAGTGAACACTGTTCACTGCAAAGGTATCGAGTTCACAAAACTCAAACTCCTGTGCACCTCTGAGCTGAGGTTTCATTCCTGAAAGCCACTTTTCATACTGACTTACAGAATCGTAGAATAGTGAGGGTTGGAAAGGACCTTAAGATCATCAAGTTCCAAACCCCTGCCATGGGCAGGGACACCTCACACTAAACCATCTCACCCAAGGCCTCGTCCAACCTGGTCCTGAACACTGCCAGGGATGGAGCATTCACAACTTCCCTGGGCAACCCATTCCAGTGCCTCACCACCCTCACAGTAAAGAACTTCCTCCTTATATCCAATCTGAACTTTCCCTGTGTAAGTTTTAACCCGTTACCCCTTGTCCTATCACTACAGTCCCTAATGAAGAGTCCCTCCCCAGCATCCCTATAGGCCCCCTTCAGATACTGGAAGGCTGCTATGAGGTCTCCACGCAGCCTTCTCTTGTCCAGGCTGAACAGCCCCCACCTTCTCAGCCTAAAAGACTTCTTAAAGATCTTGGTGAATTCCTTGGTTTACTACAAATCATCGTCTGATAGCAGCTGTGCATGCATCACAGGAATATCTGCAGCAGTAACAGAGGGTTCTGTGAGCCTTAAACCTGGATATTAATATACTAGATAAAGAAATTAGAAAATCCATGGCAGCTATCACACAGCTTCCAGCTGTGTACTTCTAATGAGTGCTTCTAGTGCACACCAAGGTTCAAAGGAAACACTAATGAATTCTATTCTGGCAGCAATACACTATTTGGAAGCCAAAATGGATGAAATCTGTGGACTTCTAAAGTCAAAATTTCTTTTAAATTATACAAGAAAATTTGAAAGCTCTAAATTCTCTCAAGAGGTTTAAAACTGAAACTGATCTTTTGATTTTATCAACTGCATTTGTGAGAGAAATTCCTTTTCCTAAAAAGAAGTGAAACAATAGAACACTACTGAGGCACAAAACCGAAGTTCTGGAAATCAAGTTGAGGTTTTTTGTATATTCTTTGGAATTAGTAACTTTGCTGGAAACTCAAACCCACATGTTCCTCAGCTTACAGTAAACAAATATAAAATGTACCCAACAAGCAGAAAGGACTGAAGAGCAAAGGGTGTGGAACAGGGTGTTTGTCTCAGTGGGTCCAGATATTGGCACAACTGACCTTGAAAACAAGAGGCACATTGCAATTTCTTGTAATTTCCATTTCACAGGGGCTGATTCTAGAGCAATTGTTTTCACACTATCTATTGCAGAGGGCCACATACTAGCTCCCTCCTATTATAAATCACACTTGGAGGACTTGGTTTGTGGCATCGGCCTACTAACAAATGATTTCTGAAAACATGACAAGTTATGGGTATATATTCATGTGTATCCTGTAGGATACAAACCTCAACAGATCACATTTCTCCTCCCCTTCATTCCTTAGTGAATGCTACTGATTTCAAGATGGTCTGATTGCGAATCTTGTTGCTAAGGTCCCCATACTGACACATAATTTGAAAACCTGAATCAAGAAACCATTCAAAACGACTTTTTGTCCTCATTGTTCAATGAAAGAATACTGCCTCACTGGTTCCACGTTTCCCTTCTGATCTTACTTAATTCAAACATGCTTTTTGTAGTGCCACTGTGCCTTCAGACACCAACTATCATCAATATAGCTACAGGATATATCAGATAACTGTGCCTCCTTCAGCTCCTGAATATCGACCACCTCAGAACAGATGTCCACTTTGCATTGCAGCACTCACTGAACGCTTCTGAAAGTGAACTAAGGGACATGGAAGGTACCAGCCATGATTCAGGCTTAAACAAAAATACCCAAAGACATCAATAAAAAGAGCAATCTCCTCTTTTATTCTGAAGGTGTCATCAGGGATAAGAATTATAAAGTATTTATATCACATGCTTCTAATAAACAGTGTCGGATCATTAATGAAAATAAGCTTCATGAGCTCCAAATAAATCTTTGTACACATTAAACTTCTGCACTTCATCTAAACCGATGCAGGTTTAATTTTTAATAGCAGCAGCGGTTTTGCCATGTATTTCTCAATGCAGAAAGACTTGAACTATTCATTTTCATTCAAGCTTTCAAAAAGACTTACCCTCAAGCACAGAGCAGCATCAAATATTTCAGCTCAAAATTCAAGCAATTAAGAAAAAGTTTTCTGCAGCCAAATATGCCCTATGAAAAGTAAACATACATAGGCAAAATAAACTGGAGTAGCTGCACTATTGTAATGACATCGGTTTATGTATCAAGACGCATGTTTCATGTTTCATTCTTCTTAACACTTGCACTCTATTTACTGCCAAACACTGAAAAAAGACCTTTTTTTCTCTTTGAAAACATTCCAGTCATATTCCAGTCACTAAATCTATGAATTTCATGAGATTTAATAATTTCTTTCATGGGAATCTTTGTGGGTCTAAACAAGCTATTTAAAGGAAAATGCAGTAACTGTATCAATTTATCCTTCTCTCTATTGGTACAATCATAGAATCAGAGAATGGTTTGGGTTGGAAGGGACCTTAAAGTTCATCCAGTCCCAGCCCCCTGCCACGGGTTGGATGTCCCAGCCCTCTTCCACTACCAGGTTGTTCTTCCACTACAGCAGGTTGCTCCAAGCCTCATCCAACCTGGCCTTGAACACTGCCAGGGATGGGGCAGCCACAACTTCTCTGGGTACCCTATTCCAATGCTTCATCAGCTCTCACAGTGATTAGAAGTTACACACATCTGTATCTGTACGTACATATACCTTGGTGAACACATTATGAATCCGTTTATTATCAAGGGTGGAAATAACATACAAATTCATAAAGAAATACATCATCATGGATCAACAGGATTCACAGTAATGAGTACTGCCACTTCTTGACAGAAATCAGCAGTAAACCAGAAGGTACTTAAAGATACCCATGTTTTGGAGAACATGGGGGTAAGCTGTAGAAAAAACAGCTCCACCAAGTAAAACTGCAAAGAAGTAACAGCAGAGACACTGCATACATTTACCAGGGAAAAAAGGCATGGTAAGGGGGTGACTATGAAATGTGCTGGGTGAAACCAGGTTAGCTCAAGGTCAGTGAAGAGATGGAAAAGAGAGAATGAGAAAAATCAGAAGCTGACTGTGTCCTGGTTTCATATCTGAGATGAAAACAGATCAAGAAATGAAACTTGAATTCTTAAAGGAACATTGGCTCAAATATTGAAAATACTCCAAAATAGTGAGGAACATCATGGTAAATTTTCAGAAGAATTTTGATTCTTTGTCTTTAATTCTCCTAAAATACACAATATACAACACAATTTCTCTTTGCTTTAACTTGAGACCCACAGCGCTGCATGGAAATTCCAAAATCCAAATAGGACCTACTTATTCAACTACATTTTGTTCATGGTGTCTCTGGTTAAAAAGATGGTGAAAAAGCAGTGCATCTTCAAAATCAGAGAAAAACAATCATGCATGAAATAGAAAATATGGATTCACAAGCTTATATTATTTGTTAATCGCTACTTATCTCTTCAAACGTTACAGCCTTTCAGATGATATATACAGACTTCCATTAGAAAAAAGTATAATTATGGGGATGACTAAAGGCAGACCTTCAGTGGCAGGGTTTTTTGTTTGGTTTCTTCTCTCCTTTTTAAATGTACTTCCCCCTTTCCTCACAGCTCCACGTAGCCACTGGAAGCTACCATGGCCGTTCCTTTCTCCCTAGTACACCCCTTCAAATCTACCCCTTGAAGACAGGATTTCCCAAGTGACTGAATTGTTTCCAAATTACAGCCCCAAACTGCACTGATACAAAAAGTTCATTCCTTTAACCCTGCTTGAAAAGCAAACTTTCCTCCCTCTTATCTCGCCTTGCCACCCAAATAATAGATGACAGTCATCTGTTTTATGTTAGACTATCATTCCTAGATCTTTCATGCTGATTCATTCTCAGCTTTCACAGCACAGGCATGAGTTGTCAGGAAGAGCTATGCTGGCTTCATTTCCCATATGGAACCCAACAGCTGGAGTTCATTCATTAGAGCAAGCAAAAAATCCTGATATAAGTTAGAGAACAAAACGACACAGTGACAAACACATCTTCCTGAATCCAACAAGTACCACACTGAAAAGTACTGTAAAGCAAGCACATCGTTCTGTCAGCCAGGGAATTGCTGAGATCCAAGTATCTATGGACACGCTTGTGTATACAAAATCCCATTTTCAAATCCTAATAACCCCCAGGTCTTCCCCTTCGTTCATGACTCCCTAAGTACCGTTAGCTCAGTCAGTCCCACACACAGCACCAGGTCTCCTTCACATCCCTTCACCATTCTTCATCAAGTCTCCAGTTTGCTCTGTCTCAACCCTGTCCCTCCCACTGACACTGTATCAGGCTACAGAAACCATGAGAGGCAGCAGGAGGCTCCTGCTTGCTCTTGGGCTAACTGGTATTGATACCCTATGTGATGAGCCAGTAAGTCAACCACAAAAGACAGTATCTCCATATGTAAAAGATTGCATTTAATGGAAGTAGTAATTTAGGTCCTCTATACCAACCGTCAGGAATTTACAGGAAAATACAACTGAGGTTTGTACCTTAGACAAATGATAATCAAATTATTTTCCTGTCTCTAGGTTATTCCTAAACAAATCCAATTATTTAGCTAAATTCTGTTGACGGAATGATCAACATTAATGGCTTTTTCAAATTAGCTACTATGGAAACTTTTATACTTAATAAACTTTCTGCTAGTAACACTTAAACATAGCCTGCAATACTTCCCAAGTGATATTGAGCTAACACATACATCCAAGCTTCATACTTTCTCACTGACATTTTTAATCGCTCTTCAATTCATATCAAGGAATTTCCTAAAATTTCATGTAGTAGCATGGAATACTGTTCACAGGTTTAATTTTGTTGCTTCCGTAAATACATCTACTTTAACAGAGGATTTAAGAGTTTAACTATTATCAAAACAATGAGGACAGTTACAACAGTATGATTTTGTTTCAGAAGGGGAAACTGTCTGAAATAAGGAAGCTGATTAAAAGGGCCAGAAAGGTTAAACAGCAGGAGTCAGTAGGTCTGAGGAGGTCAGTAAGAAAAGGTCCTTCAAAACATTAAAGTTCACACAATAAAACAAAATAAATAACTCAAAGCCTTTTGCGGTAAATGCAAAATAATACAGTGAGGGTATCTGCCCCCATCCAAATAAACACCACCCACATAGCTTGTCACATCCATTTGGAAACTAGATATATTACAGAACAAGCCATTTAACCACAGGTTAATGCTTCTTTTACAGTGATAAGGGACTCAGCACAAATAATAATAATGACCCTTGAAAGAATACTTGATGTTAAACTGCCCACTGCAAGCTGAATCAAAGAGTTTCAGAGAACTGTTTCAATTTAGGTATTTGAAAACTGGTGAGCCCCTGCAGATTTACATCTTGGGTCTGTGAACAATAGTCTCTCCCATTTGAGCTTCAGGATGATGCTTCAAGAATTTCATAAACCTGGAAACTGCAGCAGTCACAATACTGCAAAATTTAAACAAAGGCTGCTCTATTTGCCTTGTGCAAGAAGCATAGCAAATACTATTTGATCCAGTGAACACAGAGAATCATGAAAATAACTTTCTATATTAATCAGGAATGGGTTTAGTGTTAAATGGCCGAAAGAAGTGAAAGATAATTTGAAGACTGTCAGATAAGCTCTGAAGCCAGGGAGCAGACGGTACCACTGCAGTTTTTTCACTCTGTCCTTCAACACAAAAGACATCTCTGTGTTTTAGCATAAAGAAGTTCTACTGTAGCTCCATAGGTACTATTATTTCTGCTGGAATAACTAATATATCCCTATGAAAAATGTTAGTATTGCATTGACAGTTACTATGGAGGAAACTATATCTGGCAATATTCCTCAATTTTCAACTCCTTCCTTTCAATTTTAACCTTTTCAATGGAATTGATCATTAAGTTTACTCTAGAAAAAGCTATCAGTATCTGATACAATTTTTATATATGCTGCTGCCTTTTTTTTCCCCCAAGAACAATAATGTGGATATTAAAAATCAAGGTACTTATAGCTTATTTAGGTGGAATAATTTGAGGTGGGAGAGATCTCTAGGAAGACAGCTCTTAGATGAGTCATAACTTGCACCTTAGCTGAGCAAAAACTAACATTGCTGTATTGCCAAATAGATTAAATAAGCAAGAAGAAAACCCACGGAAAAGTAGCACATCAATACAGAAACAAACAGAACTGTCCTTTATGAAACAGAGGAAAGCGTGCTGTATTTCAGAGGGATATTGATCTCAGGAACGCTGACGGCCCCGAGTCCTAGAGGCTTTAATTAAAGGAAGTCTTCAATGCAATTGCTGGTCTATTTTTTAAGAATTATAAAAAGAAACTATAAGCCCATGCATGATGAATTGGAACAACTTCTGATGGATGTAGCGTACACTTGTGGATGAAAAGGTTTAACATGAGAACTGTAAAACAGTAAGTCAGATAGAAGTCAGGCTCACAAATACCAGATACAACAATACAGGTTAGATTTATCACCAGTCTCTACCCTCATAATACATCTCCTTTGTCAAGTTTTAGACATGACTACCATTAGTGCAGCCTTGGCCTTGAAATTGTATTAGTTATCAGGCATGACGCTGTGAATGACAGTCAAAGTTGACTGATTAGAAAGGAAACACACAGAGATCGCATGCCCAAACCCAGTGGTTCACTCCTTCTAGCAAGAGAGCTGAAAATAGTTTGCTTAAGGGCAATTCAAAAGAGCTGGCAAAGAAAAATTATGCTGTTAGAAAGACCTGGACCTCTGTATTTTTTTATGCTTCTGGTTCTTGCTGTGTGCACTTTGCACCTTTAGAGAAATGAGTAATTAATGCTCTCCTTTGATGATGCCGGTTTTGAGTCATTGCCATCATGTTACTAATCACAGACTCGCAAGTGAAACAGCTTGCAGATGCTCTATACAATTGGGCATGTGGTAGTAAAATAGCTAGAAAAAAACCATCCATAACATCATGTCTATGAAAATGGATACAGAAGTTTCACTGAAAGAGGGAAGAGTGAAAAGAAGTATCACTCAAGGTATGCAATGAGGGGAATCTGAAAGTGGAAGAGAAGTTTCACCCATCACTATTGACACACCTCATAAGGAAAGGCCTAGAACTAATGAAGTAACTGTTTCTGAATTACAGGCAGAGAACCCATAGAAATAGAACTATTTTATGAACATACTACATTTAAATTCCATCTTCCCCATCCAAACCATCCAGTAGGGTTAAGATGCTTAAAAAAGGCCTGGGGACTTCCTAAGTCAATTTAATTCAGTTTTGTAGCTGAATTTAGTTGTAGTAGGAAGATATGCTCCAATTACAATTAAGCAATTTATTTTTCCTAGTTTATTATTTATGATTTTATTATAAGGCTTACACTTGTAGTATATAATTGCAATCCATATCCTTGTATCATTCTGTCTTATAAAGCAAAACTGCTGAAGTGTTTAGCAATTTACCACTTGGAATTATACTACAAATGCGCCTGCAAGTTGGTTCTTCTACTTTGATCTAAAACTATTACCCAAGTCTTGTACAATGTAATTAAATAAATTAAATCAGCCCTTGGGGACCTTTTGCTCTAAAATGAAATTTCAGATCCAAACACTGCCTGTAACCTTTACTGTAGCCACATCTAGAATGCTACTTGTAATACCACAACTAATCAGATCTTGACAGAAAGGCAGACACTTGCTGATGGAAATCCTCCTTCCTGATATCCCCAAGGATGAATTTACTACATCATGACTGAAACAAATCCTATTCTATCAGAGCCCATATTTTAAAGAGGGTATTACAAGTTCTGAAGCAAGGCTTCTGGAGTAATGCTGCTCATTTATAACACATGGACATCACTCATTCCCTACCCCATCGCTGGACTGCTCAGCTCACTGAAAAAAAACTTGGTATTTCATGACATTTAACATTTTTCTTCTGATTCAGACAACCTAAAAATCAGGCTGATTGCAATGCCCAAGTCAGTAGTGACTACTCACAGTAGCTAGTACCAGAAAAAGCACAGTTGAAGCGCCAGTGTAAAAGGCCAGCTTTAAACATGAATCACTGACTTTGTGAATGAAAGCAAATGCGTTTTAATCCTACCTCTCAAAAAATATCAATAATCATTAACTGAGAAGCAAGAATTAACTGAACAGACAGTAGCGTATGTGTCATTATGAAAATAGGCTACCAATATACATGCAAAAAGTTATACTCATTACAAACATGAGCATGATAAAATACTGCCTCAAGACAAACATAAGAACCAGTCACAACGATTTTTTACATGACAGCTGAAAATTTACCTTCTTCCCTCGGTTCATTAATCAGGATGTTTAACACTAGTGCTACCATAACCATTTGTGATTTCATCAGTTTGTACATAAAAGTAACAGGCACATGATAACACACCAGCTGAATGTATGCTTGATGCCTTGATTCTTCCCTGTAGAAGTACTTAAGGAGAAGCTCCAGCTGAAGTCAGATGTAGCACTGGAGCTGGGGTACCACACAGCCCTGAAAGTCAGTTCAGAAAGTTATTTCCAAAAGCAAGGAATAGCTACTATCCACCCCTAGCATTTCCTCTGATGGTATTTGCTACTACTGACACATTAGAGTTCAATGGCTGTTGGTGGCTATTGATCAGCTACATGGTTTTGTATTTGATCTCGATATCATCAGCCACAGAAGTGCAAGAATCAGTATTCACTGCTCAAGACTGCATACTTCACTTAACATGCTTTTCTTCTCATTAGAATGCCTTTTACCTGAATGACATTGAGCAAGAGAACATTCTGCCACCTGAAAAGCTTGCAATCTTGTTCACTGCAATAGGATCCTCATCCCTCCAGGGCAGCCTCCCACCTCTCTGCCCCTGCCTGACAATCACTGTGCTCATCGACTCTCACATTAGCAAAACATGCGGTCAAGGTGTTCCTCTTCAAGGTGGCACCACAATTGCATAAACATCAGTTGTACTCCTTGAAGCTCTGTACAAGCAAGAGCTGCATTCTCACCCAAGATCATAACTTATTTTTATGCCAATTAGGCAACAGTCTGAAAAGCACAAGAAAGACTCTTTTACAGTCAGTGGGACAGCTCCTATGTTTTAAGTACGAAGTAAGTTGCTAGACTGAATCTTCAGTGATCACTGTAACCAAAGACAGAATTACCACTAAAAAGATATTGTACAAAAAGAATCCTCATGGAGGTTCAAAGAAAGTGTTCTCATGCAGGTATTTTTGTTCTTTCCAGCTACAAAAATAACACATTATCCATCCTGAAACACAAAGGTAACCAAGGAAGTATTATGTCATTTGCAATAGGTTCTTTTCGCTAGAGCAAAGTGGGGCTTTATTATTGTGATTATTATTTAATTTCAGCTACTTCTATATATTTCAGCTTTGAAAGCAAGACCACAGCATCAACACATTGCTGATGAATAACGAGCCTGTAACAACAACAACAAATGAGGAGCTATTAAGAAAACGTTAATTCCTCCAGATAAGTATTTTCAAAGGTCACCTCTGCTTTTTCGTTTCTCCAAACATGATTCTACCTTTTCCAAAATACCTCAGGCTTCCATCCCATTTATTTAGTTTTGCTAGAGACTAGAAAAAACTAGAACGCTACAGCGATTTCATCTCCCCAGCAGATGAATCAATATGTCTGAAGAGCATCACCAATTATAATAGAATTATGTTCATTAACAGTATTATGCATTTTCAGCCAAAATTGAATTTTATTTTTTCAAACACATATTCCAGAGTATACCCTTACAGTGTACTCTTATGGATACCACAGTGTATCATCAACGCACCATCTCAAAGTGCCTGCATTCAGGGAAGAGCTATATAAGCACAGATTTGTTGCATTACAGCCAGAAAAGTACATAGTCAGCATGCAGCAAACCAAGAATTTCAGGAAAATGGGTCATTTATGTCATGCATTTAAATAACAGGCGCCGCTCAAACCACTCTTGCCAAATGCTACAGTTGGATTATGCCAATCACTGTATTGAGCAGTTGGGGGTACAGACTATCTTACTTTGCACCTTATAACAAAGGAGCAGCATTTTTTGATCAAGCTCCCTGCTCCTTACAGAACCAAGCACCACAAGAAATGACATTTCACCTAAGTGCTGGTGAAGCAGGATACTCCAGTATTTGCAGTCTTATCTTTGTAGATATGATTCAATATGACATAACTCACTAGGAATTAAAGACCTGCACGAAATAACTGCTGCTCCTAACTTACAAATCCACCAAATGGGTTAAAAGTAACTTAAACTATTGAGTCTCAGAGGGGTTTTGTATCTTCCAAATGATCTTTTACTCACATGGTAACAGCAGGTAACAAGATGTAAAAATGTCTGCATCTGTTCCCTCGCTCTCCAGAGGCCTGGTACCTCTGTGTGACTTGATACAGGTTATAACCTCTGTGGATTTCATTTACCCATCTCTAACGTGAATAATGCTTAACTTCCTCCTGGGAATTGTGTGGAGGCTTAGAATATTAATCCTGGTAAAGTGCTTTGAAATCAGTGAACTGAAAACAGCACAAAGCACCAAGTTTTAGCTTGTGAATCCACTTCTCGCCGTTACTTTGTCAAGCTCATACAGAATCAACTATGTTCATTTGAATCAGTATAGCTTCTGCAATAACAACTTTGCCTATTTCAATAATTTAATGAAAAAAGATGGTAAAGGTAAAATAACTAAAACCAATACATCAGGTTTTTCCACTTACAGATGTAATATGCCCTGTGATATTGCATACTGCGTATCTCTTGTGCCAGTGCTGGGTTTAACACTTATAATAGCTTCTCCTCCCCAGCCTTCTCTATTGAAATGAACAGTGTTTAAGGAGCCTTCTAAAAGCAGCAATCTGTTTCATTATGAAAGCCTTCTTTAAAGTGGTTATGAAGTGGCCCTAGTGGATGATTTTCTGTGTTGATATCAAAAAGCTTTTCCTTGTATCGTTTTATGCATAAAATACATGAAGAGCTTCAATTCTATGCAAGATAAAACATTCCGTTAAAAAAAACTCAGTAGGTATCACTATAAAATGTAAAATATTTTCTAGTCTCTGTATAAATTAATGACCTCATGAGCTAAGGAATAATAATTAATGTTTTACGAAACCCCTTATGACATCCATTAGATATAATACAGTGGCAATCTGATAGATTTGATCAAAAACGTTAAAAAAAACATAGAATTCACAAGTTTTTATGTTCTGGAGTGAGTTCAAAGGACCAGAAAATCCTTAAGTTCCTTTCACAAGGACTGCTTGTATTATATATGTGTCAAAAAAACCCAACAGAATGTGAAATCATATAAACCCCAATTAAATACATTGGGAAAATCCACAATTAAACCCAACATTTGCAATATATATAGAGAGAACTAGCTAGAAAGAAACTTCATGGGCTAAGCAAGCATCCAAATGAGCAGATATCTTTTCCAAAGCTTATTTAAATGCTTTAGTACTTTTTTCCACTTATATCCCACCTGCTTCTGCCTACATCTCTCCCAAAATGCCTGTGATGTCTGCAAGAACAGCTCATGAGCAAGCGACTTCTGCTGCACTCACTTCAGCTAGGCCTTGGTCATCAGTAAACCCCTCATAAATGGTCATGAAATGTCACCTCTTTGATGTACCCTTACTTCACCTTGATCTCATGGAATTTCCATTCCTATTCCTTTTTGCTACATGTTAGTCTTAGATAGTCCTTTTCAAATATTCTCCAGATTATAAACATAAGTAAATATGATTAAATACTACATTATAAAAGGCATTTATCAGTTACGACACTGCATTAGAACCCGGCTGGGTGCCAAGAACAATCCCCAAAGTCCACAAGCCAGTGCAGAAATGTATTTACAACAGAGATCAGAGCACTTAGTTGGTTGAAATAAGAGCCAAACCCCTGCACAAACAAAGGAGATGGACTGAAGGGTTCTGTACCAGATCTTACTCAACAACCGTACATTTTGATCTAGCAATGAGCAGCAACTAAACTACATTTTTACCATCGGTGTCATTCGTCATGTTAAAAAATAGCTTTAAAATCCAAATTTGCCTTTATAGGGAATGTTAAGAAAGAAACTGGGAGAATTTCAGAAATACACTGATCAGAAACATGAATTTTTGTTACAAACTCACAAGTTTTGGCATTAGATTTAATAATAATTTGTTCAACAGATTTCCTCAACAAGGAAAGAAAACAATCTAAACACTCAATCCCTGAAAACTACGCAGGAAAACATTCATCTAAGTTTGCTGTAATATACTTTAAAAGGAGCTTCAACATAATGGCAGTTAAGCCTCTGAAAAGCTACTCCATGTTGTTCTATATTGTTTTAGCGGACCCACGGGACTATGTCTTTCTGTATGTTTTAGTGATGCACACAGCTTTGACGACACTTCAATTATCTCGGGCTGAAATTGAATCTGTTAAGAACACTGTAAACTGAATAATCCAATTCCTTTTAATACAGCAGGCTGAATCCCTAAGTCCTAATGAATATTTTTCCTCTTTCATTCCCTCTCCCTAGAGCTAACTAAATTGTTGAGTCAAGAACCCAGCAATTACGTATCATTTAAATATTTTTAGTTTATATGTATTCATCATTTGCAAGTGAGGACATGATTGCAGTAAGCATCCCAACAATGCTATGTAATTCTAATTACCAGAAATCCAGCGTGGTAGGTGAAACAACGACATTAATATCTGAAACAATGCACGGAACATGGTTGGCAATATTGGAATTGTAGGAAAACAAGATTTATAGTATAGGCTATATGTAGGCTTTTATCAATTATGTGTCTTTATGTACTCTGTATTACATACATAAAAGTTTATATTAAAAAGAACAATAAGAAACAAACAAGAAAATCCACAAAAAACAGTGCTTAAAACGTTAAATTCCTGGTCAGCACATGGTCTCCAACACACTTGAGAGTTAAATACAACATAACCTACAAGGATGCTGGAAAGGGAGTCTTCATTAGGGATTGCAGCAACAGGACAAGGGGGAACGGGTTCAAACTTAAACAGGGAAAGTTCAGGTTAGACATAAGGAAGAAATTCTTGACTGTGAGGGTGGTGAGGCACTGGAACATGTTGCCCATCAGAAATGGTAAATGCTCCATCCCTGGAAGCATTCAAGGCCAGGCTGAACAGATCCTTGGGGGACATGGCCTAGTGTGAGGCATCCCTGCCAACAGCAGGGGGGCTGGAACCAGATGATCAAAAGGTCCTTCCCAACCCAAACCATTCTACGATTCTATGAACACAGAACTCACTAGTTCTGAGGAGACTTTCCTATTGCTCATTACTCAAAACATTCATAAAACTCAGCTGGACAAGATAATGAGCAACTGAAAAATAGTAAGATTAAAAAAAACCCCAAAGCTGTGATGAGATCTTTAGTTGTGCAGTTAAAGAATGCATTTTAAAATAGGGCGAGTTAGTGATCCTGAAATAGTGATCACAACACACAGTGATCTCAATGTTCTTGAAGAATGTCAAGACATAACCCGGGTCTCCAAAACTACCGTTATCAAAGTAAATCAACATTTAGTAAGTAGTCAGTGTAATCTTCATCAAGTGTTATCAATACTTATTTATCTCTAAAAATCAATTATAAACCCCAGTAAGTGTCTTTTCAAAACCAAAATGCGTAGCATTTAGAACAGTGTGCATCTGAAGTGACTAAAAAGATGTGATCTCAAAAAGCATTAGCTTTTAGCAAAAAAAAAAAAAAAAAAATCACTTTTACAAGTTTCAAAGCACTTCCCAGCGTTTCAGTGTGAGGAGTAAAAGCCAGTCATTTTAAAGATATGTAGCGATATCATATCTGGGAGAAAAAGTTGGCTACAAAAAACAGAGAATCAGAATTGAAGAGTGGGAAGGGTGACAGGAACGGGCTCTCTTTACTGTTAATTTTCTACTTCAAAACAGTTACGTGGTAGCTTGCCACAAATAATCCAATCAGGAGGATGACAGGACCCACCTGTTACATCAAGCCTGCAACACGCATCCAGAGTCAGCTTCTGTTTGAAATTCAGCCAGAGTCAGTCAGTTAAACAGAATCACTCTTGCAATGTCTGGTATGGCACTAAATTGGAGAATCCTACAAACTGCTGTTAGATTTCATGTTAGTGCTTGGAATCAAGGTGATTCAGAGATACAAATCACTGCAGTTTCTTTGAAGTCATTACAGATTTAAGCAAGAGCAAACGGCAACATTAATTTTGAAGCCTGGTTTGATCAATATGATTACATTGATAAAATTTTTATGATACTTTACATGCCTAAGACAAATTTCTCCAGGAATTCCAATCAATATGAAAACATTTGCTTACAAGCCAAACTTAAGTTGTTGATTCTGTAAGATCTTCAAGATACTTTGATGCCTTTAACCTTGCACGTTATAAGTAAGTACATCTTGCTTCAAAGAAGAGTGAAACTCTTGACTTTTGGTCACTGTATGGCCTATTTCAGCAGGAGATGTATCCTTCCCTGATCTTTCAATTCTATATCATCTGTACAATAAAAACCTCCATAATACAAACATTATAAACCAGTACTGAGAAATCGTCACCTCTTAGGCAAATTGAAATACTTGGATTTTCGTATTTAATGCTGCCATTGGATTATCTAGGTGAATTTTGTATTAGTTTAAATGATGCAATCACTGTGACTAAGAATGCTCTTCTGCAACAGCATTTTAAAACATTTTCTACTCCTTTTTCAGTAGTCAATTTAGCAGTTAATCTGATGATACAGCACAAGCAAAACAAAGTGTCACAGCATGGGGGTATTAGTTCCAGGCTTCACACAACTGGAGAACATTGAGGACAGGCAATTATCAGACACAGAGGACAACAGGAGCGCTTTTCTACATGCTCATTAACTCTATTTAGACAAATGAGTAATGTCAGTCATTTCCATAAGGAAGCATGTATAACCTTCCTCAGACATCGGACATCTTCATGTGCTCTCACAGCCACAGCCAAGTTTTCCTCAAGTCTTGCTTCTTCATTAAAAATAAAGAATAATATTCTAAACAACTCAAAGATTTTTCACAGGACTCTGGTATCTGCTCTGCTTTTTTATCATCAGTAATTCTGTGCTTTTCATACTTCAAATAATCTCCTTTCTGCTTAAAACCATCCTCACTGAAGTTACATGAAAGCTTTTCTTCCAGCCAGCTCAGAAACTAATACTAGTTAATTCCGGTTTGCAGTTATTTTCCCATTTTGTTTGCAAGTTTTACTCTGCATGTGCTCCAAATGTTTCCCTTTGAAACCACCCCTATCAACACCACAGTATGCAAATTTTAGTTATCTCTTTTTAACACTTCAGATGTCTACACGATTTCTGGTAAAAATCATTGATACCATCAAGAGCCTTGCACCTTTTTTGGTAAAATTATAATATAGTACAACAGGATTGTGATTAGAGGTGACTCTGGGCCTGGGCAAACAGGTAACTGGCATTGCAACTGAGTGCTTAGGGGAAAATAAAGTATTCTTAGTATGTGATACCCTGACCACTTGCCTATGAAAGAGGCACATCCATACTTTCCGGAGCATTAACAAACATCTGCAGCACAACATTCTGTTCCCACTGTTTTGACAACCTGACTCTTCATTTCCCCTGTTTCTTCTTCCTTTTGACAGCATCTTAATATCCTACCTGACTCTTCACACCCTAGAGATCACCTACCTCCTGTTGCCTGCATTACTCTAGCAGAGAATTTTTGGATTTGCACAATCCTGTTGTGCCTACACTTGGCGAGGAACCTTGAGACAGCTCTCAAAGCAATGTCCTTTAGGACTATCCACTCCGTTTTCATCCTGGTGAAGATAAACAACATTCCCAGAGATCTCCCAGGTAACTCTGTTTCCCAAGGAATGCATTAAGCAGCAATAAAAGCTCCGTGTTGTCATTTTTTGGATGAGGCTGAAAAATTAATCCCTAGAAACTGATACCCATTCAATAACACAAGGGATAGGGAGAGCTCCGTAAGGGGGTGGTATTCTAATGAATTAGTATTTCGTGTGTCTGACACTTCAGGGTTTATCTGAAACTCAGGACACAAGTCCCCCAGAGTTGTCTGCAAGCACTACTGATTCATCATGTTCAGAACAGAGAGTGCTTTGTAATTGTCACCTTCATCCTGATTCATTTGCAGCCGAATAATGTACAATTAATACTTGCTTAATTACCACCACTTAAAATTCTCAGTAAGTGCCCAAGTCATTCAACCCAGATAGTCAAGTGTTCACAGTAACTCCATAATGGCTTTACCTGAGGCCAGGCATCTGGGATAACTCATTATGACACTCCCCTAACTTCCATCCCTCCAAATCAGCCTTGTTCTGCAAATGATCATACAAACATGTAAGCCCATGACTCTTGATTCTTCTTGAATCTAGGGACCATCAATGCTTATTTCACTTCTGTTTGCAGACAGAATAGATGGAGACATCTATTCCTCATCCAACCTGAAATGCTCCATCCACATAGTTGACTAATGACTCCTTTCAAATACATAATTCATCAGATACATACTTACCTTATGTAATAATATTATGTGCTTTCTTAGAATCATAGAATAGTTTGGGTTGGAAAGGACCTTAAGATCATCCAGTTCCAACCCCCCTGCCATGTGCAGGGACACCTCTCACTAAACAATGTCACCCAAGGCTCTGTCCAACCTGGCCTTGAACACCACCTCTTCTTCCCATTGAGACCACACATAAAACACTGGTAAGACAAATGACATATAGTATTGTTATTCTGCTTTAAAATGTTTTGAGACAAAAATCCTCCCTTTCACCACTCTGTCGCACCTCACAGTATCACACACCTCAATTCCTTCTCCGGTTCTCCCAGAATTTAAAAAGATAAGGAGGAGACCCGAGTCTTCCCTTTGCGATTCTGAAAATCTTCCCTCTGGGATTTCGGAGCTGACACCACTGGATGTTAAACTGCCTCATCCTCAGGAGAAGCACAAAGAGCAAAAAATGCAAGTTTCCTTAGAACTGTCCTCTGGGCGAAATGGTAGAAACCATCCTCAGTGATGAAGACACCATTCAGCCCCATCCAGTACTTGAACTAGGCTGGCTGCTCAGCTCCTTCAGCCAGAGACCTTGTTCTCCAGTTCCTCTGGCAAAGCTCTGCTACAGTATCACTGTGCGGGAGCAGCAGCCCCTGGAGACACCAGATTTTTAGTTCTCAGTGATGTGATTCTTATTCACTGCTGTTCAGAACAGAGAGAATTTGTATCTCCAGCATTACATGGTCCCTCCGTGACTGTCTCCATATACACATGCTGAAGAATTTCTAGTGTAGGATTTATACTTTATAAAAACCAATACCTTTTTAATGAAATCTTAAGTAACATATTTAAATTACAAATGTAAGAGATTTCATAAATTATCAAGTCTTAATGTCATAGAATCATAGAATCATAGAATAGTTAGGGTTGGAAAGGACCTTAAGATTATCCAGTTGCCAACCCCCCTGCCATGGGCAGGGACACCTCACACTAAACCATGGCACCCAAGGCTCTGTCCAACCTGGCCTTGAACACCGCCAGGGATGGAGCATTCACAGCCTCCCTGGGCAACCCATTCCAGTGCCTCACCACCCTTACAGTAAAGAACTTCCTCCTTATATCCAATCTAAACTTCCCCTGTTTAAGTTTGAACCCGTTACCCCTTGTCCTGTCACTACAGTCCCTAATGAAGAGTCCCTCCCCAGCATCCCTATGTCAAATATATTCTAACTTTAAAGACCATTACAACTGAAAAACCATTTATTTACTTCTGGTTTGAAAAATAAGTAAGAAAAAAAGACGGGAATATAGAGCCAATTTGTGCCTGTTAGTCACAGCTACTGAAATATTACAAGAAATCATTTGATTGCATGCAGAAGTATCTATATACACAAAACACATGAAATTAGTGACAGCTGGAGAACTGGATAAAATATTTACGTTGTATTTGGAAAATCACTGGAAAGATCCTGTTGCTTTTCAGGATCAATGACTAGCTATTTGCTACCTCAACCGTGGTGAACCCCAGTCCTGTTCTTACATTCTGGAACTGGAGTTGTTTCAGATACTTAAGGCTATGTTTGAGAAAGACAATAGCATTTCACCACCAGAAGACAAATTCTCAGATTATGTTTCACAAATCAGATTGAAATGGGAGAAAAACCACCCTAAAGGTTAAAGTCTCCAAATGCAATGTCTATTTAGCCATGGGGTTTAACAGCACCAAGCTTTGGAGGGTCACTTTCTTTAAATCAATTCTGATCAATAGGAGCCAGCTGCTGGCCTGTCGCTCCAGATAGAGCTGTCTGCCTGATAAGGTCACTGCGTCTGTCAGCGGGGAAACCGCCGCGAAGGCGTCACATCGCAAACTCCCCACACTCCCAGCCCTCCTATCTGAGGAGAGAGCACCAGGGATTGAGATGTGCAGCGAAGGAATTAGATGAGGTTACCCCATTTGACGGCGTTTGTCAAATTATCTTTTACCACCTTTGCAGAGAGATACAAGAAATAAAACTGCTGTATTACCCCTTTAGTCAAAAGACATTTCTAACAATTTTCTCCTATGGGGAGGTATCATCTTTCCTTCTATTTCCAAACAACATTTTGATGTAATTTCTCACAGACAGTATCATTTTAATGCACACCATACTGTGTATCAGCTATCAGTAAAGTTATTACCATAATTAAATGTCATCACTTGGAAAGGGACAGAAATTGCAAGTTCCCGCTGTATCATAACTGGTATTGTACAGACACTTGTAAAATAATCTGTCCTGCTGCTCCAAAAACTCACTCTAGAATGTCAATGATTACACCAAGCTACATTACTCCTACCATTTCTGCTAGTGTGTAAATGCAATACACATATTGAATCGCTTTGAGGAAAAAAAATCAAGAGACAGTTAAACACTTCTAAAACCAAGTACTAAAACTGTCTTCTAGGAGACTTTGAAATGCCCTGATCTATTCTTGGGTGTTTTGGTCATATACACCAAATTATAGCAGATTAAACCTGCTGCTCTCTTTGTTTGGGTTTTTTTTCTGATGGCCTCTCTTAGAATCTTCCTTTTCTTCCCTAGTCTCATAATTAAAAATAACAGAACGGATAGGACTCAAGTGGAAAGGAACTGGTATATCCAGGGTTTTTCCACTTAAGGTTTAGAATTAGTAGTCGTGTTGTTCAGTAGCTTGAGTACTAATCTATAATTTACCACAGAACGACTTTAAAATAGTCAAAGACTGTTTACATGGGACACTTAGTCCATAATTTACATCAGTTACTTAATAAAATTGTTTTCCATTCGTGTTCTTTTTCATTGTTTCAACTGTACACCCTGCAACGTTAATAAATGTTCTTGCCACATGTGAAGAAAATAAGAGCTACACTTCGTAAGTTCATGAGTGTAATACTACTGTTGAAAAAACACCGTTTTCTCTGCTTCACTGATACAGGATGTTTTATATGTGTTCCAAATTGCCACATATTTGTTGAACTACATGGTTTTAATAGCAAGGTTGGCACCTTCAATAACAAATGTGTTTGCAATACAAGCTTTCCTGATTTTCAGGTACTGCAGATTTATTGGCTTCATAACAAGTAATAAAACATGACTGTTAAAGTTTAAGACATGCAAACCATGCTGCATTGCAGGAAATGTGCCAGCTAGGAAAGGCTGTTCATCGTATGTCCTAACCTCAAAGTTTAAATCCTATTCTGTGGTCAGCTGGTTTCTTCCTTGATAAGGAAAACAGCCTGTTCTTCAGGAACACGCTCTGAGGGTCTAAAGTTGAGCTCTCAGAGAAGAATATTGGCAAGACAATTTTTGATTCCCTGGACAAGTAAATATTTATTAATTTGAATATCTTATCTCTATTTTACGTGATAAAATGATAAGAGACTTATGCACCTTTTTTGACTTGCCGGGAAAAACTTACAGCAACATTTCTGTTAAACTTCAGAAAGTTCTTCATTTTTTGACAAAATAATCTGCTGCCGGTGGTATTTCATTCCCCCAACTTTAAACAAAGCTTAAAACACCTGGGTGAAATGAAGTCACCCAAGTAAACCAGAAAGTGTTAAGGATGCTGGGGAGGGACTCTTCATTAGGGAGTGTAGTGATAGGACAAGGGGTAACGAGTTCAAACTTAAACAGGGGAAGTTTATGCTGGATATAAGGAAGAAGTTCTTTACTGTGAGGGTGGTGAGGCACTGGAATGGGTTGCCCAGGGAAGTTGTGAATGCTCCATCCCTGGTGGTGTTCAAGGCCAGGTTGGACAGAGCCCTGGATGCCATGGTTTAGTGTGAGGTGTCCCTGCCCCTGGCAGGGGGGTTGGAACTGAGTGATCTTAAGGTCCTTTCCAACCCTAACTATTCTACGATTCTATGATGTCTGGCAGCCAACAGGAATTCTTCTAATGCATTAATACATCTATATCATTTTATTCAGACTCCATTAAAAGAGGTATGATGTGGTCAGAGTTTCTCAATGAAGAGGTACAAAATCAACTCCTTTTATCACTGACCTACAGAATTCCAGAGCCCTGGGATTTGATAACAGAATATCTCAAATTGTTGCCCTGAAGTTCCTCCCAGTCCCAGATAGTGACAGCACAAGGAGGAATGGGCTTAAACTTAAAACGGGGGAAGTTCAGGATAGATATAAGGAAGTTCTTTACTGTGAGGGTGGTGAGGCACTGGAACAGGTTGCCTAAAGAGGTAAATAGAATCATAGAATAGTTAGGGTTGGAAAGGACCTTAAGGTCATCCAGTTCCAACCCCCTTGCCATGGGCAGGGACACCTCACACTAAACGCTCCATCCTTGGCATTATTCAAGGCCAGGCTGCACAGAGCCTTGGGTAACATGGTCTAGTGTGAGGTGTCTCTGCCCATGGCAGGGGGTTGGAATCAGATGATCTTAAGGTCCTTTCCAACCCTAACTATTCTGTGATTCTATTAAAATCCTAGACATTGACTGCTTATGGCTAAACACTTGTTTTGTATATAGCATTAGCCAAGATGTAGATGTTCATAAATAAAAGCAGAAGGCATAAAATGGGTTATAGTAAGCACTGTCAATACATACACACACTTCCAAATTTCTCGAGTCCCACATTCTGAATTTCTATTTTAAAGTTTTAAATTACCATTTTTAAATGAACAAAAGACTTTCCACTGATACATCCTTCTAAATTTACAGCTTCCTGAAGAGCTTCTATGCATCCATTAAATTAACAGATAGTCTAAAGAGAGCAGGGTAGAGGGAGAGGAGATGGTGATTAACAAATTAAGTACCAAGGATATGAAAGAGAGAATGCCTCACTAATATCTCCCTCTAAGCAAAGGCAGACATCATAGGGAAGCACTGGAAATATGTAGAGCATAGAAGTCACTCAGAGGAATTTATGAAAACTATAGCAGAATATACAATTCTGTTGCTAAATTAGTAGAAAGGTTTCCCTTTGATTTTATAGCTTTGAAATGTAAACTCAATTCTAAACAAAGTGGATAATGTGCTGAGGGCTCCACACAGCACAGGTTTGCTGCAGAAAGCACAGGAGACGTGCTTGCCACTTACATGCATTAAGATCTGAAATATGAAAAACACTTTTCATGCTGATTTTTATTACCAAATGAAGCTTCTGGTTCATACAGTTATGGCCACTGATTTTAGCTGATTTTGCTCAAGTTTCAATTTAACCTTTTATTACTTTGGAAATAAAATAGCCACTTCCTAATTTGGTAAGCATGCACACAGATTTATTATTTCACTTCATATTTCCATTAAATATTAATGCAATGTAAAGCAGGGATAAAGACAACATTTTTCTACTTCTGTATAGTTACCACTGACTAGTTCCATTGACCCCAAATAATATGGATTGTTTGCTTTGTTCTTCCATTTCTGCATGCAAAAACAAACAAAAAAGGAATAATAACATAATAGTGGTGTTTTGCCCTCAACAAAGCGTTTTAAGTAGCAGTCTTGGGCTCCGTAATGGTCAGAAGATATTCAGTACTAGACAAATGGTCAGTATTACGATACAGCATCTAACTATAAGGTAAAAAGATGGTTTACTTTGACTCCAGTTTATGCTCAGAAAATAATTCTTACAAGTATTTCGGCTCCTCAGTAGGTATTAACCTCAAAAAGGTTTTCAGAGAGGAAACTGCTCTTTTGAGGTACTTTCCTAATATAGTTCTCTCATAGGATTGAAAAGTGAAGCATGAGGTTTTTAAGAAAATGTATTATTTTCTGTGATACATGAGCAAAGAAAAATGCTTTAGTACTCATTCACAGGTGGAGAGATGAGATTCATACACAAAAAGAGCTTAACTTTTATTAAATGGAGAGGCTGGGGATACGTAAGATATGCAGGGGAGACAGAAATGGAAGAGTCTTTTCTAGAGTCAATAACCTTATTGCCTTACACTCAGCAGGTGTAATCCTGAAACACTGCTTGATAAATCACCAACTTAATCTTATTAAAACACTGATGGGATTCTGAAATTTCAGAAAGGCTATGGGAAAAAGCAAGCACCTTGATCTCAGCCAGACAATCCAAAGGTGGGCAAAACACAGCACTCCATGTTGAACCAGAACACATCTGCAGAAGAAACTCCTTCCAGCAATACTGAAGGGAATTCTCTCCATACTCTGCCTCTCAGTTTTGCAATGTAAGAGGTGATTTACAAGCTATGAAATGCCAAAGGACACTGGCAATACTGGGTAGATACACGCTACAGCACTGAATGTGACCACAGGTTTAAACTTGCAAGCAGAGGTACCAATACCAACATATCCACAGGAGAAAAAGCTGCTGTGATTTGGAAAACATGTAAGAGAACTTGAGGAAAATACTCCGGTGCCTGTCATATGCAGAATATGGGGCTGCTATAGCTAATTATGTCTAAACTAGTGCTGGTTTAAGTTAGCTATGGTAAAATCAGACCCAAAAAAATCTTTACAGGCTCAGATCCTATTTGTAGCATATCCTTATTTCACCTTCCATTTGTATTTGGTAAACTAAACATGAAGGATGTCTTTGATACTCACCTTGCTGTATTTATTCATCAAACAGCTCTGTAGCTTCAACAAAGGATTATTGGAAGATACACAGCACAGCTTTGCTTTAAATACTACTTTGTCTTAGCTCGATATGCAGAGAACAATAGTACAATATTTCCTGCATGGCTGACAGTTACAAGTAGGGGTCTGGTTGCTTTGGGCGACCTTCCTATCCCTCTGGGGTTTGTTCAGGCTGGGTTTTTAAGAGCAACAGCCCTTCTGTGTGGCTTACTTACTGGGAGAAAGAGATGTCAGCCTGTAATTGGGGTATGGAGCTTGACAAATACAATAGAGACCCTTAACAGCACAGAAACATTTATTTTCTCTAGGGGTAAGTACTTCTGAGTTCTGTTGGTGTTAAGGAGCAAATGAATTGGGACTTTAAACTATGATCCACGAGAGTTCCTTCCTAGATGGCAAACTGAACAACCTAGAATAATTTCTTTAGACCAAACTAAGCAAACAGACTACAGAAATAGTAATACAATACTGTTTTTCACCTTGGGATGTGATAACGCAAGAAAGTGGCAAATACCTTCAAACACATCAGCAAGTCAGCTGTCCTCGGAAAGATAAGAGTGTGTGGGGGGAAGTAAATAGAGTCATTGTTTCCTCTAGCTGCCATTTGATGGTGAGGAATATTAACCTAAATTAATCCTAGTCCCTTTAAGAGACTTTCAGTACCTCAGTTACTAGGCCTTACTAAGGCAGCCGAGTAGCTGTACAAAAAAGCAGCTACTGCCAAGCCCACGCAATGCTTGTGGTCGTTTCACTGAAGGCAGACTCACAGCTAATGGGAGCCTAAACCCAAGTATTCGAATTAAAAACACAAACAGGAAGGAAATGCATCATATATCACTCTTGATTATTCCTTCTGTGCAAATAAAATATAACAGCACTTAAAGGGAACCACTCAGAAACTGGGTCTGTCAGTGTATTAACCTTATGCTGCTCATACCTGATGGATATAACTAGCTTTCATGGAAGAATGTTCTCCAAGCTTCCTGCTTTGCATATTCATGTAAGAGAACATTTTATGGGACTTGTTACTTTTGCAAAAGCTTCTGTAATACATCTCTGGCTAAAAGACCAGTGTCTACTTTTAAGTATTCATGGCTTAATAACTCTTCTTCATCTTCATCAGCTTATTTCACCAGGTGAATAACCGAATGGCTTGGTTAGAAAAGTTCCTTTTCTAGATTTTCACTTACCTTTTGTTTCAAAAAAAGTTGATGTTTAACAATTAGAATCTTCAAACTGTGGGATGTTGAGGGAAACAGCATTAGATATGCGGATACTAAGCTTCAGAATTTGGTTTTTCAAATTCAGGACAATGTATTACAAATTCAGGACAATTCTTTGAACAGATATCAGATCTACTCAGTCTTTGACCAAAATGACATCCAAATCGACCAGCTTCTGTCAGGGATTCTATGGGCGATACCTACCAGACACAAAATGTTCAGCACTGTTTGGGAAGAGATTTTTTAGAGTGAAGGACTGATGCAGAAGACATTTGCTCAAGGACACTCCCGACATCCTATGACAGCTCTGAGCATTCCCATCAGAACAAGCTGTCTTATTCTTACCTGAGCTATTTAGTGTGAAATCCTGCTCTGAAAAATGACTGTGCAATGATAAGAACATCTTTCTCCCTTGTGTCCTAAACAGTAACAAAAGTAAGGTGAATAATTACACTACAGTACAGTGTTCTCATGCTGAATAAATCCCCTGCAGATGTTAGCAGTAATACCAGTGCATCACGACCTCATAACAACTTTTATATCTACCCACACCCTTAATGCAATCTTTTAAGCACCCAGATTATGGGAGAAAGAACGTACTGGAAAAATTATTATTATACATTTGAGACTGCACACCTCAATATCCTCAAAGTTCTGATCATGGGAATAAGGTACAAGTTCTTTCAGCATTCCTGAGTCTACTCGTACCCTTGTCACGCTTATTTGTAATGCGAAGCAAAAGTTTCCCATGTTTACCTCCAAGATGAATTGGCAAAATACAGTTACAAATTCATCCAACTTAATATCAAGCAATATCTTCACTGCAACCTCCTTTCGTATCACATTTACTCATCAGAAAGCCTATTTTAATTTGAGGGAGCTGGCATTGTTATTTCTGCATCACAGCGGGCTGAATCTGCTTGCTAGACAGTGCACAAGAAGTGTAAGCATACAATAATACTGTTCTGAGCAACCTATTCTAGTTAAAAAGCTCTAGTATCAGCTCCTGAAGCTGATACCAGAAGCTGCCTTGCCAGCTGCCCTACAACAAGCAGCATCTTGAAAGCTATTTCATAGCTCCTACATCCAGAAGGCTTCACTGTACCCTGAATGTGGCCCTACCCATGGACAATCTTTCTCCTGCTTTGCATTAAGTATTAGCACTTGTACGCTTCAGTAGTTAACAGTGGCTTTAGCGGAAGTGAACTACACGAGGAAGAAACACAGCTACAGCACTACTTAAAAGAAATAAAAGAGCATTATTTGCACACGAATGTATGTTTCAGACGAGTTCCCACTGCACAGCTAATAGAGCTAAAAAAGAATTGATCACAATTCCATTTCTTGGAATACTGACTTTTATTATTATTGTTTTTTAACATGAGGAAATTTAAAGAAACGTAAATGAGAGGCAACCAGCTTGAAACCTTATTTTACCATAGAGACCGAGGCAGAAAAGGAGCAAGAAAACACAGTATGTGCAGTTCTGACATAGATGAACGATCCATTCGAATCTGAAGTGTGGGGGCTGAGGAAATGCTTAACTTTGTTTATATAGTACTGGTTTAACTTGTAAATACATTAAAAAAGAAGTTATTTCTCATCAACCTCACCTTATAAATGATGTAAACGGAACAAAGCAGAAGAGGAAATGCGATGATCTTGTTTACAGGAAAAAAGTGGATTTTAAAGAGTCGTTCATCTTTCCTTGCATATCACAAGTCAAGCAATTTGCAACCGAACATGAGAAAACTTGTGTAGGTCACACCTGCTGCTCAACGCGTTGACATTCTTGCCATGTTTCACAAATACACTGTCAAAACTTGAAAGCACAAGACAAATTTATGCACTTCAGTTTTTGTTTGGAGCACTAAAACAAGCCATAATTGATTGCTCATATTCTTTACTTCATTAATGACTCTCTAATTAGCAAAAACTTATCAGTATCTGTGGCTGGAGGGTTAGCAGTCAATGACAGAAATACAGGTGTGAAATAACCCAATTACGATATCAGATGATGTTAATGATTTCACACAAAGAAGTAAGGTCCCATGAAATATCCTCTCAGTTCCTATTACTACCTACTGACGATCACAGGTTTATATCATGAAAAGATTACTATACTTATCTTCTCATTAGAAGCTAATTTCACTTCTTCCTCTTGCCAAACTAATTATAAGGATTTTTTTTTTCAGGCTGAAATAAATTAATAGGGCATTTGGACCCCACTCATTTTACTCAGGATAAAATAATTAATAAGCACTTATACATAAAACTCAAAACAGTTGTGTTAACTAATTAGGAGCACTAAGGACAATAAAACCTGGAATACACTAGAAGTAATAAAACTCCTTGTAGTCAGTAATAATCATCAGATTTCCCCAACTTGCAGTTGCATTATGACAAAATAGGAGAAATGAAAGCAAAATAGAGCTATTATAAAAAGAATTCCTTTTCAAAATCTCAGTATCTGCTCCTCCAACTGGAAAATGTCATTTTTTGCAGTAATAAAGCTAAGTGTTTCCTCAGCCCCCACACTTCAGATTTGAGTGTATCGTTCTTCTATGTCAGAACTGCACATCTTGTGTTTTCTTGCTCCTTTTCTGCCTCGGTCTCTATGGTAAAAATAAATGCAGTAACAGTGCACCCCTGAAATTAGTACTGAAAGCTACTGACTTATTAATGATTTAGAGGCACTGATTAGCGAGTTGATGAATATCACTGATAAAATTACATTGATTCATTAGAAAAATAAACTGAGAGTATTTTAAAACTCCACAGATATGGTGTAAAAGCAGGAAGACAAAACCTAAGTGATACTTATCTCCTTTCATAGCTCTACCGAGACTCCTCATGTTATACCACATCCACACGCAGTGTCCATGCCACTGTGCAGACTGGTAAATGCACGGTGCTTAGGAGAGCAGTTCTGACGAAAGAAAGTGTTTAGAGCATGAGACTATCTTGCCACCAACCAAAACAGTCTATAAGTACCTAAACTAATCCTACATAGTGTCTAAACCTTTTGGTAAACCTTAAACAAAATTCTTGTGCCTCTCTTTATACTCAAGAAGAAGTTGGATTAATCTGTGTCTGAGACAGAGCAGCAACTGATATTGCGATCTCATGAAGTAAAAAGCAATAACAAAGGCTGTGTGATAAATCAGGCATCTATCTGGAAAAAAGTAAAGAAAACAGACATTTCAGCTTAGACAGACCAAGTGCCTCAGCACAGCACAACTGAAGGTACCCACACTCAACTGGAAAGCAAAACTGATACCTGACTGGTAGCAGCTACAATGCAACGAGGGGTAAACATGCCCAAAGTAAATAGGCTGTATTAAAAATTCAGGATTTCTGGATTAAAAAACCACCTATTTGCAAATTATAACTACTAATTCAACCATATCCAGAAATTACAATGCCTTTCTGCTGCTTATACCTGCTGAACACTACATAAATGGTCAGGTTACTTAAACAATCCTTCTCCTACCACCGCACAAACAGATATACCCAAAGTTGTGAATACTCCATCCCTGGCGGTGTTCAAGGCCAGTTTGGATGGAGTCTTGGGTGAGATGGTCTAGTGTGAAACATCCCTTCCCATGGCAGGGGCCTGGAACTAGATGATCTTACGATCCTTTCCAACCCTAACTGTTCCATGATTCTGATTCACCATGCAAAGACAAAGTGACTGATTTCTGGAGTCTCAAAGAGGAACACAGATTATGTGAAATCTCAATGCAAATATGTGGTCTCAAAGGAAGAAAAATCTATAAACACACATGTTCAAAATAAAGGCTGCAAACTGATGTACTGATTACATTTTCTGGGTTACAATAGAGTCTGTAAGCATAGCAGACTGTTTTTATCTTGCAGGAGCAAATTTTGATTTACCCAAACATCAGTACCTCAATATAAACTTACAGACATATTCTGGTTTCATTACTCTATTGGAATCAAACCTTTTGTAAGTCTCTTCAAACATAATTTGTCCAGAGGGTACTAGATTCATCATCCCTCTGGATTTTCACTAACACAAAATGTTCCATAGAGGGCTGGTTTGGTTTCTGGGGGGTTTGCTTTCCAAAGGGCACCATCCACGTTCATGTATTTTCAGTTTCTGTTTAAAGAAAAGCTATGATCACAACTCTGAATCTCAATTCCCCAAAACCAGCCAAACAACCCCCCAAAATACACTATCTGCCTTGAAACCATAGGCACTATTTTCATTGGGAAAAATTGCCTGATAGCTTTTTTTTTAATCTATCTTTACAAAGCTCTCTGAAGATCAAAGAGGTCTCACTTAGACAGATGCATTTTCATGCCAATGGCTAGCTGAAAGAATACGCTTCAAGGAAACTGCTCAGTGAATCCCTAAGTAATCAGGCAGCAGAACAGAGCATAAAAAACCTTCAAAAAGGTCAATGGATATGGGAAAAAGAAAACCCCAACCTTAACTTTAAAGGGGTTTTGATTCGGGTTTTGTTTGTTTAGCTCCACTACCCTACAATTAACTGCTAGCTGTGGAATTCAGCCACATTTGGCAGCAATTCCTCTAAAATAAAGAGATGTGTTAATGAAAGTAACAACTGCTGAGAAAGAACAAGAAACACGTAAAATTCAAATCACTGCACTGTTTCTGCTCAAGATAAAATGTCTTTTGTTTCTTCTTTCTAGCACTACTGCTTAAGCAAATATTTAAAGAACAACAGCAAAAATCCCTCAGGATATTAAGAACTCAACTGAGCAGATGATTAACCTCACTATGCATTTAATATAAACAATTACAAAAAAATATAGCGCTTCATAAGAATCAACTGTCTTTTTGTAGTATAATGAGAATCTAACAAAGTAATTCTAATCACACATCTACTATTACAGTTTGATCAGATCTTATTCTTCACTGTCTCATAAGTACTGAACTATCATTTATCCTTGGGAGGCTCACATGTGGTGTTTATCTACATTTCTACACAGGATTTCTGAGTGAGCATTTATACAACACTTGTGTCTTCATTTTCTATGTATCTCAAACTTATCAAGCCAATGGCAACTGTAGTGCATTAATGGCCTGGTCACACACAGTAATTCTGAATCAATTCTGCATGTGCTATGAAGTTGAACCGAACATGGACAACTGCCAAAACCTTTCTCTACAAAAACATCATTTCCAAATGGAATTAGAGAACTGTTGCAGTACAACTAAGCATACAGAATGAGCCCATGCCCTTCACATGGGGCCAACAAAACAAATGACATTGAGATCATCCTTAAGAAGCTTATCAGCTTTTACTGCATTGCATATATTGTATCTTTATTCCTTAACTGAAATCATACGGACGTTTTCTTTCTTTTACATAGTTCTTTCCCCCAAAGTGAGTTCACACAACATGTATGCCTGTGATTGACTCTAAAGCTCTGTTGTGATGAAAAGTGACCTTAAACCTTCAAGATTAGCACAACAAGCACTGCAGTCATATCAGCACAGGTCACATGAGCACTCCCAGCTTCCTCCCTCCACTGCCCTTTCTTCATTCAGATGTATTGTGAAGGGTCTGATGGCAAGTTTTTCACTGACACACCAGAATTACTTTTAAAACACTGAAGGAATACCTGCTTTATGAGCAGGAGTACTTTTTCTAGCATCATTTAAACTGACAAATGGGAGGAGACAGCTCTGCAGGATCCCTGACAGATCTCCTTGAAACTCTGTACGATGGGTTTCAAATGAAGACAAAGTGAAGTGCTTACTAAAAGTGCCTGGGAGTTTTAAGCCGGTTTTTATATAGGCCAAAAGGTACTTGATGAGGTTACAGTTCTTTACATCAACCCTAAATTTTAAATAATACTCTATTACAACAGATTTAAATAAAACTTTCTAAGCTTTCCTCAAGACCTTTGAACAATTGTTCTTTGCCCCTCCTTTCACTGCCCATACAGGCTTTCAAGATGAACGAAGCATGAAGATAATACTCTTGATGCATCTGAACCATGTAAACAGTTTACAAGGTTTCAGTAAACTCCAGGCTTCAGATAAGACACAAGACTTGACTGTCACAGTAGAACTGAGCCACAGTTATGTGTGGGAGCTTAACCAGAGGGCCAAGTCTCCTTTCCCGCTATCCTATTCAACAAGAATTGTCCAGGGACCACATCCCTGAAGGAAGGTGACACAGGCTGGCTCATATCCTCGCTGCATCGACAACACATTTCTTGAGGGGAAGGATTATGTTACTGAATGTCCCTGGGCATACTATAGATGCTTGAAAAGACAATTTTCTGTGTATTTGTCTAGTCAAAGTATGTGAAACAGTTCGTGCCTGAAGTCTGAAATAAGGCCATGATGTGAGGGTGTTTTGCCTGTCGTATCACATGTCCCTGTTGTGTTAGTGATTCAGGGCAAACCAAGTCTTGCGCAAAGGACATGAGGAGGGAAAGATTTAAATCAAACCCTTACTTGTAAGTATTCCTAGGGAAATCCAAGAAACTGTGTATGATGATTCAGAATTAATTACAGAACTATTTATAACACATCACTTGCATCATAGATGCACTCTTACATTTCAGAATAGACCCAAAGTAAACATCATGTTCCACAGTTAATTTTAGTGGCAAGATTAGCTTCACGACTGGAATAGCACTCAATTTCAAGTATGATCCACAAAGCATAAACTCTATAGTTGTTAGGAAGACAGAAAAACCCAAGTACGATTCAGTGAGTGCTGAAATGAAATCTCTCTATGTATCTAGCATTCAGTACTTCTCTTCTAAAATATTCCTTATATCCAAGATGAGAAACAAAAAAATATTCATTGCCTTCAGAGGTACTTCACTGAATTTGCACTACAGCACTGGGAAACCAGCTGGGCTTCTCCATTTGAAAGGTTCTTCTCAAGACTAACTGATGTTTTGAGCCAAAAGAACCTGTACCATATGCATGGCTGACTTTGTTGTTCCCTTTTTAATATCATACATTAACACCAGCTCTGCAAGACAGTTTGCATCCTTGTTCATATGCCAGCAAAGTAAAAAAGAAATTAAAGCAGATGCTTAATGAGTGTTCTCAAGTTCAGCAAGGACATCATTGATATTTATTATACCTTCCAAATCCTGTTCCTGAGTTGTACTGCCTCAGGGGGTGTAGCACTTGTTCTTTGACAGACTGGATGCTGTGAGCTTCAGAGGTGTAACAGGGAAGAGAGTTGCCCTGGACTAGCCTGAAGTTTGAAGAACACAGAACCGAGCAGAATCTTTGAGATTCTCTCTTCTCTCTGCTTCTGGAGAGTGCTAGTTTAAAATAGTAAAATACATACATATACCTCTCCCTTCTCCAGGGTTCTCGTTGTGTGTTCTCTGTAGGCCATCCCTTTTCCAAGTCACAGTGCCTTCTGCTAACTGCGTGCCTCAGGCCCTGTGTTGTATCTGTCCTCCTTCCATGCTTCACAATCCAGTCATTAATCCCCAACAAAACTTTTTCAGAGCCCAGTATGAACCAGTCCCAGATACAAAGCTTCTTCTCCCCCAGAATGCATTTACCCATTACATCACATTTCAACTAAGAACTCAACTTGCAAGAGAGAGACAGCAAGTGTGAGATAAAAAGAAGACACTAGAGAATAAGCATGGAAGAGCATATGAAAGCACATGAGAAATCTCATGTGGAAAAGAAGTTGTAGCTAGGTTAGTGTCCTGGGTTCTGCAGTAGCAGTCAATTTTTCTTCCTCTTGGTAGCTAGTGCAGTGATGTGTTTTGACTTTCAGCCTGGGAACAGCGCTGATAACACCGATGTTTTCAGTTGTTGCTAAGTAATGTTTACCCTGACCAAGGACTTTGTGAGTCTCATGCTCTGCCAGGCAGGAGGGGAAGCCGGGAGGAAGCAGAGACAGGACACCTGACCCAAGCTAGCCAAAGAGGTATTCCATACCACAGCACGTCATGCCCGGGGGTGTAACTGAGAGTTACCTGGAAGGATATGGGCTTCTAGTGCGGACTCATTTTTCGGCGGGTGGTATCGTATTCTCTTCCCTTATCATTGTTGTCGTTGGGGGTAGTGGTGGTGATTTGTGCTGTACATGGTTTGCTGGACTGTTCTTGTCTCAACCCGTGGGAGTTGCATTCTTTCAATTCTCCTCCCCATCCCTCTGGGAGTGGAGAAGGGAAGAGCCACCAGGGTGAGGTGGACACGGGCCTTGCCTGCTTCCAGCCCGGCACCACTCACTGGGAGTGAGTGAACAAGCTGTCTGGCTGAGTTTAAACCACAACAGTTAGAAAAAAACTAGATGGAATTTTCTCATTAAATAACTGATACAGGACAGCTGATCTTTTGGGGATTTCAGAGCATCTCAACCAGGATCAGTCAAATGAGTCCAGAAAGGGGGATGGAAAAAAAAAGTGGGGGGGAATAGCAACAGCTGACTGACAAAATTCCCAAACCAAGTAAACAACAATCAAGAAAGCAAAAAAAGCATAAGAAAGAACTTTGTCGTTCCTTCCAGCTTTATGTGCTCCTTCTGAATGCTAATTCTAAGCCATGAAGGAAAGGATGCCACATGCTTGAGCTTGGACTTGAGCCCTTCCTGGGCTGGGAGAGAGGGGAGGGTGGTGAGACAGTGGTACAGGGTGCCCAGAGAAGCTGTGGCTGCCCCATCCCTGGCAGTGTTCAAGGCCAAGTTGGACAGGGCTTGGAGCAACCTGGTCTAGTGGAAGATGTCCTTGGCTGTGGCAGGGGGTTGGAACTGGATGAGCTTTAAGGTCCCTTCCAACCCAAATCACTCTGATTCTATGATTCTGTAAGCTTTCACTATCTTTTTTCAACATACAAATTCATAATCTCCTTCTGATAACGCATCCCATCACTCATCTTCCTTAGTGTAATACAAGAACTTGAATTATTTTCTCTCAGGGGACAGAGCTTGATTCAACTTCTAGTACCTGGTGCTTGTGGCAAGCGCTAAGGCCACTGTCAACTGCCTGACAACTGGCTGTTGCCCTGACTGCCGGTACAGCAGAGAAAGGACCAGATCTAAAAAGCCTTTGAAGAAGCACAGAAAAATACTCTTGAGAAAGTGGGATGACAGTCTGCTGGTGACTGAACTTGAAGCTGATGACTCACACTTTTTCCCCCTTAGGTTAACTTGTTTTATTTATGTAGAAAAAAAAAAACAAAACTGTATTTTGCCAAATTACTCTGATTATTGTGATCCCATTACTGCTGAGTCAGTTGCCAGCTCACAGTCCTTTGCAGATAAGCACAAATAAATAAATCAGGAATACATAAAGTAAATCAAAGCAAGGAAGCATAAAATAGCATGTGAGTGGAATTGACTGTACTCCCCTAGGAAAACTCTCTGCTGTGGTTTTAAGCAGGCCACAAAATAAAGGAACCTGGGAGCTTTTCCATGATGTTCTGTTTTAAAATGGTTCCAACAATGTAAAATATGATTAATCCGAGTTTTTGAAACCTCAAAGCAACATGGGTATGCTTGTTTGCAAGTGCTATAACAAATCCGACAGTAGTTTGACATTCCAGTTATTTCAAGTTTTAATCAAACCATCTTAATATTTTAGGAGTTCAGCTGCCATGTCATCTTGTCATATCAACATGCATTTCAGACTGTAGATAAGTAAAAATTATTCAACACTTGGTTCATAGACATCTCAGCTTGCTCGATTAAACCTCTTTGTGAAACTCACCCACCTTTCGCCCCATCTCCAGTGAGCATTCCTTTAGTATGCTGGGTAAGAGGACACAGCAAGCCATTAGGGAGCTTAAGGAAAACAGAACAAGACAAAGGAAAAGAAAACCCCAGCACACAAAAGCAAAACCCTAAACCCAGGAGCAACTGCAAACCCTTATCCCTCAATGTTCTTAGAACACCACACAAACAGGAAACCCAAAGAGGATATGGCAGTTCTCAGTCTTGGTGTAGGCAATACTTCATTGCACCCAGAAAAAGGCATGACAAAAGCACATGCTAAGCAGCAAATTGTGTCATTTCTGAAAGGAATGAAACCAGCTAAGAAATACTGGGCCAATAAATATGTCAGATATTTATTTTAGGAAAATAGGAAGTTTAAAAACTGGTATTTCAATTGGGAATTTTAATCTGTTATTGTGTGCGTGTCAATGAGTGTGCGCAAACAGTAATTTATGCCACTTCACAGATACAAAAGAAACTATTAAGACTTCATATTTCCCAGAGAAAGATGAAAGAAAAACAACAGTTTTCAGTGAAATTTTCAGTGAAATTAAGCTCCATAAATACATTTTGATGAGGTTTTTTGACAGGCCCTAAGGCTATGGGGTCACAACAGCCGCATGAAATCATCAGATAATTCATTTGCACCAACTTGGATCCCTCCAGCTCATTTAAAGTTAACATTTGTTAACTTCAAAATCTATAAAAAGCAAAACCTGTGGAGAACACACCACTGTCATGACAGGTTAGACCAAAGGCCAGGCTGCTTTCAGACAATGCCTAGCTGTGACACTCTTTCTTGAACAGGGACTACAGCTCCCAGGTCCCATAAACATCTCTGTGCCTTACTGCTGTTACCACTACTATGATGTTATCTTTAACAACTTATTTACTCTCCATACCATCACTACTGCATATGCAAGATAAATAACATTAGGACTAAAGGATGAAGCAATCCTTTTTTCGCTTCTCTTTCACCTACAGCTTGAAACTGTGCATGTCACTACTACCTCCAACATCATCACATCTTCTCATAATTCATAAAGATACTAAATAATGGCCTGAGTCACCCAGATAAATTGTGTATTTCTAGTATTGTCCTGGGTTCAGCAGTAGCAGTCATTTTTTCTCCTTCTTAGTAGCTGGTGCAGTGCTGTGTTTTGACTTTCAGCCTGGGAATAGAGCTGATAACAACGATGGTTTAAGTCTGACCAAGGACTTTCTGAGCCTCATGCTCTGCCAGGGAGGAGGGAAAGCCAGGAGGAAGCAGAGACAGGAACCTGACCCAAACTGACCAAAGAGGTATTTCATGCCACAGCACATCATGCCCAGGATGTAACTGAGAGTTACCCGAAAGGGCTAGGACTGCAGGGTTGGAGGAGGTATGGGTCGGCGCTTGGTTGGGTTGGGGGGGCAAGTTATCAGTCAGCTGGTGGTGAGGTGTTGTATTCTCTTCCCTTGTCATTTCCTTTACCATTGTTATTACTGGTGGTAGCAGCAGTGATCTGTGTTATATCTTAGTTACTAAACTGTTCTTATCTCAACCCGTGGGAGTTGCATTCTTTTCGATTCTCCTCTCCATCCCTCCGGGAGTAGGGAGAGGGCAAGAAGGAGGGGGGGAAGTGAGTGAACAAGCTGTCTGACTAGTTTTAAACCACAACAAGTATTAATACGCATTCCTAAAGGGCAAGACTCAATGAGAGAGAGTAAACTATGTACCATAGTGCATAAAATACTTAAACCTAGAACTTATCACACTTTCATTATTGGGTATTGATTGAGGTTTTTTTAATGGATCAGAAACGGAAAGAAAACGCATCCTTATTTATTCAAGAGCCATTTTGGTTAAAAAAAAAATGAATTCAGATCTTAATTATATACTACCTTGTCTGAGCTGCATGATGAGACACACACATTTCAAACTCACTTGAAATTTTCCTTCAAACACCTTGTAGCTAAAAAGTTCCTTTGTCAGGAATCAAAGGCTTCCCATAGATCAATGAACAAAGCACCGACCTTTTGATTTAGACATATTTACTGACTTGTTAACAAAGGGAAACAATACAAAGCCCTGATCATCAGTATAATACAAAACACCCAAAGCCAGCTTGTTCAGCACAGAAATCATGCAAGTTTCAGAATGCAAAAGTCTTCTCAGAAAACAAAAAAAAAGCCTGACATACAATTTGCCTCAACACCAATAAAACTAATAATATTCTAAAGGTCCTAACATCCAGGATCAGTTTTGTCACTCTCCTTGAAAACCAGAATTGTGATATTTGCATCCCACTTCCTGGGAAAACAGAGCAAGATCTTATAATTTATCAAAAAACAACCCAAGACACACCTTTCTGTTTTGAACAAAACCAAATCCCAACAGCTGTAGGACCTGTGCATCCCACTGGGGCAATTCAGTGGCCTAAATATATCACAGTGATACATGTGATATACACATGATCTCTCTGATACGTACCTATTTTGTTTATAGAAATCCAAGAATACTCCCCTCCCTTCCCTTCTTACTGCATGTTATGGAGTGGTGGGTAGACCCCAGACAGCAGCTATGCACCCACACAGCCACTTGCTCACTCCCCCCACAAAAGGATGAAGGACAGAATAAAGAAAAAGTGAGAAAACTCATCAGTGAAGACAAGGACAGTTAATAACTGACGGAAACGGGGAGAGAGAACAAACAAGTGATGCAAAGACAACCACTCACCACCTCCCACAAGCAGGCTGATGCCCCCCACTACACTGGAAAACAAAACCCCCACACTTTTTACATTTGGGGAGTTGAAGGGGATGTTATTGCTGAGCATTATGTTTTATGGGATCGAGTGTCCCTCTGGCCAATCCGGTCAGTTGTCCTGGTTGCATCCCCAGCCTCCAGAGAAAGAGACAGCCTATACACTGGGCAAGCGCTGCTCAGCAACAGCCAAAACGCTGGTGGGTTATCAATACTATCTGAGTCACAACTTCACAACACAGCACCATATGGGCTACTACGAAGAAAGTTAACTCCATCCCACCACCCAAAAGGATGGGGCAGAAGTTATTAATATATAATACTGAAGTTAAGAATAGATCTGTTTAAAATTCTCCTTCCATCTGCCTTCTCTATAAAAATGTCAGCATTTGATGTGAATTCCACTTGTCATAGCCAAATTTCATGAGAATTCCTTAAATCTGACAAGTCTTATTTTTAAGTAAAATCTTCTATAATTTCACTGAAAACCTCCAACGCTAAAAACACTTTTAAATTTCAGGAATTCTTTCTGTTATCCCCCTTGTTTTACTCTTCCCAGCAATACAGATTACAAATACTAACCTATTTCTGCATCCCAAAGAACACCAATGAAATTCTCCCTCATCCCCAGAGTAACCACAAATCTAACATTCATGCAAGAGAAACGTGGACCCTACAGTACCGAGTCAGGTACATCATATTCACGTAAAGCCATTAAAAAACATTTACTGTATTTATTTCTGCAAGTATCCTGCATGCCAACACATTTTACAACTTTATGCTCCTATATGCAGGAAACATATGTAAATGGAGTATCCACTGTGAAATACTTATTTTCTGCACTTCTCATCTTTTTCTTGGTTGGGGGAAGAGAGAAGAACCAAAGATTCTGACCGAGGTTTGAGAGAGAAATATTACATACTGTGGATTATCTTGAGGAATTAAAATGTCCCTTGGTTATCATATTCCAAAGCAAAACCTATTACACTTATTCTGCATATATTATGGAAGTCTTAAATTCCATCAGACATAAATTCAATTAAGCACACCCTTAGAAGATGGTTATACAGGTAACGGAACAATTCATAAGGAAGTTTAAAACTTCATTAAGGGATACAGGTAAATTGTATTCAGATTTATTTAACTGACTCAGCATTAAAACAATTCAAATATACTGTAACTGGAATCACGTTAGCTGACTAATCAGTGCTTTCAGAAAAGACCAAAGAAAATATTGGGAAGCACCCAGTTTTTACAATTCCTTTAGAATTTTCTTACACAGAATATATAAGCAGACTGAAGGACAAGGCTGTAACCAAGTTATAAAATGCAGCAAGTCTAATGCAATGACACAGACAGGAACAATCAATAGGCAGGGAATGCTGTGAGGGATGTGAAGGATGGCAGTCAGATACAGATAGCAAGATCCCAAAATCAGGATGAAAATCTGGATAAGTTTAGTGAAATTACATGCATGCAAGTGAGCTGAATTTTGTGATATTAGGTGAATGCAAATAAAATGGGAGTACACCACATTACCTCTAGAAATTCGAGAGACGATGACAGAAGTGCTTAGGTCACAGCTACACACCATATGTCTACTGTCTAAAGCATGAAGCCAAGCAGATAAACAAGACAACAACAACAAAAACCCAAAACCCCAAACCCTCTTTGCTCTGAGAAAAACATGTTTTACAACATAATCCTGTCAAGTAAAAGAGTTATATAAAAGTGTCTTCAAAATATAACTGGTGATTTCTCGCTAATACTGAAAATAAATCAGGCTCTTGATTCTTCTCTGCCTGTTTCAAAAAAGCCAAAATGGCATATTACTAAAAAAAAAATAATTTAAATAATTGTATAGATGTAGTGGGTTTGGAAAACAGTCATATTAAACTTATTTCCAGAATTATAACCAAAAGTTATCTTTAATCTGTATATAGGAGTATAAGTACCCTAATCAACCTAAGTACCTTAATCTATAAAGCCAGTCATTTACAGAACAATTTTATTAGAGGCTGGCTAGTTTGACAACACTATTGGGCCTTATCATTAAGTGCTGTAGTGCTTCAAACATGGTCACTGGTATATGTTAAAACACTTAGGAATACACTTTGCTGGCATCCAGTTGAGGATACTTAATTTTTAAGGACATTTCATTGGAGATCTTAAATCAGAAGTACTGTTCAGGTGATAGTTTCTTTCTTTTCCTCTACCCGCTCATTATGGAAGAGTATCTTTTATCAGTACACAATGCATCAATAATTCTTTTTACCAGTTCTCAGAAGTACCATATACTTGGTTTGTAGTTAAATGGGACTGAACAAATATGCTAGAAAAGACTGATGAGAAAATGAATCTAACGATTAAGGTAAATTTGTAACCATTTTTATTGCCTGCAAAAAATATACATATCTGTATACCATTAGTAACAAAACACACTAAATCATTTTCCTAAGCTACTTTAGCAGCCAGAACAAAAAACATGTTTTATAAAGTCCTATAGTTACTTTGCATATTTTGAGTTCGAATCCCAGGAACAGTTTAGAAATATACACTCACAATGCCTCAAAATATGCATCTTTTCTTTATGACGTGTATAATTTCAACCCCCCTGCCAAATAACACAATAACACAACATCCTTCTCAGATTAGAGAGCACGTGGAAGACAAAAGTACTACTCTTTATCTCCAGGTTCTGTACCTGCTCTCAGCAGAGCAGCATCACTGCCTTGCAAAACTTCTGTGAAATTATTTGTACCCCCTATAATGTACTGATTGCAGAAACTGGGCACAAACTACACGAACACTTGTAAGGATATATGCTTAATCTGTTTACATTCAAATTAGTTTTACTGTCGAAAAACCCCAACAAACAACAGAGTTACAATGGCTTTGACCTTAAAAAGTGGTTAAAACACTATTTTCCAACGAGGTTTTTTCTGCTTTAGCTATTTATTTTGCCATTCCTCAATGTAAAGTGAGTTTGTTCTGAGAAATAACAATTTTCTTCCAGGTTCAAAGCCAACATATGGCTTATCTGTAACCTGTTATATAGTAAATATAATTTCTGTTGAATAAAACTGTAACATAGATCTCTCTATCTTTCAAAACAATTAATTTCACACTTGTTCACTCTGAAACAAATTCTGATTAAAACAAACTAACCAGAACAATAGCAAAGTTCACCGATATAAAGTTTAAAGCAAGAAGTTACTTTCAGTTGTCTTATATTTACAAATATTGTTTTGAAACAAAACCAGAACAGTATCTCCAGCACTGATGCCTCCTTTCCTTTCCTTAGAAGCTAAAACGAAGTCAAGTTTTTAATTTAGCTCTTGAACAATCACACCAATAATGATAACAGATGCACCCTTTATCAAGGCTGAAAAGACATCCTGCTGTGCCTATTCATCAAGAACATGAGGCTATTACAACAGAGGTAGTTTAAAACTCTTTACTCTTGATTATGCAAGTGGAAAGTAAGAAATGTCTCATCCTTCCATACAGCTGGAGCCCCATTTGCTGTCTTTCATTCCTTTTAGGGAGAAGTAACAAGTATAAAGCAAGACTAGTAGTTAGCGCATAACCAGAAGGTCAAGCGATGTGATTACTGCTCTCCAGTCAGCACTTGGGAGACACATCTGGAGCACTCCATCCAGCCTCCCATTCTCTTGAACATGAAAGACATTGATGAAATCAAGCTCATCAAATGGAAGGCCACCACAACAGTGGAAAATTGAAGAAAGCACTGTATGGGAAGAGGCTGAGAAAGATGAATTTGTTGTACAGACTGAAGGGACCGCTCAGATGGCAGGTGATTGCTTTCCTCAACTACCCAACAGTAACTGTTTTGCTGTTGCAGATGTTTCAGACTGTGCTAGGAGGACTAAGCTGCAACACTTGCAAAATTCCTGGAAAAGTCAGATCTGCTGAGACAGAGAAATGAGAAAGAGTATACATTATTGACTTGAGTATCATAAAGCAGCTAGGCTTAGTCTTTGGAATGGTCCCTCCCAGAACACCAGCTAAATCAATGCTTAGGAGTTTACATCGCCTAATAGGGATGAAATGCAGGCACAAACATTTTGTGTGTGCTTTCAGCAGCCACAAAGGTTAATAAACTTTAGCTCTTCAGTGGGATCATTAATAAACAGGGCTGTCTCTCACAGTACAGGAGAAGGTTCTCCAGTTCCTGCCTAAAATTTCATTTGATAGCTATCTTTATGAAAAGAAAAGCTAACAATTCCATTTCAGCAACAATAGAGGTTTTTGCTACCAAAAGAAATGACAAAGGAGCCATGGAAGACTAAATGTATTCAAAACCCAAACATAATTTTGCCCAGGCTTTTTGGCTCCATTTAATAAGTATGATGGGAAGAAGCAGAACTCTTATTAATAGCACAGAAAGCAGAAGGTCCCTTGAAAAACTACTGCTGGCTGGAGTTAATGACTGCAAATGGAACGTGTCCGGTTGTTTATTGATTATACCATCGTATTTAAGAATACCCTTACATATAAAGCAGCAGTCTGGGAAAGTGATATTGATTTTAGCTTGATAATTACAACCCAAATAGTCCTTTTGTAATACAAAGCTTTATTCAATATAATATTTACAATCAAGTTCTTTGGGCCATACAGTACAAATAATTACCACCCATGATCCCTTATAACAGCAAAAAACGTAGATACTACCAAAATACTAGTCACTGTCTTCACCACGGCAGAACACACTACATATTCCAAGCTTCCTATTCACATTCAGTAAATAATCAGCCTCAATTGTGAGAGATACTTACAAATCCCTTTGAGATTAAAAGGTACTATCAACATATTAAATATTTACTATTTTTTTAATTCCCACTAGCCTACGCTACATCGCCTTAAATACTATTGCACTCAGTACAGTGGGCTAAGTATATAAAACCTAGAGAGATACAAACACAGGTAAACAAACAGTTGATTTATTCCTATTACAAAGTACTTTTTCTGAGAACAGTTGGTACTCTAATTAGAATGCACTAAAAAAGAATGATTGATAATTCAGCTAAATGCTACCTTTTCCTTATCATCATTTGCGTTATGATGAGCTGTAATTAGAGATGACTTTCCATCAATTTAAATAAATCTGCAGCCACTTAATGAAAAATAGTCTGAGAATGTTTCTGTCTCCATTTCTCAGCAGGGAGGGTCAGGAGGCCATTAGAATACTAAATCTGAATGGCCATAATACAGCATTCAGGATAAGGAAGGATATTTTATTTTTATCTAGCACACTGACAATGAAATGAAAATACACTCAGTATATTAATTCTCATTCAAAATTGAAAGTAAGTTTAAAATAACTTATTCTAAGATAAGCTGCTCCAGTATAGGATGGATGTCCAGGTCCAAATAATCATTTCTTAGATACTGGCTGTCAGGGTTCAGACAAGGTCAATACCATGAATCTTTTTGGCAATAAAATAACACTTTTTTCACTCAATATATTAAATATTAACACACTTTATACAATATAATTATGCGCAATGCCTTGTAAAAACATAAAATGCTGACACATTTGCTCCAAAATATATACATTGTTTTCAGAAGCTAAAATCGCTCCCCACCTTTAAATCACTTTTCTCCTTTACTTGGGAATGTATTGCTGCAGAAATAAAGCAAGCAAAAATAACCAGGAGAGCATTGGTACCGTGCTGGCCTGCTCCACTCTAGTAGAGAACAATCCAGCTCCATCTCTGAAACCACACATTGAAGTCAAACGTTCTCCTGAGCATCGCATCAAGCAAAGAAATGGAGCTTTGTCGCTCCTCAAAAGCGTATTCCATCCACTGTTAAAACTGAAACTTTAAATCTTTTTTAAAGGCAATACTATGAAGTCTGTCACTTGCCATCACCATAGGAGTAATTTAACTTTTACCAGAACACTGTTGGCACTCTGAGTTCTACCTGCAGGAAAAATAAATACAATTTGTGAAAGAAACTGATATTTCTAAGTCAAAACCATTTTTCTAAGGTAGTTGCATGAAGTAATATCAGTATGCTTTTATAATACACATAATTTGTTAAGGATCAAATTGGAATGGCATGAAGTTTCTTACATCTTTTAAATTTGTTCAGTCTATTGACTATTTCCCTGATTTATGTACTCAGATGAAATGCTGGTGACGGCTACATAGAGATCTTCAGCTGTGGTACAAGAAAATCTCTTCACTCTAATGGTTCTACTTTATATTCTCTTTAAATCATAGAATGGTTAGGGTTGGAAAGGACCTTAAGATCACCTATGTCCAACCCCTTGCCATGGGCAGGGACACCTCACACTATACCATGTTGCCCAAGGCTCTGTCCAGCCTGGCCCCTGACCCCAGGGATGGGGCATTTACCACATTTGGGGCAACCTGTTCCAGTGCTTCGGCACCCTCACAGTAAAGATCTTCCTCCTTCCATCTAACCTGAACTTCCCCTGCTTACATTCAAATCCATTACCCCTTGTCCTATCACTACAGCCTCTGATGAAGAGCTCCTCTCGGGCATCCTTGTAAGTCCCCTTCAGATACTGGAAGCTGCTCTGAGGTCTCCATGCTGAACAGCCCCAACTTTTTACAGGTAGAAATGGAAAACTATGAATCTACAAATTAGAAATGCTCATCAAATATTTTGTAGATAACTTGCACAACAGTATTCATCCTCATTTTATTCATAAATGCTAATGAGAGCCCTTCAAGGGGAGGTCTGAATGCTATTTTTATGCTACCAATAGAGTCAAAAGCTACCTGGAGAAGCATTTACCTTTCCAAGGTCTTTATAAGTTCTAATATGTTACAGTACTTATAAAATCAGTAAGGCTCTCGCATTTAGCAATGCTTTAGAACTTGAATTAGTACTTTGTAAAATCACACAGCAAAGTTTCATTAAAAGCAAAAGTACATTAGTTCTAGTTGCGGTGGTGCTTGTTAAATGCCCAGTTAATGAGAAACAAACCAGAATCTGTAACCTGTATGTAGGTTATTTCACTGTTGACAAATCCAGGCTTTTTATATATTTGTGCCCAAGCTCAAGAAACCATATCAAAATACACCTCCAAATACTGATGTCTTTTGATCATCCAAGAGTGATCATCTTGAAGTGAAGTATGTACAGGAGATGAGGAAATGCACAAGTGGCATGTCTGTGATTTCTGTTCAGCACTTCAGTCAAGGTGAATTCTCAGTGTGCAGCATCTTTAAAAATCCAGTCACTTACTCAGGCAACTGTATCTCGGTGTTAAATTTAGACAGGCATATATTTATATGAACATTATAATTTATCTCCACAATGCTTCCAAGATGCTGCACACTCTAAATTTTTTAAGTGCTACTCTTGTTATACCTGTTGTAACAGCCCTGTATTTTAGACAAAAAAAGAACTGCTGTACTTTGTGTTTTCACAAATTATTCCAGAAAAGATGACAGTACCCCTCTAAGATGCCGCATCAACCAAGTTCGCATTTCTTAAAATGATTACTCTTTATTAAAAGACAGAAAAAAAAAAAGGGGGGTGGGGGAAATAAAGAGTAATTTTAAAAGCTGCAGAATATACTAGTGGATCAGCAATTAAAAACAAGCCCAAAAGACATGCAGACTCTTATCATAGCTTCAAGTAGAGGCCAAAATGCAGAACGCTTCTCTCTTGCTCTTCAGCTTTAACGGAGAATACATATTCTCAAAACAACTGTTAGGTTTCTTTTACAAGACAGACACAGAAGCAAGCTCATGTGATGCAAAGTTACTTAAAGACCAGTACCAGGTCCCCTGAGAAAACTTGTGAAGGCATCAGTCTATGGCAAGGAAGAAGGCAAATCAGCTTCCAGCCTCTCTGCTGGGGGACCAGCAGTGCAGGTAAGTCTCATTTAACCAGCTGTTTTCTACAGGAGGTTTCAGGTACTACAGCAGTATACGATAACTAAAAGTTCAGTACGTATGGAGCAGTTTCAGCACAGTCTTTATGGTCCTGGGCCAAGAGATATAAAAAGACCCGCTTAGCATCTGAAATCACGCTTTCAATGTAACAGCCAAACATACAAGCGATCTCTCTACTCTCTTGGTAGCAATTTGGTATCACCTTTGCAACAGCAGTGCAGCTTTGAAACAGCACTTAAAACTTCACTGCTTCCTTGCTAATGCTTATGTCAAGCCATAAAGGTATAAGTAAGTTCAGACAGAGAAGGGAAAATTCTCTTTGTGAAGAACACAGGCAGAGAGCTGCTTCCACAGCTGCATTTTGGCTGCAAGTCCTTGGAAAAGTCTAAAAACTTCTGCCTCGGGTATTTTACTCCTGCTGGGGGTCAAATGACTCTTTTCTAACTGGTTCTTATGCAACCAGCAGGAATCCTCACAAGACTCCCGCATGTTCCTGTATTAGACAAAAGCATCCAGATCAAAGTTCAGAGGTTATTACTTCCAACTGACTTCTTTTTCCAGCTCAATGGATCCAGTTTAGAACAGGACAAAATCAGTGACCTTATAAATAACTTTATCTTTTTATAGTCTGGACTGATCTTGTGGAGGTACATCTGCCATTCTATTAGACAATGCATTTTAACACACATCTTTATTTTGCCTCATATCCCTCAAACAAGATAGCATATTACAATTAGAGAGATACAGCAGGTATTCCAGCTACGTTCTGAGCCAGACATAAACCAGTTACAGTTTTGAACTACAAAGGCAGACTAAGGCAGTGCGGACTTGTTAGTTTGGGAAGTTAACACACATACTATGTATTAGAAACTACAAAACTCTTAAGGAAAACTCATCTCCAAACCTATATTCAGCTAATAACATTTAAAAATAATTTCAGAGAACCTGATTACTTGATTGAACAAGCTCATTTTCACTGCTCCTTATTTTGGCTTTAACCATAAAAGAACGTATCTTACTATGGCAAGAACAGCTCTTGCACCTTGAGGCTTCTATAATTCTCCTGTGAATCACCATCATTCTTTAGTATGTTCCATCATATGTGCCTGAGGCAATACAGTGTTAAACACCATTTTAAAAGTGTGAGTTTACCATGCGCATTGCACTCAGTGCCTGCACTAATGTGAACCTTTTACTGAAGAAATCACGTGCTGTATAGGATACAAAAGATCAGTTTATATATACAACTGTATTGAGCATCAGTATTCTGGTCATAGTAAGGATAGACAATATTTATTCTGGAAACTTGAAAAGAAAAAGAAAGCAACAGAAGCCCGACTGAGAACAAAGATAACAGCAGCACTATGCTGATCTTCCTTCAACTCCCTACAGTCCAGTGAGAAAAAGGTTAATTTTCCATATTAAAAATGTTAGTTGAGCTGTTGCTGACTCTATCAATGTTTGGATCACATTCCAAGAGTTATAGTTTACCAATGCTGCCATGGTCTTTGCAGTAACTTCGTGGAGTTTTATGAAACAGACTCAGCTGGTACATAGAACTTAGTCTTGTTATTTGAATGCAAGGCAGTACACTGTAATCTGTCTGTTTTCCAATGTATTAGATTAACATTTATCTCTTTAAGCACACAGCTTATCTGTCAAAAAAATCCTCTACAGTGTCTGGAGCTGTGTCTCCAAAGAGAGTGTCCTAGTTCCACACAGACTGTTATTTAGTGTCCCAATTTTCTTCACTTTGATAAAGAATAAATCTATTCAGTTCTGACAAGTTGATTAACAACAATCAGCATATTTTCAGGAAAACAGATCAGCTATTCCCAGAAAAACTGCAAACTATTCTCATCTGGTTTTGACATGGCAGAAATGTACATCAATTCCAAATATGAATGGCAGTGATAAAGTCAAAGCAGAATTCAAGAAGGGCTACTTGTGTAAGAATTAAACCTACTAGCAAGTATTTTCATGCTCCAAATGCATGACTTGCCCCCAAAATTGTTCTTTGAAAGATGAAATATTTTCTATAGTTTCTAAAGCTTTCATTTCAACATAAATCTTTCTAACTTTATAACCACAAAATCAGCTTCACAAACTAGGTTGAAGCTGTTTCATTATATTAGCAAGAGTAAAAAACAGGCATTTGTCTTTGCCTTTCCAATTTCTAATCTCTTCTGCCATAATAACGTGTGACACAAGTCAACCCATCTCTCCACCAACCAGCAGCTGTACCTCTCCTCATCCACTTCCCTATGCTTGGTTTTATTGCTGTATCATGAATTCTTGGGTCGATTTGGACTTGCTCATTCCCACAAAACTTCACTGCTTTTCAATTAATCCTAGAACAGGATTCAGAAGCTGCACTGCTTCATAATAAATCTCGTTCAAAAGGGTATAGTTTGGCACTCGTGTAAACAATGGAGTTTCTCCACCCAAAACTGAATATTAAAGATCTGAACTCCTTAACATGTTATAATCATCTGCCCATAGAGGTACGGTTACAGTACCAGAACATATATATTTTAACACTTAAATCATGTAATGTTTTATTATTAATATAAGAATGTTATATATTAGATTGCTATATAATACATATCATTGTTAGATTAGCACTGCTGTTGTTGAAAAAGCAGAATACTATTAATAATAAACTGAGGGATGTGCAGCATATGATTTTTGCTTATGGAATTATATATGTGGATTGAAATTTGGGCTACTGCTATCAGCTTATATTATGCCATAAACTGTGTGAAAGCTAATGACATCTTATTTACCATGGTGTTCCTGGCTCTAGGTTAAAAAAGCATAGGATTCTGTGATAGGAAAAAAAAAAAAATCTTAGTAGGAGCAGATGGAAGCAGGCCCTAGTGTCCTACGCCTTATTAACAGTGCTGTTCTGCTGTATCCTGAGGAAGTGGATAAGCCTTGTCTGTCATTGGCTACATACAGAGCATTCTTCTATGAAAAGCATTCCGAGAAATTCCGTATTAATTACAGGAATTCATTGTGCAATAAGTTGTAAGCAAATTTCAGAAACAATCTACCTATGTGACTTACAGCTCAAATAACTGTACCTCATCTTACACAGAAACCAAGAGTGAATATATAGACATAGTCCTTCTTTTAAGATGGGGAATTCATTGAGAGATTAAATAGACTACTAGCAACAAGGAATATTGGATTTCAAAAGTTTTACCTCTGTCCCTGTTACTCAGCAGGAGATAACCTTCTTCAGCAAATGTTTTTCCTACCACTTGCATATATTTCCAGTGGTTTAACAGAATATATGTTACATATTCAAGAACAACTGCAAAGTGACAGACAGAGAGATTTGACCTGATGACCATTACAAGTACTTCAATTGTTCAAACGGGGGGGCAGGGGGGGGAGGGCTTCGACTTTGAGGCCAAGCACTAAGTTTACTAATAAGCTAAAAAGTTTCCTTTAACACAGAGATCTATCTCCCTTTCCAAGCCTCCAAACCCAAAGAACAAGACCAATGGCAGAAATAGTATATTTGCTTTTCTTTTTTTTTTTGCTGCACTGATGATTTCATTTTCTCTTGGGAGCTGATTGCATAGAATAGTTAGTTCTAAGGCAAGAAAGATAGGATTTGAGAACACTCAAAAAAGATTGATCTAAAGGACTACAGAACACACTTTGTAATTCACAATGATGCTGTCCATAGCATGTATCCTATATTCTGAGTTCCCCTCACACCCCTATTTGCATTCAGAACACAACACACACCACTCCGGTAATTTAAAGCAATATTATTCAGGTTATCCTTTAGATTATTATGATTAAATATAAATAGGTCAGTTCTACTCTGCTTCTTCACTGACAAATTTTGGAAGCCAATTTTTATTTGATTATACATAGAAGCTGCATCTTCAAACATCAAGACACTCTTTGAATATCAGTGTCATAAACAGGACTCAAAATTCAAAAATAAAAATGAAAAGCCAGCCTGTGAACTTGAGCTGAAAAGCTGGAATCATACGCAGTCCTAAACCACACCAGAAAGAAGACAGTTTTGCATATGCCTTTGTCCACATCAAAAAGACACAAAATAATACAACCTTGCTGGTAAGCCTTGCTCTTAAATGTAATACTAAAATAGCCCAGTTGGGCATAAATGAAAGTGATACAGCAATATTTTAATAACATTATGACACCAAACTGAATACAAAGTGCTCTATACCTACCCTTAACCAATGCTACACATTCTCCATGTGAGTGGTCACCTTAATTCAGTTATAGCTTAGCTGTCACAATTAATGTCTTATTCTATAAATTAATGTCATGATATGATGAATTTTATTATGGTTCCTATTAACCTTCTTAATTTCACATCCTCCAAAACACTTACAAAGAATAATTTTTCTGATCACCACATTTCAAAGGAATAGTCACAACACGTGCAACAAGATTTATCTTTTAGACCCCCTATGAAAGCAACTGTGAAAGGACAATAGAACACAATACAGGTAATCTGGCATTTAATTTCCAAACGAAATCACACAGCTCCATAAAACAAGATGTAGAATTTGTACAGTATTCACAGCACTCTTCCACTAGGGTTTTTCCTAAATAAGCGAGAAATTTTGCCTTTAAAACCAACCCAAAAATACTTCATTGATTTTTTTTAAGATGAAAGTAAAAGTAAACTGATATAAATCATCTCAGGTTCAATGACGCCAAAACCATGCCATAGCCTTGAGGCACAAAAATTGTAATTACTACTTCAAAGATAAACATAGACTATATGGTCTTACCAGTAACAAATTGCACTATCTTGAACACAAGCAGTTGATGTAAAATAAAAGCAGTTGCATTAATTGCAACAAGAAAAGCTTCTACAGCTATGTTGGTAATAAAAGGAAGAGTATGAAAAACATGGGCCCTCTCCAGAAGAAAACAGGAGAGCTGGTTACCTGGGACATGGAGAAGGCTGCAGTATTCAATGACTCTTTTGCCTCAGTCCAGGCGCACTGGATATTTCTTTGCCTACTGGAAATCTAAATGGATTTCAGTATGATATCTCTTAAATTACTAGTAAGAGAATACTCTTCGAGAAGAAAGGATAAACAAAGAGTTACGAATGGATACATTAGCCTTACTACCTCCCACTGTCACCTTATGCTCCAGAATTCATTGCTACTTACAAGCAAGCAGTTGCAAAACCCATTTCCATACACAAAAGGGAAACTAGAATCAACACATAAACCAAACTAAAACGGGACATAAAAAAAAAGTTATAGGTCAGGTATCCCCATCCTTTATATTTGAAGTATTAAAGGGCATTGCTGTGAATTCAGTATGACACAAAGATTGCAAACTGCCAGCAGTACTTGGGGCAGAGGCAATCCAAGACATGATACAGGAGTTTCTTTGTACAAAAGAAAACAAAACTCCATCACAGAAGAAATGGCCATTGCAGGTGGGCATTAGATACAACTTCTGGGGGTTTAATTACTTTTATTCCTTTAAGCACAGACCCTCAAACAAGCATTCTTTGGGAAAATGAATTGACAGTAAGTTATGGCACAGCCAGACCACGCACAGGAATTCCCTTTATCTGACTTCCAGCCATCTTTGCTGCAATGTTTGTGCTCAAATAGTAATTTCCTTAAGTTTCCTACTTTCCAGAAAGAAAAAGAATATGAAGAGATGACAATATGAAAGAGGGTTTGAAAAATAAAAATAGCTTTCAGCATGACACAGAAAGAGGATACACACAAAAATCACCACCTTGATGTTTTATAGTACTTTTTATTTTAAGAAGGATGTAACATTACCTGTGGAAGATGAGCAGAAAAATCAAGTAACAATAGAAAGCAGAACACCTGGCTCTGCAAAGAGAGGAGGATATGCTTCAGAAAAACATACTGTAGTGGTTATAGAGAGAGAAAAGAGCAAAGATCATGTCTCAGCACCATCAGTTTCCCCAGGATGATGTTTTTCTACTCAGTACATTGCAGATCTGAAGTACTTCAAGGACTAAACTTCCAGAGAGCTGCTTCATTTTCTTGGAAAAGGAGAGTAGCTAATCTACATGACAATGCAGAGCTTAAGGAGTAATTCATGTTTTCATGAGATTATTAAAGACCAGGAAAGATACATCAGTCTTATTCCACAAGGACAACTCTAACCATCAGGTTTGAAAATCTTATCTTAAAAAGTCACAGTATGTTGAACATAACTAGTGAGATTCCCTTATCCCAGGGGAGAGAGCAAAGGGAAAGTACAGCATGGGAAATACAGCTTTCTGACCACGGCGTGGTCTCGCTCACAAGTTACAGCATTTTAGAGACTGCATTGAGCAAGCTGTCAAATGGAGGGCAAGAGACTTTAAAACCAATACTTTTCCCTTTATTCATGATCTTCCTTAACTGCCCAATCCAGTCTGCCTGAAAGCTGCCAGGATGCAGGATGCATTCTGTTAATTTAAGCAGCCTTTTCTCCCTTCACAGCTCCTGAGCAATCCAGTAAGAGCCCTCCCATCACTGTTCCAAGCCTCCTTTATTTTAAAGATAAGTGAACCGTTTCAGGTACTTGCTATTTATGCTTATTTAGGTACCAGTCGTGCAACCAGAAGGAAATTCAGTGGAAAGGGAGATACGAACAAAACCAAATACACAAGGTTCATTTCCATGACCAAGTTATAACACCCCTCAATATTAAAAGTGAGAAGGCAGAATCACTTTAAGGTCTATCTTAATGAGTGGTCAAAGTGTATTGAACACTCAAGATTAATAACTATACAGAAACCAGATTTTCTAGCCATTTGTCTTCACTTAATAGATTATCACCTTAATTTATCTCATGATGTCACCTATCATCAACTTCCTGACAATTTATACTGGAAGAAATTCTTCTCCTAATTATATTTTTATCTATACAATGTAATTTCTGTTCCTATTGAGGTGTGTTCAACTGAGCAATACTGCAGTTTAACGGTTTGGGGGGCACAAGGTTGGCAGGTACTGCAGTGAGAAGCCTGTACCTGAGCACAATGACAGACAGCCCAAGTCTGAACTATTTATATATGCTTGAGAAGCCTGTATGGAACCTGACTTGTGAGAATGCAATAGTGTTATCTACATTAATTCTTTGAAATGCTCCTATTTTTTTATTTTATCTTAGTCATAATGGTACCCTCTGCAGTGATTTATAAAACCTACATGACATTTTAATCATCACTGGCAATGCCTTTCCAATCTGGCAAGAAACCACCCACTCAACAAACAACTCACCTAAAATACACTCATGCAGCACAAAGTACACAGATTCTTTCATAGTCTCCTCCTTAAGAGCAAGAGTCCCTGGCATGTAGTCTATCAAAATCAAACATTTTCACACCTTTATTATTCCTGTTAGTAATATATAACAAATACTACATATCAAATATTGGCCTCAAATCCACAGAAAAATGGTATAGAATCATAGAATGATTAGGGATGGAAAGCACCTTAAGATCATGAGGTACAGAGAGTCTTACTAGAGGCATAAGACTAAGAATTCCAAGTTAATTGTCAGTTCTGACTGTCATTAATCTCTGGTTTTGCTTGAGTTGCCTTTTTTCCCCTCTTTTTTCCCCTCATTTAATTTCCACAGACCATTGAAGGATTAGCTCAAGCTCATAAACCATTATAAACAAGAAGGGATTTCCTACAATCCTGAACTGAAAGGAATTCTTTTGAGCATGAGTTTGCTTTTACAGCATACTTGTTCTGTTTATAGGTCTTTATGTCCCAGTAACAACGAGGAAAGCATTTAAACTGGATTTACTATTTATACTAAGCCTTTTGTATTATATGTAAAGCATAACTCCTAGGGGTCCAATGCGGTTTTCTTTCTTACTCAAAGAAAAATAAAAAAAACCTAAAAATATATTTAAAAGGTCTAAAGGAGGCAAAAAGCAAAACAAAAAATCCAAATCAACCAATCTTTGCTAAAGCATGCAGCAATGAGGATTCTCATATAAAGAGTTTGCCTAAGGTATATTCACAAGCAGACTGTTTTTCCAGCTTGCTTAAGCAGGCTAAGAACATTTTTGTCTGAAACTCAACCCACATCCTTAGAAACGTCAGCAGTAGACTACTACTGACATTAAGGTACAGTTCGTTTTGTAACGACAGCAAAAGAGCAACTCTTCCATCCACTTCATCAGGAATCTTGGAAGCCACAACCCTAAATCTGTGCCAAACATCATTTGCATGAAGAATCTTCTGCTAGCTCCAGGTGAAAATGAGATGAAGCCACACTGCAAAAACAAAAGTCAGCCAGAACTGCAGTTTCTCCTCATCTTTGAAAAAACAGAGTCTACCTAACAGCACAGAACAATGTATGCACTAACTCAGCATGGATCAAAAGAAAGAAGAGGAAAAGGGGAATAAAAAGACTTCCGGGCTTTAGAATCTTACCAGTTTATTGGAATAGTTGGTTAATGAATATAAAACAGAATGAAGAAGCAGAAAGAAAACCAGTACTTATATCAAATGGCCTAAGTCTATTGTCTCCAATAAGGATTATAAAACAATGGTACATGAATAAAAAGCAAAAGTACTTTGAAAAATTAATCTTAGCAAGCTCTCCCAGATTCACCCTTTTCACTGCAATTGCTTTTAAGCCACACAAATGTCACGAACTTTATATGAAATACAGAAGAAAAGGTACTGCAATACATTAATTGTAAAGGTAGGCCAACCTTCCACATTTTCATCCCACACAATTAGTAGCATAAAAGATAAAATATACTTTCAAATCAAATAGACCTATCATTTTAAACAGAACTGGAAGCCTAAGCAAATACAAGACAAATACCAGGTTGTCAAGACTTGTAGTAAAACTAAAACACACTGAACAAGAGAGGCCGAAAAAACACAGGCGGAGTTCACCAAGAATTTCAACTGCATTCAAAAAAATTATTACTGCTTTAACAGGAACTAAGGAGTTGCAACTAAAACCACAGAAAGAACACAAAGGTTCTGACACCACCTGCTCTGTGATGCCCTTTACCACCCCAATCATAGAAACATGGCACCATCCCCCCTGCCACAGGCAGGGACACCTTCCACTAGACCAGGTTGCTCCAAGCCCCTGTGTCCGACCTGGCCTTGAACACTGCCAGGGATGGGGCAGCCACAGCTTCTCTGGGCACCCTGTGCCAGAGCCTCACCACCCTCAGAGTAAAGAGCTTCATAATGTTTAATCTAAATCTCCCCTCTTACCATTTTAAAGCCATTACCACTTGTTCTGTCACTACATGCCCTTGTAAGAAGTCCCTCTCCTGTCAATTCATCAAACAAAAGAAGTAAATACTGCTCTAGCTCATTCCCATTAGCTCTGTTTAAAATTCATTAAATTCAGAAAGTCAATTCAATGTACACCCTCAGAGTTCAAAAATACAGACTTAATACAGAAGTAACTGACAAGAAAAATACTAAAATATTTACTGAGAGTACCATTTAAAACTTTAATTTTAATAAAGACATACAAAATCTTTACATTACTGATAGATCTCACTGCTACTATCATGCGAAGTCTCCTTTGTTCACCAATGGATGGACTTAATCAAAGTAAATACTTAAGTTTTATTGAATTTATTATCTTCAAAAATGGGTGCAAAAACAACTCCTTGGAGTTTTTTTGTGTCTGCTCTTTGCCTATTATCTTTTATGTTTCTATATGGTGGAGCAAAGTCCCTAGTCTGTAATGGGGAACTAGATGGGCAGTGATGACTCAAGTCTCAGAAATAATAAGGAAAACAGATTTCCTCAGATATAGAAAGCAAGTTCTGTTTGTATTTATATCGTGGTCAGTGAGGAACTGAACTGTTTAAGTACATGTTCTTGTATATTCCTTTTGAATCACTAAAACTAACAGTTATTTTGAATTAATAAGCTGGTGAATAGTCTTTATAATTTCTCATAATTTTTATAGGATAGTCATGAAATTGATTTTAGCCACTACTTAGTATAACTGAGGTAAACATTACATTAATCTTTACTTGTCAAAGATGGGGAAATTAATGCCCGATTCTGCTTTGCACTTACATGAAATCAGTGAAGAACAATACTACATCAGAATGTAGGGGGTTTTAATGATTGAACTTGCATTTACTTCACATAACTGAAAATAGCTACCTAGTGTGCAAGTTGATGGAAAATTCATTCTGTTATTCAAGTGCAGTTTCAGTGCAAACTTCAGTACAGCCTTAATTATTGAATCACAGAATATTTGCCATCAGATCCATTTGTCAACTCCATTTGCTGTCCAAAGTTACAGATGTCAGAGATTTGTTTGTGTCATCAATTCATTTGTCATATTTGTTGTATGTTAACATTAAAAATCAAGTTAGCCAACACTGACATCTAAATTGCCATCTTTAGGTTTTGGAGTCAATAACAGATTTCAGCTAATTTCATACTGATCTGAGATGTGTCAGCGTGATACAGATATAAGGAAGTTAATACTGGTTTGTACTTGCTTTGCTTTTAGGTTTTCTTCATAAGTAAATCATGATGAAAGCATAAAACACAGGTTTCCCAACCGGAATTTTCACAATCGAAGGTTTATGCTGATGCTGGAAGGATAAGAAAGAGCTCTTCAAGTTACAGCATGAAATGGATTCCAATTTAAAAAAGAAAAAAGGTGGGGGGAGAGAGGAGGAGAAAAAAGGGAAATGTGAGGAAGAAGGAAAGAAGCATTTTTCCCAGTAACCTGTTACTGTGAGCTTACAAAATTGATACCCCTTAGATAGCAAGTACAAGTCATTTACATAGATTATATAAACAAGAAAACTAACAGCTAAAATTACATGTTTCCCAATTTTTAAATGACGATTTAAGATTGTTAGCAGGTCATTACTTGTATTCATGCAGCAGTACAAGATACTATTTTAATTACAATTTAGGGTATTGCAAAAAATCCATTTTGAATCATCATGTTTTGAACACATGACATTGGCTCAGAGGAAAAGCAAAACAAATTTAGGAACTTGGATCTATAAGATGCATTATGAGCTTTCCTAAAATTTAACACAGAATGGAGTTTTATACTTAGGCTTTTTGTTTCTTCTTTGTAACTAAAGCAATATGTATGCAACTGGAAGAAAGGGACCAAAATGGTAGGGGGCTGAGATGTGGCTTTGCAGGCTGTAAAAAAAAAGCTTCCTTGTCAGTGTTATTACATGACTGCGATCAATAACTGCAGTATCAACAACTGCACACCCAGTAAATGATCTGAATTAAGACCAATCACACTATGTCTGAGTCCTTTAAATGTTGAGATAATTCTCACTATTTTAATCAGAAGTAAATGTAAAAGCTATGCTAGAATTTTGGAAGAAAAGGTTTAGTCTGGCTAACTTGGGAATCTTCCAAATGCAAAAACTGTTGAGCTTTCAGCTGGACTGCTTAAGAATGTACAGACAAATCAATAGATTTGCTGTGCTGTACCTTTCTCAGGAATAATGAGACCAGGAGTTTGCAGAACACCATGGTTTCTTTTTCGTGTCTGCGTTCTGAATATAATTCTACCAAAGTAGTTATTAAAGCTTTCCAGAATTCCTAACAAGAAATCAGAGAATAGTTAGGGTTGGAAAGGACCTTAAGATCATCCAGTTCCAACTCCCCTACCATGGGCAGGGACACCTCACACCTGTAGCCCAAGGCTCTGTCCAACCTGGCCTTGAACACTACCAGGGATGAAGCATTTACCACTTCTCTGGGCAACCTGTTCCAGGGCCTCACCATCCTCACAGTAAAGAGCCTCTTCTGTAGAGCTATCCTGAACTTCCCCTGTTTAACTTTAAACCCATTACCCCTTGTCCTATCATCCAGCCCCTGATGAAGGCCCCCTCTCTGGCATCCTTGTGTCTTTTAGGGTGGGATGGGAAAAATGAGCAAGAACTCCCAAGTGGCTCTGATGCCCAGGGAAACATAAAATGCATATGGAAACCTGAAGTTGTTTTAAAGGTCCTAAACTGTATTTACATTTACAAAACGTACACATGCATTTGTAGAGTTACCAGGTTTTTTTCTGCTGGAAGCTCATGTGTGCTTTCCCCTCATCACCTAAGTCTTTATAGAGTTCACAGAGCACATATTCTGTTATCCTGTGCTGGCCAATTCCTGTAGTAAAGTGGGCACCAGTTTTAGGTACCACCTAAAGTAAAGCACCCAGCTCATGAGGCCGCTAACTAGCTAACAAGCTGTGCTGTTTCTTGATCTAGTTATGTTCGGATGTAGCCACATTGACTTGGAAGAGATGTAGAATCCATTTGGGTGTAATCTCGCTTGCACCAAAGCTAATATCACCACTGCTCCTCATTTACATACTACCAGCTTTATTTTAATGGCGAAAAACAGAAACCTAATGCTTGAAGCGTGGTCTGCAAAACATCTGCTAGCAATAGAGGGGAGGAGGTCTGTCATATCATTCCAGTTCTTTTTTTACTACTTCCCAGTATGTTTACTTTCCTACCATACAAAAGGTTTCCTTTATTGATCCTGGGATATTCTGTAGTCAAAAACTGGATGGGAATTGTCTGAGAGAGTTGTCAATAAGATAGAGTACTTGTTTTAAATATAAATAATGAGTGATGTAGTAAGAGGCTCTTAAGTAGGAATTACATTCTACGTATCTGTCAAGGCCAATCTCTGCTAGCAGCACAAATGAGTAGAGTAGACAGCTAAGGGAGGAAAAAGCAAATCACAGTTACAATAACCCAACGCGTAATTTGTTAAGTAGAAACTGTTGTTAGTTTTAGTTACATCAGTTCCCTCAAACATGTCCACACACTGCAACTTCCACAAGCAACTATAAAGAGATGAGAACAATCCTTAAATAATCACAGTTTTTGTGTTCAAGTGTGCCTTGTTGGTTTAGCTTCTGCTGAATGAGTACAGCCAGCTCCAAGAGAGAGACACCTAATACTCCCCAGGCTCTTGGTGTGCTATGGTGGATCAGTCAATTAGACGCGCCTTGTTATGGAGCAAGACAGCTTGATTCAACCGCCACGACACTGCTCCTACTGTCTTAGAGTAAATCTGTTGGTCTCTGTGGAAGCAAACCGATTGTTTGCACTTATTTTGTATTCTGGTTTGCCTTATCAAGAAGTTCGTGGTATTCCACATTACAGACTAGGAGAAATAATCTGCTTAGTAAGCTGGAAAGAAAAACCACACTCCTGCATGGGTAATGTGAGGAATTCCTATGTAATGAAAAATAGATGTGTTTCTTACAAATTCAACAAGAAAGGTAAGCAACTGAGTAGGCCATTTTGTGGCAGAAGAAAGGGAAGGAGAACACAGAAGGAAGAGATGCTGGTCAGAGAGCCAAGACTAAATAAAGTGAGTGAATTAGGAAGAGCTATTAATATTTGAATGGAGTTATCTAGGGAAGACAGTTACCAGGCATTAACTTTCAGCTATTGCCAGCCAGCAGAGGGAATTCACATGAATTCACTGATTCAACTTGCAAAAAAGAACTGGTATGTCAGAACATCCGGTTAAATACTTGCCCTTCCAGCACAGTAAAAGAAATGAAATCCAGGACAGTGTCTGGGAGAGGACAACATTGCCAGTACATGTATGCATTTCAGTTTCCCATTCCACAAGAACACTAAAAAAACCTACATTGTAGACAGATGACATGGGTTGATTAATGTGCTGAGATGGGTAAATCCCTGATCAAAACTCAGATTCTTCCTGGGTTGCTGTAAGAGCCAGGAGGTGAAGCAACTGTTAAAGACAAGAACTTAAGAGTGGTGCAGCCCCAAGTTCTCTTGGAGAAAACTATGTGGGCATAGGTCCCAGGTCCCACAGTGTGTACCATTTACTGTGTTGTACACACAGAGAGGTAGAGTTGACACATTTATCCCTTCCCGCTGTAATGAGGCAGTGAGGAAGTCGGTGCTGTTCTAGATACTCTCTCTCTATTCTTTGGGTTACAGAAGCCTGGAACTCCAGCTGTGCACAGAGGGTGAAAGAAAAAGGAAAACAAAATAAAATCATTGTTAAGGTATCCAGTTACTTTACACGTTTAGGATGCAGACAGTCCATGATAGGAAAAAAAAAAGGGAAATGCATCAACCTGTGAAGGAAAAACAAATAGTGAAAAAAGTAAAACTTGCATTGTATACCTTAATGTGTCTTCATAGTTATGTTAGAAGAAAGTTAACTTCTATCTAATTAGAAGTTAACACAGCAATAACTTTGTAAGGCAAGCATGTGCAGGCAATGAGCTGATGTCACAGGAAGGAAAACGACAAGTGCAGAAGAGCATAAATCAACCTCTAGCTGAAATCTTTTGTTTTTCAAGAGTGTATGAAGGCTCTATAAAAATTTTATACCCTGAAGTAGTTAGTTCTTAGTTTCCAGATTTGCTAAGAGAATGTTTGTAGCTTTCCAAGTCATGAATTCCAAGTATCTGAAGGGGAGCTATAGGGATGCTGGGAATGGACTTTTCATTAGAGACTGTAGTGACAGGACAAGGAGTAACAGGTTCAAACTGAAACAGGGGAAGTTTAGATTGGATATAAGGAAGAAGTTCTTTACCGTAAGGGTGGTGAGGCACTGGAATGGGTTGCCCAGGGAAGCTGTGAATGCTCCATCCCTGGCAGTGTTCAAGGCCAGACTGGACAGAGCCTTGGGTGACATGGTTAAGCATGAAGCGTCTCTGTCCATAGCAGGGGGGTTGGAACTGGATGACCTTAAGGTCCTTCCCAACCCTAACTATTCTACGATTCCATAATTCTATGATTCTAGATGAAGTTGGTCTACTTAAAGTAGAGGATGTGTACTTGACTGAAGTGAGCAACACCTCTGCACTGAATTCAGCAAAGCTTTGAATAAAACATTTAAGTCCAGCTGATTTCCCACAGGAAACAACAGGCACCATTTGGCACAGTCCCAGTGCAAGTCCAGCTTTGCACACATTGCCATGGGTCACACCAAGGCACACACAGGAACAGACCTTCTGCACAGGACTCTAATGGGGGTATGATACACACTCCCCAAGCTCTCGTGGAGCACTTTGCTTCCTTAAACAGGTTGAGGTGAGAAGCTGGAAAGTAGCCATGATGCTACAGTAGGAACAATGCTGAAGGGCAAGGAAAAGGGAAGCAGGGACTAATTTGGAAGGTTTATGTTCCTTTAGCTCCCCTGTAATTCCAAAGCTGGTCTTAAGTACAAATTTAAATAATACCATGAACTGGGCAATAGTCCTTCCGAGTCTATAAAAATCCCCAAACGTCCTATGAACAGTCACATTCCTGTTCCATTTCTGGATTTCACCATTCAATTTGCCATTCCTAAACTGTAATCACAGATTATCTAGTTATAAAAGTATCTTCACTGCGGGCTATTTGCATACAGAAGGAAACTTCAGCTACAGAATCCTGATCCCTCTCTATCTATGCTACCTGTAATAACTCTGCTTGACTTGGGTCACCACAATTTAGCAAATGGATACCACCATGAAGCTCATCTCTGAGATGCTGTTTGCAAATGTAATAACCAAATACTACAAATCAAAATCCTGCTATAGTTAGTACTCTAAACATGCTTTTCTAAAATAAACACTTTCTAGACCGTGCATTGCTGATAGATGCTCTTAGTCTCCTATGGGCATTTGAGGGGGAAAGCAAGCACATTACTCTTTAGAGTACACCTGATAAGAAGAAAATCAGGATTCCAAGGTATCAGTCAAATGTATTTCACATTTCTTCGACTGCCCGGTATAATCCGCTCAACAGCCTGTTGTAGATCTAAGTTTTGAACCTTCTAATTTCTGTGTTTAAAAAACAGACCACAGGCGAAAGAAACGGATTATTTTTATTCTTAAGCCATCTGATTCCTTTAGAAATCAAAATTGTCATCATGAACTCCCCATATTAAAAATAATGCTTCAAACTACTCTGCCTTCACATGGCATATTCCAATTTTACTTGAAGAAATATAATCTTATTTTTATGTATGACTTTTACAGTCTTTTTCTCACAGCTCAATAAAAACTTCCTGGCCATTTCTTTACACACAATGTTCAACTTTACTTCAGGAAAACAATAATAGAAAACTTAAAAAAAGGAAAAAAAAAAAAAGGATAATTACTAATTCTACCAAATGCTTAATTTTGGCTTTTCCACCTCTCAAATTCATGTTAGATTTGACTTTCAGGCAGTTGAACTTACAGAAAGCATAAGCAGACTGAAGGACTGAAAACACTCTGATTTTAAGGGCATTAACAACACAGCCATTGTGGTATGTCAAACATCATTCATTAACTTACAGGTAACCGATACTTCCTTGCTACAGAAGATTCTGTTCTTGTGTATATTAGCTGATTGGCGACTGATAGCTCTAAAGGCTTTTACAATGTTCATATCTTTTTAAATGAAAAAATAAATCTGTAATTCTCCATAAAAACCAAGAGGAAAACCTAGTTTAGGCTATCCTAAGTTTTTTAATTACTGCTGTAACCAAAAAACTGCACTTTCTTTTTTGATAAACCCTGCCCTACACTTACAGTTTCCACATTTGACCAGAATTACAGTGTCAAAAAGCCATTGTTATTCACTGACAATTCCTTTACTACATAATACCTTCTGCAGTCTTCTGAATTAGCTCGGAGAACATGTAACTACTGAAAGAACCTGTGGCATTTAAAATAAGGTTCCACATACCTTTTCCTCAGTAGCAGTGCTGATTTAAGGGTTTTCCATTCCTCTTACTCTACTACTCATCCTTTGTCCCGATTCTGCCCTTCACTTGTACTACACAACTCTGTATGGCTGCATTTTGAATGTGACTGGGGAACTAATCCAGGTTGGGAAAGAGAAAAAAAAGAAAGGGATAAATGAGGGAATGATTAAATCAAATCAGCTTCCTGATTCAGTGCAGAGTGTACTCCCAGAAATAGCTATAGGAGCACATCAAAAGGGAGAAGGTGAGTTAGGATAGGCATAAGCAGAATGGAGAGTAACATCATAAGCAAATGTTACTGCTGAATCCAAGTTATGGTAAAATTACTGATGAAAAAACTGACAAACATTCCAGAAATTCTACACTTCAAACTTCCAGTATTTAAACTTTGTTTTGGTTTTTTTTTTCATTTTTCCAGGATTATTCATTCCAAAAAACCCAAACAATAATTTTGCCAATTATTTTTCTAATAATGAAAACAATACATTCTCATCCCTCTTGAACAAAATATTGTTATTTGTGCATCATGTGAACAAACAAAGGGGTACCAGAAGGGAACATTAAAGAATCTAATCTTTTAATATTTATGTCTTATTCTTCCCAAAGCCATAAAGAGCTTAAGACCACTTCCCACCCCTCTCAAATTAAAACCATACAGAATAGATTACAAGGTATGGAAAGCATTCACCAGGTTTCTGTCCTTGACCAAAATCATTGTCAGCACACTGCTGTTTAGCCCTTTTACTTTCTCAAGTGGACTGACATTTTCAGTGAATGCCATTATTTAAGTAATAAAAAATAATTACAGACTATGATTAGAATTTGCTATGAAAGCAGGAACATGAAACATAATCTTTTAATATATCAGCCAAACCTGCGCCAAACTCTGCAAAGGTATTCACGTATTTCATCACTGTTTTAAATGTATATTTCTTTGCAGTAATTATAAAAACCTTGCACAGCTCTAACTGTAATTACCCAGTCTTTAAAAACAACATACTTATCATAGAATCATAGAATAGTTCGGGTTGGAAAGGACCCCAAGATCATCTACTTCTGACCCCCCTGCCATGAGCAGGGACACCTCCCACTAAACCATGCCACCCAAAACTTGATATAACAATATTTGATATAACAAGCATAAACAAATGTTCATAACAAAAGTTATAACAACACAGAACACCCTGTTCTTCACCCTTGGAATCTGGAAAACATAACATTGCCAACACTGCTGTAATACACACCATACCAAATATTTAAGCTATGGTTGATTAGGTCTGTTAAAAATTAACACTAACAGAAGTGAGCTTCACAGAAGAGCAATAAATCAGGGGTCACTGCAGAAATATAAGAAACAAGCCATAAAACCAGGAACTGTTTCAGTATGTTTTTCCCCAGACCTGACTTCAGTGTTGATGCAGTATGTGCTCACCCATCTGTCTCATGAAGGCTCAGACCCAACATTAATAGCAATCAAATTGCTGGTTCATACTTAATACAATTATATTGTCTTCAAAGCAGAAGTTTTCCATAACTCATAGTAATATTTCACCTCGATTAACAATTTAAGATGTAAAGCATGTGGGCCATACACTTAGATTACAAAGCACAGCTGCCTCAATTAAGCTACACAGAGTCTTCCAGACAGAAAGACGCAGGCATCCACTGCATAAAATTCAAGCAATAGCTTCAAAGCTTCCTAGAAATTCACTTGCTGGGTATGCATGGCTCAAATACACACAGAAGTCCAGAAAACAGCTTTCTAAACTACTAGACTTTCTACATAGCAAACACTGAAGTTGCAAGAAACATCCAGTGGTGTCCAAAACTAAATTTAGCTTTTCCAATGGGCACAGTTAATGTGTCTGGGGCTGCCTAGAATGCAGCAGCCCAGCTCTGACTACCAAGCAGTAGCTGTGTCCAGAAATACTGGGCAAATGCAAGAGAGCAGAGCATTATATTTACACCAGCAAGACTCCTACCCTCTGCAGCTAATATAGTAAATTAAACTTATGCTTACTTGTCAAGCTGTTTTCTGAGAATTAGTACCTCTCTAGAGCTGAATTAGGTTCCTTCAAGGCTCTGGAGGAGCCAGCATGTCTAAACAAGGGTAAAGGAACCCAGAGCATTCATCTAAATTTAATATCTCTATGAATATATAATTTAGTACATCATATAGTAAAACTGAAGAACTAAATCTCGTAGTTAACATTGTTTCCAAAAAGAATTTAGAAGCTGCATATATAATTATGTGAAGATGACTTCTGGTTCTGTAGCAGAAGATAGTAATTTGAGGGAAATCAATGAGATTACACTGAAAAATTGGAAATAGCCATAAGACTAAGCGTAAATTTATGTGCTGCCCTTCCTATTAGTTTCTATTAAGTTTATATTTATTTTTTTTAATTTATTTATGCATATAGCAACTTCCCAGCAAAATTCTGCCTTTGGGAACTATTAAAATTGCAGCTACATTTCCATATGAAATTTGCTTTTGTATAAAGAGCATTACACAGAAGATGTAATGGGGCTCCCTGGTGCAAGTGATGGGTGTTAGATCTACAACCACACAGTTTTAACAACACACTAAATGTAGCTCTAATAACAGACAGATCAACTTACATAAAACTCAACCACTTCATATTTTTAAGGGTACCTCTGCAAACAAATACTCAAACATTTAAATCACAGTTTTAGAAAGCCAGTCTTAAAGCACAATAACTTATGGTGTGGCTGCTTGTTTTCATAAGTAATGTGGCCCAAACAGGATTAGGCAATAAGCACACAGGAAGATAAGAGCATGACTGTGGAATACATAACAATACTATGTTAGTTTTAATCTAGTTAACAAAGAAACACAATCAGTGGCAACATGGTGGCACAGGCTACTTGGATTCCATTAAATGCCTTGAAGAAATTACTTGAATAAGAGGATCTACAGAGATTCTCTTTGGAAAATTAAATGGCTTCCGTGTTAGAAGTAGAATGGTCTAGAAACAGGAAACAGAAAGAAGACTTACCTTTTCTGGAAAAGTATGTATCAAATCAATACACTTGCTACTGTGTGGTAGAAAATGTGACTGCAGAAAGGTTTTGCTCAGGTTGACTGCCCTTTGAGTCAGGGCCCTTCACCGCTGCTCCCTTCCTACTCCATCACTTGAGCACCAGGCTTGCTGCTATATAGAGAGAATTAAAGCCACAACAGTTGCTTCCAGTTCAGCTTCTTTGGTTAGGAACAGTGCTAACTACTTGCTCAAACAGCCCCTTCTCTTGACCATTTCCCTTCCTCTTGCTCCCTTAGGATTACCCCAGAGGCCCTGACAGTACTATACAGTAGCATTGCTGTAGTACCTAATTCCTTGAAATAGTAGAGACAATAGAAATTTAAATCTGAATTGTCAGAAGAATTATAAAATTAAACTAGAAGTTAATTTCACAGAACAAACATTGCCTGAAGCAATCTCTGCAAACTGGGGAAAAATGCTCATTAAAACATTGGCAAGATTTTTCCAAGCATCAGAAACAACCGTGACATCTTCTAGAACATTCTGCAATTGAACTGAACTATTGAAACACAGGCGAGCAGTAGTACTGTCAAGAGCTGCATGTAAAAGGAAGCAAAATTCCCTAGTTAAAAACTGCAAAGTAGTTGGTTGCGCCAGCACTTAATACAGAAACACAGAGTTACAGAATGGTTTGAGTTGGAAGGGACCTTAAAGCTCACTCAGTTCCAATCCCCTGCCACAGGCAGGTACATCTTCCACTAGATCCAAGCCCCGTCCAACTAGGCCTTGAACATTGCTAGGGATCGGGCAGCCACAGCTTCTCTGCGCACCCTGTGCCAGTGTCTCACCGCCCTCACAGGGAAGAATTTCTACATAGAATCATAGAATGCAATCAGCTACTTCTGTTTTCACATATCCATGCAGCCCAGGTGGCCAGAGTTATTCAGCACAGCAAATGATCAGTGAATGATGCCACTGTCAGTAAGTATTAAACAGCCTAAAAACACCACCTTAACTTTTCAGGCATCCAGACTGATGCAGACATTTGTCCAAAACACAAGGAGTTATTTATACAACGTGAATTAACTGCTAACAGCTGAAAACTGATCATTTCACACACTGGAGGTCAGAAACATTGTGTAAATGTTTTCAATCAGCTGAAGGGCAACAGGAGGGCAAACACATCACCTTCCTACTTGACTCAAAAAGCATCACAGCACAGGCTCAATATTACTATAAGTGGTAGGGGGTTGGGAGGCTTTCCTGGTTGGTTTGCTGATACTGTAACACTGGAAAAAAAAAACAAAAACCTGCAAGAAAAGAAACCAACCAGGATGCTGCCTTTCCATATTTAATGCGCCAGTTCTTCGAGATTCTCTACAAAACTGAAATTGTCTGGGGAGAGAAACAAGCATTGATTACTAGAAAGTATTTCAAGAAAGAACAGTTTGGTCGGTTGGGTTTTGTTATAACAAAACAGAAAATTATAGATTGTAACAGCTTTTCTTTTTATCCCTATACAGGAATAAGAAAAGGATCAGGATTCTACTAAAATAACAGCAATAAAAACAAATATTTAAGTGTTACTATAATTGAAATTGAAGCATCAACTATACAGACAATTGCCTGAGAAAATGAGAGGTCAATGATTTACTATCTACAGTCTATTCAATGGAATATAAAACTATAATTTGAAGTAATATTTAATAATTAAAAGGACTAAATTGCTTTTTACAGCTTTCTGGCTGTCAGGTTTTAGTTGATCAGACAAAACAGTGTAATAGGGTTCATTTTCATGCAGTTGTATGCTGATTTTGAAGCCCCAAAATAAAACAGAAAGGTCAAAGATCATCATCTTACATTTTGTTGGTTATGTTGGTGATTTAAAGGTTAAGCTCGAAATATGACAGGTATATTGGCCTCTGGTTTTCTCAAAAATACATACTCCTTCCACAGTTTTTAAGTAACTAAAACCAACCCTGTATTCTGACATTCTAAGGATCATTCCTTAAGCAGGTAAGGCAAACTGATGGACTGCATAGAGAATCACTTCACAAGTCTGGAGTACAGATTAGCATGATACAGTTAATATTACCTTTATTATATTTCAAGTTGAACAATGACAAATTTCTTTGAGTAAATGCTCTATGCAATGTTTTGCTGAAAGGCAATATATCCTGAACTCAAGTTTGTCCCGTGACCTTTTATAGTTTGCCTACATCTGCTCATTTCATTACCTCCATCTTCTTCGTGCTACAAACACAACCACATGTGATCCTCACCATGCCTTCTGCCTTTTGCCCTTGTCTGCTTAACAATGAAATGCATATTCATGTACTACTGACATTTACAATACCATGATTTTTATTTGTGTTTTCAGCAAGCTATCTGGTAGAACACTAGCTAAGCAGTAATGACTCTGCACAAGAGTCAAAAATCATTTTATTCTCTGTCAAGATTGAAAAAGATTTTAAAATATGCAAAATATTTAATTCAAACTATATGAAACAGGAATTTCTTCTAAAGTAGCACTGGAGTCTTCCTTTGAAGACTGACAGATTGTGTTTTGAGCGTCACTAAATCATAAGCAGCAATAATTCAATGATACATTTGTTTTATCGCATTATGATCGAGTTAGGAGCGTGAGAGGACAAATCATAGAATCACAGACTGGTATGGGTTAAAGGGACCTTAAAGCTCATCCAGTTCCAATCCTCCTCCCATGGGCAGAGACACCTTCCACTAGAACAGGTTGCTCCAAGACTCATACCAACCTGGCCTTGAACACTGCGAGGGATGGAACAACCACAGCTTCTCTGGGCAACCTGTGCCAGTGCCTCACCACCCCCATAACGAAGAATTTCTTCCTAATGTCTAATCTAAATCTCCACTTTTTCAGTTTAAAACCACTCCCCCTTGTCCGATCACACAACATGCCCTTTTAGAATGAATGCTAAGCTCAGAAAAAACACGCACTGTTTATATTAAAGTAAGCTCTTACAGCTTTGAAACACAATTCACACACACACGCACACAGATGACTCCAGCTTCAAGATCCATTTTTTAATCACATATTGCTAGCTAATGTTTATGTAAGCCTCTGAGGTTCCTGGATCAGTGCTATCATAGCCTCTTCACTGTCCTTGTAGAAGTTGATAAAATGTATTCATTTATATATATTCATAAATGTAAAGAATGCTAAGGCAGAAAGCTTATTTCATTATTATCATTGAATACAAAGTACAGTGCCAGCAGGTAGTAATCAGCAACCTCATACTCCTGTGCATCCTTAACTACTTCACTCTAGAACAAACACTTTTAACAATTTGTTTGCTGCAATTGCACTGAACTCAAATATAAATCATCTTTCCTGAAATTTAAACAATTTCAGGACATATATTTTCATTTAGCTTACACGGACATAAAACTGGATGACTTCTATGTCTAAAGAGGTTTATAATTTATTTGGTATCGCCTTGAAAGAGTTAAAGATTCACACAACAGATCAGAGGGCTTCAATCAAGTATTGCAGTCCCTGCCAGCCCTAAGACACCTTTATAACACTATTCCTCCTGGCTACACAGATGTATGCAACTTTGTTTTGGGGCGAGCAGAATTCACAACTTCTAAATCAAGTGAGGCATCTCATTTATAAAGTCAGAATGTTCTGTTACCTCTATGATTCCTCCCTGACCGATGATGTTTTCAGATGTTCTACTGAGCTTCTGACCTTCCACTTGGCAGAAAGAAGTTTAATGAGATTCCACAACTGAGAAGTTATACCTGCCTTCTATTACACTAATAAAAGGGAATGGAAAATGGGAGACACAGGTACAGACTCTTCAGACAGCCTTCCTGTGTTTCTATTGATCCAAAAATCTGTCTTGAACGGTTCTCTCCCTGATTGCACACTCAAACACTTCAGAAAGGAAAACGACTTTGCCTGGCAAGATTGTACCATACTGGGCAAGTTTCTGCTTTCTACTTCACTTCTAAGGATTGCTCTGATTGCAAGAACAAATCACTCAGAGTAGGTGAATAGATTCACTGCCTGCAAATGAAGAATCTTCAGGATCTCATTTTTTAAGACCCTTTGCTACCAAAGTCTCATGATTCATGAAGATAGGCTGAGAAAGTTGGGGCTGTTCAGCCTGGAGAAGAGAAGGCTGCGTGGAGACCTCATAGCAGCTTTCCAGTATCTGAAGGGGGCCTATAGGGATGCTGGAGAGGGACCCTTCATTAGGGACTGTAGTGACAGGACAAGAGGTAACAGGTTCAAACTTAAACAGGGTAAGTTTAGATTGGATATAAGGAGGAAGTTCTTTCTGTTAGGGTGGTGAGGCACTGGAATAGGTTGCCCAGGGAGGTTGTGAATGCTCCATCCCTGGTGGTGTTCAAGACCAGGTTGGATGAGGCCTTGGGGGATATGGTTTAGTGTGAGGTGTCCCTGCCCATGGCAGGGGGGCTGGAACTAGATGATCTTAAGGTCCTTTCCAACCCTAACTATTCTATGACTCTATGATTCCTTCTCAAGGATTTTTTTTTGTCAGAGGAAATCATTCTCTGAAGATACCATTGTATCTTTTGCTAAGATTTAACAGTTTCATCTAATTTTGTAACTTGAATAAAACAAGTGTTGTCATTTTGAAACCTGTGAGATTTTAAATATTAACTAGTAAAAACCATCTTTTTACCACAAACCATTCATTCAAAACTCAATTTTGCACCAAATGCAAGCCTTTGCAAAGAAAGGGGGAGGAAGCTCTCTGTAATTCCGTATTTTGAAGCTTGCCTAGTCTCCTGATTTGCCTTATCTCATTTTGCTGGGTTTTTCCTAGACTGCTTGCACACTTAGTAGCAATCTTTATTTAACAGGAATCAGCCCAAGAAGGGCAACGCAACATGCAGTATTCAGAGTCATTATTTAGGGACAAATCAAAATGCTGCATAGATAGTAGACAAGTCTCAGTCCTCAAAGGAGACTCCCACAAGCCATTCACCCAAGGAACATGCACTTCCTCATCTTGGGCCTCCAGCATACAGCCTCAGAAGGAAGTACATGGACCTAGAGCCAGTAGAACCAAAGCACTGTTACAAGTGACATTTTCACTACTTCACTGGTATTTTCCGATATATCTGGCTTCTCCACAAGATGTTTTCACTGTTTTTTTTCCCAAGCAGCTGTATTTTGAAGAGGTCAAGTGTTGCTCAGAAACAGCCTTGCTCTTACCATTAACATTTCAGAAGACAAGCAGAAATAGGTAAATTTTCTCCCCAAAAGCATATCTTTCTGTGCAATGTCAGAACTCCAGAAATGTAGCACAAGATGACATTTGCATGTAGTAGGAAGGTTTACCTCACTTACAAAAGTGAAACCTCATTAATTGGGAAACTATACAGATTTCTGTACTTTCTTATCCCTCACTGAAAATTAAGGGAGAATGAAAAAAAAAAAAAACACCAATCCAACCTGCAGACAAAAATCATGCCTATGGCAAAAGTGAAGAAGTCAACATTGCCAAGTAACAAAACTCCCGATGTCTGAAATTCTTCAAGAGGCAGGTTTTAGATCACAACTTTGGTCTACCTGCTGCTTAACATACATGGTGTTTAACTTTGTGCATCCTCTTGAAAGCAATCAAAGCTGGCCAACTTGATAATCTACATGTTGTAGATTAGCAGCCATGAATTCAGGAACATCAAATGAAAGCAAGAATATTTCTTGATATGTAGTTGAGTCTTTAGGTGACACTATTCTTTCCAAGACCCCTATTTTTATATGTACTCAATGAAGACCACCCTCAGACAAGAACTCTCCTTTCCCTTGCTTAAGGGATTGCTATTTTGTGGTGTATTGTTACTTCTCAGTTCCACTTCTTTGATGATGAAAATTGAACTTCCTTTACATTTGTTGAGACTTGGTCTATTTACAACAAAAAAGTTAGTTCAGCATCTCTAGAAGCTCCAAGAGTCCTCAACAAAGTAGTACAAAAAAGGAGACATAATATTAAATTACAGAAATAAAAGAAAAATGTCTATTTGACAACCTGTTTACAGAAAAACAAAAGTACTGGACAAACCTTTCATTAGTGCTTCGACAGTTACAGAATTAGTTTAAAGACATCACACTGGCTTGGTTGAAGGTCAAACCTTCTGCCTGGAGGGTACGGGTTAGTCTCCTAACTGACTTCCCAGTACAGTCAAGTTAAACTACATTTTCTCTCATTCAGAAGTATTATAAACGCTTTTTTAAGCGACAAATTCTATATTGTGTTCAGATGTGAAAAAATACATTTAAATTCTATTTCCAACACAATCAACCATCCATTGCTGCCACAATACTTGACTTCTTGAAAAACATAAGACACTCACATGTATCAAAACAACCTGATCTGAAATTTTAACAAATATCCTATAGATTATTTTTAACTAACGGTCTGAAAGAAGAAGCATTCACATTTCTAACTGGTCAATTAATTGCATTTGGAATGGCATCAAAATGAAGTAACTAGACTGGATATAAGGAGGAAATTCTTTCCTGTTAGGGTGGTGAGGCACTGGAATGGGTTGCCCGGGGAGGCTGTAAATGCTCCATCCCTGGTGGTGTTCAAGGCCGGGTTGGACAAGGCCTTGGAGTATATGGTTTAGTGTGAGGCGTCCCTGCCCATGGCAGGGGGGTTGGAACTGGATGACCTTAAGGTCCTTTCCAACCCTAACTATTCTATGATGCTAACTCAAGAAGAGCATCCTATTTCATTGGATTAAGTAAAGGGTAAGCCCTAAGAATAGGGTCTCAGAAACTGAAGCAACAGGTCTCTACTGAGAAGTTACGCAACCAGACACAGCCATTTAACATCAAGGAATGATCTTTCCCAATGCTGAAACAAATGTATGACTCTCCTTCTTCCTGATCTTCACAAAAACCAACCCACCCCACCACAGAAAATCAAACAGAAAAACTCAGGGCCAAGTTCCTCATTTTCTTTTAAGAACATACATGTGTTTGTTCTTAATATTTAATAAAAGAAATCAAAACTGAGAGACTGTAGCAGTCACACTGCAAACTAAGGCAAAACCATGGCTTGTAGAAGAGAACACTTGAAAACAACTGAAAGTCTAAAGAGTGAAGAATCTACAAAAATAATCTAGAAGGAAGGTGCTTGACTTTCTTTGAAATATAAAATATTTAGTAATTGCTAAAGGTGCCAAAATTACTCTTCCAGCTACAGAAAGCTATGCCAATGCAGATTTCAATACACTGCTTTGCCTTAACTTATTTCACTATAAAATTGGCCTAAATTCTACTCCAGCAGCAATGAAATGCTTCCCATATTTGCAGCACTGAAGCACAAAAACCACAGTGTAAGTCTCCAATGAGAAAGCACACATAAATTAAGAATACAACCTGCTGTCATTCGATCTGACTTTTTATTTCACTATAGACCAAGGCCAGTAGAGAAAAGCTCAAGTGTAAGCAAGCTGACACAATTTGATCTTAAAAAGGCCCTTTCACAGACAACAGGCCTACTTGATATAAAGAGGAAAATGGATTGAAAATAAGACAGGAATAGAGAAGGTTGGCTCCTGGTTACCACCACCATGAGTTAAATCCAGTTCAGGGTCTGCTGTCATAACATGCTGACAAGCAGTTTGCAGAAATCATTTCTGCAATGAGAAAATGTGTGGATAGGCCAAAAATAACACCGAGTTGGCTGTTTAAATAAGTAAATAAATTGATAAAAACAGTCAAGCGGGAAGGTCCAAAATAAGAAAAGCTTCACTGACTGTTGAGATTTAAAACTCTGAGGCTCTCGGAAAATACATAACATTCCACGATTTTTGGTATTACCCAAAATTCTATTTTATTCATACTTAAAAGTTACTGCAGTATTTTGAATGGAGTAATGCGGAGCTGTTCCCATACACAGAAGAAAGAATATAATAATATCTAAAACGCAAATATTTTGACTTGAAATATTTGCTACAGAACAAATCTATTTGGGTTTACAATGGGTCTTATATTAAACATTATGGAAGGTGTAAATGCAGAGATGAAATGTGAGCAGGTTCCAAGTGAACACAAGCCTCAGGAGTCTGTGCTCGTTCAGTTCCTTCAGAAATCAGGGGTTTGAACTATCCAAGATCTGGTGGCTGCCCAGTCCCAGGGCTGCATACAACACCTGATGCACCTGGGACATTTGAACCACCCAAAAAGCTACAAGACATACTCTGCTGTAAAGCCAAGAGGTGGTATAAAGCAAGAACTGCATAAGAGCTTTCACAATATGGAATGGTTTTAACAGTTCACTAATTTGATAGAATTCACATTCTACCCCTGCCATCTTCAATTAATGCCACATTATAAGTCACATACAGTTCATTCTTAGATTGTACTATTTACACTATATATAGCCTGCTAGTGAGGCTAGCAGAATCCAGGAACATAAACCAGCACACTGAAAGGACAGAAAACGCAAATGAAACATTGAACCTGGGTATACTGGTTAGAATGACATTTAAACTAACAGACATAATGCTAAAACTGGAAAATTTCCTTCTATATTCTATACGGTTCATATTTCCTGTAAATAAGCCTTTAATAACTAGATTTTTTAATTTGTCCTTCAAGAAAACTTTACTGCATACATACAGAATGTAATTTAACCTTGCATCCAAATCATTATTTAATTAGACAACAAACCCTCCTCCCTCATACTAACAGTAAATAACATTTCTGTAAGGTTATTTTGCAATGTTTCCACACTGTGTTAATTTTCTTTAGCATTTCAAATTCAGCTTTTTACTGTGAAATACCCTTGAAGCACTAACTGCAGCTATTTTCTTATGCTTCACAAGAGCTACAGTTTTTCTCAGCTATGAGACTCAAAACTTTCGCCAAACTGACTTAAACAGCGTAAGTCAAAGATTTACACTTTCAACTAATTGAACACTGAAACCAAATAATGCATCAAATTTCTTCATCACCAGAATCTTTTGTTTTAGAGGTCCAAGGGTTAACTTTAGATTAGAAACATTTGAAAAGGTAAATAAATGAACAAAAGGGATGACATTTGAATACAAAAATAACTGACCCATCCTGCAAAGTCTGTCTTTCAAAGGTGTGACCTCTGAAGTTCTGTCTCACTGGGTATAAAAACAAATCCTAGTGTTTTCCAAGATGTTATTCATTGACAATGTAAATAGAAAGGTGATTAAAGAGACAAGATTAGCATCTGGATAGAGAAGAACCACAAGGAAGAAGTAAAGATACTACTTGAGATGCAGTAAGTTATCTTATAAGTACAAATACAGTCACATAAAACTCAGTTACCACTGCAGAATTCATAAATATTCTGAAATATCCCACATAGCCACTCTCTGCTCTCATCATTGTTCCAGTTTTTAACTACTACTCTGTCCACACACCTCACCAACTTTCCACCACAGAAATATATCTCGCAGCCCAGAAAGCAAACCGCATCCTGGGCTGCATCAAAAGGAGCGTGACCAGCAGGTCCAAGGAGGTGATCCTGCCCCTCTACTCTGCTCTTGTGAGACGTCACTTGGAGTATTGTGTGCAGTTCTGGTGTCCTCAACATAAAAAGGACATGGAACTGTTGGAACAGTCCAGAGGAGGCCACGAGGATGATCAGGGACTGGAGCACCACCCGTATGAAGACGGGCTGAGAAAGTTGGGGCTGTTCAGCCTGGAGAAGAGAAGGCTGCGTGGAGACCTCATAGCAGCCTTCCAGTATCTGAAGGGGGCCTATAGGGATGCTGGAGAGGGACTCTTCATTAGGGACTGTAGTGACAGGACAATGGGTAACAGGTTAAAACTTAAACAGGGGAAGTTTAGATTGGATATAAGGAGGAAGTTCTTTACTGTAAGGGTGGTGAGGCACTAGAATGGGTTGCCCAGGGAGGTTGTGCATGCTCCATCCCTGGCAGTGTTCAAGGCCAGGCTGGACAGAGCCTTGGGTGACATGGTTTAGTGTGAGGTGTCCCTGCCCGTGGCTGGGGGGGTGGAACTGGATGATTTTAAGGTCCTTTCCAAACCTAACTATTCTATGATTCTATGTAAGTGCTGTGGACATGCGGGAAAGTTAGAGACTACCTATCCTGCCGGAATAAGTAAGAAAATCCACTGGGACTTTGGTGGAGTAGGAATTTGAGCACAATTTTTCAAATTTAACTCAAAGAAATTATTCAGATTCTTCAGAGAATCTTCTAAGTTCTACCATTGCCAACATCTATTGAAAGGCAATAAACCCCAGTTTTCACCAAGCAGTTATGTGGCCAAACCTTCACTATGATACATAAGTGACAAGAACACATCCAGCTCTCTCAGTGTTTTGATCTTGAAGGTCTCTAACTAAATTTTAGTTAAACCTGGTGTTTTAGGAGCATGGGGCTCCTATTCTAGGAAAAGGCTTTCTATATGCATTATAATTTTATAAGAGAAGTGTGAGAAATAGGGAAAAACATGACTGAATGCTTTTGAAGTTGTTTGTTAATATTGCTTTACCAATACTTACTAGTAAGTAAACTTTCTAAATCATCATCACCTAAATATGAATGCTTAAAACTTCACTCTAACTGCAAGATCCCCATTTCCAACGAGAGCCGAGATTACTTTTTTACAAAGTCGTGATTTATTGAATTTGCTTTTAAATATCCCACTCATTCTCCTTTCTCTAGCTGGCTGCTACTTCATCAATACACGATGTGATGGAAAAAAGAGGACTGGCTCTTCAGTAAGTAAAAAAAAAAAAAAAGCTTTTTTTGAGATTCTCATTTATTTCTGTGGACAGAAGGAGTGGGAAATATCATATACAAAAAGCCACAATGAAAATTGATCTGATAATTTAGGAAACCATTGGCAACAAGAATCTGGAAGTATGTGCCGAAGTACCAAGGTTACTTTCCCAAAACAGAAATCAGATATTCGGATATCAAATTGATATAGCTCCTTACGACAGCAGCCACAATTTTTGTTATTTTTCTTTTCAAGTCCCACCATGTGCAAAGATCTAGAACCAGGGTGCTTGTTCCCCACTTGATCCTTGAGAATTTTACCTAGACATACGGGACACAACAGGGGAAAGTACCTGTAAAGGGCACCAAAATGTGCATTTATGAAACATCTCATTCATCCAGGAGTTATTCTCCTAAACAGTAAGGCAAATCTGGTTGTTCTTAAAGCGAATAATTTATGTAAAAGGACACTTTTCTTCACATAAGAGTGGGGAACTCAAACTCCATAGAACACTCGGTGTGCTGAGCTAGTTTATTTCCAACCAAAACAAATGCATGTTGTAAAGATGAGAACAAGTGTTGTCTTTTTAATTTTCAACTGCTGTATACACAACCCTGTTCTAAACAACTAACCTTCCCATCAACCTCTGTCTGAATAATTTTCCTCTTTTATTCTGTTTCAGAGACAAACAATAACTGCTTATTCTGTCTGCAGTATCTCGGACTTCCTCTTTCTCAACAAGAAATTAAATTTCCCTTGTACACCCTGTTAGTCAAGGCTCTATTATCCAAAGAAAAGCCCACCTAGAAATCCAGATAAGAAAACTGCTTCCTTATTTTCAAAACCAAAAAAGAACAATAACATCAATTTGAATGGGCACAGAATAATGCTCAAGATTTATTGTAAAGGTCAAATGATTTCAAAGAATGGCAGTTTTGTTTTTAAATTATTATCTTACAAAGAAAAATAAATCCTGGCACCCAGAGGTCACTTCTGCAATTCTTGAAATTCTTTTTCCAAGATCCAGAGTTTTTCTTTCTATTGCCTAAAGTAGTTATTTTCAGACAACAGATTTCAAATTCTCAGTCTCAGTAAAGTACATAAAACAAGTTAATTCAAACATCAGAAAATACATCTTGTTATAGTCCATGCACAAATCAGTTCTACAGCAAGTTACTAACCACTTCTCTTAAATATATATTAGCATCTTGATGATGCTGAAATTGATATGTACTTGACCTGAGGCAAATTTGGGTTTTTTTTCATGCTTCATTATCTACACAGCCACATGTTAAAACACCAGCTCATCAACTGCATCGTATTTCTAAACACAGGTATTGTTTGAGAAGACGGTGTTTGAAACCTTACATTTAAAAACCTGATTTTTCCAGTAATTAGATCAAAACTGCTATTTTGCTTTTCAAACAGACAGTTGGGGGAGTGGAGGAGGAAGACTGACAGAGATTTCTCTATCCCTTAGGGGTTAACATTTGTATAGCTGTCTCTCTTTGTTGGCACAACCCAATTTGAAAAGAAAGGACCATCTGCCCAGCTGTCTGGAATCCAGCCCTGTCTGGTAATTCCCATGTCGAAAAATAAACATTTCACAAACCCATGCACTAAAGAAACTGATTCACTTATCTTACAGCTAAAAACAAGGCTATCAAGCAACACCTTTGAAGCCATATAGAACACTGAAGTTTTCATTTTGACTTGAAGCTCTGATGTTTTTCTTCACTTTTCTGTCCCACAGTATTTTTAAGAGTGGCAAGTTTTGCAGTTTGACTCATGAAATCAAACAATTACATTAAAAAGACTCAATTAATACAGCTGTTCCAGTTTGCTTGATTACTACCAGCACTACTATGACTACTCCCGAGGAGGAAGAGATACAAGTACGATATTTTAATAACTATTCTGGTGTGTACTAATTAATTCAATACAAAGCATATAAAGTGGCAGTAATAACATGTTATGGAGTGATTATCAGAAACTCTATTCTGGTGTAAATAACTTAAAACAATTGGTGGCATTAGGATCTCTCCAAACATTGCAATTAATGTTCAGACCAATTAAACAGAGGGATGCTCTCTAAATTACATACATATTCCTACACATCTTTAAAGAAATGGCTCTATTTTTATTAGGTTTTAATACTTCAGCTTGGGTTTTAGGGTTTTTTGAGACAGGATGGGAAAAACTGTTTTCTTATGTAGCAGAGAATATTCGGACATAGTGGACCCAGTCAACTCCCTCGTCTTCTGGGTATCTTAAACATCACTTGTACCAAACCTAACTACTCGAAGCTTTTACACTTCATTAAGTTAAAGCTTGAACTAAATGCACTTTTTGGCCTTTCTTTTTAAAAATCAGTGAGCAATGTTGTCCAGATTCCAGAAAAAAAAATAAGAATCCACAGAGCCACACAGTTTAGCTCTGAGGTAACCCTGTGACCCGGGTCTGTACTTGAGGCAGCCTTTTCTACTGTGTCAATTATCATTAAACAGCGTAATAACAGCTTCTTCACTTAGTCTGAATGACCAAATGATGCCTTAGGAGTGTAAAGGTTCTGAAACAAGAAAGAGGGCTTTTAACTCTGTTGTATTAAAACCACCTCTATATTAGTGGTTTAGGTTATCTCCCGTATTCTCAGGTAAATTGAAAGTGAAATAATCTAAGTATCAGAAATGCAAACTTACATAAATAGGCTATTATATTTGTGTACCAGATCAGACAATTGTAGATGATCCAGTTAAAAGGCCATTGCAAGATATTTTTTTTCCTTTTCTGCTTGTTAGAGCAAACCGAGTAAGGTCTTTTCCTATGGATTTTTAAATCTTTTTATCAGGATTAAACACGTTACATGTTCTCAGATCTCTGCATTCAGAAGCTATGTCATCATACACAGTATCAGTCAGAGGGAACTAAGATGCCTATTAAATCACAACAAACATATTCTTTCAGGGTGTATGTTTGTTACAATCTAAAAGAGTACATTGCTGCTCCCTTTACGCATCTGGCTGGGCAACTCTCCTTCTCTGTTTGCTTCTGGTAGGGAGGAAGTATGAGTCAGGTATGTTTGTGAGGCAATTTTCTTTGTTTGTAAAAAAGGTATATATACCAAATACCTTTCCTTGAGCAGAAAAGAAACAAATTAGGAGCAGCAACTTCTTTACATAGCATCTCCATCTCTCTAATAGAAATTAGCTTTTCTTTTTCCCCAGATAACTTCCTGCCCAGCATACAGACATATTGTTTCTATAATGATTTCCCTCTTGTACCTACAAATTCTTTTCTTTTACACACACAGCTGCAATAATTCAAGAGCTTCTGCAATGACCATCTAACGAGATCTTTCCAGATGCACATAGTTCAGGTAACACACACATCAAACTCCCTACACAAATGGGCTATGGAAACGGATTACTGGCTACAGATGGGAAAGGCTCAGCTTCTATTCCAGCACTGTCAAACCACTGTGTCTTCAACATACCCATTAACTCCATGAGATAACTGAGAACTACTGATATCATATAAACATATGTGTAACCATTTCTGTAAACAGCAGCAGTAAAACTAATTTTCCATTTTATTTCTTTGCCACCCAAACAATGGCTATTTCAAGCAGGATTCATCAGAAAAAATACACACGCTGCATGGCATTATGTGGTTTTTGAGGGGCCTCAATATAGACCATCTAATTCTCCATCTGAACCCTGGAACAAGGTGTTAGGAGACATTAGTTTAAGGAAATAAGTTAGTCTAACTGCATTCCTTAAATTGCAAAATGGCAATAGCTTGTACACATGAAGCCATCATCCTTACAACTACTAACTGTAGACAAACAGTCATCAGGTATGAAAATGGGGGTTTAGCCAGTAATTTTCTTACAGATGTTTTGTCTAGTGCTTAATTCAACATACTGCCCTACCCATTTCAAGAGGGTGCTTACTCTTGGCACAAATTTAACACACAGTATGAATAACACTCCAGAATTATGAACCAAATCTCTTTCCTCATCTTTCCTTCCTCATTACAAGCTATTATGCTAGTCTAGACTATCCCTTCTCGTCTTCACCTCTGCATTGTTCCTATTGCAACATACTTTTAATCTGCTTCTCTTCACCTACAAAGAGCAACTGAAAATTTTGGCACTGGAATATTAAATTTTCCTGTTCCAGTACTGCTCTGAACTCTGATTTCTCAATCCTACAGCACCAATATGCTTAGATTTGTATGCATGAAAAATTCACGATATAACCTTACCATACATCCAAAAAGGAGTCCACTCTCCTCTCTGATATAACTAAATAAGAACAATGTAACTGCACTTCTCTAAGCGCAATACTATTCTATATCATCAAATATCCACGATTAATTCTTCACTTGGGTGGATACCAGCCTAAATTCAGAGAAAATGTAGTAAATTAACTTTTGCACATCATTAATACTGTCGGCTTCACATAAACAAAGAAAACCCTCAAGCCCCCACCACTCCACTAGATGGCCAAGAAAACAGAAAGTGTATTGGATTTAAATATATACATTTTAGACCAAAGAAAAGTGTGTGCTGTTAAACTACTAAATCTTAATTCTTCACTAAATAATGCTTAGCCCCAGCTCCAAATGCAAAAAATGTACTTAAATTTAAAGAAAAAAATACTATTGTGTTGATTTACAACAAATTATTCACTGGTCTAATACCAATAACAAGACTTGAAACTGTGATAAAAAAGGCAGCACATGATAAGCATCTGAGATGCTGAATTCTATATAACATTGTCTGCAGAGACAAAACATTTAGAGGCAAAACCTCACAGGCAGATACAGATCTTATCCAGAACCTCCATAGGTGTGACACTCGATTTCAGGCCCCCAAAGTAAAAATTCAGGATGCCAACACATAAATCATCTTTGCATCATGAATACCAGGAGCCTATTAGTAACCCTCTCTTTTATTCAGGAAGGGAAAAGAATTCAGTAACAGTTCAAAAGCATCAAAGTCTTGCTCCATAAATTGCTTTCCTGAAAACAGCTAAAAGAACCGGCTTACACCTTCTACTTCAGAAGAAGAAAACACAGAGTTTGAGAAACTGTAAACTCAAGATAACTTCCTTGAATTTTTATAAGCAGCAACAAAAGTCATATTACACACAGGTCTAGTTAAACCTTGAAAACTCTAACCTAAATAGAAAACACACAGAGTGATGGTTATCCCAAGTTTTATGTGTTATGAGCAGAATTTTTGAGTTGTCAACTGAAAAACAGACCAAAGCCAGCTTAACTAAACAGCAGTAGCAATGGGTCTACCAAGGAAGCCTAATCTCTATGGGTACAGCTCTAACATCTCCAGCCCTTTTAATAACATTTCCAGCTGGATGTAAAACGCATGCCTAAGCTCAATAAACAAATAAATCATTTGACTTGCACTCAATGACAGACACACTCAAAACATACCTGACCATTTTGCAGGTAGCTATGGGAAGAGTGGCCTTAACACACCAGTTTCCTGAACAGAAAAGTATGTCTACTTTATCTTATTCAGGGCCTAGCCAAGCTTTGTGAAAAACAAAACTATGCTGTATATTGTATCCTAAGTTCTCAAAGACAGAGATTTATGGAATGAATGTTGCTCTATGAGACTTCAAATGGCCCTCTGCTACAGAAGTATACTGGAGAAACAATTAGGTTACCCATTGCAAAACACAGTCACCTCATTAAACAATTTTTTTTCAAGTATCATCTAAAGTTCCAACTGCTATTACATTAAAAAAACCTCAAACCCAACAACAGCTTAAGCTGCTTTTCAAAGACATTCTGATTGATTGGAGAGTGCAGAAAATCTCTACCTTCAATACATCAAGGAGGTATAACACAAAATAGGCATTATTAAGAAGTTGACAGCAAACCCAAGCTTTCTTCCTCTTTTCTCTCTTGGAAGAGAGACAAAATGCTCAAGTTCGGTATCAACAAATTTCCTGTTGAAAACAAGAACCTTCACAAGCACTGGGATATTGTTACTTTAAAAAGTTTATGAAAACTGCGACTTTTACAGAAGGCTTTTAAGGCTTCTACATTTCTTCTACTTCTTAAAGGTGAAAAGGAAGCTTGCTGAAGCATTGCATATATTACATTTTGAAATATGGATTTCCAAAGATTTTCATCAAAATGAAAACCTTATAAAAACTCTCTACTGTTACTGTATCAATTAAAATGGTTCTGTACAAATGAAGCAAAGCCATATGATGCTGGCTGGTTATCCTGATCATTTAACCATAAAAGTCATTTAACTCCCTACATGCAAGTTGAGTGTGTTCACTGGGGATTAGTTATATGTGTAGCAATGCTTTCAAAGGGAGGAAGCTACATCCCTGCAAAGGTTAAAAGAGAAACAGCACTGCATTCCTAAATACCTGTTTAAAGGCAGATATACCAAGAATTATATGGAAAAAAAGAAAAGAGTCAAGAGTTTCTCAAGAAAGTGAAAACTTTCTGTGTTGAAAAGAAGGGAACTGGAATTCCTAAACACCAAAACAACACTTTAATCAAGTACTTAAAAAAAGGAGAAAAACCCTTAGAATCCAAACTTTGAGGACCTCAAGAAAAAATCTCCCTAGCAAGATAAATGTAAACTCAACTGTCTATTGCATGCAAAACAGGACAAGTAGGGGAGGGTCCTGCCAGCTCACTGGATTAGTCAGCCTTCTTACCCACAAAAGCTATGTGACTGATCTATTACTGTTGTTAGCAAAACAAATCAACCACACAAAGTACTGTTTCATTCTCCAGCAGACCGAATGTCAAGGTTTATCACCTACTGGAAGTACCTAGAGATGAGAGCTTCAGATTCTATTTACCAGATAAGAAAAACTCATCATTTGTATGGGTATAGGAGTGAAAAGGGGCTGAGGGAGTGGGTTTGTGTGCTGAGATTTCTATTCAAGCATTTCATTTAACATAAAACTATAAATTTCAGTACAAAGCAGGAGGTTGATATCAGACTGGATACTGGTTGAATACTTAAGAAACAGGATATTTAGAAAAACAGACACACTGGATAAATGCAGGGTTTCTCATCATTGGTTCTCTTTTAATTACAGCTTTGATGTTTAGCTGTAACAAATTCTTTTCTAAACTAATGGAACTGGACTTCCAAATTCAACAGCAGCTTTGCTCATTTTGATACCACTAGGCGGGTAAATAAACTGCACTGTGCATCCTTCATTGCTTCTTCCAGACAGTCAGAGATCTATGAAGGATAATACAAAAGACAAGTTCTAATAAAATCCTGACCCTGTTAAAGGTACTGGAACTTCAGCTGTACACTGAATGTAGCAGAAGGCCTTGCATGAAATATTGCCTTCGCCAAAAAGCAAAGAGCATTTTCTGGGATCATTTTCTCTTAAGATACCTGGATAGCCAACAAGTTATTAGTTAGCAAAAAAAAAAAAAGCTTTCTGTAATTCTTAGCTCATCAAATCCTTCAACAGGTTAAACATCTCTCCTGACAAATCCAATGTTTTTATGACAGAAATCAAATGGATTGTAATAATCTTGCATTATTTGTTGGGTTAGTCTATACTGCTCTTGGACTGGAAATACCCATTTCATAACTAGAAAAAGACTTTAAGACATTACCTAAGGAGATATGTTTTAAATTTCAAGTTTTTACTCATACATTAAACCGCATAAGATCGTTCATCCTCCTAACTTTAAGCACACACAACCTCATACAACACGGTATTTTCACTGCCCACTGTGTTATTACTCAAAACACTCTCCTGTAGGCACACGCCACGACTCTGCGGTCACCGGGCTGGATCACACCAGCACCCGCAGCGACGTCCAACAGGGCCGGCCCCGCTCACACGGGGCATGCCCGGGTCCCCGCGGGCGGTTCCCGAGGCGGGGCCCGGGCGCGGACCCGACCCCAAGCGGCGCCGCCGCAGCCTCCGCCCGCCCGGCCCTCTGGCGCCCTCTGCTGGTCCTCTCGGGGCGGAGACTCGCACCACCCGCGTGCTCCGGGGCCTTCCCCCTCCGGGCACTCACCGAGATGCTGCCTCGCCACGTTCCGCTTACACACCCAGCAGGTTTTCTCCAACTCGTTAAGTTCCAACACTTGCTGCTCGTTTTCTTGTGGCAGCTCGAAGTGACGCTCTGGGCTTGGCAGAGCCTGATCCCCCAGTGCAGGCTGCCATGAGCACACAGCAGACACTCACCCAGCTCTCCTCCAGAGCTCCGAACCTCTAGCCATGCTGACAGACAGCTCACTAACTCCTAGAGTTGAGCACTGAGGCACAAAATAACTTCACAGTTCAGAAGAAGTCACTCTTAATGACTGTATGAGAGATTAATATGGAAGCAAACAGTTATCACCCGTTTCCTTGCACTTTCTTCTCACTCTCGAGTGTTCTCAGGAATTTCCAGACTTCTTACCTTGGGCCTCTGACCTTGTGGCTTGCCCTGAAACATAGACTCCAGTCCTTCTCCAAATAGCTTTCTTTGGCAAAAGTATGACCTTCTAGTTAACAAAAAAAACAGACACCTTCTTCCAAATTAAACATCTTGGCCATTTCTTTGGGAGGAAAAAAAACCCCTTACAAGTCAAAGTAACAACACAATGTCATTTTACTTGAGCCACACCTAATATTTCATTAAACACTGAAATCTTCTGTTCTCTACATTTGAATACACTTACTTTATAGCTGCCCTGTGAGCATTCAGTCTTGGAGAAGGCTTAATGCACCTACCATGAAGCAAGGAGAAAGAAGTCACAGTTCAGGCTCTAAGAACTGAAATTTTGCATCTCAGTTTACCTGAAGGAATAAGGAAATGGTGTTTCCTCCCCAGCTGAACAGCCTGAAAGTTTACAGGGGGGGCAACACTACACACTGGGGTGTGCCTGATACTCAGCAAACGAGTTCAGAGCTGAAGGATTCTGAAGAGACATTCCTGAGAGATGACTGACATAAGACACAATATACCAAGAACACGTCAGACTGGAAAGAATCAAGTCTGAAAGCATAAAACTTCACCACCAGCTCTGCCTGAAGGCTGCAAAAGCACAAGTGTCTATAGAAGGTTATTTTCTTGTGGGGTTTTCCTGTGTTATTTTTTCTTTAGTGAAGGTCCTAATGGCTAACTCTTCCCCAGCACTCTCATGACTTTCCAAGTGGTTTCCCAAACCTTGGCTCAGTAATCCCTTGAGGATACAGTCTGGATAAGTGTTTACTTCACTAACAAAGGATAGCTCGGTTGAGTTCTTTTCAAACTTCAATGCAAGAAGCACAGGCTCATCAAAACCATGAAACAGCAAAGGATTATTATAGCAGGTGTCTGAAACACCAGCTATTTCAGCAAGCTGGAGCATTAGTAGCAGAAAAAGCAATTAGACTCTGAACTCAAGAATATTCTATCTTTACAGCTTAGATAGTTAAATGGTGAACAGATTGACAATGGAATCTCTGGAATCTCCCTTACTGAAGTGCTTAGAACGCACATTAAATAAATATCTGCCAGGAACTGTGTTGCTGTGATTGATCCTGCAGTAGCCCAGGAGAATACACTGTCAAACCTTTGAATCCCCTTCCAGCCCCCCTGCTTTTTTCCTTTGAGTTGGTGAATTGCAGCATCTGCATCATTGTATTTTAGTTAATTTACCTTTTCAAAATACAGTCAAAACTAAGCATATTTAATTCAGTCATGAAGCAGCAGATGATCATTAAAAGCTCACAGCCTTATGGCAATAGCAGAGAAAAGTTACACCTGGAAGAGGGTGGTTTCAACAAAGCAAGGAAGGTGAGATAGGCTTGTAGACAAGGGGCTAGGAAGTAGGAGTATGGAAATGGAAAAGTGTGCTGGTGCCAGGAAACTGCATCTGAGCCAGAGAGCTGTATTTGTTGTTCCTACCACTGATGAAAAAGGGCAAGAATAAAAGCATTGGCTGCCAGTGCCAAGTCTCCTTACCACAGTAAAGAACAGACTACAGAACATTTAGCAGTGTCAAGCGGCAGCCAGGGCTGGCACAGGAAGGTGCTGGTAACACAACCCACTGACAATCCCACACAAGACACAGGATAGCAATACCCAGAAAGAGACAAAGAGAAATGGGTACAGAGACAGCAATAGCCACAAGTTGTAAGGCAAGTCTGAGGGTTCATCTAGGAAACAAGCCACTTACCACACAGGCCTGAGGTCTGTCCAGGAGGCAGGGCAGGAGGCAAGCACACCTACAGCAGAGCTCAGCAGGGACTAAACACCCAGCCCTGAGCTAGGCCTCCTGGGCCCAGGGATGGAGGCCCTGGGAGTGGAGAACACTGGTAGTACTGGTCAAGGAAATTAAGACCTACTGTGCTCAAGGCTCCGACAGATAGCACACCTGATCTTCATGTACTCAGAGAGGCAAAGCTGACAGGTGAACCACAGCCACACCTTAACCGTCTGTTACTCTAGATAACTGCTAATTCTGATTAACTGAAGCTTGTGTACTACTAACTGCAGATCACTTTGTGTTAAGATAAAACACGATAGAGATGTTAGGACAAAAAGACTCCCTTAGTATAGAGCCAAAATGTGGTAACACTTGAATGATGCTCCTGCCAGTTTTCCAATAAATACTAAACTAACTGCTCAAAAGTAGAAGAGCAAAGCCAAGCAGACTGATAGGAATTTGTCATTTACTAAGAATAATTTGCAGAAATTTTCATTATGAAAGACCTTAAATGATTGGGAGGGTTTTTTTCTACAAATGATCCAACTTCAGTAAGATAATGCATGCTTGACTTATCAATAATACCACTTCTCATGTAGTTGAAATTAAGCTTTTGCTGCAGTACCATACTGAATCTGGCCTATAAACACAGTATTTGTTTCATTAGTTTTAATAAAATTGCATGGAATTATTGCTCAATGATTTAGGAATAGAACTTAGCTAAATGAAAATCATAATCAAACCAACCTTCCAAAACCAAGAATAATGAATTAACTCTTGGAAATGTTCATCATTATCAATTTCTAGCAAAGAACCCTTTAACACCAAGAGTCAAAGCAAACCACACATTGGTTTCTTTCCCTGGCTTGTCATGTATCTCTCTTGTTGCTAAGACCAAGAAAACGTCTGTAAGAACAGGCAGAAGTCTCCACAGAACAATACTTAGTTGCTTCTAATTTGAACAGAAAGCACTTAACAATGAAAGCAACTGCAACTATTTCTACTGTATTCTACAATGGCAGCGTGGTGGCAAAATTGTTTCCTGGAGCTTTTTTATTTCATTTAGTTCAACTTTTTTCATTCACTGGGTCTATATGAGTAAAAACCTACAAAATTTGCATTTATCATTTCATCTTGCTTCACTTCCTAAGATAATATTATGCTGAGCCTTGACTGAAAGATTAAAGAGCAATTTCAACTGATCTCTTAAACTTGTGACTCTTTTCTTTCCTGCCACTCCTCCTTCCCCCTCAGAAAACTATCTTAATTACTTGCAAGTTAAACATATATATATAAAACTATTTAAAACAAACATATGTTTAACTGAGTTTTCCCTTTTATTGACAACTGTTTAGCTGTAGTTTTCCATTCAAACCAAAAGGGCCCAGAAGAAGTGCTATCTGAAAAGGAGCAACCATACAATTAGCAGAGTCCTCTTCCAACAGCTGTCTACTTACAGTGCACATGAATACCCCAGATACTTCTCAAAGTCTTATAAGTATCATGCCACTGAACATACTAATTTCCCTTGCCAATTGTACATTTTTATGTAACAGTAACTAGGTTGATGTGAAAGAACTGAAACAAAATTATATACCATATGTCAGATGAGAAGCAGTTTATGAAGATTAACATATTCATAAGACAAAAAAAAGGCATTTTAAGCAATGCAAATATATAAAAAAAACTTTTTATTTGTAAAAGCTTTATTTTTCCAAATCAATTTGAAGTTGATTTGTGCTTTTCTACTTTCCTTTTAAAAGATGAAAGAAATTCAATTCCATCCTTTAGGAAAGATCTTGGAGAGAGTAACATCTGATATTGCACAAAATGTCAACAATCAATAATTTATCCTCTCTATCTGTAATGCAGGGTCTAAACAAAATGCCATTTCATCCACTGTAAGACAGAGAAAAGTCAATTTGGTCAAAATGGCCCAAAACATTCCAAGCTGAAAACCATGAAGGACACAAACTGAATATATAAATCTTAGTTTCTAAGTATAATGTAGTATTTTTGACATGAGCCCACTTTTGCACATTTCTAACTGTATCTCAATTTATTTAGGCAAACTTCTAAAGCTTTTTAAAACCCCATTAAAAACTCTAAAAAGTAATGTTAATGGAAGGTGAGCAATTCAAAGCATGTGTGTTGAGCAGAAGACCAACATGCAAATTAAAAGTTTAATTATTAATGGCTAATTAACAAGTCATACATATCTTTCTTGTGGCCATTAACTCCCAAAGCAGCAATAAGGTTAGAATAATATTTGTCTACCTCGCAGGGACAAGGTTCTCCACAAAGTTGATGGACTAACATGTACTTCAACGTACTCCACATGTATTTTGTTATATTGCCTTTGGTGATGATATATTATTTAGCTAACCTAATTTAAAGTCAATATCAAAATAGCTTCCCAGAGAAAAGTGTATTCTAGTTAAACATGTATTTTTCCTAGTAGAAACATCATTTGTTATACAAGAATCCTCACAAAAGAGTTACAATTCTCTGACAAAGTTTTCAAAATGTGAAAACTTACTAAAAAAAAAAAAATAGATTACAAATTAGAAGTACCAAAAAAAAATTACAAACTCCTTTTGATGATAAGGCCAATTTTTCCCATTACTGTGGCATTCATTTAGGAATCCAAAGCTGTGAGTGGCTGCTTTGTGTGTAGCAGATTTTTGTATTATTAACACTACCATATGAACTCATCAATATAATAAAGTCTCCAGTAAACTCTGATCAAACCATCTTCAAAGGTTTGGTTCTTCAGTCTTTATAACTTTCTTCACTTAGGCTGAAAGTAATCTCATCTTCATACACACTTTATGAGGTACTACTAATAATCTGTAATAGAATTAATAGGGTACTTTCCAGGAAGTAAGCAGGACATCTACACAAGTATTTCTGTTACACGATTCTTTCAATGTACTATTCATAGCTAAGAAAGTACTTTAATTTCCCGAAATAGCTGTTCTGTAATACAGAAATATGGTTATTAAAATGTATTTTTCTTCCCTTAAATTATGTTATATTGTCAAATAGATATAAAAAGTGAATGAATGCATGAATGATATTTGCAATATCAATGCAATACTGACACTCTGCAAGTGCTTCACCAGCCCTAGCTCAGATTTATTTTGCCTTGAAAGTTTGCGTGGGTTAATTGTTCAGAACTTAATAAATAATTCTGTGGATGATGCATGAAGAGAAACAGGTTCCAAGATGGTCAAATAGCCATCAAGACTCTAAAGAAGATAAATGACAAGGATTTCTCTGCCACTCTAATCACAGTAATCAAATAAAACTCTCCTACCTAACTCCAGTCTTACAAACAACATAGATCTGAGGAGTTCCAGCAGACAATATTTGCTAAGGAAATACCCTTTACAAAAAAGGAATGGACTGAGCTGTACTCAACTATTCCAACACTAATCCGTGTTTGATGTACAGAAACTTGTGACTTACATGCAAACCCAAAGGTTCTATGTTCATTCTGATAAACAGGTTAGGCTAACTGGAACCTGAGCCTTACATCTGCATAGGCTTCAGGATTATGGCAAATATTTACGCCTCTGGAGTCCCTGCTCTAAGGAAACCCTCTGCAAGAGTCCACAGTTTTTAGCTGGTTTTCCCACTGAACTTTTTTCTCTGTAACTTACAGTTTGTGAGATATGTAGTCTATTATCTGCTCAGATGGACAGTATCAGGAATTTACAGATAAGAACTCAAGAAAGATTCATCATCTTTCAGCATGGAAAAAGCCATTTATGCAGTATCTCTGTTGTCTCCTACACAGGACATCCTTTCTGCTAATAGAAGTTCCTGCACTACCTACAACATGGGGGGAGGGAGGGGAAGAAAACCCACAAGAACAAAAAAAGCAGGCAAAAAACGAAAGGCAGGGGTAAGGGGACAAAGCTCCTTGGTTTTTATGGGAAGGAGTTTCTACAGAAAGGAGAAAGATACATAAGGACATTAAGTATTGTGAATTCTTTCACTCATTTTTAAAATCATGGCAATTAGAGGAAGTCCTTCTGCTTAACTTAGTTGCATTTCTTTGGACACCTAAAAGTAAGATAAATCAAAACCCTTGAGTTACTGAAAACATGTCTCTTTCCCTTTGATCTAATGAAAGGGAAGAACAGAGTTTAGAATAAATACTGCCTTCTTACCACTGGGGATCTACAAATCTCGAATAGCCAAGTACAGTAAAATTGTGCAACTCACAGTTCAGTACTGCTGGTTTTGCCTAGAATACCTTCATAAACAACTACGTTTCAGACTTAGATACCTCATTAAAAAATAGAAAAAAATATCCCATTTTATGAAAGAGCTCACATGCCCCACTAGAGGACTAGAGATTATGGTTGTCTATGCTAAGCAACATTACTCAAAATGTACTACATTCTTTTGCTTACTAAACACATGAAGATACAGTCTCATGTCTTTTCCTGGTTCAAACAAAATTTCTGTTTAAAAAACCTTCCATGGTTTTGATCTTCTCAACAGCCTGATTGTGTGTATCTTCTTAAACCTATTATATAGAGCCAAAATATAACATTAAAAAAACCAAGACAACAAGAAAAAAAAAAACCAAGCCGCAAAACCAAAACCAAAATAAATGACTCCTTGGCTTTATTATGAGCTGCTATGCAAAATATGTATAACAAAAGACAAGTATTGGCATCATAAACCCCTGACATTTAAATTTACTTTTTACCTGGAAAAAGTACTACTTCCATTACCAGTCTGAGTAAGTGGATAGATTAATTTTTCAGTTGCTGAAAGCTGCTGAAGCATATCCTTTTTCACACACAAAATCCCCCATAATTACTTACGTGCAAAAAAAATGTATCAGAGTGACAGTAGGAAGAGGAGAGCAGTTTACACACCGATGTTAAAGGACTTCACTGGAATTAATTTGCATAGTTTCCATAATACTTATAAGTAACCCTACTCCATACATTAATTACTCAATGGAAGAAGTTTTAAAGCACCCAACACAACTGAAGCTTTCAAATGCCTAAAGAAAAACTATTAAGAATTTCATACCAGTAATGCAAATGTTTAAAGCTTATAACCCTTCAAAAGACTGTAAAGTAAAAATCACCATGTCAGAGAATGTTTCTAACGTGTAAGCCTTACAGAACATTGGCTAAAATTAAAATCATCTACTTTTATACATCACATTATGGTATTAGTAAAATTACATTAGTTATCATGTTTAACCAAGCCATATAATTCTTAACCTTCCTTTTTATGATATTAGTTTAGATGGTCATTAGTTTTCTCCTACCAAAAGGATTCATTGTAATTAGCCTAATAACTTTCCCAACTTCTAAAATATAGGGGATGTATTCTACAGGAAGAATAATGTATTCTACGGAGGAAAAACAGACGACCTTTTTGTGCATTATTTAATAATGCACTTGATTTTTCTTCCCAACAATGTAACAGCCCACTTCATAAAAACGACCACTAGTGATGATAGACCATCCTTTACCAAGGACTCAAAGCACAAAGGTTTCAAAGAGCTTGAAACCTGTTGCCTTCAGCTGTTTCTTCAAAGATGGTACATCTGAAAGACCCTATCTCTTTGTTTCCGAGAGAACTGCTGCACACATAATGACATAAAAAGCAGGACTAAGTAACTGGATAACCACAAGTGTTTTGACTCTAACATGATTACATTTCACAATGCAGATTTATGAGATCTGAAATCTCCATTTAAGATCATGCAATTTCATACAGTTTCTCTCTGACAATTTACAAGGTACAAAACGAGGCTACATTTAGATGCAGACATAAACACAAATTATGGCTAGAAATCTGAAATTCTGCAATATATGCATTTGAATCACAAAAATTGATTTTATAGCCCCCTCCAATAAATTACAGCATCACACATAACACAAGATACTGACATTAATGTCATTATCTGAAACAAAAAAAGAAATATGCCACCCTGTTGTATGTCATTTGGCTTAAGAACATCTTAATGTTTATTAAGGCCACACTGTAGATAATTACTTCAATATCATTGTTTTCATAGTTTTAGACAACTAAGAAAGGTTATAAAGGACCATTATGTTTATAATAGCAACAACTAACTAAATGTGAAGCTAAAACTCTTAAAATACATTCTGTTTTCTCTCCAATATAAAGAAAACAGATTTTTTGTGGGGAAGTTTGAAGAGTCTACAAAGTTAAATATGGATTGACTGCACAGAGCAGAATGGGTATTTTAAAAACTCAGACATTCAACAAAGTTAAAATTTTTGACTTAAGTCAAATCCAGAAGCATTTTTAAATTAATTTTGAGAAATTTATGTGAAACAGGACAAATAAACCTCACAAAAGGAAGGAGAAGGCCTCCAAAATGAGTGTTGTAAAAAATGAGGTGTTGTTAGATGGCCTTAGTTAAGGCTGAGCTCTATTCATACTATCTCTGTCGCTTACCTCCATGGTTTTTTTCTTTTGCTTTATCACCCCACTGCTTCTGGCAGCAGAATTTAGAGTAGCAGGTGAAGGCAACTGAGTAAGGTAGAAGGAACTAAAAGTGGCAGTTATTGCTGGAACAATATTTTCCTTGTTACATTGCACCCCGAGGGTCACGGTTCTGAACACTATAAGGGTACAATTATTTAACTCAATGCCAAATGAGTCAAAACATTCTTTCAGAGATGCTAAAATAACTTGTTAAAAATGAATTATTAAAAACAGGGCAGAGGCATTGAAATGTAATTTTGGAAAATACAATTATGCAAAGCACTAACATGCCTAATAATAATATGTTAATTTAAAATGTCTTTTTATGTAGACGTAATACTTTGCCTGGAAAAATGAAAACAAAAGTAAAAGAACTTCTGACCAGCATCACTAGTAGGACTTAAGAGGGCTTGGAACACCCTGAAGGCTTCAAAACTCCCCAATATATCAATCACTACGGATGGTTCTTCATCTTTACAGTACATTCTACTTGTCAGCTTCCTACATGAGCTCTGACTAGCCATGTCTTGTGGTATATTTGCTTTGATGCAGCATCTGACCAAGCATGCACACACACAGCTGATTCAGTATGTAGACACTTCTCCAGATTTTCCAGGCAGCTGAGACTGTTGGATGTCTGGAAAAGTGACTGAGAGCTGCAAATATGTATGAAATCGACATCTGCCTTTCAAACAGAATATAAAATTTGACTGAATTATAAGAAACTCTAATCTGCCAACTCAGGTACTGGTTTGGGGAGCTCTTTCAATCAAGTAGGCATGTCCTTAGAACAGCACTGTATCTGGTCTTGGAATAAAACAGGTATAGCACACATTTTCTTTCTTTCCAGAGTCAGATAGCATCCGCTGTCTTTGTCACATGTTAATAGCTCCAGCAGAACTCTTCTGGTAACACAGAGATATGGATGTTAATTAAATTCAACTCAAGTGTGAGTGACAAGTAGATGCATTGCAGGTGCCCAACACCAACACTCACTAATTGGTTATAAAAAAATGTGCACTATGCCATAATTTACCAAAGCACCAATTCCCAATCACTTCATGCTGCAATGAATTGCAAGTAAACATGAGTAGTTATGCCATTAATTCTAACGAAGTGACAGCTAACTCTTACTCCACTACGGCAACCATTTGCACAGAAGCTGACTTAGCGGAATTTATATGTCCAGCAGCTTGCTAGCAAGATATTTAGAACACTACCAAGAGTTCTTGTTCTTATACATAAGAACACTGTTCACATCTAAGTGTGGAAATCCAGGAATACTCAGCACTTTATAAAAACTCTGACCTCATTTGTATTAAACCATCAGGACGGATATTAAATAATGCCACCGATCATTTTTTAACTTAGTAACTCTTTTAGACCAGACTGCACAAGCATAAAATGACAGTTACTGTTTTCCTTCCAAGATGTAACTGAAAAACGGAATAAAATTAGAAGATGAAAAACACTGTCTGTCTCCCAATTCACCTGCCACCAACTCATACTGATAAATCACTCCCTTTTACTACAGTGGGTGAAAGCTTTTGTATTTTGTCATTTGTAAGTATAGAAAAATTACGCCTATGTACTGATGTTTGATTTTATCCCTCATATATTTACTATCACAATAAAACTAACAAATTAAAGGGCAATGAAAACACAATGCTACTTAGCGAAAGTAGAACCTAGACCAAAGAATTTCCTTCCTTCCCTCGTTGAGCCCATTTGGACTCAGCCGTTTAGAGGAAGCCACCACTGCTGTTGAGGTAATTTTAAAAGCTCTATCTGCCTACAGCTTCCTCTGCTGACAGCTTTTACTTTCATTTGCCTGTGGTTTACTTGTGTTTTTGTCTCTTCTCACTGACTCCCAACTTATAGAGGAAATCGCTGATAGGAAGGAAACTTTAAAACATGTATTCAGCATAATGTCAAATGTGTAAAATAAATTGAAAAAACTTTTAAATCTCTATTTGGTCAAAGAGTATTTAGGGTGAAAGCGATACCACATTTGTTGGTGGCATCGAGCTCTCATTCTGCACTGTTATCAGTGAAAAGTATCCCATCTCTGCCTCTAAGATGCTCCAATTGCAGAGCCAGTTTATATTTTCTCATTGGCTGCTCCACTGATTTATTTTTTTTATAGTGGAGCTCAGCAATTTGAAAATGTCAAAAATTGAAGTTTTAGATCTTACCCAGATTTATGTAACAGAACTAATAAAATTTGTACTCTTCAAATTTGAACAGGCACAACAGTTAACATGGCAGATTTTTATTGACACCAGCATGCCATAAATATATCTGTTGAGGCTTTGGGTAGCAGAAGACATAGCTATATCTGGTATACAAAAGCTGAAAATTATACTTACGACAAACCTGAATGGGATTGACAAGGTATCATTTTAATTATGATACATTTACATAGTGAATGTAACATTGAATTACCAGCACTTAAAACTTTTGAGGATGACATGACTGTCATTAACTCAGAATTCTCAACTCAAGATTCAGAAAAAAAATGCATAAATATTTGACCCATTCAATGCTAATAATAAATCATCTATAATGACAATAATTAAGTCTGAGGAAGACTGCTATCAGCACTAGTAGAGGAACCTGAAATAAAGATGTTAGGTACTACATAAATTATTTCGAGATAAGCTTTCAAAACACACAGGTATGAAATCTATCTTGCTCTGTTATTCACTGCTACTTCACAGTTGTGTATAAAGGGAAGATTTATTCTCAGAGTCACCTGAAATATTTTGTGCTCATGACTTCATTGCACAATAGCATCACAGCTACTTTATTAATCGAATTAAGGCAGAATTATTAACCTATTCTCCATTTCTATGAACAGAAACCCTAAAAAGTGAACTTTTACCGTTGTTGTATGGATAACAAGCACTAGCATGAAAAGGCTCTGGGAACAGGCCTTCTCTCAGGCTACAACTTTCAATAAGCTACTATATAACATATGCATTCTTTTGAAGAGGAAAAAAAAACCTCACATGCCTCTCAGTAGTTCTTCTAATCTAAGAATCCTACATATTAGTTCCAAGAGAGAAGACAGTACACAAAAAACAGTCTAAGATAACTACAAGAAATGTTATCTTTCTCTTTAAAAACTGTTATTTTAAAAGTGATGGTTGTAAATGCCATAGCAGGAAGCAAAGAATAATCCAAATATTTTTCCTCCATTTAAGATGTGTCTGATGTTGCTCAGAATAAAGAAGTAACAATTATGTTTGTAAAAAAATAAGATCTAAAAGGAAATGGGAAATTAGTTGACAGGGTTCACCTTAAATCTGGTGTTTGAAGTGACACATATTAAAATTATTTTAAAAAGTAACTTCAGTTACTCTCTCTTCAAAAACAAAACTAACTTCTTCGAGGCAATAAAAATAGCAAAAGGTAAAACACAGGAGTAACAGTTCCTGATCCCTTGCCCCTTAGTCTTATCTGACATTTCTGGAAAACAATGCCTAGGATAATCTACTATTAAACAATCTTTCTGATTATCTGTAGTGAACAAGGTCCTCTAGCATAATAAAAGCCCTGCTTCAGATAATACAAGTGTCCTAGAAAAGCTATTCTGCTCCCAGTTAGAGGATAACTAAGGAATCTTTTCTACATTTCCCACGTAGAAGCAGTTTTACACTATCACTTCAGTCATTTACTAGCAGTAGGTATTAGCTGTATTACAATAGCATGTAGGAGCAGTAACCAGAAACACATTGTGATAGAGGCTTTATCAGCTTGGGATAAATAAATAAAGCAAATAGGGGACACAGCGAGACATGCAGATGGGCATACATGCAAACAAAAAGACAGTCTTCATTACGGGACAATGGTATTTTCAGTGCATTATCAGCTGAGCTACTGTATAAGTTTCTTTAGGCAGCATAGAAAGGGTGCTTGAAGACTTTAAAGGACATATTTATTCATGGACAAATTGTTTCTAAACAATAGGGACAGCAGGGAAGAAAGCAACAGGGTGCTATTTTGCGAATGTTACATTAGCACAATAGGGTAGGATCTGATTTGTCCAATCTCTTGAAACTGAAGAAAAGTCCTGAACAATCTGCAAGAATAGTTGTACCTTTACATGCACAGATTCAGAAAGTCTTAAAATTACACTAATCAGTCCACACATTCAGAAATACTGACAGAGAATTCCCCTTAACCTCCTCCCACCCTTCAATACTACACCACTGTGTCACTTGCCCTGTGTTCCATGTTAGGATAAATGTATTATCTTTGAACTGCAAGTACAGCATAGCACCATATATTTCTTTGCCAATCACTGCATACCACTTAGTTATTTCAGAAGTATTTAGTCATGAATGTCCTTTGCACTTCTTCACAGATAAGAACAAGGGACATTCCCCAATGTGCAAGGAAGATAGCAATAAGTGTTGTACTGAGTCTGTATTTAACACAAATGTTAGGTGAACATATAGTACCAGTACAACAAAACGTGTTTTTTCTAACTGTCTAAACATCTGAAATATTTGCATTATAGTTCCATCATTTTCTTGGTACCTTCCCCTAAAAGGCAGCAAAACTACTGAGTAGATTTCCTATGAATTTAATGCCAAAACCACATATCAAAGCCACAACATTCTTGGCTAATAAATATAACAAGGTAGACAAATATGAATCTGAGGGTGAAAGCTGTGTCTACCAGATCATCTGATTCTGTGTGTAATGAGCTGCAAACTTCAATTTCAGCCTGGAATCAATGTAGGACCATTTTGGCAACATGTACTGGAGCTATGTATCATTACTTTCTAGTCCAAGAGGGCTATACCCAACAAATTATTTTTTAGATAACTTGTTAGACCTAGGAGTTTATTAGAAAAATATACGGCTTATGACTCGAATGACCATAAAGTGGTTTAAAGAGACCTAGGGGACAGTGATTTATCTATCAGAATCAACCTTCTCTTCAGGCTACTGCAACAGAGCATGGAAATATTGAGAAACAGGATTAAAGATTCAAGTTGTCTGCTTAAAAACCAAAAATGCTTTATTGTTTATCAAAAGTGACACTTCGGAAGTTATCTGGATGGGGTGACATAAGACTGTACAACCCACTTCCACGTTTTGCATAAAGTGGTGTTAACAGACTTCCTTTTTTCAGAGTTGCTGGAGCTCACACCCCCATTTTTACCTGCTGAACACGTGTATTAGATACAAATGTTAAAAAGTAATACCTGTGGACTTTGCAACTTAAGTTACGAAGTTTCTTTTCTTAAGGAAAATACATTATTCCCATAATATCCCAGGGAATTGATATATACAGGGATTAAAAGGAATATTCCTATTACCTAAGTTTGGCACTTCCCTTACAAGTGCAGGTTAGGAAGACTTTCTTTAGAAAAACTTCATCTCACAGAGGAAGAAGCTCACTGAAAAGGTCTTTCAGAGAAGAAATCCAAAGTTAAGTCTTTAAACCACCCCTTTAAAGGCAGTAACCTTTCTATTTTCTGCCCAGGCACAGCGGCCTCCAGGTGTTTTTCAGAAGTCAGGCAGTGTACATTCCCCTGTGTTTTGTCTGAGTATGGAAAGTCTCTGACAATTTAAACCGATCTCAGTGATGGCTGCTAGGGTCACGCCCCTTGGCCATCCATTCCCATAGCCTCTTCTGCATTGTCCCTGATGCTTTGTGTGACCCCAGTTTAAGCTAGTTCAGACTAAAGTAGTCTAATCCAATGCCATGCTATAGCTGCAAACAGATCTTCCTTTAGTCCATACAAAGTCTTCCTGTGCTGAATTTGAAAGATTTGAAGTAGATAAAAGGCGGAGCCACTGACCAGAAAACAAAATACTGAAAAACTGATCAGTGAGCAGTATTCAGCCTTAGGTCTGACTAATGTAGACAGTAAACCAGTATGTATCAATTTAAACTTAATCATAGTGCACAAACAGAAAGAATTCAGATTAAAGATGCACATGCTACCTTAGTTCTGGCATTTTCTGATCTCTCCAGAAATCTGATAAAAATTACTCTAGTTTATATCTGCAAGAAAACACAATTTTGGAAGGACTGACAAATTGTCAATTTGTTCATTTGAGACTATTTCAACACATATTCTGTCTGTACCTTTGAAGAGGGAGTAAGAAATGTCTTGTTCTGCAGTGAACCCTACATGAACAAGACTTTGCTCTATGAGGAATCTAATTGCCTCTCGTCTGCCCATAGATTCATTACAGCAGAAAGGTCCAAGTGAACCAAATAACCAGGCCATTCGGAATGGGATGTTCAGGTAAAGCAGCATCAAAGTCACTAAATGCATTAAAATCTTCTGTTTGAATCCAGAGTGTGTTCAAGACTTGTATGTGTGTGCTGGTAAGAATAAAACAACCAAAAAACCCCTCTGAGACATACAAAAGCCCAAGCCCTTCACATGGCAGCTTCCTACTAATTCACTTTATTTGTTTATTAAAATTTCTACGGTTTGTTTAATCAGCAAACAATCTTTAAAATATTAACCAATACTTTGTTGTTCAAAACGTATGACTATACACAGAGATGACAGAACCTTTCAGAACAACCTTTCAAGGACTACGAGTCACAGACACAGATTCCCTTCCATTCTTCGTATGTGAAAGGCACACAGTGTAACTGCCACAACCTCTCTCTCCAGGTCAGTCCTAGGCTAAGCATCTTCTGGTAATGCATGCAAACAGTACTGATAAAGACTTACTACATACGCTCTTCCTTCACCTCTAATAAGTACTATTACACTGCACTCTCAAGAAACCCTGTACCTAAAATGTTACTAGAGATATATATGCATCTTTCTGAACTTGCTTTGAAAAGTCTTGAGAATAAGCCATTTTCAGAAGAATGTAAGCATATAAACCAAACCTAGATTGACCACAGCAGAGAGTCAGAAATCACATGCTATGGCCACAGAAACGGCCAACTCTCTCCACCCCATTTCTATTTAGACAAGGCTTTCATCTACTCCTCCAGATCAATTTTTCAATTATTATAATAATATACACAAAGAATTCACCTGCTTAAAAACTAGCACATACTTAAAACGTTCATCTAAAGAAAGGAGATACAAGAGGTAAATCCAATACAAATTAATGAGTTTCCAATAACCAGTAACAGAATCTTTTTGTAATTAGAAATGCATCATTCTATACTTAAGTCAGAACACTCTTCACTCTCCATTAAGCACTGCCCTCATATTTAACCATTTCTGTTCTTCCAACAACTATATAGGCAAGTTGCTTACCATCTCTGCATCTGATGCAGTTTGAAATTTGCTTGAAAACACTTCCTATACTTAGCATATTCAGAAATTACACCGGATCAAATATTTGAATTAAAAAAGTTGGGCCCCAGGAACATTTTCTTCTATCTACCATGTCATGGCTTCTGTCAAAGTATAATAGGTATCAGTATCACCTTAAATGCACATTCGGGTGCACGTAGAATTCTGAATTACAGATTTGATCAAGGAGCATAAAAAAGATTATACTTCCATTGCTGTAAAACTAAGAAAAATCAGACAGGCTTCACTTTCTTAATATTTAAAGATACCCATCTCCTGCAGGAAAAGCTTAAAGCTTTGCACTGCTTTTATCTATTCCGAAATCATTCTGAACAACAGCCATCAATCCCAGGGAGTATATTTTTTAAGTATTCTTTCACTCTTCCACAAAAGGAAGATGTTGGGAAGATACTTAAAGCCATTAAGATGCATGTAGAGTAGCCTCTAGCAACTTCCAACCTATTTAAATAAGCAGAATTTTTCTATTTCCACACAAATATTCTAGTATTTTAGTAAACATTTTGTACCTCAGCAGGCATCAGTGTTTGTTAATCTCATACATAACTAATAAATTCCAATCCTACAACGACCTCCATGGATTCAACAGGACTATGCCCAGGCACGCTAGACCCCTGAGCTAGACGTCACTGCAGGAAAATGTTCCAAGTACAGCAGTCAGTTACTGCGTGGAAATGATTCACTTCTACCATCACCTTGCAAATTCTAATTTGATAATTATAGTGATTATCAATTAGCATCTCATCACTATTTGATGACACACAATGACTTGAGGCTAACTAGCACCTAATACTCAAATTTAACAAAACTGCCAAGAAAAGAGGCGCCATGGTAGAGACTGGCGGGCATAAAGAAAGAACTGAGTAAACAAAGAAATGTGCAACAGTTTTCAGGCTCTTACAGGTTAATTTTTCTGACAAGCTTCCATTCACAGACAGGCCAGTGTAATGGTGAGATACACACAGTCTGAACAGGCATCTCTGCAGGTCTGCAGCCATTACAGAAGCAGGAGAACCATCCTTGGCTGCGCTCATGGGACAGGCCACAACATTTGTCATCTGTATATTTCTTCCACCCAGAAAATCATTCACACAATGAGGTCTGCACTGACAATACTAAGGTTTGAAGAGAATGCTTTAATACGCAGTACAACAAACCTCTGTATGCTCTGAAATAATTAAATTCACTTTGAAAAGGAAAAAGAAATCAAATAAATCATTATATGTAATTATGTAACACAACTACCGGAAGACAGAGAAGCTGGAGAGCTAAGTACAAAATGAATTTACAAGTGGTTTTATCTACAATTTGCCTCAGATCTGCTTTTACCAGGATGATCATTCAGGTATTGGAGAATACTCAACCAACCTGTTGCTGTAGAAAACCTTTTCTTCTGTTCATCTTACAGTATGAACACTTAATCTCAACAGCTTTATCTAGTCTGTTTCCTCTGAACTAAGAACCTGTATTTCAGTATGCCCAAAGTATTTATTTCTTTAATGCTGAAGTAGTTATTACAGAAACATTAGCTGGTTATAGCATAGGATTATGATTCATTCAAAACAGCCATGGCCCATATATTTAGAATGCTCATTTTTTTTTTATCAGACAAAAAGATTGGAGTCATGTAATTCTCTCATGCATATGACCACATCGTTCCATTAAAAACTTTCTGTGGCTGCAGCAAAACTTCCATTTTGGTGAAGGACTTGTATGAAAATTGTCATTTTCTCTCTAAAGTAAATCTTTGTATAAAAATGATGAATGTATTAGGATCCATTAGAATTCAGAGTGCAGAAAGAACAGTAAGTTATGAATGAATACAAATTTTGTGAAAACCCAGTAGAAGCTCTCTGCCTTAAGACCTCCACACTGGTTTACGTATCAAAGAATTTTTAAAGTACTAACTGTAATGTAGGCTTTTTGGATTATATAAAAAAGGTATTTTGTTTCTGCATTATATAATTGTCCTCTAAACGCCATGCCTTCATCTGCACCAAAGTTTCTCAGAAATAGTATTTCTCACTTTGCTCCCCCTCTCCCTCTTAAATACTGATGTGTCAAACTAACTTGGTAATAGGACTTTAGGATACTTTGTAAACACTACAGAACCCCTCGAGATATGCATTACCTAAAACTGATACTACTACAAATACTTAGTAATCCAAAATATGCTATTGAAACATTTTTCTATAGTATGTGCTAAAGTTTCAACTCACTTTTTAATCCATTAATACAGCTGGTTTACTACTAAGCCACACCAAACTGGTTTACATGACATCTAAACTGATTCCTGAATCACTAGCACCTTAAACTGCCTTATATGATTTTTTTTTTTTGCATTTTTAACATAAACAGCAAGAACCATGAGCATCTGTGCTCCAAAACGAAGCACCACGTTGTCATCTATCAGTAACAAGTACCAAAAGGAAAGAAGGTAAATTTTAATCTGCAGAGAGAATCATTTCAGGTATGTCTTGCTTCAGAATAACAATGCCCTGTTAGGGCTTGCAGGCCTCAGCATAAGTAGTTTGGGAGTAGCAATGACAGCATAAACAAAGCACTGAGAAAGGTTTATGAGGGTGGAGTCCATTATTAAACACTAGATTAAAACTCTTCTGTAACCTGCGGCTCCAAACTTTCCGAGGATGCAGTAGTAAACCCTGAGCAAGCAATCTACAGCAGACTTGGCTTAAAACCCCTCTTCCTCAACACACAAGCCCATCCAGCTATTAAAACTGAATGCACCGTTGTTCCCTCTGACATACTTGAAAACAAAGAACTAAAACACAAAGACCATTCCCCTTTATAGAGTATTAACTTCCGCTTCTAATAACTAACGCCTCGTCCCACAAGATACAGTTCTGCATTGTCCAACACACACCACTTCAGTCAGACAATGCACACAGCAATAAAACTCAACCCAGCAAAGAAAGTGAAAGCTGCGTTTGTTCAGCATGTTATTTGGCGCAGCCAACTGTAATGCTTCTGCCTGCCATTTATTGTTTACTCTGTCAAAGGATTATTAAGAATTAAACTACATTTGGCAATTTTTTGAGAAGGCAATTTACATGCAAAGTGACTGGCACTTGATATTTAAAGTCTATTGGTCGACTCTGACCCTTCCTTTACAAGTGACTCATTTGACTGCAAGGATCTGTGATGTGGAAATGCTCAGATACGAATCAATTGCAGTTTTTGTCTCGGGTAAATGTTACTTGGCAATCCAAAAGAAGCGAACAATGCTGGAACCAAGGTTCACATAGAATAGTATTCATATGTTTAAAGAATTCCTTTTACATGCCTGATTTACTTCTAGTTGGCGGATTTATGACTCCCCTTCCCCTAATAACTTATCTCAGTGCACAGTGTTTTTAAACACACACACACACCAGCAGTTAACTCCTTTGCTGCCTAAAAGGACAGAAATGTACGGGCATATTTAAGCAAATAATAAAAAGCAGGTTTGGTTCTGGTAGGGCTTTTGAGTCTCAGTGGAAGGCTGGAATAGGGGAAGGATAGGACAAGAAAGGGAGAGAAACACATAGGTACAGTTTGCAAATCCGTGTTCCATAAAGAAACGATTGTGTGTAAGAAACGACCATTGCTGGATGAAATCAGCTCAGTGCAAATTCTGCAGTTTACCTCTGACAAGGATAAAGTAAAAGGGTTTCTCTGCACCCGAGCGAGATTCCCTTCCTCTGAGAAGGCAGATGCGGCATTTCTATAAACAAAAACGTCTCTAGCCCTACCTTGTGCCAGTGCTTGCAACATGTGGAGCTGAAGCAACAGAAACGCCCACCATCCCCGACAGAAGATGAAACAGAAGTTTAACTTTATCATCATTCCGCCTCGCCTGCTATTCCTCCGGGCAGTAATTTCGCGACCCACGGTTCTTGCCTCACTGCTCCCCATCCGATCCGACTGCCTGCCACTCCTGACAGCACTTTGGTCATTGCTCATTCCGTACCTCGAGGCCGGGCTGTCCGCGGTGGGGTGGGTACATTCCCCCCTGTCTTTGCCCCGCAGCCTGGGGGGAGCCGATCCCCCCACTTCACAGGAGCGGCGGACTCTTTGATTTGTGCTCACTCCGCATGCAGCCCGAAAGCAGCACTCCCCGTGCCTCCCGGTATGATAATCGCCACCTAAGTCAATGTTTCTGGTGGAGATATTGATTGCACCAAAACAACCAGTCAGAAATGTGAAACACATGTTTCCCCGCGCTGTCACATCCAATGCCTTCCACAGAAAGCGAGTAAGTTTATGGGCGTCAGTATTTCAGTAAATCCAGATCCTTCAGCACATCGCTAACAGAAACAGAGAGACTGATCCATCTCAGCCACCAGCAGACAATCCAAAGAGTACCTTTCATACCGCAGCGATGATGGAAACTGCTCCCCGCGTGATTCTTATGAAGCGTGGTGAGTTTTCCAGCATGTGTCCCATTCTCCTGTGGAAACCTTCCCGGTAGAAGCGTTAAAATTCTCGTGGCAGGAAAAGAAAAAAAGGGTTGAGGGGCAAAAAAAAAAACAACAAAACCCACCAACTAATTGAAAGTATCTTGTTATTCCTTGCACTAAGGATTTATTTCAGACAATTTCAAGATTAGCCATGCAGACAGGGTAGTCTCCAGATATCCCCGCAAAGCTCTGCATAGTTTATATTAATCCGATTTTCCTTTGGATACAAATCTCTGTCGTCAACAGGAGGGTCTGAAGGGTCCTCGGGCAGGTAAACCCAGCAGCTGTGGCTGTGATTCCGGCTCGCTGGGCAGTCAGTCCGCCACAGGCCAGCGGCGATGTCACTTGAACTCTCACGTTCAGCCGGAGGTAGGGAAAACCTCAGCCGATCGCATCTCCCTCCTCCCCCTCGAACACTGGTGCCGATGTCTCTCTTGCAGGCACACCACGATAAAAAATCACCTCTAACATGTAAAGCGCTGTTTTTCTGGCCGGCTGTGGAGGCAGCAACGAAACAAATGCTCAGCTGGAGAGTGTCCGGGGCGGGGGGGGGGGGCGGAGGGATAATCTCCCTAAACAAACAGCAACAAGGTGAAATCCTTCCAGCTTTGCTTAGATGGACTCCTGTTCTCCTTGTTTATGCAGCCTAGGAATCCCGGTTCTTCCTCTCAGCGTCTCTCCCTCACAGAAGCTGTAAACACAAGAGGGGAAAGCGCTATCACAACAGCGGCGGCAATAAAACCCTACCGAAAAAAAAAAAAATATAAATAAATAAATGAAAAAGGCGCTGGAGGTTTTACATTTAAACAATGCATCGGGTATTGTTCCAGTCCCGCCTTCCGAAAAGGGAAAAGTTTCGTGGGAGAATCCCCCCCCCCCCTTATTTAAAAAGAAAGGAGTAACTGTAAAAGAAGTGCACCCAGGGTAAACGCACGTTAAAAACAAAGCACCTAAGCGCGAAGTTGATAGAACACAGTTCGCGTCTGCTCTCCCCCGCCCCCAAACGCAGCCTCAACTTTTCTCGTCTCCTGCAGCACCAGCGCGGTTTAACCCTCTCCTGGCAGCGCTCGCACCTCACAACACCCCCACACGGCCGCCTGCCTCCGCCCCGCCGCCGGCTCCCCCTCAGCGCCGGCTCCCTCACCACAGCCCCCTCTCTTCTCACCCCACCTTCCCCTGACCTACACCTCAACGGGGCCGTGTCTGTGCGGGGAAACATCCTCCGCGGAGCAGTGGAGGGAGCTATGGGCATGGGGGAACGTGTGTGGAACACTGGGGACTGGGCGGGAGAAGGGGGAAAGTGTTTCGGTACCGCTTTACCTCCGGCTCCCCACAGACATATTCCCCCCCGCCTCACTCCCCTCAGCGGGACCTGCCCGCCGCCGCCGCCCCGCCCGCCTCACAAGGCCAGGCCGCTGATTGGCCGGCAGGGGAAAGAGAAGGGGGGGGGCGGGAAAGGGGGAAAGGGGGCGCGCGCGCCGGACCCGCGCAAGGCGGGAGGGACGTCGCCGCCGCCACCGCGTTCCCGCCGCTCGCCAACGGCCCGCGCGCGTGCGCGCCAGCCCGGCAAGACGCTTTCCCGCGTCCCCGCGCTCGCGGCGCCCCCGCTAGGCCTGTGCCGCGCTGTCGTCTCCGGCGCCGGTGCCGCGGGTTCGAATCCCGGTCTGCCGGCTGCGGCTGGCAGGGGGCACGGCCGGGGTGCGGCTGCCTTGAGCCGGCGCTGTTCCTGGCGGCTGTGCTTTATTTTGTGAGCCAGCGAGGAAAGCAGCAGGTATGTGATGAAGCCAGCGAGCCCGGAGGTGCAAATTACCCCCCCCCCCTTCCTGCCCTTTGTGTGGTGTCTCATTCAGCCCGCGAGGTTGGCAGCGCGGCGAAGTTTCAGAGCTCGGTTTGGTTTCATTCAGGGAGTGTTTGAGTCGAAGATTGGCAACCAGCTTTTGCGCCTTCTTTTCCTTTCTGACAAGCTGTCTCTTATGATAGAGCCGTGCAGGCAAAGGCGGTAAATTACCCCATCAACTGCAAGGTCATTTTTTTTTGTGTTGTCAAGCGTTGGCATTACGGGTTTCTCACCGAAGTGTGGTATTCAAGAAGTCTTTTACATCCTGCTTTTATTAGTCTTTAGCATAAAAGAGTTGCAGTATCTTCAGTTTTCACACCACCCCAGTGCAGGTGAACAGCAGTTACTAGTTCTGTGATAATGTCCATCTCGTGTGTATGACACATGCTCCACAGTTCCCCCTCTTTTCTATCCAGCCATCACACTCAGCCAACTACTGATAATCTTTCCCCTTGACCCTCCCTTTGCATCTCACAGGTAAATCTTGCCTGCCACCTCCTCATCTCCACTGGTGCCTGTTATTAAGGTTTATGACATCCATTTTCTCCCCTTCCGTGTTCCCTGTGTGTTAAACCTCGTTGTGCCTGTGCTCAACGAGTTGCTGTACTTAAATTCTTCTCCTGACACCTTTTCCTGGTAACTAAAAGATACGAGCTGTACTTCAACAGCCGTCTCTCCCCTGTGCTCAATAGGGTGCGAACAGCGTTTCTGTTCTATCTCTCACACCATGCTTTCCTTTTTTTGTGTGTTGACCACATGAATAATTATCTACAGATATCAGGCCCCAGTGCTTATGATTTTCCCTTCAATATGTCCGTTTTGAGAACAATGCAGAGTGAACCCGGATTGTTTTCAGCTGTGTTGAGAACTGACCTCAAGGAAGTAACAGTCCGGTTGTCACTCCCTTTGCGCCATGAATAGTCGTTAATTTACTGCAGCATGAAGAAACTTTTTTGATTTAACTAGTAATGTGGGTGGGACTGATTTAACTGGAAATGGAAAGTACTTAATTGTGTTTGGGGGCTGCTTTCTTTTTAAAGTACCATTAACAAAGGAGCATAGAGCTGGTGATGGAAATTTTAGCTGAAGATTTCAATCAAAATCAGTTTGATCTCTAAGGAGAGCACTCGCTGCTTCCTTGTGAGCAGTTTGCGGTGGTTATGTTGTTACTGTCTCAAAAAGAGTCATTGTCAAGCTGTTAAGCTTAAAAACAAAGACGCTACCAAAAAGAAATACTGATTTCTATTACCTGGATGAATTTTAGTGAAAGCTTGTTTCCTCTTGGAATTAATACATTTGCCTTGTAGCACTTTAAATCTATTCAACATGCAAGTGTTAAGAATGGGAAGCTAACCTATTTTCATCGTTTAGGCCATGGTGTTTAAAAATTCCTTTAACGTGGTAATGTGTTTTGTCATTGCCGACTCTACATCTTGGGTGAAGTCTTTTCAGTTTTTTTCCTTATTTTTAGCAATAACCACGTCACTTTGACATGTCAGGGAGGACAAAACTTGTGGTTGGTTTTGTAGTGGTTTTTTTATTTGCCTTGGTTGGAATAACTGTACTTAATAGTGTTCAAACCAGAAAAAAAGATTGCCTCAAGCCTTGCTATTTGGATTAGTGAAAGCATTTGATTATTTTACTACCTTTGTTGTGTACCTGCTTCTATATTTGCCTATATGCATGTAACGAATGAGAAACTAAACCATTAAACATGCATATGGAAGACTGAAACGCAGAAACAGCAAATTTGATGCTCATAAAGACTGAAAAAAAGAAAAGAAGGGCTTGGATTTTCAGGGACTCTGAAAGTAAGTAAAAGAAAAGAAGCAGCAGTGTAATTAGTTTAATTTAAAGATGGAGAAGAGGTAAAAGAGGTTTTTTCCCAATGACTGTTATGTTCTGCAGTGAGGTGTGAATATGGTAAATCTTCTAAGGGCTGCTGACTTTTGTATAATTAATACAGAATGGTGGAACATTTTATTTACATAAGTGGCAAGACAGTGAGCCAAAAGAGAAAGGCATAGAAAGCTCCGCTACTTAAGACTGGCCGCTTAATGGAAGTCAGCTTTCTAGCCAAGAAAATGGAATCATAGAACTACTTCCAGAGGAAAATCTTGCCACTGTTGTACACCCTTAATTCTTAGTTTCCTTTTACAAGACTTTATATCTTCTAGGGTATAGTTTATTGACTCTTTCTAGTATTTGGAGCTAGAAAACTAAGGGACCTTTCTCCTTGAGAGAGCAGTCTCTCATACAAATATTTTTATATGGTTTTTTGAGAGATGCAGCAGGTTGTTTTGACCTACTGTATTTCCTGATGCAGTGTCTGGTTCTTGCAGTCACTGATGAGTACTACTCAACTGGGTTGTAGATTACACCAAATAAGGTTTTTCAGCCACGTAATTGCTATGGTTTGCTTGCCTACTTGAGTCCTGTAAGCCAAGTAATTATCCGCATTCATTCTTTGACATATATATGATTAATATTGTATTATGTGGTATTTTCCACTAGTGCACTTCCTTGGATGATGGCTTACTCTACTTGAAAAATGTAACTGGTAAGGAAAAACCCTTATCAAAAACTTGGAAAGCTATATGGAGAAAGCTATGAACGCTGTTAACAGGCAAAATGAAATTATACCGTTGCAACCGGAAAATTAATATTCTAGTAAGATCTCATTGAAAGTAATGTAGAACAATTCATATTTCTATTTTCTTGGATAGAAGTGTTTACTACAGAAGGTATAGATCTTGTAGGTACCCTGAAAACACCATTTGATGGTTTGTTCCTGCACTTCCATTTTCCTTCACTCAAAGATTCACAGTGCAAAACCAAGCAAGTGATTGCATTGACTACTGTGGGGTTGTCCCAGCAGACTTTTATATTGCCTTCCCTTTTCTCCCAAGAGGGACAGCGCTTTAGAAAAAGATGAGTATGTGAGTAGCGAGCAACTTCAAATGGGGTTGTTTTTCACCTTACTGAGTCAACCTGAATGCAGTAAACTCTTGGGATGGGGCTAAAATCTCCCTTAGCAAGGGTATATTCCCAAGGGTCACTAACCAGCTGCTTTGCTTCTGTGGTGTAAATATACTTCTACGTCAATAATGAACACTAGAAGAGAAGGAAAAAAATATCACATTACATAGCTGGAAGTCTCAGGGGTGACATTAAACAATGACTTCACCATACTTCTGGAAGCATCTTCTGCAGTGAACACTGTTGCAAGCACAAGAATAACTCCGGTTTAAATAACTTAATACGGTGTCAATTTATGAAGCCTCAAACCAAGCAGAATGACAGAATTTTGTTTTCTCCATGTAGTTTGAATTTACATTAAAAAAAAAATAGATTTGTATACCTCTTAGGTCTGATTTTAAATTCAGAAATGCTAGCAAGCTCACAGTTACATTCTTTCGCTTCCTGCTCAATATGATTGTGCTTAGGAGTGCGGGAACAGAGGAGGTGCAGTTCTAAGGCACAGTGGTAAAAGTTGAGGGCAGAGTGAATAGATCCAAATGTATGCTTCATGGCTTTTTTGAGTCCGGGAGCTATCCTGATAGTACAGCTGTGTTTCTGTTCGATACTGCTAAGCTGATATGGACAGTGTCTGTACAGTCAGGAGAAGGGGCTGGTGTAGTTTCTGAATTATCCCATCTTCTGTGTTACACCGATGTAACA